>NW_027133667.1:11200000-11842731 GCF_026122565.2 Emydura macquarii macquarii
TCTGAAAAAGGGTAAACAGGAGCTCCCAGTTTATCTTCCCTAGACCATTAATTATTTTATATAGCTCTGCCACAGTAGTTTTCAAACTTTTTGAGATGAGCCCCTCCTTTGAGCTACAATTTTTGGTTGCACCCCTCCAATCCAGACAAAAACAGAAACATGCAAAAAGAAGTTTGATAGCCTATTATAAAGACCTAACACAACTTTAATTACCGACACCTGTAAATTTCAAATACACAGATACTTATCAATGACACAGGCTAGGCTTCCCCAGCAGCCGGCTACTTCTACCTTGCAGCCACTCAAGCTAGTGCTAGTGCTGGGCCCTGCCCTGCCCTTCACTTCACTTCACTTCACTTCACTTCACTTCCTCCCCACACACCCTCAAACATTCCTTCATGCACCCCTAGAGGGGCATGCCCCACAGTCTGAAAACCTCATGTGGCATACTGAAAGATATATTGGAATTGGAAAAGGTACAGAAAAGGTCAACAAAAATGATTAGGGGTATAGAACAGCTTCCCTATGAGGAGAGATTAATAAAACTGGGACTTTTCAGCTTGGAAAAGAGACCAGGTAGGGGGGGATATGATAGAGGTCTATAAAATCGTGACTGGTATGGAGAAAGTAAATAAGGAAGTGTTATTTACTCCTTCTGATAGCACAAGAACTAGGGGTCACCAAATGAAATGAATAGGCAGCAGGTTTAAAAAGAACAAAAGGAAGTATTTCTTCACACAACTCACAGTCACCCTGTGGAACTCCTTACCAGAGGATTTTGTGAAGGCCAAGAATATAACAGAGTTCAAAAGAACTAGATACATTAATGGAGGATAGGTCCATCAATGGCTATCAGCCAGATGAGCAGGGATTGCTGTTTGCCAGAAGCTAGGGAATGGGTGATGAGATGGATCACTTGGTGATTACCTGTTCTGTTCATTCCTTTTGAAGGACCTGGCACCGGCCACTGTCAGAAGACAGGATATTGGGCTAGATGGACCATTGGTCTGACCCAGTATGGCTTATGTTATGTTCTCTACTCCATCATGTCCCCTTATTTGCCTCCTCTCTAAACTAAACAGCCACTGTCTTTTCTAAGGCTTCACTTGGGCCAGTATGCAGTGGTACAGTGTATCGGCATATCCTCAAGCTGTCTTCTTTTTCTCTAGAGTCTCAGCTTTCACTGTAAAACAAAAATTGGGTTTCTAGCTATTATGATTGCAAAGAAAATCTTGAAAACTTGAACAGAATGCAAAAGGACATAGTGCCATCTGCTTGTGTTTGCAGAGAGTCTGAAATAGTAGGCCTGAGAGGTGTGAACTGTCCTATTTATGTCAATTGCTATTAACTCAGTTGCCAATGTTGATACCATTGACTGAATTATGCCACTAACTGCCTTCTCTCCTCCCTTCCCAAATCAAGGCGCTGAGCCCAGTAGGACATCTGAGGGCCACCAAGAGGAAGCCAATCCTAAGGAATGCCATGGAGATTGTGGGTGTATTTAAAACTCACTGAAGGGGAGCAAAGCCAAACCCAAAGAGCCTACAGAGCATGTGTCATCATATTTTGATCCCCTGCAAAATCTACTGAGAGCACTGTC
Source organism: Emydura macquarii macquarii (assembly GCF_026122565.2). Taxonomy (NCBI): domain Eukaryota; kingdom Metazoa; phylum Chordata; order Testudines; family Chelidae; genus Emydura; species Emydura macquarii. The sequence continues at coordinate 11,201,601 of NW_027133667.1, forward strand.
CTATATTGGTGTGAAGTAGGTGGGACTTGGAGGAATATCAATACCTTTGCCCTCCACCTCTCCATTTTGACCCGTAGGTATTTTTAATGCACTCTTCCCCATTCCAACACCCTTGTCCTTGCAAATATGAAGAGGTACATATATGGAGCAATAGTCACTTGTCTCTGCTGCTATTCAAACAGCAGCTTTTGGGTAATGCCATATGTATAAGAGGAGAGATGCAATGTTAGAACCAAAAGGTTCTATGACAGCCAGTCCAGGAAAGGAGGGGAGATCTGAAGGGACAAGGAGAAGGAGCAGCCAGGTAAAGACAATAGAGGAAGTAGCAAGGTCAGATAAGGCACTTGGGGAGGACAGGGTCAGAGACAAGAAATTGAACAGAATAAAGGAAAAGGGGAGATAGTGAAATTTTAAAAATGACCAGAACCAGGTGGGAGTGGGAAGCAGGAGAGATGGGGTGAGGTGGAAAGCCAGCCAAAAGGTTTGTTTAAATACAGCCATTGCACCAGTTCAGCTAAAACTATGATGCTTAAACCCATACAATTGTGTGTGTTGACACTACCTGGTTTACATCTGTTTAGCTTACCTCTGTAAACTGATGTAAGCCAGGTTTAAACTGATGTAGTATGTCTAATGCACTCTTAGTTAAACCGGTGCATCTTCTCTTTTTAGCCTAGGCTTGAGAACACGTAACAATATCTAGGTCTTATATGGCACTTTTCATCAGTAGGTCTCAAAGCGCTTTGCAAAGATCAGTAATCATTATCCCCATTTTAAAAAAGGGAAAACTGAGGTGCAGAGAGGTGAAGTGACTTGCTCACACAGTAGGCCAGAGACGGGGAGAGAGAAAATTTGAACTCCTGGTTGTGGCTCATTGTATTGGGAAGCTGAGACGAGTGAATTGCCAATTGGCCTATCTTTTGCTTAATATTAAAATATATTAGAAAAAATGTTTTTTTTTCTCCAATGCATTGTCAGGTTTGTGGCTCAGATATTGCTGATGCACCCAAGTACTAGCTTGAAGATAATTAGTTAAAATGAGGGGTTTACATATTTACAGAACAGGATTACTAAAGTAGCATGGATGCAATGTGGCAGGCAGATTGGGGTGGCACATCTAGGTTTACTAGAACTACGGCTCATCCACAGCCTTCGTGGCTCCAAAGAACAGGCTGAAAACATGAACCCAAGTGTGCCCTGAAAGCTCAAAACCCAAAAGGCAAAGTAGAGACACTCCCCCCTCCTCACATTTTTTAAAAGGTCATGATTTTTTTGAAGACTGATTTTTGAACACTTGGGATTAGCAATACTGACCAAGGAGGCCCTCCCAGATGGTCCTTCTTGCCTCCTCCTCCTCCTCCCACAGCCACTTTGGCTGCATAACTCAGGAACTCTGCTACCTGCACCTTCCTAAATCACAACAGCTCAACCCCAGGACCCAGCCCAGAAATTGCACCCCCACCAGCCAGGCGCCCATGCCGTGGTGGGACATGGCCCACCCTACACAGCAGGTCGGCTTCCCATCCCTCCCGCCCCCGCCAATGGCCATCCAGCGCGAGCCCGCCCCAGTGAGCGAGCAGCTGCCCCTCAGGGCGCAGCACCAGGGAGGGGGCGGGACGTCCAGAGCGCGCCCCGAGCGCGGGTGCCTGCACCTCCCCCCCCCCGGCTGCTGAGCAGCGACGGCGGGCAGCGCTGCGCGAGCCGGCTCCTGTTGTTGTGATGAGAGCCGGCCCCGCCCCCTCCTCGTGCGCGGCCCTGCAGTGGCGGCGGCAGCTCCTCCCCCGGCCCCGCCCCGCCCGTCCCCTTGCTTCCCAAGCTCCGCCCCCTGCCTGCCTCTCGCTCGCCCGACCCGTCCCTAGCTTCGCTCCGCCTCCCTTGCCGCAAGCCCCGCCCCCTCGTTTGTCCACTCCCCGAACCACGCCCCCTTCGGACCCGCTCCCTCCCAGGTCCCGCCCTTTCCCTCAATGGCACCGCCCCCATGCCCTAGACACGCCCTCTCCCTCTAAGCACCACCCCCTTCCATATGCCACGCCCCTCCCTCCCCCCACCCTGCCCTGCAGCCCCCTCCCCTCCCCCCGGCCCCATCTGTTTCCCCGGCGGTGCGATGGTTACATTGTATGGAGAGGGCAGCAGCAGCGGCGGCGGCGCGAGGAGGCGGAGAAGGATGGGTCCGCGCGGCGGCCGCCAGCAGCAGGGGCAGCAGCGCCACCGCCGGCCCTAGAGACCCCCGAGCCGAGGCGCCAGCCCGGAGCCCCATGCGCAGGCGAGGGGGCAGCGCGGGGCCGCCGCTGGTGCTGGGGGGCTGCTGCTGCTGCTGAGCGGAGCGCGGAGACGGAGCGGGAGATGTGCCCGGAGGAGGACGGAGGCTGCGGCGTGGTGGGGACCGGGGGGCCGGAGGGGGCGGCGGGGCTGGGCGAGCTCCGCTCCTGGTGGGAAGTCCCGGCCATCGCTCACTTCTGCTCCCTCTTCCGCACCGCCTTCCGCCTGCCCGACTTCGAGATAGAGGTGAGCCCGGGCGGGGAGCGGGGACCCGGCGGGACCGCACCGCAGCACCCCCACCCCCACCCCCAGCGCTGCCCCGGGGCAGGAACTCTGCTCGCGCCGTGGCCCCGGGCAGCTGCCCTGCCTCCCCCGCCTGGTCCCGGTGCTGAGAGGGAGCCGCTGCCCGAGGTCCTGGGGGGCTGGGCGGGGAGCTCCCTCGCGCTCTCTCGCCGGCTGTTCTCGGGCTGCGGGGGTTTCAGCCCCGAGGGTGTTTGGGGAGCGGCCCCTCTGCCTTGGGGGACGCAGCCGTCCCCTCCCCGCAGCCCGGGCTCGATCCCTTCTCCGTGCCAGGGGGTTAAACGCGGATTCTCCCGGGGCATCCCGGCGTACACGGGAAATTTCTTTGGCGGAGGTTCTGCCCCGGGAGGGTCTGGCTGGAGCCGGTCCCTGCAGCCCCGAGGGACCGGCGATGCCAAGCTTGGATCCGGATTTGAACTGCCCCAAGTCCCGGGGACGGACCGGATCCCGCTTCGTTTCGGGTTTCGGCCGGCTCTAGACAGACTCGGAGCCGCGTCTGCTCCCAGGCCGCCCCCCGCGACAAACTTCAGGGCGGCCTGGCGCCGGGAGCTGCCCGGGTGCCCACTTCCACCATGGGCTGCTGACTAGTGCCAGCCAGGCATGTGCTGCGTGCTGCTCTCCATGAGCGCCGACCCCTGGGGAGGGAGGGGCCGCTTCCCCTCCACACACACCCCGCAGTCTAATGCTTAAGATCCGGACTGGACCCTCCTCATGTCTCTCTCCTCCCCCCCCCCCACTCCCTTCGCTGGGAGGTAGGTGTCCCCTCGGACTGATGGCTTGGAGTTTGTTGTTGTGCCACCATTATCCCTGCAGGGGAGGGGAGGGGAGGGGAGCTGGGCTTTTCTCCGGCTGTGGATGGAGGTGCCCCTGCCCCAGGGCTTTGTGACAATCGAACTCAAGCCCGAGGGGCTGCGCTGCAGAGGCTGGTTGTGTGTTAGCTATTCCCGTCTCGCGCTGCCCCTGCGGGCTTGGCTTGTTGTGGGGAGAGGTGGTGGTGTGTTTTTTTTTTTTTGGGGGGGGGGGAGGCGGTGTCTTGTTGAAACCCCTCCGAATGTCGGTTTTGGAACAAGTGGTGGTAATGGTGATTTTTGTCCCTCAGTGCATCTAAGCATACCACTCTAAACTGTCAGTCAATTGCTACAATCTTAGTTACAGAAAGAAAGAAAAAATCATTCTGTTATAGAAGCAAATTGCTGTGCGAGTTCTGCTTTCCTTCTCCGCCCCTTGCCCCCCATTCTTAATGGTTTTTAGTAACGATTTTTGGCTAGCTTTTTACCAGTATATACATGGCTATTCTTACTTTTGTTTCAAAATTAAGTTTTAAGTTATTTTGATGTAGTCTTTAAATTGTTGTTTGTTTGATTTTTTTTCCAATGCCCATAAAGATTTGAAATGCAGTACCATATACTTCCTTAATGTTATACACTACAGATTGTGTGAATTTGTGTGTGTTTCAGAATTCGTGAAATATGGAGAATAACAAGATCAAAGGGAGGGAGGAATGAAGGGTGTACCCCAATAGACCTCCCAGGGTCTCTAGTTCTTACTCCCAAGATCATAAGCTGCTTAGACCAATGTGATTAAACCTGGGGTTTCCCATCTGTTTGCAACAGATGTAAGAACTTTGGTGTTTCTCTGATGCTTTTTGCAAACTTTAAAGTGTACACCAAAAGCAGAGTTTTTGCCAAGTGGTAAAGATGACTTGCAAGGGTTTTGTGGGAAGGATGCATGAGTAAAATATTGAGTAGATAACTGGGGAAGCTGCTTGGTGAAAATGGGCAACAGTGCAGTATGGTTTGAGAAGAAATACTAAAGCGAATGGAAAGAGCATATTAAAGAAATTGAGACAAACAACTTGAGATCCATAAGAAGCCAGGATTTTGAGGGTCAGCACCTACACTGACACATTGATCTATCAAATAACAGATTATCATAGCACTGGGATTTTATCATCTGGCTTGCTATTATAAAATATAGTGTTAGTGTTGGAAACTTGCACAGTGCTTTACAGAATATAAAATGTGTTCCCTTCCCCAGTCACTGCCCAAAATGGTGGCTGTAATAGGAGGAGCTTGTCCTGCAGTGACCTACACTCGGGTCACCCCAGGCTTGGCTGGAGACATACAAGAAGACCATGGATGGGGTTGGAGTTAGACAGCAAAGAGCATAAATTGAATAAAACTGGGTATGTTTTGTTGAAATGTGGTTGCACAAGGAAGTGTGCTGTATTTAATTTTAGATTGTTTGGCCTCTTCTGCTAAACTGGTAAGAGTCTTTCTGCCTGGACAATTTTTTTTTTGTGGTCGGGGGAAAGTGGGGAATGTTGGATGTTTAACTTAATGGTGGAAGATGCTTGTTTTCATTATGTGAAATGTAGATAAACCTTCTCATTGGGGTAGATTGATGCATATGGGGAACATTTATATTCACTGTGCAACTTCCAAATAATTTCTGTAGTGAGCCAAATGGAAATTTCAATGAAGCCACAGTGCTACAAGCACGTTGTCTCTCTGCAATGCACTATTTTCTAAATTGGAATATATTTTCAGGTATGTAGGTATGGTTGTGGACAGTGCCTTGTAAATACTTTGTATTTTGGGTGGTAAATGCTGCAAATAAAGTGTGGCACAGTAAGAAACCTTTTCTGTTTGCTTCTAAATGCTATCTTGGTGCATATTGGCAGTAAACTGAGAGAACGGTATGGCCGTGAGTGTTTTTAAGACCGTAATTGCCCCATGAATGCGAATTCCAAAGGCTCCTTTCCAGAGATGCTTAAAGTGCAACAGGATGTGTGAATTCTGAAAGGGCAAAACTCCTTGAGCAGGATGTGAATTTCTGAAGAGGGGGAATCCCTTATGCAGTGTGAAATCTTGAAAGGGGAGACGGGAAGGTCTCTCAGTGATGCAACTACTTTGGAAAGGGAACTCTCCTCCCCCTTCTATTGATGCAAAACACTAAAGGGGGAATGGGGAAGTTCTTTGGCCCAACAATGTGAAGTCTTCCAAGGAACCTGAATTTATAATGATAAAAAGGCCAACTCACTAGGATTTCAGCTTAGGAGGCAATTAGCATCTGGCTTGCGTCTCAAGTGAAGTGAATTTGGGCTCCATATCAGTTCCTAGAACTTGTTTAGGGTAGGGCAGTTATCATCTGGAAAGAAATTGGGAAGGAGTGTCGTATGTTATGTCTTCACTAGAAATGCTGCAGCGGCACAGCTGCCGGACTGCAGCTGAGCCACTATAGTGGTTCAGTGTGTAGACACTCACTACAGTGACCGGAGGATTCTCCCCAAGAGGCAGTTACAGTCTACACTGGGGGGTATGTTGGTTTAACAATGTCACTCGGGGTATGCTTGTTTCTAATCTGAGTAATATTATACATTTGCAATCTTGTTTTCCTCTGTTGTGCTGGAGGACCTTATGGGGTGTGGAGGAGTGTCTTTCAGATGTATATTTTGGTCTCACACCTTAACTGAAGGAGCACTGGTGTGCACTCTTCCACAAAGAGATCCTTCCTTCCAAGTGTTCATAGGACACTAGAGTTTATAAGCAGATGTTATAAAAAAACAAACAAACAGAATCTGAAACTAAGGGCCGGCCTACACTTAAAGTTTTATTGGCCTGACTATGTCAGTGATGGGTGTATTTTTTTGTTGTTGACATGGGTTATGTCAGTAAAAGCCCTAATGCAGCTGTAGTTAGATGGCATGTATAAGAGCATGTCCACACGTTCAGTGCTGCAGCGGCGCATCTGGTGAAGACGCTTTATGCCAACCTTCAGCATAATAAAAACACTTTCACAAACAGCAGAAGCTATGTCAACAGGAGAAGTTCTCCCACCAACATAGTGTTGTCCACACCGGTGCTTATGTTGGTGTAACTTATGTTGCTTGGGGTGGGGTGAGGATGGTGGTTTGTTCACACCACTGAGCGATATAAATTCTGCCGACATAAGCTGTAGTGTAGACATAGCCTGAGGCACTTTACATCAATATAGCTTAATTTTGTTCCTGAACAAACTATACTGATATAACATTTTTATAACTATCTACACTCAGGGGAGATTTGCAGCTTAAAGTTTTTTGCTATTTTAACTATGCTGTCATATTAAATGTAGACAAGCCCTAACTGTTTTTTTGGGGGTTTTTTTCTTTTTGTTTTTAAAAATCCCTTCCTTTCTTAATTGCTGGCTTTCAGTCTCTTGCAATGTCAGATTTCACTAGTTCTCCAGTCACCACAGAGAAAATCTGAATTTCTAACATGAAAGGTTTTTTCTGATTTTTTTGTTAAAGGCTTTATTCATCATAATAAAAAGTAAAATCAGACACAGGCCAATTTTTTTTCCCCCTTTGTGTGTCATCAATAGTTGGAGTACAGGGGAAGGTAGCTTTATTGTGTAGATTGCTTGATAATACTTGGAAAGTTCTCTGTAATTTTTAGTTCAGTGATACAGCTGAGCTCTTTTGTTTTCCTTTTTAAATGCAAACCTCTTGCCCTGTACTTACTGAACTGAAAAAAATTGAAGCTTCCAGATGTGGGCTGCCATCAGCAGCTGTACGTGTCAGAAACCTGGGAAGCAGATGTTTTGTTTTCTTTTTCCTGGACCATTGCGTAGTGAAAGGCTGGAGAAGGGGAGTGGGTTTATGAAGCTGGTTGGCTCAGATAAAGAAGTGCATCCATCAGGCCAGGCTCTGGGTATTGTTATGGGAAGGGCGGTGTTGAACACCAAGCCCCCATGCTGGCTTCAGCAGATGCAGTTGCCTGACAAGGCACAGGGCTCCTCTTTTCAAATCTACACCGCATCACACAGCAGTGGACTCAGGAGGGGTTCAGCTACAACCAGGTCAAAAGTTCAGTGGGGCATGAGTGAGTGTGTATGTGTACATTGGACATGTTTGGGTTCATGCAGAATCTTGCACATGCTTTTGTAAAATTAGGATACTACATACTGTTTTTAAGGAACAGCTTGTTAGCCAGCTGTTATATACAAACTTGTATCAGGCTTTAAAAAGTCAAATTATTTTGTTTTCTTATGGCTGTTAACATTGGCAACTTTTTGCTCTCTTCCCCTCAAATGTTAGTTGGGAGTGAGGACTGACCACAAACCCTTAGTTTCTCAGCTTTTTTCTAAGTTTTGTCTTGACATGCAGAAAAGTTTTTTTCTGCAATCATATTAGCTATCATAAATGAAGAAAGCAACTCTTCCCCTATCAGGACCTAGCCATAGTGCAGACCACATCCTGATAAAGTGCGTCTCCTGGACACCTACCCCTCCCATTAGTAATTGCATATAGAAGCATCCCTATGACAGCTCCAGCAATTGTTTATGTAGGAGATAATATTAGTGTTGAACATTTTCAGCTGTAGTTGAATCATGTGACCACTCAGCTGTTTTGGTTCTTTTAGCAAGTGCCCAGGGGCCATGATCTACAGTTTAAGAATCATTGCATTGGTGGGTCATAAGGGGCTGACTTTCCAGTATGTGCTTGAAAATAGTCAAAACATTGTTAACTTAGTTTATTTGCAAAAGGGGAAAGCCACATTGCATATGGGAAATATAAATCATTTCCTGTGGGTTTTAAAGTTGCCTTTGGGCAAATTGCCTCTGATAACTTCACTATGGCTTTAAGATGCTTCTCTGCCTGCCAATGTAGTTCACACACTGACTGTATTGTTACCAAATTCTCTCCCTCCCTCCCAAAGAAAATGCAAGGCTGTTCTAACAGACTATTTTTACCTTCTGTATCTACATACCTATCTGTTCAGTTTTCTGACTTGTTGCTCTTTATCGATTTCATGCTACTTCCATTGCCTCTCATTATTGCAATTGGTAGCAAAGGCAAACAATATGGTTTCTGGAAAGGTAAGAACCAATACAATTTCAACTGGTCATCAGGAAGGTGTATATGTTTGGAGCAAGTGGGAATGCTATGCAGTGAGCTCTCCCTCACTCTCAGGCACCTCTTGGGCCCTGTCTTCATTAGGAGAAATGGTATATTTTTAATATGTGTTTAAAACTACAACCACTTTGCTACACTAAGATTTTATCACATGTTAAAAATATACCGTTTTTTCCTAGTGAAAACAAGGCCTCAGAGTCAGAGTTTTGTGACCTCCACTGGCCTTTTAGAGCACTACTTCTAAATTCACTTTTTTTGATATGTCAACATTAAAACGATGGTTCCCCATACCAGGACTTATTACCATGCTTTTAGGGTGCTCCTCATTTTCTGTACCCGGAGTTCTTTGTAATCCATGATGTTACAACCACAGAACTGTGGTATCTTTCTTGCCACAAAATAGTACTTTGGAGCCTAATGTTACATTGAAAATAAATATTTGCTAGCTGTATGCCAAGGTTGCATAGAAAACCTCATAAAAAGAGCAGAATATTAAACCAATGCAGAGTTTTTTTTCCTGACTCTGCCATCAATATTTAATATCTCTGAAATGTTTGTATGGACCCATTCATTTCTTTGGATTGTTTACTCTGAAACTTAAAGATGGCAATTTTAAATGTCAACCGTTTACTGCTTAACATTTTAGCAGGAACATCCATTTTGCCTCATCTCAAATTGCCTCTGATGCCTTTTTGGGTAGAAAAATCTCTTAACTTTTCAGAACTTCTAGCTTCCCTTGCTATCAACTTCTGGGATGTAGCTGAATTGATACAAAAAGTAAAGGCACATGAAAATTAAGCTTCCAAAATTTTTCTATTCTTCTGAACTAGAGTATCACAGAAACTTATAGTCTTACTGCAGTTTAGGTCCAGCTTGCCACGAGTGTATGGGGGGCCTTCATTGTACCCACCAACTCTTTCTTTTAGTAACTTTTCCAGTGCTTTAGCTGATTTGTATTGAGAGAATTATGTAAATGATTCACTCCAATATTGTTAAAATCTCACCCAACTGCTGCTACAACTTTGGGCCACCACCCCATTATTATTATTTATTATTTGTATTACAATAGCAACTAGAGAACATAATGAGATCCCATTGTGGTAGACATTGGGCAGAGGGGAAGATGGTCCCTGCCTGGAAGAGCTTATGGCGTAAGGCAAATGCAACAAGTAGGTGTGACAATAACTCAATACAAATGGGGTAGAAAACTGTAGTAAGTGGGTGCATATACAAAGATTAGCTATGTTTATAGCTACATAAGGTTGAGTTGGTTAGATATTTTAAATTAGATGTAAATAAATAAGAAGTTACTAGCCAGTTGCCTCTCTGCTATCAGTTAGCATTTTTCTATAGGCATCATAGGTTGAACAGGACCTTGACGTATTTTGAAAGTAAACTGCACAGTAGCTTTACAGACTAGTTCGGCGAGATTGTTCCATGTATGAGGAGTATGGAGATGCATCTGTGAGAAGCCTATGTAGGCTAGCATTGTTGGCTGTGGAGAGGAGGTGTTGTGCATTGGGGTAAGATACAGAATGAATGTGTAGTATGCGAATAAACTGAAGTACCTCAAAGATAAGGTCTAGACAAAAAGCCTCAAATTCATTCTGTGGAGATATCCAAAATCTGTGTTTAACTATGGTCTTTGGACTAATATATATAACTTCAGAACTGCATACTACTGTTGTTCCATATGGAACTCTCAGTGTGACATCAGTGGTTTGTACAAACATCAAAGGGGGGGAGGAAATAGGATGTTTTTGAAGGAACTAAGCTTTTAGTTATCAATCATTTAGTTGGTTCTTGATTGTCACATTCGCTATAACTTAGTGGGGAAAATATGCTTTAGGACCAGTACATTTTCTGCTGCCTGTTTCTCTTTCTTTCCCTGTTTCTCCTCTTCTTCTCTTTGTGTCTTTTCCCTGTATATTTCCTCTCCTGAACCTGTTCCCACCTTCTTGGGCTTCATTCCTACCACCTGCCTTATTCTGTTTGCTAAAACCATCAGAAGTGAAAAATTAACACTTCAAATGGCAATGTGATGCGTCCTGGGGGTATCAAGGGTTGTGAGGCACCTCACTGTCACCTGCCTTTACCGTGAGGAAGCCTCATCTGTGCCTGCCGTGGGTCAGCTTCCCAGGTCCATCGGCCACAGGCGATGCAAACACTCCCCACCAGGTCGTGTAATCCCCAGTCGACAGGTTAGCAGTTGGCGCACCCCAGCCTTCATCTCCCTGGAGTGTTCAGCTCCTGGTCCACTGTATACTCACAATTTTCACAGATTTACTGCTTCTGAAGAGACAGTGAGTGCACCCCAGGTTACCCGTTCCACCTCAAATCACCGCTCTGCGTAACACACACAGCACTTGAGTTTGATTCCACTATAAACATATTTGATTTTATTTAACAAGACATAGAGATTCAAGTAGTAGCAAGTTTAAATATTGGAAACAAGTGGATTATATATAAAATAAAATCATAACATGCATTCTAGAGCATAGACTTTATTAACAAGATACTCTCACATCTTGTAGAATACTACTCAGCCAAAATCCTTGCAGTGCTTTACAGCCAGGGTGGCTGTGATCCTCCTTTCATGATCAGTCATGCAGTCCTTTATTGGCCTCCTTGGTGAAGGATTCCATGTGTTTCTTGCACCCCAAGATACACCAGAACAATCCTTTATCTTTCTTCATCTTATCTTTATTTTATCTTTATGTTATTCATAAACAGGGCATGCCCCAGCTGGCTGTTTCATCCTGTATATTTCCTCTCTTGTAGCTTTCAGGATATGAATAACTTCTCAGTTATTGTTTCAAGTTGTCTGCAGACTGGAAAACAAAACTACATCAATTTACACTTGATTCACATATTCACAACTAGGGGAGCTGAAAGCTTTTTTTATAATGAACACTTGAATTCTGCATAATCTGAATATACCATGCCAGTCTCAAAAATACATCAAGCAGTCTAGGTGTTTGACACCTCTGAACTAAAACCTAGTTTCTGATGCAGTTGAAAAGGGAGAGCCAATGGAGGAACTTGAAGAAGGGTGGCATGGGGGAGTCACATTGTGAGAACAACAGACCAGGAAGATTATTTTAGCATCAGTGTTTTGAATGGACCCAAGGTGTATGTCAGAAAGACTAGAGAAAGAGGATTGCAGTAGTCAAGATGGGAGATAATGAGGGCCTCAACAAGAATTTTAATGATGTGGATAGTGAGAGAAGGTCAGATCTTACAAATGTTATAGATATAGAAGAAGATATAGCAAGAATTGGACACACTCTGGAAGTACAGGTCTAGAGAGATGGAGGTGTCAGATGATGCCCAGGCCATAGATCTGTGTGACAGAAAGGAGGGTGTTCCCAGCTGTGACTAAGATAGGGAGCGTGAAGGAGATTTGGGAGGGAAATTGTAGACCAGGCTTCTGAAATTTTTACTACCCTGGTGCTAGAGCTGTGTTAATGGGGCTCCCACAGGTGCACTGGTACAGCTGACCGAGTGTTAGCCATGGCAGGAACTTTTTCTAAAATTCTTAAGTGTAGAAAAGGCCCTACAGAGAGAGGGTGCTGGAAGAGTTGTGGTGTCCTGTGGGACATTCTTGAAAGATGGCAAGCGGAGGAAGAGGAGACACTGAAGGAACGATCAGAGGTCGTAGAACCAGAAGAGCACAGAGCCATGAAAGCCAAGGGAGGGCAAGATTTCAAGAATAGTGGGGAGTATGACCACTGGTGTAAAACCAAGATATTGAGGAGGATGAAGGTGGAGATTTGGAATATCTGGTTTGGTTTGCCTTTTACCCCTCTAATCCCATCATCTTTACTCATGTCATAGTTGCTTCTTTCTGCTGTACAGGACACCCAATAGAATTTGTTATGGCTTCTCTAGATCTGCAAATGAGGGTCACTAAATCTGGGGTCAAGAGACAGGGTATGACTTTAAGGAGTTGTCTGCACATACAAGCTACACCAGTTTAACCTGAATCCGTTTAAAAGCCAAGTTAGGTTAAATCAGTGCAAATTCCTGTGTATAACAGTTCAAACATGACATATCAGTTTGCTTGCACCTGTAAGGGTTTGTCTACACACAAACTTGCACCATCTTGCTTAAACCAGTTTGATTAAACTCGTGCAAACCTGTGTGATGTATATTGGTTTAAAACTGGTTGTTTTAATTAACAAGCCAGGTTTACAGTGGCTTGAGTGTGCACACAGGAGTTTGGTATCTATGTAAAATAATAATAAAATAATACCTTTAGTTAAAGTGGTGCAACATTGTGTGTAGTACATCTCTGGGCTTTTTCTCTCCCCACATAGCACTGTATAGCTGTGCCTGCATGATGGGTGAAGAATTAACCTTTTTAACGTCTATGGATGCTTTCATAGGATATATCAAAAAAAACAACCTCAATAAAAGGACTTGAGGGAAATGAGGACTGTCAAGGAGTTAAAAGTAACCAAATTAAAAGTTTATTGTTTTAAAGCTTATTGCAGATGTTTATGAAAATTAATTTTTCCCTTTTCACTAAAAAGCAACAGCATCTGCTGTGATTGTGAGAACAATGCAGCCTAGTGATTCCTCCTTCCTTACAGTAGAGAATCCTGTTAAACACAAGCTCTGTGCCTCAGAGAGAGTGTATCCTTTCAGCAGGCTTGTTCCTTTTAATGGGTGCCCATTCCTGGGGTCTCCATTGTTTCAGCAACAATAGCACTAGGGGCAGCTGATTTGGTTGACAGAAAATGTGTTAATTTAACAGATCTATTCCCTTTAGCAAGTCTCCTTTCTATTGTGTCCTCCTTTTCTCTTGGTTTCTTGGAAGGCTGTGTTAGCAGATTCTCTTAGGTGGGACATTCCTGTAATTAGAAGTACTCTGGAGTCCTTTGTTTAAAAAAACAGAGAAAACACTTGATAAGGAAAATGGATTTTAGGGCATTTTGTTTGTTGTCAAAGTTGCCGGAACACAAATATTCCTTTTGGTTTCATGCTTGTTTTGTTTTTTTTTTCTTCTTTTTTGAAGATTGAGTTAATTGAACTGAGCACAACACACAAACTATATTCAAGGACTTTACTTTGTGATTATCACTCCAAACTGACTCTGAGTAGCTCCTCCTTTTCAATTCAGCTGTAGTTCTTTATGGACATATTTTGCGTTATAAACTCTTAGCTAAAATGCAGCTTTTCTACTGAAAATATAGCTGTGAAATCTCAGCAAGAATGGAAATTCTGAAAGGTGGCTGGAGAGGTTGGTCCTGATGCATACAATTAACACGTTTGGTTTTAAAGGTTACTGCAGAGAGATTTGAAATATGAGGACGGTAATGTCTCTTAGACCTTATCTATTCTAAAAAAGAGCACCAGTTTAACCAGATCAATTAAAAATCAATCTGGTTAAATAGTGAAAACCTCTGTTAGATAGATTTAAATCAATATAAGCAAGGGTTAAACCAGTTTAACTTAAGTCAGTAACTTACTGATGTTTTGTTTTGTTTTTTTAAATCAGTTTGGTGTATTGTTTAGTATAGACAAGGCCTCATGTACAGTATTTGGGGAGCTGTGAAACTTAGTTTAGCAGTGCTCTTGCTGGGAAGGATTCATGATATAATAGGAGCCTTAAGATTTGAGATGGGCTTTGCCTGTATTTATCTCTTCATTGGTGAAACAGTTTGTGCTTTGGCTCCTCCTCTTTACTATTAAGTCCATACTAGGAGCAGAAGGAAGAATAGCTATCCAAGCTTCACAGTCACACCACCAAAACAGGGTGCATCTGTAAAAACTAGTGTTTTCACTGCAGGTGAAGCAAGAGCGCTCGGGAGCCCGAGTACAGATTTTATCCGTTTATCCATGAGTCAAACCACACGGGTCTTTTGCAGGGAGGGGGAGGTGAAAATTAAGCTTAAGAACCTAAGAGCTTGAATCCTAAATGGAGCTAAGTCAATGATTAGAATGCAGGAAAGGAGTTGGAGGGGGATAAATAACACAGCACCTTTTTCTTGTATGTTGCAAATATACAAGCCACATAAAAACCCTTGCTGAAGTCATTTAACAGGTACATCATCAACTAGCTTTGGGCCCAAAATATGAATTGCTTAATGACACCTCAAAAAAAAAAAAAAAAAGAGGGGGGGAAGGGAGTGTTGTACTAAAGGTATATAGTAAATCTGAAAACTCTATTTCCATCTGAGAATTTTAGGCCTAGCATTGTTATGGGTAACCCCTAAGATTACTATAGCTGGAAGAGACTAGAAACTACTTTTTCCCCCCCCCCCCAGTTAGCATATTTGCTGTTTGAAAGCACTTAGCACATAGTCAGTTTCATGGTGTTATTAGTGCATGCCTGGCCAGAAGGTGTTTAACAGAAAATGCAGCAGCAGGAGAATTGAAATTGAACAGGTAAAAAGAGGTAAGGTGTGCAAGTGTGTGTGCAAGGAGGGAGAGGTGTGGGTGAACCTCAGCACAGTTGGTGGTAGGCATAGGCCCATCCAAAAGACCCTTCTTAAGATAAACAGGGGAAGAAAAAGCCCCTACACATATTTTATAAGGAGTTTTTACTAATCAGGACATACTCTTGTAAAAGGTGCAAATTGACAGTTTCCCCTTTAAATCTTCCCCTCCAGTCCTGAACCCAAACACAAAATGAAACTGACCAGTTTAATTCCACTGTCTAAAGTGGCAGCCTTGCACAAATCAAACACAAATGGTGAAAAGTCAAACTCAGTGTAAAAATAAATAAATAAAAGCAGTAATTTCAATCATCAGAGTTGTCCTGTTGAAATAACTCCCCTCAACTGTTGTGACTTCTCAGTGGTTGTGGAGGCTGTGATCACATTGTGTTCAGGTACCAAACATCGAGGCTTAGTGTCTCCACTGAAAGTCTGTGAATTGCATTGCTTTCTAGGACAGGGCAGCCATGTAGAATAAACCTGGTATAGCATTCTTGCTTTCTTTTCTTTCAGCCCAGTATGTCGTGCTAGGGCATAGGGGACCATTTTGCCTTTAAGATAATTGTGTGTTGGAGAGGATCAAAGAGCTTGAGGGTTTCTTGGTTGAAAGGGGATTTTCTCCATGGACAGCTGCAATAGTGCATTAGTACTACAATGGATTATCTTTCCATGATTTGTGGGATCTCAACCAGATATAGAGGGCCAGACTGAAAGCCTTCTGTAGTGCCTCAGAGCCTGACCACTGGACTTTATTTTTCCTCTTCAAAGTAGGGTAATGCAGAATATTCTTAGACTGGAGATAGTGTTTGTGGAACGTGGAGAAACCAAACACAGCTCTCCATTAGGATTAACTGCAATGGATAGTCTACATTTATCCTGCTCTGTGATGAAGCTGCTCTTTGAGGAGCGTGAGAATGGAGCAGATTCCAACTGGATGTGTGGGGTCCTGCCGGGGCAGTGTTTACTTGGGAGGGAGCAGAGGGTCTCCTCAGGTGAACAGACTAGTTGTGGTAGGTATCAAGCTTGCCAGATGCCCAGACTTACACTCATTTTGTGAAACTTCTGTTAATGGTTGCTCTGCAAAGTGGCCTGGTATTTGGGGGAGCACCTTTGGGAGCATGGATGGATGTGTGTCTGTATTCCTGTTTGTTTCTCAGTGGGGTGTGCTTTTTACTACCTGTGTCTGTGGCTGGCCATAGAATTTGTGCAGGTGCCAAACTATCAGCAGTGGAGATCAGGTTGTGATTTGCCTCCCTGATCTGGTTCCACTGCTGGAGAGAGAAGGGAGCTGAATGTGCATTGCAGAGCTTTTAAAGAATGTTGGTCTCCAGGTGGCTGCTGCCTGCTGTGCTTGTATTTAAATCTGGCTGGATTGTATCCTTTCACTGCTTAGTTAATAAGTGTTGAAACTATACTGGCCTGGCCAGTAGTCATGGCTGGGTCGTATAGTTCTTCAACAGTGTCTTGAATTAATAAGATGGCAGAGTTCTCTTAGTGTGGTCAGAAGTATGACTGTAACAATGACATTTTCTTAGTCACTCTGTTTGCTCCCCTGTGTGTGTTCAGAATATTTGCTGACTGTGGTGACAAATATACGTTATCTCTTTTTCAGTCCTTGAGAGCCAGGATAGCTATGGGAGAGGAATCGGGTTCTTTTCCAGCTTGTCATTCACAAAATAAATTTCAGTTGTAGAATCTGTTTCACTAGTGATGATGTATGGGTCAGAAAGAGCTCAGCTTGACTTTCAGATCCCATGGCTGGCAGTTAGAAAAAGCTTTTTTCCTAGCTCTGTTTGTAAACTGATGAGATTTAATCTGGAACCTTAAAGACAAACATCGACCTCCACATGCCATTTATAGTTACTTCTCAGAGGGAAAACTACACTTCATAATGATAGCTTAGTAGGAAGTACTACGCCATGTGAATCGTGAGCGTACAGGAGTGTACTGCTAAGCAATAACTTACAAAGTGTATTTTTTCCTCTGAAAAGTTGCTCTCTGAACTGTTAGGTGACATGCTTGACAGGTGTGTTGGGTAAGCCTCCTGCTAGCCAATCAGGAGGAAGGCTGTTACGATGTTGCTGTTTGAATAGACACTTTACTGTTCCCCATGCCTGGATTTCTCAATCTGACCTCTTCCCTTCATCTGGAAAGACTGTAGTCAGTAGCGAGGAAGACGTGTGTACATCCTCCCAGTGCTAGATCTTGTCTGAGTATTGTGCTCAGGGATGGGATGAGTAAAACGTGTTGATATTGAAGTTTCACAGAGAAAGCTGGATCTCTAGTTGTAAACAATATATCATTCTGGGATTGGAATTTCTAAACCGGATGCTGGTGTGAACAGAGGGCCGTCTAGAAGGTGAGATTGAACTGCATCACTAACCTTGGGTCACTGAGAGGTGCTTATGCTGTTAGGGCTGCTGGTGTCTGAAAGGAGGGGTAGAAGAGAATGCTGGAGAGCAGCAATTTATAAGGAGGAAAATCGCTGAGATAATACTTCAGAAGTGGATAACTGGGAGACTCCAGTTCCAACCCCCGGTTCCAGGGGGTTGGAACAGTGATCCTAACCCTCTTTCTCCTGCCTCCCACCCCCAAACCCTCCATCATGCTGTGTGGAAGTGTCCCAGTTCTTGCAGCTGTGTTAATTGTAATGGGTCATTTAGTTCTGAAATCCCTGTTTAAAAGGGGCAAGTCCTTGCCTCAGTGTGACAGCTGCCGCCTTGCACTTTCCCCCAGGCTGGAAATAACTGCATGTGACATAGGAGCAGAGTAGGATGGGGGAGGGAGGAGACTTTCTGCCTTCCTCTTAGTGCTGTAATGGTGTTGCTGTGTGACTCTTTTCCCATGTGGACTATAGCAGAGTCATGCCCCACATACTTAGCAGATCTCTCCACTGGCAGTGTCTCGGCAGTATAGTAACTGTCTTATGCAGTCAGGGCTCTGCTTCAAACCTATTGCCGATTCCAGATCGGCCTGAGTATTGCAGGACTTCACAGTGGAGGTGGGGGGAAGCGAGCATGCCATGATGGTCCTGGAGGCTTTCTCCGAGTGAAAAGGAGGCCTGTTTGAAATGAACATACTTGTATTTCTGGAAAGGGAAGTTGCACCACTCTGTAGAAAGGCAGGAAAGCAAAGAGATTTTAATAGCGGGTGGAAAAGGATTCCTTTCCCTACCCCTATCCAAAATCCAAAGCATGAGTCCATGGAAACCCTGCCAGCTTTTCCTTCTAGCTGAAGGGCCGTCTCCTGATTGGAATGACAGCTTTGAACTGGAAGACATTATTTCATTAGCGTGCTAATCAGATACAGAGATTACCTGATTGGCTACTTAATAATTAAATGAAGTTGCTTCTAATTCTTTGAGCACACACAGAACTAATTAAATTAACCCTTCACTGCCCTGCATGCCTGCGGTGCTCTTGTGTGAACTGGAAAGGGCTACAGGCAGAGCATTAGAATTTGTGGGCTGTGGATAATGCTCAAGGTGGTGTATCCTTTATGAAAGGAATGGCAAGTAAGGAGTTGTGTGTATATATACATTCAGCTTCAGGAACTAGTCCTCAGGCAATGGCAAATGCCCTCAAATTCAGTCAGTCTTTGATATTTTAAAGTGTTGTCATCGTGATCACTAGGCTTTGGGGCAGCCATGCTGAAAATCTTGTTTGAAAACTAACTGGGGAATTCCCCTGGGTTTGTGGACGGTGGAGCTCAGCTACATGTCTTGCCTGGGACTTCATGGACAGAGGATGGGCTGGTTGCTTTATATCCACCAATGGGGATGTATGTAGGAATGAAAAGATACTCAGGTGCATCTTTCCTGAAGTGACTACCATCAAGAAAGGGCTAAAAGATGCTCCCTGGAACCCCGAGCAATCTTCTTCCAGACTCTACTACCACAAAACCCCAGACATTCCAGCAGTCTTTATTTTATTTATTTTTCTTCAGCGTGCACGTGATTAGAATGATCCTCTGTCAAGCCACTCCCCTGCTTTACTAGCCACTCCCCTGGGCATGGCTATTTTAGTAGTTTGTTGGGTACACACCTGCAGGAGTGCAAGTGCGGCAGGATATAACTCAAAGCGTCAAATCAGTGCATGCAATTTTCAGATAACACTGAAGTGCATGGCATAAATATGAGAAGGATGTTAAGGAAAAGCATGGTGACACTGGAACCCCACATCTTCCTGTACTTAGCCACGATTCTGTCTAATATGGAGAGAAAATAATTTTAATGAAAACAGATTTGCTCCATAATTCAGAATTTCCAACTCCCCATCCGTGATAACTGAGCAGTGATGTGTAGTATCAAATTCCTGCTGCCCAGACAACAGTACTGCTTTTCCTTATCTCTTACTGGCAGCTTGCTAGAGCAAGTTTCCAACTAGGTATGAAACATACAGTGTTAGTAGTCCATCATTCCTTTCTCTAATGTCTTTCCATCACTCTCCACCTCCTAAACACCAAGTGTGTGGCACAGATTTTGAAATATGGAGCAAAGGGTTAAAAGTAATAATGAGTCTTGCCACATATACCTATGATTGTATCTGTGTATCACTGAAAATGGTGTATATTTTATTATTTCCTTGTTACAGTGAATGCGTAGTACTTGTAACTTTACTTTATCTTTGTTTGTATGCCAAGCAATAGATGGGGGCAGCAGAAAAGCAATCAAGAAGCTCACCAAGTTAAAACAGCTCTGCTCCCTTACTGCTGCTGCCTCCTGGGCTTGGCCCATCCATGTTCAAATGAAACTGTCAAATTAGGCACATTTCACTGTTATCAAAGCCTAAATTTGGTAGAGAAGAGCCATTGGTTGGACTTTCCGGCCTAAGAACTTGTCTACACACACACACACACATGGCTGCAGCACTGCTGTTGTGCTTAGCGAAGATGCTACTTATGCGTATGGGAGAATGTGGTACTCCACCTCCCAGAGAGGCGGTAGCTACATTGATGGGAGAAGCTATGTTGAGTTCAGTCAGTATAACTGTCGCTCAGACGATGTAGTTATACCGACATAAGTCTGTAGTGTAGACTGAGTCTATGGCCATGTCTGCACATATAGCGCTACAGCAGTGCAGCTGTACTGATACGACAGTGCCGCTGCAGCATGTCTGATGAAGGCACTGTATGCCGATGGGAGAGAGCCCTCCCATTAGCTTAAAATCCCTCACCTCCACGAGTGGCAGAAGTTATGTCAGCGGGAGAAGCTTTCTCACAGCATAGCACTGCGCCCGTGAGCGCTTATGTCAGTGAAACTTATATCGCTCAGGGGGGTGGAATATTCACCCTGGGCGACATATATTTTGCTCACATTGGCTGTAGTGTAGACAAAGCCTAAGTCAGCCATTGCTGGTCAGTTCTACCATTCCTCTGTTGCTGCTTCTTGTCTTCTAGCATATTGACTGACTTCCCCTCCACCCAAGTGCCTAGTTACTAAACTTGTTCTCTTCCTTTTGCTAGAAGAATGGTAGCAGTCGCAGTCGGAGAGCTACGCAATCTATTGGCAGATAGGTGCTTGAGCTGGCTGCTTGGTTTGTCTTTAAATCTGGCTCCCGACTGGTTCCACACATGGCGAGAAGCAGGAAATGTCCAAAACAGGGCAACAGACTGCTGGCAAAATAGTGGGCAAATTTCTAGAGATAACTGTTGACATTTAGAGTTCTCTGCCCAGTGTAGAGCATTTGAGAGTGATGCTCCCACTATCTAAGGTTGTTATTGAGTTGGGAGAAGACTCTTTATTGTAGTGTCTGATGCGATAAATAAGATCTTCATCCATAAGATAAGCTATGGACATACTTGTTTTCCTCATCCCATTGACCCTTCCTTCAAGTTTCTGCAAAATTATCTTCCTTTTTTCTGTCAATCCTCTAGCAAATCAGAAGCAGGATTTCCCTTCTGTAAAGTACCTACCTCTTTTCTGTGTCCAAGGAAAGAATTGGGTGGTCTTATCCGGCAATGGTCTGGACTATATTGAAAATTAGTTTTTAGATTCATACTGAGTCAGACTGGGTGCTCCTGGCAGACAACAGTTGAGTTTTGGTACTGAGAGTCCCATGCTTTTTGCTGTAAAAGAGTGATGTGTACTGACAGATGCCAGCCTAGTTTGGTCCATTTTAATACAAAGCTGTGTTCTGGCTTCATGAGGAGATTCCAGAGACATAGCGGGATTGTAGATGTGCTCATTTGTGTGTGCAATTAACCATAATGCTTTTCTCTGACAGCAGTTTCGGTATTAGAGCTCTGAACGTGCTCATGGAGGCCGTCCTCCTGTTCCACAGCATGCTTTGTATGCCAGAACGGGAGGGATTTGGAAGGGGGAGGCTTCTGCCACTTCTCTCCTTTTTTGTTTTTGTTTATGGGTTTGCAAAATCAGATTAGCATTTCAATGTCACCAGCTTTGAAGCAAAAGCCCCTAGGGTGTGGTGATAGTTTGACTGTTTGAGCATAGCCAGTTTGAGATTGCCATTAATGTTTCTAACCGCCCTACCCTTCTGTGTTGGTGAGGATATGAAGCCTAAGGCCGTCTCTGCACTGGGATATGCCTAAATTGCTGCAGTGTAGCTGCATTTGTGCAAAATCCTAGTGTAGGTAGACAAAGTCACTATGAACTCTGGCTTACTCTGGTGCCGCTTGCCCCTTTTTCGAGCAAGGATAAACTACATTGGTATCAATTGTAGAACACAGTGATTTAGTCTGCAAATGTTATGATTTTTACCTACAGTGGTGGTAACTGGTGGCAAAAATCCATAGTGTGAACAAGAGCAAAAAGCATTTGTTAGAAGTCAGCTGGGCTATTTTTGCTACAAGGAAACTTCTGTCTACACTAGAAAAGCTACCCATTGATGACAATGGTGCCATAATGCGTGCAGCTGGTGCTAAGCATTGACTGTTTAGCTGCAAGTGTTCTCAGTTTACCACAGTTTCTGAACTGGTGTTGAACATGGCTTGTCCTTGGCTACGTTTGTAGTTAATTTGTGTTGTGCACCAGTTCAGTTGCACCAATTGCTGGCACCTATTGTCTGCAATGGATAGCTTTCCTTGTATAGACAAGGCCTTAATGTTTAACAATCCCTGGGTTGGGGTGGGGAAGGGAGAGTGTTAATGTGGGAGTGCATAACTTTGTTAAAAGAACAGCGAGAGTTCAGTGGCACCTTAAAGACTAACACATTTATTTGGGCATAAGCTTTCGTGGGCAGAAGCCCACTTCGTCGGATGTCCATGAAAGCGTACGCCAAAATAACTGTGTTAGTCTTTAAGGTGCCACAGAACTCTCGCTGTTTTGCTAAAAACAGACTAACACGGCTACTCCTCTGGAACTTTGTTAAAAGAGTTTACAAGTTTCCAGACCTGGAGTTCATCTTCACTGTAGTGTTAGCTCAAGGTATAACTTGAGTCGTGCCCCTAACCCAACACCCATGCACACACACAAATATTTAGCCTGAGTTAATTGGTGCTTTAAACTTGAGCTAGCTGGCCCATCGGGGGCATGGGCTTAAAAGCTCAAGGGCTGCTGACGCTTGAGCTAGTAATGCAGTGGAGAGACAGCTACTCAGTGATTGTATTAGCAACACACTATGCATCGTGAGTTGTTTTGCAGTGTGACTGCTCTCACTAGAGAGATCCTGAGCTAATACTGCAGTGAAGATGAGCCCTAGGGCAGATTTATAAAACTGTAAACACGGTCATGCCTTGTCCACTCTTGACTGATACAACTGCACTAGCATACACCGTTTTTAAAAACCAGTGCACTGAATGGAATAGAGGTCCTCTGGTGCTGCCCTGTTCCCCCTGAAGCTGCCATCATTTACATTGGTGTAAATTTGGAGTTAATCCAGTTACCCCAAGTGGATTTACTCTAGCCGTATGCTATAGTAATTGCAAACAGAATTTCCTCTGAAATGGGAGCTAGCTCTTCAGGACCCCATCTCTTTCTCTACATACCACTACGTCATTACAGTGCAGCATCCAAAACTCCACAACGAATGAGGAAGGAATGATGCAGAAATAAATATGACCATGTACTTTAAGACTATCATATATGTGGGGAGAGGGGAGCAGATTTAAGGTGATGTGAGGAACTTTAAGGGTAAAATGTTAAAGGGAAAATATGGTTTTCTATCCCTTTTGCTTCTCTGATATAAAGAAGCCATGAGAGGTCTCTTTTCTAACAAAATCAAATACAATTACGCTGTTTTTTTACCGCAAGAATATCAGGAGCGATGAAACTGGTCTTCCTGGGTTATGTTCAGGCTTCTGTGTATCTTATTTGTTGTGTGCTTTTATGCCTTAATTCAAGAGGGCAGTGGTGTTAAATTTTAAACAAAAAAGCCCTTTCTCCCAAGTGTTTCTCAGTTTGTAGGTATTAGCAGACTGAGTTTTAAACAGTCTGAATAAAAATGATTTCCCTTTCAAGCAACTTTCACTTTCTTGGTATTTGTGAGCTTATCTTATTGGTCTTCAGAGAATCTTCCAGGTTAGACAAAACTTGATTAAAGTGAAGGGGAAAAAAAACCAAAACACCCACACACAAAAAACCCAATGAGTAAATTTAACTCCTCTACTGCCTCCACCCAAACAAACCAAAGCTAAAGAACCTTTCAGGACCCCTTTAAACACAACAGAAAAGCAAAAAGGGTACAAACACATTTCCTTTGCAGCTCACCATTAACTTTGGCGTTTCAATTTAATGCTTCCCTTTGCAACACCAACATTCTTTTAACATAATTAAAATAGACCTGGAATCCAACTACCTAAAGGAGAGGCCCCACCCTTTCTGATTCTGGTTTAAAATCAGGGAAATTCTTTTTTGAAATTGATGTGTGAAATATCCTTTAATAAAGAGAATATCTGAGTGTTGGACTAGACAACTTCTGTGGCACTGAAAAGGATACTTAGGATTAGTGGAGAAATGGCAGGATGGAATAGTGAGAAGGTGCTTGTCCCTCAGCTCTTACCCAAAGAGGAGAGGAGGAAAACCCCCAACCCTAGTTTTGGACTACTAGGGCTGTTGGAGCAGGGTTAGAGGAAATGCTCTTGGTACTTCAGGAGAATACAGGCTTTGTGAACAGGTGAGTGGCTGAATGATCTGGACTAGTTTTGTGGTCCTTATGGTTTTGAAGCACAGTTTGAAAATATGAACTAAATGCTACAGGTACCATGACATCTTGAATCTGCAGACTGCCTGAAACAATAACTCAGAGATTGTGAGCTTCCCCATTCATTTCAGTGGTTTGCTGTGCTGGAAATTTGAGGATGAAATTTAAAATGTTAACATGGTTAACTATTTCACTGCTGATCGTTTTAGCAGAAACATGCAGTTAACAGGCTCCTTTTACAATCCCAAAGTGCCTCCCAAGGGGCCAAAAACTCTAACTGTCCTCTATTCAGCTGCAAAAACAACTCCAGCTTCACTTTTGTGCTGCAGCTGTGAGTTGTCAATACAATTTTTTCTGCATATTGAAAAGTGAAAACATGGGGACTATGTACACTTTTAATATACAAATAAATGGTCTACTGTACTGAGTGTATTCATTTTATTTTTAATTTAAAAAGTACTTTTTTAATATAATGTGAACCTGCTGCAGAATTTCCAGTTTACTACATACACATACATAGGGCCTAGAGTGTAGGAAAAGAGCAGACCTACTAGAAATGATAACTAAATGAAGATCGAGATCTAGAAAGCAAAAAAACAAAATTGTGCTGTATGGATATAACAAATGGAAATTGTAGTATTACAAGGGGAGTGGCAAGCAACCCCCCTATATTTAAGTTGCCAAACACTTTTTGTTATAGTTTTTTTTGTTTTTGTTTTTTAACTTTGTTAGAAGAACTTTTAACACCACCATAGTTTAAGACAGAGCTTTGGAATTTGGCCAGGAGTAGTTCTGGTGTCAAGGAGGTGCCATTTGCTGGCTTCATAAAAGTCCATTCAGATTTGGTCAAATGTATAAGTTATTGAAAATCACCAATTCTGTTTCAGAAACACCAGTTTGTTTTTGTCAGCACAGCAAAATCCCTCAGAGGTTCCATTAGCACTGTGTATGCAGTGGAGCCTCTCTTCGGCATTTCATGCGTACGCAGAGCAGAACCTATGGATAGGGTGCATATAAAATGGCAGCTGGTGCTGCCACCACAACCACTGCTTCATCAAAAACGCCCTTTGGCTAGGTGAAGATGCATTAGACCATGAGCTTTAGACTTACTTTTTAGTAACTGTCATTAATAATGCTGTGCCCTTCACAGCCTCTGTTACTGAGCAAGGCCTCCCAGGTTATACAACCCGCAAGTGGAACTGAGACTTTTAATGTGGCAGACACAAGTCTTAACCTCTGTCCCCTAAAAAGAGGCTGCTGAGCTTTTGTCCTTGACTATGCTGTCTGAAACATGGAGCTGTTCCTGCCTTCTTCCGGTGTTGTGTTCTTCTGTAGTGGCTGCTCTACAGAGAATAGTCTTCTGCTGCTGCCCGAAGTGGTAGCTACAGTGTTGAATGTTTAGCGTTCTGACTCTGCTCCTGCATGATGGAGAGGGGGATTATTGCACATTTAAATAAAAAAGATTAAAAAAAACCATTTAAATGATTTAGGCTGCAAAATCAAGTACTTGATAATCTGGAAGCATTGGATTTATGGTTGCCTTTGTGACTAATTCTGCTGCTTTGTGCATACACATTATAAATCTTTAATTACAGGATCACATACTTTTTCTTTTCCACAGGACCCCTGCTTCATTCAGTACACGGAACAGATGGTGCTCTGGGAGTGAATCAGGGTTGTGTAGAGGATGAGGCAATTGCTTGTAGGATTCCTGCCTCATTTAATGTAGAATTTGGAAGGTGTGTAGAAAATGAGGCAAAGGGACTTCTGAGAAGAGCAAGGTTGGTCTTTTGGTTGTCAGGTGAATGCCACTCAGGATAATTCAGTTCTGTGGTAGAGGCAGACTTCTGACATGATGCTGGGCAAATCACTTAAACCAAAAATTTCGTAAGTGTGTTCCTTATTTTTGGGTGCCCAGCTTGACACACCTTTTCAGAAATGCTGAAAACTTACAACTGTAACTGAACTCAATGGAAACTAGAGATACAAGTTTGGCCCTAAGAAATTGTCATCTGGAGGAATGAGCACTGAGGTTTTCAGGTGCCTGAGGCCCTGAGTTCTAATTCAGTCTCTGCCACTGATTCACTGTATGGCTTTGGGCAAGTCATTTTATCTTTTTCTATTCCCCCATCTTTAAAATAGGGATCATGATACTTTACCCACCTGCCACCCTGGGGTGATGTGAGAATTGAGTGGTTGATGTGTACAATGTTTTGAACACATGATGTGCTGTAAAAATGCCAAGTATTCTGAAAAATAAGGTGTCTCAAGTTGGGGTGCAATCAGCTACAGTGCAGATGTTTGCAAATATTGGCCTTCATCTTCCTGTGCCTCAGTTCCCCACCTGAAAAATAGAGTATTATTATTACTATCTCGCACAGGTGTTGATAAAATGGATTAATTAATGTTTGTTTGATTCAGGTACTACAGTGATGAGCACCATAGAAAAGCCTATAAGGCAATTAATAATTTGACATTCCATGGCAGGGTTTGTATGACATGCAGGAAATAAGGCATGAGGGCTCACAGAATGAGGAGGATAAAAATACATATCGAACAGCTGCCTTATTCAATAATCACTATCCAGCCTGTGCACTGAATGAGGTCCTATGGAAAAATATGTGACCATGCAACTAAACACTGTATCAAATGCATATGCACAGCAGGGCAGAATTAAGGTTGCACTAGCAACTTAAATCTGACGTTTCCTTTTTCAAGCACTTGCCTTTACAACCTAAATAACATTTTCTTTTAACATAGTTTTTTTTTGTATGTAATAATCTGGATAGGATTCTGAAGGAAGAAGAGGTGGATGGGTAATTCAATAAGTCAAAAGTATTTAAAATTCCAGTGATCAGCAGTTGAACAGTGAAGCAATGTTGTGGTGACTTATTTTGGGCAAGAATGCAAGGAATGAAAAAAGGAAAAACTGTGGGTATTTGTTTAGACTACTAGAATTGGGGGAAAGTGAGAATAGGGGGAAATTCTGCATCACTTTGTCAGCGGTTCCCAAATTGTGGTATGCGGGCCACCTCCCAATGGTACGCATCCACTGACTAATTAAGGCCTGGTCTACACGTACCGCAAAATTCGGTGGCAGTCGACAGGAGATACGCAAGCAAAGTAAAGTAGCTTGTGTATCTCCCATCGACTTCCTAAATTCTAATGAGTGTGGCGTCCCCACTGCACTGCGCCGATGCAGCGTTACTCTTTTTCTGGGAGTGGATTTATTAAGTCGATTTCTGGATCGATTGAGCAGGTCTCGACTTCCACTCAATTGATCCTGAAGAATTGATCTGACAATGGAGAATTTGCTGCCGTTGGTGATGATATACCCTAAGACTGCCGAATTCTTTTAAAAAATCATTTCACTCCGCCATCTCAGATGGGGTAAGTTTATAATGCATTTAATAATATTTTGCAGGACTACAGCTTTTTATATACTTAGTTATGCTATTGATATAATGTGTTTTAACAACACTTAGGTTTTAAGATGGTTTTCATACATAGTCTGTTTATAAAAAATCGGTGATGATACTACAGGTGGTAGCGTTTTTATGTTAGTGGTGTGCAACATGGTAGAGTTGGGAACCATTGCCTTAAGTAATTTGCAGAACTAGACTCTCATATTAGCGGTGGCTTTTAACTACCCATATATCTGGTGCACATTTGGCTATACCTTTTGGCTAACAAAGAGGTACATAAATTACAAATATGGAGCTTTATGGTACAGAAGAGAGCTTCCTACCAGAGGAGAAATATTCTTGGACCTTTTTTTTGCTGAATGAGTATGTGAAAATACTATGATAGCTTGGAATCAATGGGTCTTCTACAGCTCCATAGCTTAAAAATACAAACTTTAATACATTTGCCTGGGTAGACTGTATGGAATGGGCGTTCTCAAAAAGCTGCTGCTGCCCAAACTCTTCAGACTAGTAGAGGTTGGAAACAATTAGGAGACAAGCTACTCAGTCAGCTCCTGTGGGCAAGAGCACATACCCTTATTTTTCAGCACTCCCTTGGCTGACTCATGAACTCTGTTGATTCTCTTGGGAAGCATATGTCTCCTCCACAGGGAGACTCATGTAGACAAGTTCCACTTCTAAACCTCTGTCCTGCAAGATACAGAGAATCTGCAGTGGATTCTTAGTGATTAAATTATTAGGCATGTTTTTCTTCTGTTTTGGGACAGTCTATCTACCAGAAGGAATTCTTCACTTATTTTCTGAATTTCATAGTTCCTGTTTAAGTTAAATTGGAGGATGCTCAGACACAGAGAGCCTGCCAGAACAGCAACTTACTAGAAACCAGGAAGCTGTAACTAATTTTGTATAATTTATCCAAAAATAAATGCAGACAGCCCAAATGGTTGCTAGTATTTTAATTCTATCTAGGCTGATTAACAGAGAAACTGCTTTTTTGGATTCATAAAACAGTTGATTGTATTTGTTCTTATTCAGTTGTTAAAGAATGGGGCTGATCATCGACTGCAGGTTATATGTGGCCACCTCTAACTTTAACACATTTTGTATTTCTACAGTGTCTTCCATCCAGGAATCTCAAAGAGCTTTACAAATACTAATGAATATAGCAGTAAAACACCTCTGCTAGATAGGTAATTATTCTCATTTTACAAATGGAAAACTGAGGTAGACAGACGTTGAGTGACCTGCTCCAGACTTCCTGTGTGACCTTGGGAAAAGCTTAGAATACAGCGCAGATCTTCTGATTCCCAGTCCTGCACGTGTGAAGCACAAGATTGTTTTAACTCTCAAAATAGAAATCCTTTCCTTTTCAGCATGGTTGCTTAGTTCCTCTGCCAAAAGTCTTTCTTTGTGAAGGGGACCATAATATTTTACACTGTCACACACCCAAACTTCCGCTTCCCTTCATGATTAAAGAAAACTTGTATACACACAAGTGTGCACAAGGAAGAGATGAGTTGTAAGAGCAGGACCTCCCATTAACCAAACCTGGCTTATGATAATCTGACAGTGGGGGAGGAGAAAACGGCCCGTGGGTAAATCTACTTCCAAAGCCTGAATGGGCGGGTGACAGGAGAAGCCACTGGTGAAAAAAGAAACCTCTGCTACTTCAGAAACACGCATGCAGAATGACAGGGGTGGGTGTGTTCTTTAACATCTCAGAAGCTAGAGAATAAAATAAAAAGGCAGCAGGATCAGCGAATAGATGAAAGGCAGCCCCTTTAACATTTGCTCCTGGAGTCCAGCAACTCTCAGCAGTTGGCTGGAGACTAAGCTGGACGATCCTGTGGCGCTCCAACAAAGGGACGAAACAAACTCCCATCCCCCCAGGGCCCCCCTCCCCGACAACGCGTGAAACAACTTGATAAATGATTGCTCTGTCAGGGGAGGAGGAGATGGAGACGTCTGGGAGCACAGGGGGAATGTATCTAATTTAGGAGCTGGAGGACTGGGGGGGGGGGTGAAAGAAGAGGGAGGTGTATGATTGGAAGGTGGGCTGCTGCTGCTGCTGTCTTGGCAGCACAGAAGAGCGTGCAAAAACCCCACCATCCCTCCCATCCCCAAAATAGGAGAGAAGCTGGTGGACGGTAAACAAAGTGGCAGGGGGCAAAGAAAGCTTATTTAGAAGGATTTTGCCAAGTGGAGTCTCTCTTGGGAACGGATCCCCACTGTACACAAGGACTTCGGGGAAATTCCTGCCCCACCAGCCTGCTCTCTCTCGCCTCCGGTCCAAGCTTTGGAGACCAGCAGTCTCACATTACTTCATTTAATCGGGATGGCAGGAAATACAAACCTCCCCCCACCCTTCTTACCCCAGTTCCAATAAGGCTATTGAAAGCTACAGAAACAGGAGCCCGTAGCCTGGCTCTAGCCTGGCTCTATTCATCGGAACATTAATTACCCTAAAACAAAAACAAGAGGAGTTCACAGCTGGGGCCCAACACTTCAGATTTCCCTCCCTGCCTCCCCCGCTGCTTCTCTAGAGTGTGCGAGCCAGCTATTTATACAGTCTCCTTGCATACGATTGATATTGGGCCCAGAGGACCCTCATTTCCTCCCTCCCCCGTTGGGGTTATAGGACAGTGTTGTTGACTTGAACCCAGCCAGCATTGTACAGGCATTTCAGAAGCAGGCATAGAAGGCTTCCAGAGACACAATCTGCACAGCAAAACAGTGTTTGATTTACTGTGCAGTAATTGTGGAAAACTGTAGCAATCAGATTACGAACAAATCATTGTGTAGCATATTAGTCCAGTGGGCTACCCAAAGGAAACCTGTAGTAGTCTGCTTATCAGAATGACCAGAGCTGTCACTAGAAGTGGGCAATAGGAAATGTTAGGGTGCATCACGAAGTGAATAGCTATACTGTTTTGTTTGGCGGGGTGCAGAGAGGAGGATGAGTTGGTTGGTGGGAAAGTGGAGCAGATAACTTAATTTGGATGCTCTCAATCTGCTGTTTTAACAGAAGGCCGTTCCAATAGGCAGCTGACAGAAGCCTTACAAGGTGGCCTGAAGTCTGATCCCCAGCCCATAACTGCATGAGCACCTTTTTCACAAGAATAATGAATGCCATATGTTAGTGTGCCCAAGTCACAATAGTGAGGGCCCTACTGACGACTTGATGGGACTCCAAGGGCTACGTTTAATTAGTGTCTGAATTCACTTCATCAAAAATGAAAGTTCGGAGGCAGTTGTTGTACTTGGTTTGAGTTTATTAGCAGCTGGTAACCTTTATCACAATAGCTACAATAAGAGAAGGAGGACGTGAACCATGTTCTAGGTCTCTCAACATAATTTGTCCTCTCGTCACTTTTGTCATATCCATAACAGTAGTAACTTGCCTTGTGTACAGTGAAACCTACTTTTAGTAAAGTGGAGTGAAAGTCAGTGCTTTTTAAATGGACGTTCACTGCTCTAGGCACACACTGTAAACAGATTTAATTGTTCTGATACTCTTAGAATGCAGCAATTGCCAGCTATCATCTAGGAGTATGTCTTCACTGGATAGTTTAACCCAGGCTGTCTGACACACAAACCTCTGACCCAAATTTAGTGGTACTTTCAGCCTGGGATAGCTGGCTTCTCTGGGGCTGAAGCCTGGGTGCTGCTTTCACTTGGTCTGGTAATCGGTCCACTTTGCGATGAGAATGCAGGTTAAACTACTTGAGAGCTGATAGTCTTCCAGTGCCTTCCCACAGTTTCTCCTGTGTACCCAGAAAGACAGACAGGTTCTTCCACAATTCACTGGGAAAGAATCATAGAGGGACTCATCTTACCGGAGCAAAAAGAACCATGAGATGTGCCTCCACAAGTCTCAGCAACACCCATAGGGAGAGTGGCAAGAATGAGTTACACACCGTAACCAACCACCTGGGCTAACTCTGCAATGAAGGATATGCCCAGGATATTGAATGTTCTGGTCCAATAGGCTGAGCAGAGGAGGAAGGGGATGGAGTTTGCCACTATCCCATACATAGGGGCAATAGGGATTCACTGATCACCAGTCATACTGCGGCTGCAGTAGAGCATAGCTTTGGTAGCTGGAGGGACCCTCATATCCAGCAACTTCCAGTTGCTACTCTTGGGATGAAAGAAGGTAGGGAGACAATCTTTTGCCAAGGAGACCCCATATTGCTTTAGTAACTCTACTTATAATGACTGCTGCGTTGATTTGGAGCTGTGGCCTTCCCATAACCCTGTCCATACTAACATTTTTCTACACATTTCCCACTATTGCACTACGGCAGGACTAAACAACACTGTGGCAGCACTGATTTCTGCACCAGTGCATCTGCCAATACTAGCAGCAGTGGCAAGCAATGGTACCGAAACAACAGGACATTTGGAAAATAATGTTAAGTGCTCACAAGGCCAAAGGGGGTCCCACACCGTCCCACTGTAGTGCTGGGAATCCATGGATCACCAATATTCTGTCACAGGACTTGGTTATAGCATGGTAGTACTCTGCACGTTTAGAACATAGGTTGCAGCACAAGTGAGACTGGACTGTGTGTTAACACACAATTAACAGCATTCCTGAATTGTTCTACAGCCGTGGATTTTGCAAACCTATAGCACAGTAAAATACTGTTAAAATTGCACTCAGTCTTATCTGTTCTTCAAAATACAACATCGTGCTAACCATGTAGTGCACTACCAGGTTGTATTAAGTCCTGCAGCGTGGTAGGCGTTTGGAGTCTAGACAAGGCTTAAGGTGTCCCATTCTCAGAGGGGAAAATGGGGGAACACAGAGATTAAAAGACTTCTCCAGGGTCATTAAGCAAGTAAGTATCAGAGTCAGGAATAGTTCTTGTAAGCCTTGTCTCCCAGTCTTGTGCACTAATCACTAGACTACACTTCGTCCCACACTAAATAAAAGCAACTCAGTACGACACATAGCTTAATACAAACAAACAAACAAAAAAAGACAATGCAGATTAATGGCATTTAAATACAGTAGATTTAAAAGTCTCTCTAGCCAGCCAACTAGTTTGATTTTTTTCCTTAATTTCATATTGCTGTTTCAAAAGCAAATGAAGCAGCCTTCATCCAATGTTCTGTTAAAAACTCAATCATTCAAGGCAGATTAAGTGTAGTACTTCATTACTGTGGCATGTTTGATTTTTAGTAAAAACATTTGATATGTCCCATTAATATCGCTTATAATTAATTGAAATTGATATGTGAATTAAACTCTCTGAAATACTATAAACAAAGGGTAATCATAAACAGCAGTGTGCTGTATAGGGGGCTGTCTAGTAGAATTCCATAGGGATGTGGGGTTAGTTCTTGTCTTAACTTCACTAATGATGTGGAAGAGGGAATAAGTAATATATTAATGAAATTCATAACTAATATTAATTGAGAGGGATTGCAGATACCAGCTGTGGCAGGTGAGTAATCGAGGAAGGGCCTAAATAAGAGATTAGAAATGTAGATTAAAAAATTCAATTTATAAAATGCAGACTATCACATCATAATCTGAAACACAGATATTCAATAAAAGGGTGAAACTTGGGAATTGGTATTTCTAACCCTTGTAATTTTTTTATCCCAAATCTTGCAGTAGTTGATGTTTTACTTAAAGCCCGAGAGCTCCTAGAAACAGTTTGAAAATATGAGATAAGTGTACCCTAAAGGTTCCAAAACCAGAGGGCAATAGAAAAAAAACTTTTTTTAAGTCGTGATTTTTTTTTAAAGCGAATTGCATGATTTTTTTGGGGCCTCACTCATTTTTGAATATTTTGGGTTGGCAGTATTGAGTGTTGCTGAGGGAGACCTCAAGGTGAGAGTTACATGAGTGTTGAAAACATGAAAGCAACAAAAAATCAATTAAGTTTTGGACTGCATATACCCACAAGGTATCATGCAGCCGGGAGGTAATAGCCCTTCCCTCTGTGGCTTTTTTGTAACTGCACTTGGATTATTGCATTAGTTTCTGAGCACCTTAATAACAAAAAGTTAAAAATGGGGAATTTACAGACCAAAAAAATATCAGTAAACTGAATTTATGAGGAAAGATTGAAAGACCTAAACATGTACAGGTTGGCTATGTATTGATTATGCCGGAGAACACACTTCTACATGTGTTTCAAATGGTGTAAACACCAAGGAATGTAGAGAAATTGGACATACAAATAATGGAATGAAATGAAGGAAGAGCAAATTGATTCCGAATATTGGGAAGAACTTCCTGACCGATGCATTTGAGACGGTGAGATGGTCTCCTGTGTGAAATGGTGGAAGACCCCCTTTTGGGACACTTTACATCTAGACCAAAGAATTAGAAAACCAGAGATGATAAAGAACATTCCTGGAATGGCAGGAAAATTGACTAGAATTTGGATCTAACACTCCTTTTGAATCTCTAATTTTGTGATTTTAGAAAATTTTTTGGAAGAGCAATGGATGGCCTGTGCACTATAAACCAGTAGCATTCCCACCCCACTGAACAATGCCAGGGTTGGTTGATAAAGGAAAAAAATGTGCACTCTCTTGACACACATTTTCTTAGCAGAGCTAGAGTAAGGGCTTGTCTTCATGTACAGCACTACAGTGGCACAGCTGCACTGGTGCCGCTGTAATGCTTTAGTGAAGACGCTACTCTGCTGATGGGAGGGCTTCTCTCATTGGTGTAGTTAATTCACCTCCCTGAGAGGCGGTAGCAGCTCTCCCGTCAATGTAGCACTGTCTACGTGAGGGGTTAGTTCGGTGTAACTGCTTCACTCAGGGATGTGGATTTTTCATACTCCTGAGTAACATAGTTATACTGATATAGGTGTGTAAATGTAGACCCGGCCTATGCAGGAAACAGGTGAGTCAGGGCTTAATGGAGGCTAGGAAAGAATCTCGGCAAACAGAAAAAAATACTGTAGACTTTCTGATGCATGTAAAGCAGTGCTCTGGGTTTTTTTTTTTTTTAGCAGGGAGGGGCTATCTGGCTGTGCTCCAGGGTGAATTTTTGATGGAGTTGCTTTCTCTCTCTCATTATACAGTGAGAAGAGAAGCCTGACAGCCTTTCCATTGTCTACAACGCTCCTTTTAAGCTGCATGCACACGTGGCGGTGCAGCAATCTGGTACCTTCCACGCATCTCACGGGGCCGGAAGCCTGGCCAGCACCCAGCCCGTCAACCTGCTGGAACTGACAGCAGCTCCTCTCATGGCCGAGGACCAGCAGGAAGCCTTGAGTCAGCAGGGAGGAAGGATAAGAGCAGGAAGAGGCAGGGGCTGTGGATGGAGTATGGCCAGCACCTTGGTTCCTGCCAGGTCCTCCTGCCAGAACCCATGGCAGCTCCTCTTGGCACTGTGGGAAGCCTAGAGCCAGTGGGTGGGGGAGGGGCCAGCGGTGCCATTTAGGAAGGGTGAGGGGCAGGGAGGCTGTTCATCTTCCCATCCCAGGGCACATGGAGCCAGCTGAGGAGAGGCTGGTCACTGACGCTGGCAGCAGTATCCAAGGGCTAGCAGTGCTAAAATGAGCCCCCAGCCTGGCAGTGGGAAGGGGGAGTCTAGGGTGACCAGATGTCCCGATTTTATAGGGACAGTCCTGATATTTAGGGCTTTGTCTTATATAGGTGCTTATTACCCTCCATCCAGGTCCTGATTTTTCACATTGGCTGTCTGGTCACCCTCGGGGAGCCTGTGCTGCTGCTAGGGTAGCGGTGCCTGGCCTGTGTGCTCCTGCTCTCTGAGCTGTGATGAAAACTCCCTACCCGCCACTCTGGGGGTGGGGATAGGAGCAGGGCTGGCTATTGGGCAGAGAGGGGAAGACCATAAAATCTCAGAGAAGTCTCAAACCAGCAGGGAGGAACTCCAGGCAGGGAACAGTGGGGGTGGGAGGGTGCAGGGGCTCATGGGAGAAAAAGCAGGAGCTCATGGGAGGAAAGGTGGGGGCTCCTGCCTCCTGGGTTATTAACTTTCTGTGGTTTTTAACTCCAGTAGTCTTAATAAAAATTGAGAGGTACCCAAACCACTGGTATGTCTGCCTATGTGTTCCATATGCATATGTACTGAACTGTCACCTTAAAAATACTTTACACTTTTCAATGCTATATAGTGTAAGAAGACATTAAAAAGGGAGTGTAAGCTTGCCCGAGGACAAAAACGTAGTGCGAAGTGGAGTTTGTAACCCGCTCAGAAGAAAGAAAATTTAGAGGGAACGTTGCTTGTCTACACATGGAGGTATTCAGGAATAACTGTTTTAATTGAAATTCACACCCAACCTTAATCCAAATTAATTTTCAAGTGTAGGCAAGCCCTAAACAGAGAAGAATTCTTCTGGTTGGTTGTCAACCCTACAGGCTTTCAAGTGAGGTTAAAGGTGAATTATTTTTGAAATTGGGAAGTTTTCTTTCTCTGTATCGTTTCCACTAATCTAATGGCGATAGATGATAAGACAGCCAGATCCTCAGTTGGTATAAATCATCATAGTGACAGAGGTAAGATTGTTTACACCAGTTGAGGATCTGGCCCTCAGATGTAATCCATTTGCTTCAGTTCTCTTTATCTTCCCCTCTCCCATTTTGGGATGCTTCCTCATCTCCTGAGTTTGTGCACCCCTTCACACTGATCCGTGAGAGCTGGACTTAGCAGTATATGCTGAATCAGGCCTCAGTCCATCTAGTCCAGGTTTCTGGCTGGAATTGTAGTTAATTAGCATATGCTTCAAAGGAAACTCCCCAGTCGACAATTACGTAATTAGAAATCTAAATGGAATATGCATAGTGGGAGAAGTTTCTCTTCCCAGTCCCAAGCGGTTAGTATTCATCATCCTAGTTATTGAAACTGCAGATACTATATAGCTGGCTAATCCATTTTTAATTCTGATTGATCCTTGCCTAAATACTTTGCAGAGGAGAATTTAAGAAGTTAATGTATTATGTGAAAAAATATTTCCTGTCATCACTTGAAATCTATTGTCTTTTATTTCATTGGGAAATTCCTTGTCCTTATATTATGAAAAAGGGAAATAGGTGCACTCAGCTGACTTTCTCTGTACCATACATTTTATATACATGTATCATGTCACCTCTTATTTATCTTCTTTTTACATATCCAAATTCTTGAAAATAATTGAAATTCTGATTTCAGGAGAATTTCTGGATTTTGGGTAATCCAGATTTTTGAGTGTTCAATTAGTCTGAGTTTACTTGAAAGCCTAATTTTTAAACTAAAACTGCATAGAAAAGTCTTTCCAAGTCTGTAATATTTTGCTGTTGCCCTTTTCTGGACCTTTTTTGTTTCTGCTATTTCCTCTTTTTCAGCTGGAATGACCAGAATCAAACACAGTATTCAAGGGGAGGGCATACAATGACCTATGTATAGATTGGGATTGTGTGTTCAGTTTTATTCTCTATCCCTGTATAATACAAGTTAACATACTTGTTTGCTTTTTTGACCACCACTGCATACTGAGCAGAATTTTTTCCAAAGCTGTCCATCCTCAAGGACACTGGGCTCTTTCCCCTGAGTGGCTACGATTAATTTAGAACCCATCGGTGTGTACTAGTAGTTCAAACTGTTCCTGCCAGTAACAGTTTGTGAATGTTGCTTACCACTGTGTTGCCCAATTGTCTGGCTTTGTTAGGTCCTTCTGAAATTCTTCACTATCCTCCCTAGTCTTGACTAACCTAAATAGTGTCATCAGCACATTTTGCCACCTCACTTTTTATATTCTTTTCCAAATCATAAAATATATTAAATACTGATCCTAGTATGTCTTCTTGGAGTTCCCTATTAACCCTCTTGAAAATTGGCCATTTATTCCTGCTCTTTGTTTTCTCTTGATTAGCCTTATCTATTGACTGATGTTTACCTCTCATCTGAATGACTAATTCCCTTAATAAACTGTGGTGATGGATTTTTACCAAAGACTTTTTGAAAATTCAGATTAATAATATCTACCAGTTCTTCTTTATCCACTATCTTGATTCTCCTCAAAGAATTCTAATAGATTGGAGGAGCTATTTTCGTCTATTGAAGCCTTGCTAGTTTGTCTCTCTCATATCATGTTCATCTAGGCATTTTATAACTACATACTTGTTTTACCTGGTACTGAAGGAAGGCTCACTGGTCTGTAATTCCCAGAATCACTCCAGTACCTTTTTTTTTTTTTTTTTTTTTTTTTTTTTTTTTTTTTTTTTTTTTTAAAAAAAGAAAGCCACAACATTGCCTACTCTGCAGCCTTGCCGTGTAGTATCTAATTTTAGTGATAGAGCTACCAACGAAATATGTAATCTCCCACTTCATTCTTAAATTCCTTTGGAACGGTTGGATGAATATTATCTGGGCCAGTCCATTTGCAATTTAAATTAATTTGTTTCAACACTACTTTAAACACTGCAGTCTGACAGGATTTCATTGTTATGGTACCTACTCCGTAGCTGCTACTTTTACAGATGTCTCCAATATCCTCTTGTGAAAATTGATGCAGAGAATTTCTTTAAATTCTTTATCTACTTTATCGTCCTCATTTGCTTGCTTTACTATCTGATAGTCTAGAGAACGCACAATCTCCCTGCAAGGTTCCTACTTCTGATATACTTAACGAATATATATTTTAATATCTCTCCCTTTGTTCTTCAAACTTCTTAGCACACTTAATTCCCGTATTACATTTTACCTGCTCTAGTTTTATTCCTTGCTTCAGCTGGGAGGGATTTCCACTTTCTGCAAGGATTCTTTTTTTATTTAAATCCACTTCTTGTGGCTTACCATTTTGACTACACTTTTTCTTGCATTCTTGCTTTCATTTTTGTTCATTTTTAAAGAAACAATTTTTCTTCAGAGAGTTTAGTGCCACAGTGCTAGGTTATGGAAGGGATCATGCCAAAAGGTTATTGAAAGTTAGTTATGTCCTGGTCATTGTTACTGAAGTGGTTCAACTGCAATTACTACTTGAACCAGTTCCTGTGCAATACTTGTGACTCCTGTTGTTTGTTCCAGGACTGCTGCTGGTTGGAAAATTTTCTACAGTTTTCCTTTAGCAAAATGCAATTCTGTTGACAGTGAAATATTTTCTGAAATCATGGGGATGTCAATAAAAATTTGTTTTGAATTTTTTCCCCCTCATTTTGGAAAAGCTTTTAGTTTGGAAGAAAATTGAAAATTTGTTTTGAAACAGAATTTTCACTTTGAAATTGCTTTAATTTTCATACATGTACTACAATTGACATGTCACTTTAATTTTTTTATTTTTATATTTCATAAATTTCAAAACAAACATTTCATTTCAAACTGAAATTCCAATTTTTTTCAAAATGAAAATTGTTTAAAATGAGTTTTTTTCTCTGAGTTTCTGTTTCACAAGGAGTTAATTTGTTTTAGTTTCTATCCAGCTTAGGAACAAAATCAAATGTTGAAATGTTGATTTCCCACAAACCAGAAATTCTGAGTTTCAACCAGTTCTATTCAGGACTAGCTGTTCCAAGAAGAAATTATTTTTGTTTTTAAATTGTTTCTCTAAAGTGTCCCAATGTAATGTTTGAGCGGTTAATATTTCGATAGTTGAAATTGCCCCTTACTGCTGTTTTAGCAGATTTTCGGGGCCTTCATTGTCTTGAGGCAGAAGCAGGTTGTATAGTCTCCATATTTGTGTTCTTGTGACTTAGGGTTTGAATCTCAGATTCTACTGTAAAGTGCTCTTCCCTCACATCATTTTTCAATAGAAATCTATGGAAGTTTTAAGTATAATGCTGCCCCATCTTACCTGCACACCCCCGCGATATGTGACTTGCCGTTCATATATAGTTTA
Organism: Emydura macquarii macquarii; assembly: GCF_026122565.2. Lineage (NCBI taxonomy): Eukaryota > Metazoa > Chordata > Testudines > Chelidae > Emydura > Emydura macquarii. Next base: position 11,240,835 of record NW_027133667.1, read on the forward strand.
GATTCAGATATTACAAGATAATGTTCTGCTCAGTTTCCCCATGAAGTCACGCTTACAGTTTCATGTCCCCTGCATTCATTTTCAGAGGAATTGCAGTGTGTCGTCACATTAAGTAAGGTGTCCTAAGGGTTGCCAGGTGTCTGGTTTTCGACCTGAAATTCTAGTTGAGAAGAGAACCTGGCAGTGTCCAATCCCAGACACTAAAAGTCTGGTTACTTAATCGTCCTCTGCCACCTAGGGGCGGGAAGAGCAGCCGCCACTGCTGAAGCTGGGAGGAGCACTCTCAGGAAGTGCCCAGCTCTGGCAGAGACAGGTATCGGTGGCTTCCCCTCCCTGCCCCAGTCACCCCCAAAGCATGGCTGCCTGACCTGTCCCAGTCACTCCCTCCACCCCCGGAACGCAGCTCTCCCTCCCCCATCTTGCCCCAGTCACCCCTCCACCCCTCCAACCCTACTCAGATGGCAGGAGGGGAGAGGTTGAGGGAGCAGCAAGAGAGGGTGGAGGGGGAGAGGAGTGGGAAGGCAGGGCCTTGGTGGAAGAGGCGGAGCAGGGGCAGTTCCGGCACTCAGGGACTGGTTTTGGCAAAATAGAAAGTTAACCACCCTATTCCCAAGTCGTCTTGTGAATTTTAGTATTCCTTTCCATTACACTTTATTAGATTTAATTTCCCGAAATTGGTTTCCTAAAATCCCATACCTTTGTACTGATGTATTTTGTGCCCTATTCCATATTATGCTGAAATCTAGTAAACCTGTGGCCACTACGCAGAATTCAAATACTTGTAATTGCTATCTATTTCTTTTTGGACACTTACGACCATCATCCTCGTGTCTGAGCACCTGACAAACATTTATTAATTTATCCTCACCACACCCCTGTGAATTAGGAAAGTATTTTCTCCATTTTAAAGATGGGCAACCGAGGGACAGAGAATAGGTGACTTGTTCAAAGTCACAAAGGAAGTCTGTGGCACCGCTGGGAAGTGAACCTTGATCTCCTGAATCTGTCCAGTGCTATAACCAGAAGATCATCCTTTCTTTCCAAATCATCAGCTCTGCTACCTGCCCTCTTCCATTCTGTCCAGGTTCTCTCATAACCTCATGGGTACTGCCCATTTCTCTCATAACCTCATGGGTACTTCTTCAAGATGAAGCAACACATCAAACTAAATGACATTTTTCTTTCTTCTCCTCCCCTGATAGCTTGCCTTGAGAAACTGGAAGGATGGTGGAGCTTTTACATCTTGGGTTTCCTCCTTATCATCCCCCCCGTGCACAACAATATTCCCTAAAATCACATCTTTACTTCTCTCTGCATCTGAAGTCCCCTTCCTCTATATGTCTTCTGCCAAAATTCTCATTCCTACTGTTGTTACCTCTCTTCTGCATTACTTTAATTTCTTCTCAGGCTCTCCTCTCTTGTCGCTCCAAATTATTCAATACACAGCAGCCCAAATTTTCTGTGTCTGCCATTTGGATCTGCTGGCATCTCTCCACTAAGTTGTCTGATTCTGTATCAAGTCTAAGCTGTTCGTTTTTACTTTCAAAGTTCTGCACAGTGCTACCCTGGCTCCATGTCAGCTGGCCTTTTCTCCTATAGTCATGTTTGTGCTCTGTACTCTGCCAGCTACTGTCCCCTTACAGGAATTGCCTTTATTTCTATACACATCTGCTCCTTTATTCATGCTGCCTCCACACTGGGAACAACTTCCAGTGTTCTTAGCCACCTCACGCTCCAAATTCATCCTAAAGACTCCTTTCTCTTATCTACTGCACCAAAAAAAGAAGTAGAAAGCATACTTGAAAGAAAAAAATCCTGGAACTATACAAGACCTATGCGAAACCAAAAACATGCAAATGCACATTACTGTTGTATGCATTCCTCTTCTCTCCTCTTACATACATCATCTTATTAAGGCTCAGTCTACATTGAGTATGGAGTACCCAGTAATTTCTATTCAAATCAGAGGAAGCTGCTGGGATTCCAAATTTTTGAAAAGTCAAGCCTTTCATTTAGATGCCTCAGTATAGACCTTGGAGCCATTTAAAAAAAAAAAACAAAAAAAAAAAACCCTTGACCTGAACTTTGTGAATCCATGCTTGAGCTGGGAATAGGCAATGCTCCAAAGCAGTCTACCAATGTGGGGAGATGAGCTTAATGCACTTCCTCCACCGCTCCTCTGGAAACAATAGGTCTAGCTGTAGTGCAGTCTGCATTGGAGATGGCTACTGTGTTAGCCACGCTTATTATGGAGGTGCCTGTTGTGGCTCCACAATGAAAGTTGAGTTCAATTGTGCACTTAAAGCAGGTATTCAGCATCTTTGTAATGTATGGAAATGGCTGTGTAATCTCCCGAGGCTTTTTGACTACACAATTAATTTTCTAAGAATTTACAAGTAGATCTGTTAATTAAGTTATGAATTAAATTAGGATAGGAAGGATGACCCTGTGTGTTTCAGGATGCTACTTTGGGATTTGGGAAACCTGAATTCAGTTTCCTGCTCTCCCCCAAGCTTCCGGTATTGGGCAAGTCACTTGATATCTCAGCCTCAGTTCCCCTCTGCACAACTGGGATAATAGCACTTCCCTGCCTCGCAGAGGTGTTCTGAGGATAAATACATTAAAGATTGTGAGGGGCTCAGACACTATGGTTATGGGGATTATATAACTACTACCTAAGTATAAATGAATTATCAAAAAAAAAACAACCCAACCTTGGGTTGTTTAAAAAATGTAGTATCTGCCAGTCTCTTCTTTGTCCAAACGACCTTGATGGAATAACGCAAACACTTAACATTTGTCATATCATTAAAACTCTGAACTCTTGTGCATAGGCTATAGTTGGAGAAGTTAGGTTGAATTAAGTCAATATTAAAGATTGTCGTATCTAATGGTTATGGTCATATAGGCTACAGGGTTAGATCAGGATGCTGTTAACTGGGACCAGTACATTTGACATCAGAGGTAGCAAAAGCAATCGCTTACTAATGACACAATGGGGCAGGGAATATGGGAATAAAAAGTTGTCTTTAAAAAATCAGTTTAATTTACTTGGGGATTACACACACCAAAATGCACCTTACCGATAATCATATAGTTATTGCATGACCTCACTAAAGGGCAGAGCTGAGATGTTTGGATGTGCATTTCCTCACCTTACCATTTTGGATTTATTTAAAATGTAACCTTAACTCTCAATTCCTTAGCTTTAGACTATATGCTAGGTTTTGGGATAATTACAACTTCCCCGTAACATTGGGGTTTTCTTACACTTACTTTACTGATACATACTGTCAACCTTAACTCCATCATAAAGTCTGGGAATAAAATCATGCTAAATTACCCTGAATCCAGTGGCCAATTCTCTTCCCTCCCAATATTTGGGACTCCTGCATTTTTGTCATTGTGTGAGCTTGTCCTCTTTGCCATTTGACATTGTATATAGCCAATGGTGAGTGTTAGCTTTTGTGCAGATAACCATGTTGTGCCAGAAAAGTTAGCTGCGTGTTCTAAAGGATGAATGCAGTGGGCCAGGCTATATTCCAGCTCCTTCAGAAATGCTGCTAGAACAAAGAACTGATCTCCTTTTATGTTCATTTTATCTCCTTATATGCTCCCTTTCACCTGGAAGTCAGATTGGCATATTGGAAACAAGCCCCTTTCAGTCCAAGAAGCAGGTGGGACAAGCTGGCCTTTGATTCCTGGCCCCAGCTCCGCAGCTTGGCTAGAAATCAATGTGGCTGCAGTTTTGAAATGGTTTTAATGCAATGTTAAACAAGGTCCCTTGAGCACTGGCCCTGCGTAAGGAACTTACGTTGCTGGAAAGTGCAGAAAGCCAATGATCCAGGCCTGGCCTTAGTGGAATTCTGCTGCCATTCTGCAGCTGAGAATTTGCTCTGTGCTGGGGGCTTATTTGAGGGGAAAATGAAACATGGCTGTTGTGGTTTGATAACTTCCTTCTGTGCGAGTAACCCTAGAATGGGCAGAGCTGACAGTCTCTGGAGTGGAGGCTCTTTTGATTGGGGTGGATGTGGTTCAGAGGTTACTCAGCTGAAATGACCTCTGGGATCTGCTGCATGCTAGGAGAGAATGAGTCAAAAACAGTCTTTGGGTATGGAGTGTTGCTAAAAAATAAAATAAAAATCTGATGCTTAGTTTGCAAGAAATACTATCGTGTCTACCAACAAAGGTGATATTCAGGCACTTAGGTGAGTTGAACAAGTAGGAACATAAGAATACCATAATCAAACTGTTGGTGAATGCAATCCAGTATCTCATGTCTGGAAGTTGCCAGTATTGGATCCTTGAGGGGTTTTGTGGTATACCTTTTGGTACAGGCTCAATATGTACCACAGTGTGGAGGGCTGGTAATGCTTATGGCAACAGCATAGCTATAAGGAGTACAAAAACACTAGGATAGTTGAAGAATTCTGAGCAGAGAGAGCAGGCCTTCTCATAGAGCTATGTTGTTTTTTATTACTTGTGCAGTTCCCAAAAGTGTGCTGCACACTTTACAGATCACACAAGATCCAGTCCCTTCCTCACATAATTTACAATCTAATTTTAACAAGATATATAATCATCTATGCAATATAAAAAAGGAAGAGAAGACAAAGATAACAGTGATGATATCAGTTCCTCAGGTCTCCTGTGTGTACATCTTAGTGGTTCCATTAGTCACATATAACAAATATAAATGTTAGATGTTAATATGGTATTTGCATGCTGAGAGAAACCCTTCTGCTGGAGCCAATATTGGTCTTCAGAGCAGAAACTTCTAAAAATGTACTTATTCTGTGAAGTAAAGCTATGGTGGCCTTTCCACACCCTGAATGTTATACTTTGTCATATTGTTTGTAGTTTTGGTAGCTCTCTCTATATTTAAACCCTGAAAAGCAGGGATCCTTTAGGGAACTGACATTCTATTTGTATGGTGATTATAGACTTGTAGGGAAAGGGAAGCATGTGAGAGAGGTCTAGCCATTATAAGCCTTGTCTAAACTGACATCTTCCTTAATCTCCCTTTAGTTACTGTTTGTGGTTCAGCCCTGGTTCCCTGGTTTTGGTAGCAGCCGTGAAAGTGTTAGTGTAGACCCGGCACAGGCATATTTACCACCATGTCGTCTAGGCACCATAGGGGTGCTGGCAGTGCTCCTGCATCTCCTGGCTTGAAGTGGTTTCTATTCTGTACAGGGTTTACAGTTTGGTTCAATGGCTCTGAGCACCCCCCGCTGTAAAAATGGTGGTGGTTGGAGTGATGGTCCCTATATGGTTTCCAGATGTGGACGCGCATGTGCGCCGTGCGCCGGAGCCGTTTGTAGTAATGTCTGTTGACCCACGTGTGCGTTGTGCATCATCCACATGGTATATCCAAGGTCTTAAGAGGCTGTGCAGGTTGACGCACTCCAGTTCCCTGTTACCACCACATGGCCAGAATCAGAACCTCCCTTCCTCCTTGCTCCTAGCTTGCTGAGAAGCTTTTTGTCCATTTGAATGATCTGCTGTAAATAGTTTTCCAGGTGTACATAGTTTCTCAAAGTTGTTAGTTAGTTGGTTTCCTTTCATTTTTTCCCCTCGCGGGGTACTCCCCACCTCGGGGACTATACCCCAGCAAGCTGGCTTCAAAAGTTGTTCTTTGTGCCTGAACTCCTTCTCCTTGAGTGATGAACGCCAACACTGTCTTTATTGCCTTGGCCATCTTCAGCTTGGGTGACCAGACTGCCACCTTCACACCTGGCACCGTCTCTGCCACCAGGACCATCTGGACTTTTATGCCCAGTTCCGTGCAAATCGGCCGCTTGTCCACACTGACAGCTATGGCTGAGCTTATGCTTCCATACGCCAACTCCTCTCCAAGTTCTGGGTCTCCAGCCGCCTTGGGACTTCCTTCCCCAGTGGATGACCCTCTCTTGCTTTGACAGCACTCTGCTTCACTCCGCCTCACACCTCCGGTACTGCAAGCAGCTGAAACTCCTTCCCTGTAGGAGCACTCAGTTCCATCCCATGCACTGCCTGTACCAATGGCCCCGCCATTGCCAGACCAGTCCTCCAAATCTAAGTGATCCTCAGAACCGGACCCCACATTCTCTCCTGTGTACTCTTATAGCCCAGAACCTCAGTGCCAGCCCTACCTGCCAACGAACAGACCTCCTGCTGAAGCATGGTTCCGGGACCCCCAGGGGCCGCCGCTACCCGCTGACCCATATACCTAGCCCTACTGGCCTGCCTGGGACCCCTACCAAGACCACGGGGCACTGCTGCCTCTTCACCGCTGTCTGTCACCCTCCTATACCACTCCCTCCTTCGGTTTATGAGGAACCGCTGTTCCCCACTGGAGCCTCCTCATCCTCAGACGACGTGTGCATCCCACCTTCCCTCCCTGCCCAGATGATAAGGGTCTCTCTTGTGGGGCGTGCCTTTCTTTTGCAAGACCGCTTCGCTGCCCTCACCTCACTCATGCAACTACACTGCCATCCATGCACACTCCTCCAACAGTGCCTCTCCCTCCTGGGCCACATGGCAGCCTGCTCCTCAGTCACAGCGTATGCCTGCCTGCACATGTGATGCCTCCAAATGTGGCTCTGATCAGTCTACAACCTACAGTCAGACCATCTAGGCAAGCCAGTCATGATTCCCACCTCAGTCTTGGCTTCCCTCACATGATCATAGAATCATAGAATATTAGAGTTGGAAGGGACCTCAGGAGGTCATCTAGTCCAACCCCCTGCTCAAAGCAGGACTAACCTCAGCTATATCATCCCAACCAGGGCTTTGTCAAGCCTCAGCTTAAAAACCTCTAAGGATGGAGATTCCACCACCTTCCTAGGTAACCCATTCCAGTGCTTCACCACCCTCCTAGTAAAAAACTTTTTCCTAATGTCCATGGTCCCGGCACACATCCCATTCACCCCTCCCATACCTCCCACCACTCTCACCAGGGACCTCTCGCTCGTAGGCTGAAGCGCCCATCTGGAGGGCCACACAGCCCAGGGCCTCTGGTCCCCGAGGGAAGCATGGATGCACATCAACATCCTAGAACTGCGGGCCGTCCTTCTCATCTATCAGGCATTTCTACCCCTCATCTATCAGGCATCATCTACCCCTCTCGGACAATATGACAGCCGTTGTATATGTGAACAAGCAAGGTGGCATCAGATCTCTGTCCCTTTGCGTTGAGGCCATACACCTCTGGAACTGATGCCTTAGATACAGAATCACACTCTGCGCCGTGCACCTTCCAGGCACCATCAACTCCCTTGCAGACACACTCAACTGCTTCTTCCATAACAACCATGAATGGGAGCTACATGACCTCATACTCCATCTTCCGTCAGTAGGGCACGCTGTGATGGAATCTCTTCGCAACCATTGCCAGCTACAAGCTTCCCCTCTTCTACTCCAGAGGAACCCTCAGGCCCGGTTCTCAGGATCACATGCTTTTCGTACCTTGGACACCCAAACTTCTCCATGCTTTCGCACCCATTCCACTCCTCCCACAAGTCCTCTGCAAGATGGTGGGACTGAGCAACAATCATCCTCATAGCCCCCTTTTGGCCCTATCAATACTGGTTCACTGACCTCCTTCATCTCTCCGCATACTCTCCGACCCACCTCTCCTCTCTCCCGGATCTCCTTATGCAAGCACACGGTCATTTTCAGCACCCCAACCCAGGCCAGCTTTACCTCACAGCCTGGCATTTGGATGGGGCTCGCGCATAGATAAGGCATGTTCCATTCCCGTGCGCAGTGTCCTTACAAACAGAAGGCGACTGTCTACCAGGGTCTGCAACCAGGTGAAATGGCAAAGATTCACTGCATGCGTGCTCAGCCACCATCACCTCCTAGACTCTGTCTCTGTTCCCATTGTCCTTGACTACCTTTTCCACCTTAGGCTCTGAGGCCTCACCCATTCCTCTGTTCACATCCATCTGGCAGCGCTCAGTGCCTTCCTTCCTCCTGTATATAGTTTCTCTGCCTTTAGCCACCTAACAACTGCCAGATTTCTCTGTGGTCTCCTCAACGCCTTCTCATCAGTCCAGAAGCCTGCCCCTCTTTGGGACCTTAACCTCATCCTCTCTACTCTCGCCAAGCCCCCCGTCAAGCCCCTTGCAACCTGGTCCCTTGCCCACCTCTCTGTGAAGGTGACCTTTTTGGTGGCCATCACCTCCACTAGGTGGGTTAGCGAGCTGGCAGCTATGATGGCCGATCCGTCTTTTACTGTGTTTCATAAGGACAAGGTTTCCCTGTGACTCCACCCTAAGTTTCTCCCCAAGGTGGCCTCTCCATTTCACCTCAATTAGTCTATTCCCTCAATGGCCGCTTGGTGCTGGCCTTCTATCTCCAATGCACCCTCACTTTCCAGGCCTCGCTCAAACTCTTCCTCGCCATTGCACAGTGCTGACAAGGCCGTGCCCTCTCCTCACAGTGACTCTTCAAATGGATCTCCCCATCGCATCATGGAATGTTATGCTCTTCCGCACGTCTCTCCATCCCCTGGAGTCCTGGCCCACTCCATACAGGCCACATAGTCCTCCGTCTGCACCTTTACCACTCACTACACCGTTGCTTTAGGAGCAGCAGTGAATGCGACGATTGGCTGTGCCATCCTGCAGACTGTAACTTCCAGCAAGCCCTTGCGCCCATCTCCACGCGGAACACTGCTTGCTATGTTACCCACGTCTGGAATCCACATAGGGGATACCACTTGAAGAAGAAATGGAGGTTACTTACTGTAACTGGAGGCTCTTCCAGATGCGTGGTTTCTCTCTGGTTTCCAATACCCGCCCTCCATCTGCTCTGCTGCAGGCTCCTTGCCTGACGGTAAGAGGGCCCTGGAGGGGCATCGACCTGCACAGCCTCTTAAGACCTCAGACGCACCACGTGGCCAATGCACATGTGGGTCGACGGACACTACTACAAACAGTTCTGGCGCATGGCGTGCATGTGCACCCACATCTGGAATCCAGATAGGGACCACACATCTCAGAATCTCCAGTTACAGTAAGTAACCTCCATTTCCAGCACCCCTCTCTAGAACTGCTCAGAGCAGGATTAGACAACATGATACTTGTGGTAGCTTTTACCCTGACTACCCTGGCAGCACTCACTGTTTCTAGTACCAGTTGAGCTGCACCATTAGGAGAGCTTTTAAGAGAAAAGGTTGCTTAGCCCCTCTCTACTACTGAGAGCTCTGTAAACTCTCAAGTGAGATTCTTGTTTTATTAAGCCGATAGGAGGTTTAGGTACTATCTCTGTTTTATAGATGTGGAAAACTAAAGCATAATGGTGAAGTGATCTGCCCAATGTCACACAAGCAGTCTGTAACAAAATGGGAAATAGAAACTGAATTTCCTTGTCCCCAGACCTGTGCTTTAACCACAAGATCATCTCTTTCTAAAAGTTGTATACGTAAAGAAGGCTTAATAAAGCTCACATTAATCCTCATGCTATATCTAGTGAGGAATCTAATTTCTGTTCTGACAAAATAAAGCAGTTTCGAAGACCCTGGCCTTGATGCAAGTGACAGTCGGTGCTTGTTGTGTTCCACCTCCAAACTCTGTTGCCACCAGTTTAGTATTTCCTCTGGATGGATTCTCCTCAGTCCGTCATTTCTGAGAAATGGAGAAAACTGTACTCTTGGGGGAAGGTTTCCAGTCAGCAATTTGCAAATAACTGAGGACAAGTTCTATGTGTATTTTTGTTAGGTTTAGCCAATACACAAAATGGCTTTTATACAGAATGTATCTGAGGAATATATCCAGTCTAGGCGCTCGAAAGATGAAGGAGAAAGAGATGTGGAGCTGATAAACACTTCACTGTCCTTGTTATGTGGAAGAACACTCAGTAGGCCTAGGGTCAATTGTGGAGTGACTGCTTCCTAAAGCCTCACGAGAAGAGCTCCATTTCACTCTCCTTAGTGAACACCAGAGTAAACTAACTATCTCTCCCAGCTCTGGAAGGAATTCTGGCTAGTTCATTGTTGTGTCTGGCCAAGAGGTATTACTCTGAGTTGTTTGCACTGATGTAATTGTAGTAATGTCAAGTTATTCACAGTGACTCATAAAGAGCTCCAGGACTTTAGGCCTAAGATTGGATTTTTGTCTTAATTTAATAGTTTAAAACCTGACACCCAGATTTTGTCTTCTAACCAGACTCTCCTACCCAGCTGTGATTAGTGGAATGTGAATTCCTGCCGAGGTTCCTGGTTCTTCTTTCAGCTGCTCTGAGTAGTGAGAGCAGCCGTCCTGGTCACTAAGCAACATGTTGGGTTCTATTTGGTTTTTTTTTTTACTAGCATCCTGTGGAAGATGACGGCTCAGTGGAGCAGGGCAGAACTGTGTGTTCAGCAGGAGAGCTGAGGAAGTGTGGAATTCCAATTGGGATTGAGAGGCCAGCCTGAGAATGTTAGTGCACAATTGCTGAGGGACAGATACATTCATTTTCTACCAGGCTTTAAAAACTAGGGAGTTCCTTTGCATGGGTCTGATGCAGTTTAGAATTTTGAATGGAGTTAAAGGCTGTGCTCTGAGTATTTGAAAAGGTAACTTCTCCTTAAATTTATTTTATGGCTTAGGTTCTACAGGGATAAGCACTATCAAAAAATAACTGAGATAAATTTGTATTAAGGTTTCTCATTAGACCTGTGACTCCGATGTTCCAATATCTGGCATTCTTAATATGCTTTTTCCATTGACAAGCCTGCCCACTAGTTCATGTATCATATCAGTACAGTAATGTCTGTTTATTTTGATGTTAATTTGACATCAAAATAAATAGACACTACTGTACTGATGTGATACATTTCCCCCACATTTTATTGTAAGACCACAGTTTTTGTATTAACATATAACTCTATTGTGGAAGTTATTTGGGGCAAAGCTGGTGCTTCTGGCAGCTAAATAGCAGATAGGGTTGGGGTTTTTGTCACCTGGACCAGGTGGAAAGCAGTTTGGGATTGTGAAAGAAGCACATTAGCTGGGTGTTTCTGCTAAATGATCAGCAGTGAACTAGTTTACAATGTTTGTCTTTAATGTCATCTTTAGGCTTCAGATTAAATCAACTGAGAGAGGCTGTTCATACTTCTCAGAGTTATTGTTTCAGGCTGCTTACATACTCGGAATAACAATACGGCATCAATTTATGCTCATTTCACCTTTTCAAGATTTTCTTTACTAAAACCAAAAGATATTTTTTAAATGGAAATTTGGATTTTGGAGTACAATTTTGTGGCAAAAGGAAAAGGCTGTGCAATCATGGAATAGATGGGGCCCAGGGCATATTGACAACAAATGCCATAGTTCCAACCTCTTCAGCTTCAAACAGAGATCTGTGGCTTCTCCCTTGTTTTACCCAGAGTAAGGAAAATGAGCTTTTGATGTTGGTAGCACTAAGAGAAGACCAATCTCTCTATTGAGTCACAGGCTATGGTTTGTTTGTTGTACTATTTGTAACCTGGCGCCCGCCCACTGCTAAAGGCCCCTCCACCAGCGTAAGGGAAGGAGTCTCTGAGCCCGGGATACAACTGATTACGGGGGACAACTAATGAAAAAAACCAGGAAGGGGCATGGGGGTCACAGGTTTAAATGAAGGGAACCAGAAAGGGACACTGAACAGAGAATCCCAGACAGCGCCCACTGCCCCCGGAAGGTGTCAAGAGAGCCAGCGGATGCTTCCCAGAGGAACTTTGCCCGGATGCGTGAACACACAAGGGAACGGAAGTAGGCCTCACAGTCGCAGAGCACCCCCTCTGCCAACCTCCTCTCTCTGGTCTCGTAGATGGACGTTTTGGCCAGGGCTAGGAGGAGATTGACAAGGAGGTCCCGCGACTTTGTGCGGCCATGCATGCGATGTGTGTAGATGAAGAAGTGCAGTGAGAAGTGCAGCCAGAACCTCAGCAGGAGATTCTGGAGGAGCCAGAACAGGGGCTGCAGCCTGGCGCACTCAAGATAAATGTGTGCCAGGGTCTCCCTCACACCGCAATAGGGGCAGGTGTCGGGGTGAGGGGTGAACGGTGCCAAATACATGCCCGTGCTCATGGCCCCATGAAGGAGCTGCCAACTGATGTCCCCGGCGGGCCGTGGGGTCAGGTGGAGTTTGTTGTGGTAGGTATTTGGATTTGACTGCACTGGGGGTGGGGTGGATAGAAGCTGAATGGCTGGCTGGAGAGACCAAATTAAAGGGAAATGCAGGGCTTTAAATCCTTTTATATCCTGGTGTGTTTTCCTTTAACACTGCATCCTGCTTTCTTTCTGGAGGAGTGCAGGCTGGTGGGGAACCTTTTTCCCCAAATAGAAAAGTTGGACTATGACTGTGGTGAAAGATGGGCAAGAGAGCCACAATCCATCAAAGTATGGCTAATGGAACCTTCTTAATTCTTAGGAAGGCGTTCTCTAAATCTTTTTTGTCCCAACGCACAAGAAGATGGATCAAGTGGTAACATCCCTGTGGTGAAGTGCAGTATGTGGTGAGCGGTGGAGGTGCTCCTTTCCCTCTATGCAGAACTTTCATGATGCTAGTGTTCCAAACCATTGCTTGTCTTATATGGCTGTTGTTGTATCATCTCTCCGACAGGAATGATGGCAAGCAGCAAACTTCAGCTGACACTTTATCATGAGGAAACTAGAAAAGTGAAAGTTGGCATGAATAGATACGTTTGTTTAATCTAAATATGCAATGAACTGTGTAAATCCCTATAGGAAGTTAATACTCTTTCAACTAAGACTTGAAACCTTTGCAGAAATTTAGCCAATCCACTTCAGGTATTGGTGTCCATTCTTTCTCTCTCCCCTATGCACATGCTGGGCTGATGAGAACTACAGCCAGACCTAAAATGGAGAACATCCGCATCCTGATCTCATCCTGTGACTGGAGAGGAGGAGTTTTGAAATCGGATTATTACCTCGAGCCTTTTGGCTTTGCAGCTACAGCCTGTTCACCACATTGCCAATGAGTTTAAAAGCTTAACAGAACTCCCAGCAGATACCCAGGAAGCCTCTTACTGTAGAAGATGGCGACATCCCAGGATCAGCTGTTCTGTATTTATCACACTGCACTGTAGTCTGTGGGAGTACTGGATCTAAACCGATGATACTTCTGGGAATAGCATCAAGAACTGATGTATAAACAATAGGTAGCAATGCTGATGTTATTCCCTAGTAAGTATAGGATTTCAGGCATCTATGGCGCTATATAAAACATAGTCGCTAAAAGCTTTGAGCTGTTTGTAAGCAATGTGGCCAATGAACAAGGACGTTAAATTGCTGCATGTGTGACTGGACTGTCTTTACGAAGTGAAATCCAGTTAATGTTTACAGATGGGTGTGTCTCAAGTTTTTGGAGCTTAAAAACTTTCCGTGGTTTATGCAGCAGTGTGTTAACTGCAGAAAAGTCCTAGCATCTACTTAGCCAGCCTCCTGCTAACCTCCATCCCTCTCCTCTAGAAAGCCCAACCTAGTTACAAAGTCATCTGTCTTCCTATTAAAAAAATTGGTTCTTAAGCTATCTGTTGGTGCTGCTGTCAAATGGTGTGAATGGAGCTGATACTTCATACAGGTGGTACTAATGGGAGAGATTCATTTTAGGCAATAAATTGTACTTGCCTATGAGGTATAAAATAAGGCTGTTACAGATATTCGGGTGGTCTTTGACTTCTCTCCTACTGAGGTGCTGGGATTATTTTCAACTACAGTAGACAAATGTGTGGGTGGGGCCCGCATCTTTTGTCCCCCTCCTATTTGAAGCATGATCAGTGCTGTTACATTTTAGAACCTGATACTTATTCTTCAGTCGGCATAACTGACATATGGATAAACGGTGTAGATCTGCTCCGGAGAGCGGGGATTATTTTGAAAGGGAGGAGCTATCTGTTAGAGATTGAAAACAGCATGATCTCCAGGTGCTTTGTCTGCTAATAAAATTGCTGAAACATAGAGGTGATGCATTGGCTACAACAGGAAACTGGAGTCAGGACTCCTGGGTTTCCTTATCAGCCATGCCACTGAATAAAGTGTGCCCTTCCTAAATTCAGTTGTTCTGTGGCAATTTCCCCATTTGTAAAATGGGGGATATTACCTCCTTCCTTCACAGGAGTGTTGTGAAGGCTTACTAAATGTTTGTTAATGCTTTAAAAATTTTGGAGAAAGGTGCTATAGGAGCACGTAGTACTAATATTTGATTATTGAATAGGAACCTCTAGCTTGTTCCTTCACTGCTCCAAATGTTCTGCAGTCCACTGGAAAGGACCCTTTGCCCTGGGAGGAAATTGTTACCAACACCAATTTTAACCCTATTATTTAAAGCACTGAGAATGCACACTGCAAAGTATACAATACAAAATACAGCTAGACCTTGCCCCAAATTGCTTACAAAACAGACAAGACATGATGGAAACTAAGAGGAAGGAGTACATTATTATCATTATTGATACGCAGCTTTGGGGGCACCTAGGTTAAACATCTTTGAAACATTCCATTTTAAACACTGTTTAGATACACGTTGGGGGCTGTTGTTGTTTGTATTACCGTAGTGCCTGCTAGGAGCTGAAGTCATGGATCAGGATCTCATTGTGCTAGGTGATGTACAAACAGAACAAAAGACCATCCTTGCCCCAAAGTGCTTACCATCTAAGTATAAAACCAGAGACAACAGATGCATAGAGACAGACAGATAGGAAGTACATGGAAACAATGAGACACTATTGGTCAGCGTGATAGGCAGCAGTCTCAGCACATCAGCAGCCTAGCCATGATCAGGTTTTTTTAGGGATCACAGCAAAAGAGAGTTTTAAGAAGGTACTATGCCAAATCATGTTTAAATATTCTAGCCTGCGCAAAAATATTCTCGTCTAAATAAAAACATGCTTCGGCTCCATCCATACTGGACAACAGTGTTGAATTTATGTTTAATGTTTTCAAATCCAGTTAAGTTTAACTTAACAGTATTCAAAATCAGTTAATGTAACCTGTTTTGGTGGGCTGATGGGGAAGAGGAAAACGAAGGTTTTCCCATCATGCCTCTAATTCATGGGCAGCAAGTGGGATTTGTTTTTGCCATTGGCAATTGATGTGGCTGTCAGGTTTGTCTAGCCATTGTGGAGGTCATGCCACACTCTCTCTGTTTTTCTGTTTATAACCATCTCTTTAGTATTAAGGTGTCATCTCACACCTCTCCTAAGCCTTATTGTAACAATATGACCCCTGTTATAATGCGCTCCAAATAGCCTCTAAAGTGTACTTATAAAAAGTGGAGGAGGAGAGGCAGAAACTCTGAAGTTTCAAAACACACTAGCATTAGGAACAGAGCAAAAAAGGGGGAGAAGGGTTCTCATCCTCCTGCCACCTTCCCTTTGTATCGGGAGTGGCTTTTCCCCATGAGGAGTTTGCTCCTATCCTTCATATACCTTCCTATACACAAGAGCCAATAAGCACAAAATTTATCTGCTGGGACCACTGAGCAGTTACTGTTTGTTGTTAAGCCTCTCCCTCTTTCCCTGTGAGACAGCGGCCGTAGAATGCTGGCTCCTCCAGAGTTAATAGTCCCTGGTGTATGAGGTGCCAAGAAGCTGTTTCCTTGAGGAGAGCTGTCGATTAGGTTCCTGTTGCCAGGAGTCAGGGCAGCAGAGGGGGGTTTTGACACTTAACTCTGGCGTTGTCTTTTGTCTTTGCTGTGGAGGCAGTTCAAATACAGAATGAGGAAGGAGGGGGGACTTTAGCTCAGGAAGCCATAAAACACTTGAGCATCTTATTGAAAACGGGTAATAGACGGCTCTTGCAGTTCAATCGCCTACAGGACTGCAGGGAAGCAAGGACACTGGGCAGTTTGGGAAGGGGTGCTTAACTGCAGCTGCCACGGGAAGGAGGACTGTTGCACAAATACCAATCTGAATGGTGTTGCCAAGCCACCCATCAGTGAAATGAAGGCACAGGGAGCCAGATGAGTAATGTTTGAGAGATTGAGGCAGTAGGAGTGGAACCTCCTGTCAAATATTTGGGAAATTGACATCTACTGTCCATGACAACTAAAATAATCTGATTTGGAGACTCCGTCAGAATCTGGAACCTTCCAGATTTCTTTCTGTGACTTTTACCAAATTATCCAATCCACAGCCAATTCTGGGTTGCTGGAGTGGGATAATCTCTAGGAATCCCATTTTTTCTCCTTTCTCTTCCACTTGCTGCAATTTCAAAGGCCTCTGTATCATCGTAACCCTCGCAGCCAAAGAGGGCCTCTGGTTTTTTGGAGCCCACCAGCTCTTCTAGGTGCTGGGTGGATGGTATGACTTGACAGCAACATAAAACATGCTCTAGGGCCAAGTATGCTGCCTGTGCAACAACCTCAAGACCTCCCCCTCAGGATTGCCCTTCCCTATGTGGCAGCATCATGCTGGGATTATCAGATCAGGCAGCCACTTTGGGCTCATCCAGATATGGCTGGATGTTTTCCAATCAACAGTCTTTATTAACTGGATGTTTGAATAATTTGAATGTCTCTTCTTAGTTTATTTCTGGCTGTCGTTCGGAAGTGGTTCTTTTTGGGTGTCATTCCCTCCCCCCAGACATGAGCAGCATGTTATTGTTCACCTGTGGCTCCAGATATCCCAAGCAGCTTAGTGTGCAGAATTTGTTGTAGTCTGCGGTCATTTTCCCTGTGTTGCGTCATCCAACTACCAAAATGGATCGAATGGGTGTTCTCTGGGATTTCCCTGGTGAGATTTAAGAGTAACGGGTAAATACAAGCTCTGGGGTCCAGGGCAGTTAAACTGGGAGGAAGTGTCACACTCCTATGTCTGGTGCGTATTGCAGGCTAGTGCTGTCCGCTTCAAGAACCCCAGTGTCCAGATGAGGGTGGCTGCTTCTTTCCCCAACTATGAGAACAGCTGATTAAATAGTGGGAGGGGGAAGTTGGAATGGGTAGGCTGAGACGTAAAGCAGATGTGCCAGGCGTGGGGAATCTTTGGATAAATAGTGTGGATTGGAAGTGTGATAAGTAAACCACTACAGATCTCCCCATCTTTATACCTACTCTGGACAACAGTATTCCTTTCCTTTCCCCCTGCATGTGGCATGCTGTTTACCTTCTGACCAATTCATTTTTTCAGAGAAAAGCTTGCAATCTTTTTTCATGGGCACTAGTGCAGTTGTAATGCTATACTTCTGGTGAGGAAATGTGCTGTGTGAAGAACTTGGCTAATCCTTGGAATGTTTTTTAAACCCCTGATGTCCACACACGCAAAAAGTGTTTCATCAGGTTTTTATGTGTTCCAAGGACTATTTGGGGTAGACACGGCTTTCAGCAGGTCCAAGAACTGGCTCTGGCTAAACTGTTTCAGACCACACTGTTTCAGCTACATTGTAGATGCAGAGTACATGAAATTGTGGATCTGTGGAACCAATACCCAGAAGGTATTGAAATTGAAAGTTTAGTACAGCAAGAGGATGGACAGAGGACAAAAGAGCCTGGGTTATTAAACTGATTCTCAGTGGATAGTATGGACATACCTAATTTGTGTGCTTAAACTGGTTCTGTCCAACCATTTCAATTACAGGCGGGTCAGTTCTCTAGAATAGACACAGCATAAGAATTCAGTCCCTTTACCTCTCATCAGGGCAGGTCTGCTTGCCTTTCAGAGCACATGCTCTCTGTGTCCTTAAACGGGTGGTGCCTGCAGTTCTTGGACCTGGCTTCTGAAGCAAAAGCACCCAAATGTTGTGACACCATGGTCCAGAGTGACAGGTTGCCAGGAGCTGGCATGCCACAGTTAACTTGAATTGAACTTTCATCAGAAATAAATGGACACAAGCATTTTTGCTGGTTTCTGTAACACCTCTGAGTTGATGTTTATAACAATTACTAAGGTATTCATTGCTTTAATATCAACACACTAATTTTCCTTATTTTGTTCTTCGAGATCACCAGCCGTAACCTGCACTTGTTGATCAGCTTTATCCTCACCACACTGCTTTTTTTTGACTCTGCAGGCACAGTTGTCTTTGAGCTGCACTTGTAACACTCTAGTAGTTACTGGAAAGGCCCCTGCACCTATGTGTATACTACAGGCTCTTCACGGAAGGAGAGCAGTAGAAACGGAGAGCAACAAAATAGAGCAGCAAGGATAGAATGTGTTTAAAAATGTTGCTTAATGGTACTCACTTCACACACAGACTTTCAGGGCTTCCAAGAGAGAATTGAAAAGGTTAATTATACCTGCTGGGGGTTGATTCTGAGGGGCAAAGTGGGGAGTCATGTGACTCCTAAGCATGGCAGAGTATTAGCTTGCCAGATAACCCAGATCTCTTAAAGTAGAACTGCAAGCTATTTCCCAGCTAGTGCTGAAGGATCTATTTCTGCCCTCTCGCCTCCCCCGGATAACCCTGCTTCAGACCAGTGCTTCTCCTTGGTGAGGTGGTTACCCTTGCTCTGTGCAATGTGCTTTTTCCCAACAGCCATTGCATGACTCAGAGGGATTTAGTCATGGGGGTAGGGGGAGGGAAAGACGTTAAACAGGCTTTTCCCTAATGAGCTGTGACGCCAGCTGGAGAGGGGGAGAATCCTGCCTTTCTCCTGTCCGTTGCTCTCTGAAACTACAGAGGAGGAGGAGGAGGAACTGGGTCCCCCTCTGTCTGCTGATTTGCTGCCTCTTCTGTTTCCTTTCTGTTCTGTCCCCAAAGCATTCTGGCAAGGTTCAGATTTCTGTGCTCACAGCTCAGTGCTCAAAGAGAAAAGGGAAAAACAAAGGGTTGAGGGAGGGTGGTGAGGAGGGAGAGTCACTTATTGCCCTATCCCAGGACTGAGCTCTGGGACAGAGCACTGAGGGGTAGAGTTAGTGAGAACCTTGTCTTTCCAGTGACTTTCTCCTTGAAGTAAAAACTGCTGTATCATTTTATCATCTTCTCCTGCTGAAATGCTGCACTGGCGGTTATCTAACTGCATTTGCCGTTGTTTGGGTTGAAGTTTAAAAACGTTTCTTCTCTCTTCACACAAATCTGGGTTAAATGATGAACTGAAAACATACCAGAGAGTGCGGTGATAATTCTTTGTTCTCGCGCCGACACGTTAGAACTACGCTCTGCTTATTCTCTTTCAGGGCCTGGTGATCCTGCGGTGTGTTCATCCTCACAGCTCCCCTTGACTCCCATGACAGTTATACACGTGGAAGAACTGCAGGATTAGCCCTTTTAGGTTAAAATCTTTCCTGGGTGGAGAAAAATGACATTAAGTTAAACAGACCAATCACTGGACCACTTGGCAGGAATTAAACTAAAAACCTGTCTGCTCACATTGCATCATCCAACCAGCAGTAGAAAAGGAGGCAGACAAGATCCCTATGGGAAAGATTACAAGTCATTATCTTTTTCAGACAGATACCAAAAAGCTCACAATTGTTGTTTGGGTCTGTCAAACGTTGTTGGGCTGACACTGAGACTGTGACTAACCCCTCTTCTTTCTCTTTCCTAAAATTTGCTGTGGGTGGAGAGGAATGATCCCAAAAGTCAGAGATGCTGAACTTCAGGAAGATATGAAATCAGCTGAGTTTCCTTCTTCCCTAATCCCACTCCCTTTTTTAGTTCTGGTGAATGATGTGTGTTGGGGCTTCAGAACTGCTTTAAACCCCAGTTGTCTTTTTTCCTCCAGTGAGTGCAAAGTGACTGGAACACATCTGAAAAGGGTGTGTTGAGGTGCCCTAGGTTTGTATTTTGGTAAATATAGGTTGATAACACTGCAATTCTGTTTGATTTGATTCCTCATGTATGTCATCCTCCTTCAACAGCACCTTGCCCACGCCTTATAGAATGCACGTTGCATCTTCACTAGTGACTGGTGAACTCTGTGTAAAGGTCAAAAGCTTTCTGCCCCCACCCCCTGTACTTTGAAAACAATCACAGTAGATACTGGGCTATCTTAGTAGATTGTGTCCACTGTTTGATGAGTGTTAGTCAAACAGCATACCGAAAAGGCTCACGGGAAACAATTTGAATATACCTTGTTACAAAAGGCTCCCATAACCTGGCAAACACAAAATGTTGAGTGACTGCTTTAATGTACAAAAGTAAGTGCACTGCAGACAAGATGTTTAGGGTGTGTATGCCCTAAAAGGAGTAGTTTCATGTGATCTCCTTCTTCCTGTGACCTAACACTACATTCCCTATGAGGCTGCACTTTGTCCCTGGTAAGTTATCTGAACAGGGACAGATAGATAGATGTCTTGTCACTCTGCATACCTTTTTTGTCAAGCACATTTTATTGGAAGTAAGATGACCCTTTAAGTCCTGCAGAAGGTAGATACCGCCAAAATATGGACCATTTACCAAACATATTCATTTATGTGCCTCATAATTGCTATTAATATAGAGATAACATTACCCTCTGCAGGTGATGGTAGGCCTACCCGGGGGCCTTAGAATTTTTCAATTATCAGTGTTGTCTAGTGTTTAGAGTAGGAAATGAGTAACTTTTAGAGTTCTGTACCTAGTTCTGCCACTAATGTGCAATGTGGCCATACGCAAGTGACTTAACCTGCCCTGTGCCTCAGTTTCCCCACTTGTAAAATGTGTTTATCTCCTTCACAAGGGATATGATGAGCTCTGTTTACAAAACACTTTGGGTACAGTGTAAATCAAAAGTGGTGTTGGTAATGGAAAGATTCCATCATACATTTTCAATAAAATAATACAAATGCATTTAATCATTTTAATCTGTTACCAATAATTTTATTATTTTAATAGCCGGAGTCTAATTATAGGATTCTTGGCACTTAAAATATTTTTCTCATTATTCATTATTCTTTA
Source organism: Emydura macquarii macquarii (assembly GCF_026122565.2). NCBI lineage: Eukaryota > Metazoa > Chordata > Testudines > Chelidae > Emydura > Emydura macquarii. The sequence continues at coordinate 11,261,618 of NW_027133667.1, forward strand.
TTTTCTAGCCATTAATATAGCCATTCATTTAATAGTGTGTTGGGCAACTTCCAGCCAGGAATCTGTGTTCAGTCTATTATAAACCTAAAACCCTAAAGAATACTTTCTTTTGACCCTGCTATCTATTCATACTAAATTTTCTTCAATTAATGCACTATCAGTAGTTACTAATGGAAAGTGAATTGATTCGTCATTTTATTGTGAAGGTTTTTTTATACGCTATAAAAATTAATTAATTATAGTTAAACTTTTAACCATTCTGAGTAAATATAAATCTATGAATACCAATAGAAAGAATATTACCAATACATTCTCTCCATGTGCACAAGATTTGTATTAATCACTGTTTAAGAAGTTTATTCTTTTTATAGGTCACTTCCAGTATTACATATTCTAAGTTAATTCCATTCTACTGAAATAAGCTATGCTATTTTCCACCATTCTTTCAAGGAAAGGGAGTTTGAGGACAGATTATGTGGTCTGACAGCACCTTTTCTCTTTTAAAAAATAGTTTTCTGGGAGCAAAATCCTTGCTTCCCTTCAGAGTAAAGAGCAGCAACTCCATTTGTGGTTTGTGTCCTCCCCCTCCCCAAGCTTTCTCCTTTCTCTGCTTACCCATCTGAAATTGCTGCTTCTCCTGGGTGGGTGGGATTTGCTGAACAAGTGTTTTAAAGGAGCTCGCCACTGACAAGTAGGAAAATTTCCCCTGGTTAATGGGAAAATGCAGGCAACAGAATTAAACTGTTTTCTGCCTCCCAGCCCATCATCCTGGCATGGGAGAGGCTTTGTGCTTCTTACTAGATTGTAGTGCTTCAACCTCACTGGAACAAGTGCTCTCCATCTTCCATATCTGCTTCTGGACAGAAGGTGTTGATCCTCGGCTAGTAGGTGTGTGATAAAACCTTTTCAAGGTTTCCTTGTGAGTCCTTGCAATGAAAAGGCAATGAGGGTTGAGTATAGTGGAAGTTGGTGTGGAAGAATGAAATTTCTACAGAAAAATAAAAAGATGAGTTCAGTTGTGATTGTAGTGGTGACTGCGAGGAAACGGCCTGGTTGATCCAGTGGATGCACTTTCTCTGGTACAGTACGCATCAGTTAGGCCACTTACGGCTTCCTGCTCTTGGTCTGCCAAGGGAGTATTTTGAGGAATTTGATCTTTGTTTCTCTCTCCCCTTCTCAATAGGAACTAGAAGCTGCTCTTCACAGGGACGATGTGGAGTTTATCAGTGACCTGATTGCCTGCCTTCTTCAGGGTTGCTATCAGCGTCGGGACATCACGTGAGTAATCTTGCTCTATGGTTTAAGCACTTGTGCAATGGAGCTGATTAACATAGTCACAGGGATGTTTCACAGCTTCAGAATGATGTTATGGAAATGATCTGCAGTCACCGATAACCAGGCCAAATTGTGCAGTAAGTGCAGGGGAGTTCCATTTCTCTTTTATTCTAGCCCCTGCTTAAATCACACATCTTTAATATTCAAGAATCCCACTCTTAGGCAAATTCTTTAACAAAGAAATTATTTTACTCAAATCCAACACACCTGTCTTGTACACTGTGTATTGTTTCCCTTCACTGTTAGTGGTCAGGATATTTGTATGTTCTTTGTAATCTGTCCTCTGCCTGATTAATTTTGGGATGTCACAGTAAGTGTTCGTAACATCATAAATTATTTGAAAAATGGCCAGGGGCTTTATCTTGGAATGAGTTGGATAGCAGTAGTGGAGAGTCAAATATAGCAACTGTTCTCTTCTTAGGAATAGGTGACGCTGGGGCTGTGACATCAGACTGTTAGGTTGTTGGTGTGTTGGCCAGGATTTTGAGGCCTCCTTCTTGATGTTTAACGATCCAAAGACAATTTTTTGTTAACATCCACCTGGATAACCCTTTAAAACGAGCAGAAAAGACTTAAAATAACATCTCTTAGAAAAACTCCCTCAACAGCAAAGCAATATGTTCTCCTCTGCCCAAAGAGTGAAACTTCATTTATAATGAAGCAAAAGTGAAGTCTCAGCTTTCTTAACGGTATTCCTATGAGCTTGAACTTTGAGCCAAGCATTATTCTGGATATGAGGAAATCTTGGTGGTGGTGGGTTCCACTGTATTGCTGCATTGGCACTGAACATGAGCTCACAACCTGGTACAGAACCTGAATCTGTAAACACCTGACTTTGAAGGTCGTGCCCACCCACTGAGCCAAACTAGTGCTTGCCATCCATGAATGAATCTGAGATGAAGAGTAGGTTGATCAGAAAGCAGCTGAAACCATATATACTGCTAATATTAGAATAACCATAACAGTGGTATGTAATCCTGATTATGGATTTATGGTGTCAGGTGATTTCTGTTTCTTCTATTAGAATTAGAAGTAGAAAGGAACAGTTTGACCATTTCATGTGTTTCCCATTGGCCAATGCAGGATTGTTCCCTAAGTGTACTTTTCAGTGTTTTGTCCAGTTCCGTTTTAAATGTCTCAAGCATTAGAGTTTCCATAACTTAGTTTAGAAGACTATTCCACAGTCAACATGTAAGGCACTCTTAAATTGGATTAAAAGTGTCCTTATGGGGGTTGCACTGATTTAACTACATCAGTTTAAAAATGATTTAGTTAAATCAGTACAACTTCTGTGTACATTAGGCCTTGGTTAATGACAAGATGCAACAGATGGAAGAAACAAACCTGACTGTAGAAGGAAGAAATGGTAACATGAGCGTGTTTTTGTATAGGCTAGCTGTATGTACTATGTAGCTTTCCACCTCGGTAGCCATTTTTATTCATAATGAGGTTCGCAGATCGATGACATTAGGTACTCTGCTATATGCTGCCTTGGAGGCAGACCAGACCTGTCCATCAGAGGTAGGGTTGGTGTGACTCCGTCTCTGAGACAGCACCAGATTTCATCAGCTTATCCAGCTGCACTTGTGCAGTCCAGCTCCTCGCTGCTTCTAAAGAAGAAGAAGGGGAAAAGGGCCTCAAAAACAGAAGGTTGCCACGGTCTGCCTTTATTGTCAGAGCAGATTACCTTTCTCAGTTGCTGGGGTTCTCCATACCCCCTGCTCACCCATCCAAAGTGCGGCATGGTAGAGAAGGCTAAGAAGAGAGAGAAAACAGACACTTTGATTCCTACATTTCCCTTACTGATTAAGTGCCTGCATGGAGATGTGTGCCTGTTCTATGCAGACCCAGGCCCTGCTCAAGTGTTCAGGCAGACGCAGGGGCAGCGTTTCCTGCAGCCTCCCTCCCCAAGCAGGAGAGTTCCCAGCAAAGAGTGACAGCACCTCAGCAACAAAATCTCCTGGGTCTGAAACAGGCTTCAGCAGTTGCGTCAGACCAGCAAACAGCTGGTCTCCCTCCCTTCCTCTCCCTTCCCTCTCAATGTGAGTGGAGTGTAGGTTGAAACATAACATCAAAGAGAAGCTTCCTGCCCAGCCACTGGAGCCCGCACTCACAGCCATGTCTGTTAATCGCACAGCAGCTCCCTAGCACTTCTGCACAACTGCTGTGACAGCAGGGAGCTACTGACAAGGATCCAGAGGCAGGAGAGCCTGGTGAGGGGCACTCGGTCCCAATCCCTCCCTCCATCCTCTACAGCATGCCAGAGGACAGACTTTGTGCAAGAGTATACTGAATATTCTGAGTATTGCAAGCTACACTTACGTGGTCTCAGACGACTCGTAGTTATAAATCCTTCCCTATGCCCCTTGTGAGTATGTGATAGTGGGACATTCCTGCCACATCTTAGGACTGGGAAAGCATTGGGCTACTTCTCAGCTGCCACTGCAGATCACCACATCCACATCACTGAGCTGTCATTACCAGCTGCTGCGGTGGGTCCCCAGGCCCTAATGGTCCTGGCTGTGGCTCCCAGCGTCCGTTGCAGGCTGCCGTGCCTTGCTTCCACCTTTCCCCAGCAAATGGCTAAGGAGGGATGAGAGGGTCAGCAGCCCAGATGTGGAAAAACTGGAAGGCAGTAAGGGACCTCTTGGCCCTGCCATTTTTCTTCACCCCACGTTTCCCTCTGGCCCCCATGTCTCTTTAGCACCAATAGAAGTTGGTCCTGTCACGCTGGATGGATTGGGGTGGGGAGGGGCATGTATTATATTATTTAACATCAAAATCATAATAATTCATATGAGATATGCCGTGTCAGGTACTATTAAAAAGGCTATAATGTGCTAAGTAAGATGATAATGTTTATGTTCATGTATTATATGTGTAATGGAAGTTACGGATATGGTTGATATATCTGTATTTCAAATTGTGCTGTGTCTGGGCGACACCCCAGACCAGATGGCTGCAGCACTAGCCTGCTTAATGGCCCATTAAGGAATTTCACAGGTACAATGGGCCCAGGGGGAGAAACCAGGGATACACCTGATGAGTCACCAGGACTTACTCATGTGACTCTGGACTCCATCTTATTCCTGTAAATTTCCACAAGCAGCATGGCAAAGCCCAAAGGACATAAAAGGCAGCTGTACCACATCTATTTTGTCTTCTGTCTTCAGTCTACCTCTGGATCAACTCATCTACAACTAAACAGAAGCTGTGAAACAAAAGGACTGAGACCCATCCAGGTACTGGATGTATACCAGAGGGACTGTACAAGCCTGCAAACTCCACAATTCTATTAGAAACCTGATATATATGGACTTTCAAATCAATTGTATTTGTCTGATTGCTTTAATCCTTTAACATTTCTCTTATAGTTTATTTCTTTCTTTTTATAATAAACCTTTAGTTTTAGTTACTAAAGGATTGGCTGGCAGCGTGGTGTTTTGGGTAAGATCTAAACTTATATTGATCTGGTACTGTGACTGACCCTTTGGGGTCAGGAGAAACCTTTTTTGTAAAGAGCATAGAGTTTTAAATAACTGATCTCTTTACTGGACTTAGTGACTGATTGGGAGCCAGAGACTGAAATTCAGTAAAGGCGGTTGTGTATATTTTATTTTGGCTTCTTGATAGCCAGTGTGGGGAATCAGAAGCACTGTTTGTGGCTGGTTGGAAAGTCTGACTTCAGTGTCACCCACTAGTGCTGGGAGAATCTGCTCTCCTTTTACAGCCTGCCCTGACTTTGGCATTTTCAAGTGGCTACCCTAGGCACGGACGGGTCACAGATCCAATAAAAGATAATATGTCCTCCTCTCTCTGAGAAGTCTACAGAGCAGTTCTCAACATCAAGTATCTCAACAGACACATGAAGAAATCCAAATTCAAGATGGAGACTTTAAAATGCACACTAGCTGCCATCAGCAAAAGGGACTGTTTGATATCAGTAGATTGGAAGGGTGCCTATCTCCATTTTCCAATTTTACAGCCTCATAGATACTTTCTGAACTTTGCTTTCAGAGAACAACATTACCAGTGTAGGACCTTGCCCTTTGGATTAGCAACAACAGTACAAGTTTTTATTAAAATTCTGAGGGTGTTAATGGCATCTCTCAGCCAGGAGTGGGTCTGTATCTACCCCTTCCTGGGTAACCTTCTCATCCAGAGTCCGTCAATAAGGATGCTGTGGAGTCATGGTTTTGTGAAAGAGTCAGTTAGCAGTTTCACTGAATTCCCACCGTACTCACACCATATCTCTGAGTGTGAAAAGTCATTGGCTTCTACAAAGTTCCTGGAGGAAAGACAGGGGAAGCTGAGAAATCATATCAAAACAGTCAATCTCTCAAGGGAAGTACCCATTTATATGCTTCTCTCTCTGCTGGGATCAGTGGTCTTCCACGTGGATATTCTTAGTGGGCCTTTGCTTACATGAGGCCATTACAGAACTTCCTCTTATCCCTCTCACAGCTATCTCTTATCTATCCTTCAGCAAAAGTATCTCACCTCAGAAGGATTCACCTCATTCAGATGATGGATAAGTCCAAGCAAATTCAAGTCAGGTTTTCCAATAGGAGAACCAGTCAGGACAGTTATCACCACAGATGCAAGTATGAAGGGATGGGTGTTCACACAGGATCAAGGACTGTCTTAAGGTTCAAACAAGAGAGAAACCACAGCATAAAGTGATGAAAGTTCAGGACAATCCAATATGGTCTCAAGTCTCTGTTTCCATGTCTGGATGCCTCTTGTGCTGAATAAGACAGACAACATCTCAGCCATGTCATACATCAACAGACAAAGGGAACAAGGTCTACCATCCCTCAGAGACGCTCGCTTCGTGATGACTTGGGCAGAGGGGAATCTGCAGTCTGTTTGCTCCTTTCACATCAAAGGGAAAATTGAATATTATGGATGACTGGCTCAGCAGGCAAAAGTTGGCTAATATAAAATGGGAACTGTTCCCAGAGATACTCCATCTTCTGGTAAAGGAATTTGGTGTCCCAGCAGTAGGTCTATTTGTCTCCCATTTGAAACACAAAGTTTGTGTTCTTAGATTCTCTTGCTGGTGGAATCACAAGATGACTTGTTGCAAAGATGGCCAGAAGGGTCTCTTACATGCCTTCCCTCCCTTTTTCTCTCCTCACAGAATATACTACACATGATGAGAGAAGAAGCACTGGTAATTCTGGCAGCCCCATTCTAGCCAAGGAGGCCTGGGTTCTCTGATCTCCTTAACATGGTACAAATACCTCCCATCTGCTTTTCATTCAGAAGAGATCTGATATTACAAGGGCCAGGCATACGTCAGAATGCAGACAGACTGAGCCTATATATCTGGTTCTTGCACAGAGCCTCTTAAGCCAAAGAGGATAGTCAGAGCCAATATCCACAATTTTAGCTACAAGAAACAAATCAACTAACTCAGCATATTCAAGGGCCTGATTGAGGTTTACCCATTGGTACCAGGACAAAGGTCTCATCCTACATTTGCATTGGTACCACAGATTCTCAGATTTCTTCAAGATGGACTCAGGCAAGGCCTGGTAGTTGCAGACACTCAGGGTCTAGTCACTGCTTTGTCAAGAATCCTTCGTGCAATAAACAAGTAGTGAATTTCATCCTACCCAGATATCCAGCATGTTTCTTTTAAGAGCAGCATCTCTTCTACATCCTCCTGAAGTGCATGGAAGTCTCTTTAGGGGCTCTTTCCTGGTTCTCAATGATGTTACCGAAGTGGCATGGCCTCCCTCTGAGCCCAACGCTGAGGGGCCGACCCACGACACCTGGTGGGCAGACCCAGGTACAGCACATCCCACCCACCGGAAGTGCAGGCGAGGGACAGGAAGAAGAAATATAAAAACCAGGCCCTGCAGCTCAGTCAGAAGAGAGTTGCTGGAGCAGGACGTCCCTCACCTGATGTGGTAGTGGGGGACTGTAAAGGATGCCAACTGCCTGGCCAGGCCTACCGAAGTGACCTGAACATCAAGGAATTGTGAGGACTGCTGCTCGCCGAGTATCATGGGGAGACAGAGGACAACCCCACACCGTGAATACATTGCAAAAGGGTGCTAGGAAGTAGCCTGGGGGTGGTTGACTGCAGTCTGGCTGTGTTCCCCCCAACCTCCCAAATACTGGTCGGCTCAATTTGGCAGGAGCCCCGCTGACCCAGTGGTGAAGGACTCCATCACTGTGAGGGCCCTGGACTGGGATCTGGTGGAATAGGTGGGGCCAAGTCCCCCTGGCCCTCCTTCCCTGCAGCCGATCCCAACCTCAGGAGTGACTGCTGCCTCATCACCTCTTCCTGAGTCCCCAGACTGTACCGCTTGCTGTCCCACCTTCCCAGAGGGCCTGGGCTCATAGATTCCTAGAGTGACTGCTTGGTTACAGCCCAGCCCCTCTAACTGTTGGCTGACACACCCTGTCAGAAGGACCAGGCACCTAGATTGACGCAAGCGGCCCATCTGTGTCTCTGGGGGCTTTCCATGATCTGAAGCCTATGCCGAGGGACAACCCCAATTTGCTACACAGGCCCTCCATTTGAACCACTCATGAAGCTGTCTCATTACTTTCTAACCATTTAAATGGCCTTTTTGAAAGTAATCTTGTCTATTTGCATGGTGCCCCCGAGATGGAAGCTCTTTTCCTGGAGTCTCAACACTGTACATTCCATAACGATAAAGAGGTCCTGAGAACCAACCCTGCCTTCATACTAACTCCATATTAACTCCAGACTCCATAGAGCACTGGAAATTGTTCTCCCATCCTTCTGCCCAATTCTATCACACTCCAAAAAGAAACTGTGGCATACTCTAGATGTCTGCTAAGCTCTCAAAGAATGTATTCACCGCACCGCTCAGGTCAGAAGGACAAATGCTTTGTTTGTGCTCTATTATCTAGTACCAAAAGGGAAAGAAGGTTTCAAAATCCTTCATTTCCAGCTGGCTGAGATATTGTGTCTCAGAAGCATACAAGTCAATATCTTTCATTTTCCAATATCAGAGCTCGCTCCCTCAGAGCTGTAGCAGCTTCATGGGCAAAAAGATAATATGCATCATACAAGAAAATCTATAAAGCAGGCATCTTGTCATCTGTTCATACCACCTGCAGAATTCTACCAGCTGGACTTCAGACGTCATCTGATGCTGCCTTTGGTTGATAAGTGCCCCTTGCTGTAGTATCCCAGTAACTCTTAAGAAAAGACTATCCATTTTCACATCTGTACATAATTGTATATTTTTCCCCTGCTTTTGTGAATAGTGCTGTGAAAATCCCACTATCACAGACCTGTGGACCTCAGTACAAATAAGAATAGGAAAATTTATCCATCTTACCTGAAAATTTCTTTTCTTGGAGTAATGAGGTCCACAGATCATGCCCACCTTGAATGAACTGTTAATTGGGGAAATATCTGATTATTAATTGGCACTCAAGTTTGTTCAGGAGGATTGTTCTATTTAATCTCAGTGCTTAATATTCCTTACTGATATAGAGTGCTTAGATTTTCCTAGGTATGGAAGTGTAGCAATTGACAATTCTTCGAGTGCTTGCTCATGTTGATTCCAATTAGGTGTGTGCGTGCCTCGTACACAGTTGCTGGAAGGTTTTTCCCCCAGTGGTAGCTGTAGGGTTGGCTCTGTAGCCCCCTGGAGTTGCCCCTCATGGCGCCCTATAACGGGCTCCGCCGACCCTACACCTACTCAGTTCCTTCTTACTGCCTGTGATTGTCAGCTGGAATCCATAGCCTCTTGCTTCACAAGTGTCCTGTTCCAAGGGCCTCCCTAGCTCCTCCCAAAGGATTTCGTCATGGATTATGTCTTGCATCAAGGTGTGTTATGTCCTGGCAAAGGTGCCTGCTCCAGTACTGACAGCCCACTCCACAAGGGCCCAGACAACCTCAACAGCTTTCTTAGCTCAAGTCCTGATTCAGGACATTTGTAGGGCAGCAACAAGGTCTTCCATCCACACCTTCATGGCGCACTACGCCATCACTCACCAAGCCAGAGACGATGCAGCAGTTGGTAGAGCGGTTCTACAATCAGTGTCCTGTTGAACTGCGATCCCGGGATTGCTTGCAAGTCACCTAATTGGAATCGACATGAGCAAGAACTCAAAAAAGAAAAGACAGTTACTAACCTTCTGTAACTGTTGTTCTTCAAGATGTGTTGCTCATGTCCATTCCAAGACCCGCCCACCTACCCCTCTGTCGGCATCTGCCAGCAAGAAAGAACTGAGAGGCAGAGGGTCAGCTGAGCCCTTTATAAGGCGCCAGGAGGACACAACTCCAGGGGGCTCCAGAGTCAATCCTACTGGTACCACTGGGGAAAAACCTTTTCGGCAACCGTGCATGAGGCGTGTGCACACCTAATTGGAATGGACATGAACAACACATTTTGAAGAAGAGTTCTCCAAAGCTGCATAGAGCAGAGTATCCAATGTCATGGTTCTGTGGACCTCATTACTCCAAGAAAGGAAATTTTTAGGTAAGATATGGATACATTTTCATATTACCATTTGGCAGTGTTCTGTAGACATCATTGTGCAAGTGAATTTGAAGGAGGATTAGTTAGTGGCTTTATCAATTTTAAGGGTGAGTTTATGCTGTTGTATAACGGGTGATATGAGAAGAAGCATTCGGGTCCTTATAGGAGAAATGGACAAATTAACAATGAAGACTGAGATTATTAGTAGTGAAGGCAGCAGGCTTTATAGGTAGCAGGCTTCACCTTTATAGGTAAAGAAGGGCTAAATCGTGGAGAGCCTTTAACTAGCTGTCCTTATCTTTGGATGATGCAGAGGAAAAGGGAGAACCCATCTGGGAGGAGAGTGGTGTGGGTAATATGACTAGTACCTGACACGACAAACTTCTATGGGATCCCACTATGTGCCCCCAGTTTGACGGCAAGCCATTGATAACTACTGATTGAGTATGGTTTTTCAACTGATTGTACCATCCACCTTGTAGTAATTTCATCTAGACCACATTTCTGTAGTTTGTTTATGAGAATGTCATGTGGGACTGTGTCAAAAACCTTACTAAAATCAAGATATATCATGTCTACTGCAGGGGTGCTGGAATAATTTGTAGAGTAGGGGTGCTGAGAGCCATTGAACTAAACTGTAAACTCTGTATATAATGGAAACCAGTTCAAGCCAGAGGGTACGAGTTCCAGCACCTATGGTCTGCTGCTTCCCTCTATCCACTAGGTCAGTAACCCTGTCAAAGAAGGAAATTAGATTGGTCTGGGATGATTTGTTCTTGAAAAATCTATGTTGGCCATTCCTTATAACCCTGTTGTTCTCTAGGTGTGTACAAACTGATTGTTTAATAATTTATTCCTGTATCTTTCCAGGTATCAAAGTTAAGCTGACTGGTCTATAATTCCCTCAGTCCTCTTTGTTTTGCTTTTTAAAGATAGGTACTATGTTTGCCCTTCTCCAGACCCGTGGGACCTCACAAATCCCCTGTGTTCTCAAGGAGTTCTCAAGGATAATTGCTAACGGTTCTGAGATTGCTTCAGCTAGTTTCTTCAGTACTCTAGGATTAATTTCACCAGGCCCTGACAACCTGAATACATCTAATTTCTCTAAATAGTCTTTAACCTATTCTTTCCCTATCTTGGCTTATGTTTCTTCCCCCTAGTTAATATTAATTGTGTTGAGTATCTGGTCATCATTAGCCTCTTTCTTGAAGACTGACACAAAATAGGTGTTAAGCAGTTCAGCCACGTCATCCTCCCCCATTAAGCAGAGTAGGGTTCTCAACTTTTTCTTTCTGAGGGCCCCCCAACTTATTATAAAAACTCCAGGCCCCAGCAGGGGAAGGGAGCGCTCAGGGCTCCTGGGTGTGTGTGGGGGGAGGCTCTGAGCTTTAGCCCCCTGAGGTTTGGAGCTTTGATCTTTAACTCAGTGGGGCTTGGGGCTTTGAGCTTTCTGCCCTGGGTCCCAGCCAGTCTAACACCGACCCTGCTTTGCGGACCCCCTGAAATTGGCTGTGGGGCCGTGGACCCCCAGGTGAGAACTGCTGAAGCAGAAGGCCTACACTCTCCTTCATCTTTCTCTTTCTCCTAATGTATTTAAAGAACCTCTTCGTATTGCCTTTTATGTCCCTTGCTAGGTGTAACTCATTTTGTGCTTTAGTCTGTCTGATTTTGTCCATATGTGCTTGTGTTTTTCTTGTGTACTTCCCCATAGCAATTGTCCGTGTTTCCACTTTTTTGTAGGATTTCAGGTCATTAAAGAGCTCCTGATGGAGCAATATTGGCCTCTTACGATTCTTCCAATCTTTTGTTTGCATCAGAATAGTTTGCAGTTGTGCCTTAAATATTTGTTTCTCCATCTATATACTACTATTTAGCTGCTTCTCAGTGTTGAGATGATGAATTAATTTTATATAGTACTTTACATCTTCACTAGCCACAGTATTACATATTTATATTTTCTTGCAATCTACTGATAGCAGGCTGTAGTTCTCTGCATGTCTAGTTCGACAGCATGTAGGACTTATGCCTGAACTGGAGCTGCCTGACTTTAACCACGCAGAAGTATAAAACTCAATTGTGATTTGGTAAACATTTTAGGTATCTAATATCCCTCTAACCTCTTCTTCCCCTTCTAGCTCTTCTGTATACATCAGACTGGTCAATGTTAATATGTTAATATAGCAGGTGTGATTTGCCCCACCAAACTGATGTCCACTAGGTCAGTGTTTCCCATCAGTGTGCCATGGAACGAGCAGGTGTGTCACAGAAATTTTTGAAAAACCACTTGAAGAGTTCTGGATTGGCTCATGAATATTCATGAGTTCATTTGGAGACTATCTGGTGGTGTGCTTCAAAATAATTAAAGGTATCAAGGTGTGCCACGGCAGAGAAAAAGTTGGGAACCACTGCAGTAGGTCATAATCTCCCACTTCTAGCTCATGTAATGTATTTCCCAGACCCTTTGCTTTTATGTATAGACCCTTAAGTGCTTATGAATTTTTGCTATGGCCAAAAATGACTCCAGGAAAAAAAATCACTTAATCATAAATATGCAATTTAAACAAGGAAATTATAAAGTGGTATTTTAAGAATACTCTTTTTTTTTTTTTTTTCAAATTATCCGCTGATACAAATTGGGCAGCTGCATAATCCCCAAGGGCTACCACTTTAATTCCAACAGGAAATGCAGCTTGATGACTTGTATCAAGACAGGAAGATCAGAGCTGCAGCTAAAGGCAAAGGCCACAGCAGGCAACTTCTACAGCTGTTTTTAAGTAAGAAATGGTCGTGTTACATGGATGTACACATTAAATTAAAATAATCCAGAAAATCTCCTGCTGTTCCCTATGTTTCTGGCTGGAACAGTTGTGAAAAACATTGTTGTGCTGACAGTATGGCTGTTTGCTGTTTTGTTAGTTCATATTTACAGTTTTTAATGTTTTAACATTTTAAAGAAACGGTGATTTGGTTATTTTATACTGGAAACTATTTTATATTCCATTACTATTACTTCAGAGCTCCTTTTTAAATTCACCTTTTGTTATAAAACGTATCATTTTATTAGGATTCAGGTTGGAAGAATAGTCAGATGGTGAGATAAACAGAACCTTCTGTTTCCTGCTTATTTTCCTTGACGTTTTTGAACCCAGGAGATTGGTACCTCACCTGCTTAGACGGAACTATCTAACTCATCTCTCATCCTAAAAGGCATTAATGTGCTCCATGAATTCCAAACTCCCTTCATTTCTTCTCCTTTCTTCACTAAACACTGTGGAAGAATTTCCAGATAGATCACCTCTGTTGACCCCATCTTCAGCTCTGTTTCCAGATCCCTAAAGTCAGCTTTGAGTCTGTGGCATCTCCTTTTAATCATGTTTTGTTCCATCATGGAAAATAAGAGGATGTTCCACAGCATTCTTCAGGATCACCTCTACGGTCCCTGTCATGTCCTTTGTCCTGACACATCCCATTCTGTTCTTTCAGAACCACACTCCTGAGTTTTCATTAAGGATTACTTATTGCTACTTCTATTCCAGTGATTTCTTTTCAAGATTTGCCATATAATCACTGACCCAGCTACTGTCTGGGAGAGAGGTCAAGGACAATCTGGTCATCTCTTGACTCATTAAGGACAGAATATCTGTTGTTACTGACCAGGTTTAATGGCTCTGTGTATTCTACTTCTTCCTTTCCTTTTGCTACATTTTTGTGTCTTCGTTTTCTTGCCTGGAGCAGGTCTTTCAAGCATTACCTCCAGGACTACTCTCCCAGCTGTTTGTTTTATGAATAAATGTTAAAATTAAAAAAAAAATGGCCTTACAGCCTGCATGCTGCTACGTCAGTTGTGCTGTTTTAAGGAACACAATGGCTTTGCCTGGACAAGGAGATGAGGTTTGTGACATGTGGCAATTTCTGCAACATCCTTGAGAAACTTTATTGAATTAAGTTTAACTATCTTTGGAATCCATTGTATTACATGCAAATGTTATATTTCAGGAGTGGCCAAACTTACTGACCCCCTGAGTCCTCTAGCCCCACCACAGGGCAGAAGCTCTGAGCTCTCCACCGCAGTCTGATAGGCAGAGAATGGGAGGGGGTGGGGAGCATAAGGGGCTCAGCAAGCTACACTTTAACTGTAAAAGAGCTGCATGTGGCTCACGGCTCATCATTTGGCCACCCCTGTTATGTTTTATTATGAGTCCTAGGAATTGTTATGAACTTCAAAAGATTATATTGAACAATGGGCCAGACAAGAATGGACTTTTGGACAAACAGTGTCAAGTGGTTCACCTGGGGAATGTCTAGAGGGGAGATGAATGCCAACTCCCCCCTCTGGTTATGCAAAAACCCAGCTTTTTAAAGCTTCACCGGCGGGGGGGGCGGGGAAGGACCATAGTCTACTTGATTATAGCTGTTACAAGAATCTGAAGACAGAAGATCCAAAATGTATAAAAGGAAAGACTAACCTATTCATGGGAGGTGTGACCCATCCGTGCCTAGGGTAGCCACCTGAAAATGCCAAGGTCAGGGCAGGCTGCAAAAGAAGAACAGATTCTCCCAGTCCTGGTAGTGACACTGAAGTCAGACTTCCCAACCAGCCACAAACAGTGCTTCTGATTCCCCACACTGGTTATCAAGAAGCTAAAACAAAATATACACAGCCCCCTTTACTGCATTTCAGTCTCTGGCTCCCAATCAGCCACTAGATGCAGAAAAGAGACCAGTTATTTAAAACTCTGTGCTCTTTACCAAAAAGGTTCTTCTGATCCCCAAAGGGTCAGCCACATTACCAGATCATTATAAGTTTGGATCTTACCCAAAATACCATGCTGCCAGCTGATCCTTTAGTAACTAAACTAAAGGTTTATTATAAAAGGAAAGAAACAAACTATAAGAGAAATGTTAAGTGATTGTACCCGTGAGTTTCCTTAATGGGCATTAAGCTTATTACTGCTGCCATCCTGTCTGGGGTGTCTCCCAGAAACACAGCACAAGTTGAAATACAGATACATCACACATATCTATAACTTCCAATACAAATATGACACACACACATAAATAATATCATCATACTTAGCAAATTATAACCTTTCTAATGGTGCCTGACATGGCCTATCTCATATGAATTATTGTAATTTTGAAATAGTGATGTTAAATAATATCATAAATAGTCCCCGTAAACCAGCCAGCATCACAGGGGTGTGGGGGTGCTTGTTCTGAATTAAAACTGTTATAACTTTATAACCAAAGGAAAAAAACCCTTGTGGGATTTGACTCCTACCAGAACCCTGTTCAAGTTGGGGGGGTCGAGAGCTTATTTGCATGCATGTAGATTCATTTATTGTTTTTTAAGAAGCTTTCTTGGCAATGCTTTCACCTTAAGAATAAATGTGCTTGCTTAGAAAGAACTTATAACTGTGGGCAATTATGGTGTGTGTAGCCTCTGAAAAAAAGTTTGGCTTGTTTAGGCAGCCTAGCTTGCTGGGAACAACACATGATAGCCAGGGAGCTGTGCAGCCTGGGAAAATCCAAGTCAGAAGGGAGGGAGACAGGGCTCTGCCCAAGAGAGGTGACGGCTGAGGATCTGGGAGCCAGGAGTGTGTGCCGTTGGTGGATCATAGAGATGAAATGCAGGCGGGGTTGCCCTGAACTGTGACAAGATTGCTAGCTAACCGTTAGTCTCTTTTCCTAATCTGGGCAAAGCCAGTGCCAACACTCAGGTTCACTGACACTGTGGTGAAAGGGGCCTTAGAAAAAGCTAAAATGGCATATCCTAGTGATTCAGTGGACTTATCTATGCAATCTGTGCAATCATTTCTGGTGCCAGAGAACCAAACCCAATCATGACAGAGATGGGAATACACTGTTTGGAAAAAACTTTACCAATATTTACTGCCATGCTCCTGATCTTGTCTGTAATAACGACACCAATGGCTAGTGTGCAGAAAACGACAAACTCAGACTCGTACTTACAAAGTTGTGCTAGGTGCCTTACAGGACAGATGGAGGACATGTTCCCTGCCCTAAAGAACTCTAAGGGCTGGTCTACACTACACAGTTAGGTCAACATAAGGCAGCTTACGTTGACCTAATTATGTCAGTGTCTACACTGCAGCCTTCTTCCTACCGATGTAAGTGCCCTACTACACTGACATCATAATTCCACCTCCACGAGAGGCATGGGGCTTACATAGGTATAGTTAGGGCGACACAGTGTCTGTGTTGACACTGCGTTAACTTACATTGGCTGTTGGCTCTCAGCTGGGCAGCTAGAGCCCAGCTGCCCCCGACTCCTCTGGAGAGATGGGTGGCTGAACTCTGTTCCCTACTGGGAGCCAGAGAAAGAATGGAACCCGTTCCCAACTGGGAGTCAAGGGGAGATGGACATCCAAAAGACACTGAAAACTAAATAGTTCAAATGCTGTTTGTATCTAGGAACAAGAAGATTATGGGAATGTTACTGGCTTAAAGACTACTCCACTAGATTCTTATTGGGCTAACAGAACAGCTGTCAAGTTTTTGGCAGAGGAATCCCCAAGATTCTTTGTCTTAAGAGTCTTGAGTGCCAAAGTGGGTGATGCTTCCCGCACGCTTATGCAGGATTTCATGTCCAGCATGGCTGTTCTTCCAGACCTAAGCATTCAACCAGACACTGAAGCAGATTTTCAACCCAGGGATGGATTTTGGCATATTAAACACTTCTATTGCCTGCTCCATCCACCACCTCCAGGGCTGTAAAGGCTTTCCCATCTCTTGTCTGACTTCATCCTCAGAGGCTCCCAGATCTAGTGAGCTTCCTGAACATCCTCGGGGAGAGAGCTGTCCAGCTGCAGAATCAGTATGCTGCCAGTTCTGGTATCCACAACTATCTGCTATCTTCAGTCATACACTCTCTGGTCCTATTATTATTTATTTGTATTTTTGTAGCATGTAGGAAGCCCGGTCTTGGACTGGGACTCAGTTCTGCTAAAATGCCCTGTCTCCTTTCACCTCTCGTTTTCCCTCAGCTCCTCATGGTTCAACCACTGAACAAAGACAGTTGAAACACTGGACAGTAGAGGAAGTGAAATCAGTGAGGGATGTCCAGAGAGCCACGTGCAAACAGAGCCCTCACTTCATGGTAAAAGCCAGTGAAGAGCAACTAGAGCCACTAGAAAGCAAGACTAACTTTTTCAACCCTGAGTGGTGAAAGTTCATTTCCTAAAAAAGTCCTGATTTCCACCCAGCCCCCAAGGTACTGAGCACCTGCATCTCTTAGGTTTGAAAATTTGGGTCCAAAATCTCTGAATGCCTCTTTCAGAGAAGGCAGCCTGACACACTGCAGTCATCTGATCAATTCTCAGGAGTCAATCTTTATGTCAGCTACACCCCAGTCTCCCACCTCCATTTATCTGGGCAGAGTTATCGAAGGTGAACTAATTTCTGAACTCTACCCACAAGACCTTTCATGATCAGGCTTTAGACTGTCTCATGGCACTCGGATTGCTTTGGTACTGATGGATGACTTCCTTATGGCCACATCTCTATGTTCAGAGTACTAGCTCCAACAGGTGGTTGGACACCATGAGCTGCTGATTCACATACCACATTTTAGCAATCTTGTCTGCTTCTGTCAGAATATGAGACCTCTTGGTGTGGCTATGAGACTACCTGGGCTCCAACTCCCAACAATAGGTCTGCTTTTTAGCAGGCACAAAACCATCCTCCAAATGACCCAATGTTGGAAAGGAAGGACGAAAAGCAGCTAGCACAGACTAAAGCCTGGTAAGCTAGGGATAATACTAGCCGGGGGAAATGCTTTCAAGACCTGGTCAGGGCACTGACTTAATAATCTATTGAGGGCATTTGCCTTGTGTCATACTAGTGCATACATAGGCTGTGAGTCAGTGGCAATAGATGCCTTCTTTCATCCTCACCCAGCCAGGAGACTGTAATCATTCCTCTTGGATGCAAATCTAGCCACACTGATCTGCACTTCGTTGCTTCTGGTTTGAATTATTGCCGCATACACTACATGAGGCTGGCTGTCAAGGTCACATGGAAGCTCTTAACTAAGTATGAGCAAAAAAACCTGACCTGAGCACAATACAGCTGTGATTCTGATCCTCTCACACTCGTGTGTGTGTGTGTGTGTGTGTGTGTGTGTGTGTGTGTGTGTGTGTGTGTGTGTGTGTGTGTGTGTGTGTGGCATAGGTGTGATTCTGTTCCGCATTACTTGAGTGTCCTGGTGCAAATCTTTTGACTCTAATCCATTAAAGGCTTCAACTACTGCCTCTCCTTCCCCAACCCACCAAAGCAGTGGCGCTCAACAGGCATACTGTGGTTGACCAAGATGAAGCTTTCAGGAACCCGAGATAGATCATTCTCGTGGAGCCCTGATAGTGGTACTCCTTACAACTGGATATCAGAATGAGCCAAAGCCCCTGACTGTGTTCCATGAGGCATATCTTTTGACACAAGCCTTTCATCACTGACGGGATGGACAACGGCCTGGCATTGTTTTTCATGGTTTTTAATCTAACAGCAACGGAAACAGGGGGACTGGAGGGTAGGGCCATTTGTGGACAACATAGTGCAGTTCGTATTTGTTTTTAGTGCCCATATTCCATGGTGATGGGTTCACTAGAAATCATCGTGTCGTGGTTAAAACATTACTTGGTCCTGTCTACTCTACAAGACAAAGCTGTGTTTCAGCAACAGCTGGAAATAGCCATGTTACAACTGGGGCTCCCAGCAGTAGTTTTTACACTATAGGGGGGACCTGAGACTAGTGTGAAGGGGTAATGGTTTCAGGATGGCACTGTAAAGCTAAAATCACTGCAGGCGTGGAGCTAGTTGAGGTGTATATTGGTTGACGGGCACACACAAATTGGAGAGGTCTGAGTACTTTGGGGGTTAATTTACTGAACCAAGCCATGTGATTGCCCTTCAAGATGCATTCTCATGGGGATACTGGCTGTGTCCTGTTTCAACAAACAATGACAGTATCTGCAGAAACATATAGCAAGCACTGTTCATATTACAACAATGGTCCACTTAAGAAAAAAATATTGAAAACTACCTAAAATGTCTTGCTTTTCCCAGGTATTGAGTACCAAGTTTCCCAGGCATTGAGTTATTCACGTGCCATTGCTGACTAAATGGTGGTTTTGACCTTGGTGTTTTTATAAATATATTGTGTTAAATAATATTATATTGAAAACAAAAGAATTCAGAAATTTTTGACAGTTTTTCCTTGCTCTGAAAAACCTGCAGCTGCCCAAACCAGCACTTTATCTTCAACTAGTCTTCCCTAAAACTAGTGTCTGCAGTTATTTTTTCCAAACCCACAGCAATGATTTGCTCAGTAACTTGTCTGTTTGTCTTGGGGTCCAGTCCTCCTCTCATTGAAGTCAATGACAAAACTTCCCTTGACTAATGAGTGAAGGATTGGGCCTTTGGTCAGAAAAGCTTCACATATCGGGTTTTATTTTTATCCCTTAATATTTTCTTAACTCTGTTGTGCAGTCATTTGTGTACACTCACCTTCTGCCTCAGTTCCTCCCCATACTAGCCATCAGGCAATACAAATCCTCTCCACTTGCTATGGTGCTTCTCCAGCTGTTACCCTGGATGCCCTGACTGCTATGCTTTTCTTCCCCACTCTACGCAAAACAACAAAACTTGCATACAATCCTAGTCTTGGTCAATTAAAAATACAACTCAGGAATGAGCAGGTTAACTTTCCTTCATACACTTCCAACCAGTGAATATCTTTTAGCATGGACATATGCTTTTCATCTTCAGAGTATTTTATAATCAGACTTGGGTCCAACTCCGTTTTTCTATAGAGCTTACTCTCTTCTTTTCATCAACTGGTTTCTCTGGATCATTCGGTTGAACAGACTGGTGATCTGAGATGAGATCATTTCAGATTCCTGGAAAGGGAGGGTGGCTGGTGCACAAAGCAGTTTGAGAAGGGACATTGGCAATTTTGTGTGGTATGATAAGAGGTTTTTAGTGCATCAAGATCAAACATTCCCTGCCTTGCCTGAAAGTCATTTTCATGCAATTGATGGGGAGAGTAGACTTGGACTGCAGCACACTTCACCCTGACAGTTGTGGAGCCACATCCTCCTTGGCATAAAACCTACAGAGGGGACAGGGAAATAGAGAACCCTTCTAAAACTTCCTGGACTTGCTTTCTGATGCCTGCATCCTACTTTATGTGCTGGAGACTGGAACAACGCCACACTGGTGCACTCTGGAAAGACAAATAGAGCAGTGGCTCTCACACATACATGGATACTTGGAGCTCAAAAGGGAAACTGACAAGACAGCTCAAAGTAACAGTTATGTGTGATTTCTCCTGCTAGTGCTTGCCTAGCACATCCCAGTCACAGGGGTCGCAGAGCACAAATTGGCTGCTTCTGTTTTATTTTAACAAAACAGTGAAAACTCTAGGTTAATATGGGAGGAAAGATCAAATAGACACTCCTTTCAGCCCTCCTGCTGTTCCCTGGCTTCTGCCAGCCTTAAGGGGAAAGCCTCTTCAGAACAGGCAGATACTGATGAAGCTTTTCTGTTTGGTCCAATATATACATCTCTTTCTTCTCTCCATTAGAGAATGTGCAGTCATTCCTCAGTACTTACGAGGGGTGAGTGGTGGACATGGGATGGACACTAGTTAAGAATGGAGTCATATGGGGAGCTCAGACCACAAACGCTCTGGGGAAAGCTAGCGTACACCAGTCTACTGCATTGCTTTGTGAGATGAATTCACTTCCTCCACAAGAGTTCCTTCCTGCCTTTGGTGAGCTCAGAAGATTGTTCCTGCTTGTTCAGTAGTTTGGTTTTGCCTCAGGTGTGGAGAAGTGGGGGGAAGTATGATATCAACGGTAGGATGTATTGTCTCACAGCAGGTGAGAGGTGTCATGATGTTTCCCTGGAGCGGATACATGTGGTATAGGAGTGCTGAAGTGCCTGAGATGAAAAAAGTTTCTCTGTTGCCATATATTTGCTGCTGGGAGCAGCTCTAAATGCAGAACTGGAACCTCTTCTAGGGATGTGCAGATGTGGTGACCTTGCTGCTTTCCTTCCTTCCTGCTCCCTTTTTTTTTCGGGGGAGGAGGCGGGGGGGTGGTAGAACAACATGCCTGCATCAGCTGTCATAACCAGGTTAAGTGGCTGTGTTTGCTTCTGTCAAGCTAGCACATGCTTATGTGATGTGATCTCTTATTAGATTAGACAGCATCCATCAGCTTGCCAATCCCTCAGTTTCCCTGGAGATTTCCCTCTGCTCCAGTGCTGTTCCTGTTCTATCTCACTGTGGGAGTCAACATATCAACTGCTCCCTTCCCTAGCATTTAGTTATGGAGGATTATTTAAAGTGGGGTGGGAGGGTTGTGGGTGTATTTTGAGCCACACAAGCTAACTTGTGAATAAATTATCTTGGTTTCTATGAACGAACTCCTTCCTTCCTTAAACGTGGATGGATCATGAGTTCAGCTGAGAAGACACTGGATTCCCCAACACATTCAGATACATAAATTAGAGGTAGAGAATTACCTGGCTAAGCAAATCCCTCCCATCATCAGACTTCCTGACTCTGACTTCAAATCACCCTAGAGGAAATTCCTGACTCAGCCTAAAGCTATGAAGTCTTTTGCTTTCCGTGTGTTCATAGAGCTACCAGGCTAACATGGGCTTGAAG
Organism: Emydura macquarii macquarii; assembly: GCF_026122565.2. Classification (NCBI taxonomy): domain Eukaryota; kingdom Metazoa; phylum Chordata; order Testudines; family Chelidae; genus Emydura; species Emydura macquarii. The sequence continues at coordinate 11,283,122 of NW_027133667.1, forward strand.
TTTGTATGAATGACACATTGGGGCTCTTGATGCAAATTCCAGTGTGGGGGATATAAGGAGTGCTGATGTTGCTTTAACCTTTTCAGAAGACCCAAAGGTATTTTGCAGGGTTGTGGAAACCTCTGATCTCTCACACTTCAGGCTGTTGAATTTAGGAGATAGAATTGGACTCTTAGGCGGAGACTGATTCACTGTTTGTCACCACTTACTAACCCACCTGAATTCGTATTAATGGTTCGCAACAAAGCAGTGCCCCTGTCAGAAGGGAAATGTCATTGGCTCAGTAAGAGTGGAAGGAAGGAGGTAAAGTGTGGGAGGAAGGCAGTGGTATCATCCACACTTGAACCTCTGAAGCCTCTTTCTTTTGTCCCTCCACCTCCAAACCTCCCACATAGGCATGTACATGAACCAAAGGAGTATTAGAGGGTTGACCCTCTAGGCACTGTCTCCATTTGGAAAGCTGGCTATGCTGGATAGGAATGGATTCTTTGACATGACAGGGTATTTTGGACAAGAGGTAGTCATGTTCCATGCCTTGAAATTGCCTTACGTTCCCGCCATCCTTGTGTTCATTGAATAAAAAAACAGAGCGAACTCTAGGTTTGGTTTCTCCTATTACACTTCTTTTCCTGCCCTTGCCCAGGAACTATTATTACTAGTGACTCTTCCTTTGTCCACGGTTTCCTACAGAGTTCACCAGTGTTCTCCAAGCATGAACCAGAAGAGATCACATCACATAAGAGTGGTCTGAGGCAAGTTATTCCTCACCCCTGTAGCACTGGTTCTGCCATACTCTTTCCCTGTATAACTCTGATACCTATCTGGCACAGCAGTGCTAGACCACCAGGATTGCTCCTCTTTTCACGTCCTGCATCCTTTGGCTGGAACTCTAGATCTCTAGCCTTACAAGAGAGACAGTAGTCCAATGATATTGAAGACACAGTTTTGATGACAAGGACTTGACGTCCCAACTATTCTCTCCCAAACTCCCCCTGTCATGCCCTGACTCAGGTAAGTGTTTTGTGGGGAGGATCCCAGAGGATCTCTTTGCCATTCTTATTCTCCAACCTGCAAACAGTCTAAACTTGTGCTTAGGCTGCCTACTTTACACTGACCTCTACCAACTCTGATAACTCCCTTGCGTCACAGAAATCTCTGAAGAAGGTAGAGAATATACCAGTTAAACTATTTTTCCTGTAGGGGTAATACCTTGCTCCCCTCCATCATGCCTGACTTAGCTTCCAGTAGCTTCAAAGACTTTAGCCTAGGGTACGAGCTGGTCCTTCGAATTTCCCTCCCCCTCCAAAGATAAGAATGCTAACTAATACAGTAAAAAAGGCCTCCATTGTTACCCCACTGCCCAGCCCAAGGCCAGACCTGCAGCTGTAACTCACATTGCTTCTGATAAGGTCAGCCTAGCCTTTCTTTTTTGACAAGTCATGATAGACTGATTGATTTGTGAGGCAGAACCGTCAGCTGGGCCCTTGAATTTTTTTTCCTCTCCTGAAGTAGTCTTTGCTTCTCCTGACCCTGCTAATGATATCTGACTGAGGTCATCTCAACAAACACCAGAAATCCTCCCGACTTCCTTCTAGAGGACTTGCCTTTGTGCAAAAATATTCCCTATGTATTCAGAATTAAGCTTTCCTGACCACAGCTATTACCACAGAGGAGCTCCGCTTACTGTGGAGGGAAAAATATCTTGTATCTACCTGTCAGTTAATGCTCTCATTAACACTGGAATGACTCCCAAAACTAAGTTTGCCCCTTTTTGTTTGTTCAGAAACTACCAGCTGCTAGCTGATAAGGGAAAACTAATGTCCTTAGCTTCCAAAATGGACTCCATGGTGGTCGTCTGTCCTGTTGAGATATTTGGCTATTGAGCTGGGGGTGACTTTCCAACTGATTCTTCTGTATACTGAGAGTCATCCGTTCAGGGAACCTTATCCAGCTGATAAGGACCCTGCAGAAAAAAATAAAAAGGGGTAGTGTGCTGGCTAGCCAAGAGAAGCTCGATTCAGTTTTCACAGCTGTCACCAGACATAAATATAACTTTCATTATTCCTCTTATTGTCCAAGCAGGAAAGAGAGCTACTAGAATAACCATTCCTTTCACCCTAATGTTTTTTGAGGGGAAAGGTTGAGATTCCCCAGCCGATCATTTCCAGAGTCCTTCAATCTACCATTTTGGAGAACTCTTGGGTAGAGGGTGGAGGAAGACTACTTCAAGGCTGTATGTAGGGAGCCCAGAAGTAATGTCAGAGCTCTTAGTTCTGTCCAAAATAATGTTGTTTCCCACTAAAGATTAAAACTCAAGTGATGCCTGCCATTGTCCCAGCTCTTTCTGTAGTATTTGCTTATTTGTTGTCACAAAGAAAATGTGCACAATGGTGAAGTAGCAGCATTTAATGTACAAGAGACTTAAAAATACTGGAACAGGATAGATATTCTAGTCGTGGATCCAGGCAACTATTTGGCATTTATGAACCTTCAGAATGCTTAACTTCATGTGCCAGTAGTAGCTGAACATCAACAATAGAAGATTCTGCCTCAGCTGTATTTCCAGTTCATTATCACCCCTTTCCTTTTGATCTAATATCGACAATCAAAAGTTAGTCTGAGTTTTTCTGTTACAAAATTTGCAGTGGGAGCCTATAAGGGTTCTCTGCTGCCACCCCTCTACTTCGGCTACCCTCCTGGTCACGAATGACTCCAAGACCCTCTGTTTTAGCAGTCCAGTGTAGTTTATTTACAGTGTGCAGTCTCACTGCCTTTTTACAACATACAGTTTGGTTGGCTGCCACAGTAGCTTCTGCAGCCAGGCAGATAGAGCCTGTGCTCTCCGGCTTTTCCTTCCCTCTACTTTCTTCACCTGGGCCGGTATATAACTCCTGGCTAATTAGGCGGACAGCTGCTTCCCGTTCACAAATCAGGTATAGGTGTCCGTAGCCAGCTCCAATTTATCTCACTTAGGGCAGGTCTACACTGCTGACAAAATTCGGCGGCAGTCGATGGGAGTTACGCAAGCTACGCAGAGTAGCTTGTGTAACTCCAGTTGACTTCAGAACTTTCTTTTAGCGCTCCATCTCCACTGTGCTGCGCCGATGGGAAGTGCATTCTTGTTGACACAGCGCTACGGTTTTTGGGGAGGTGGTTTTATTAGATAGACTTCTGGATTGACTGAGCGTGTCTTCACTGCCACTCAGTCAAACTGGAAAAATCGATCTGACGGCAGCGAATTTGCTGCCATCAGTATGTACATAGCCTTAGTTGGGGCTGGTGTGACAGAGGGCTGGCTAAAGGGTTGCTGCCCAGCACTCTGTCACAGAGCCCGTTTAAGAGAGGATGATGTGGCAATAATTCAGTACTTGGACCATTGTGAAGGTCCTGGGTTCCTCCTGCTGGGAAGTGGAGACAGATTCTGGAAATGTGTTATTGAACCAGGTTATTGGTAAACAAAAGCAAGTCTTCTATCTTCCAGCCAAGATCTAATATATTGGAGCCTGTTTCGGAAAAAGCGCAGGTAGCCCTCCTCTTGGAAGAGGACAGTGAAAATAATAATCTTTTAAAAATTGTTTCAATCCCAGGAATGCTGCACTACCTGAAAAGGGATTTCAGCTGTTTCAGACTAAGATCTTTCCCTGGACTGTTTGTGGGTCAGAGGTCTAGAGCTTGTATTCTGTCCTCTCCAGAGCCCACCCACCAAAAGCACCGGGCAAATCTTGCCATTCCCCTCTTTCACCCCACAGTCCTCTTAAAGGGTCCCTCCTCCTAGTGGTTCTCTCCTGTTCCAAAGGATCTCTTTTGGAACCTGACTCTGCATAGTGTCCACAGATAAGTGCTTGGAAGGAGGTTCACTCAGGATGCAGGATGGGTCAGGAGAAATGGTCTTTCTGAGAGGAAAAATGCAAGTCAGTGTACTAAAACACAGGGTTCTGAGAAGGGTGCTTTGAATTCAGGGGAATCCATTGTTAAGACACATTGCTCAATACTGATTGCTTGTCTGTGCGAGAAATCCCAGGCTTCTTTTTCTTTGAGTAGAGAAGTCTCGTCGTTCTGGGAGCCAGCTATGCAGCAGATGGCCTGAGCTGCAGTGCTGTCCTTTGGGAGTGGAGTACTTCTCTTAAGTGTCTAGACCCAGATGGATGATCCCTTCCGTAGACTTGTTCCTATTCTCTCTATGCCAAGCTGCCCTGAAATTTTTGCAGCTGCTACTACAGATCATGAGCAACTCATGTAGTATCCTTGTACTAAGTGCTCTCCAAATATAAAAGAAAGTATGATAATACAAAGTATTAATGACATGATGGTTTACAAAAGAAGGAGGAGGGAGATGTGTATGTATATGTAAGTATATATTATGGTTCCAAATTACCCTGTAACAGCCCTTAAGCTACTTGTACATGTTTTTGTGGAGGTACATCTTAGGGAGAGTTTTCTAACATTCCTTTGTTTTTAGAGCTATCTTATCTTTGAGAGAGAGATACTTAATTAAAACTATTTTTAGTCCCCAGTAGAAACAGGGGGTTTTGGCCAGTATTGGTCCTATCTTTCCTGAATTTGGCAATTGAATACACTTCTCCTTTTTTCTTATGGAAAATTCCCCCTCATCATTCAGGATCCCAGAAAGGTTTTTTAAATACACCGTTCTGAGATCTATAGAATATCTCAATCTACCAATTAATCCCTTCACCTTTAAATGCCTTCATTTTGCACTGGAAGGATGCTGTTTTCAGTATGTAGTCTTGCCATTTGGCTTAGCATTGTCTTCATCGGTTGAACTTTTGTCTGAATTATGGTGATTTTGATAACCTCAGAAGAAGGAATATGCAAATCTTAATATTTAGATCTGCTGCCTTGATCCCAGTCCAAACAGATGACTCACTGGGGTTCTCAACAAGTAATAAGTCCTGTAGATTCAGGGGGTTTTGATCAGCTTCAGCAAGCGTTAACTAACCCTTCCATAGAGCCTCATACAACCGGGGGTTAGGTACTGTCCCTATCTCTCAACGGTCTTTCTTAGGACTCGACATCTAGGCATAGTGCAGAATTTATCTTGATACCCCACAATAGTCTGGTGGTGATCCTTCAACTCCTGGATGCAGACATTGTTAATAGGAAGCACAACATGAGACCTAAGTATCGTCTGCTATCTGTAAGGGATTGCCAACAGGAGTCCTTGCACAGTCAAATTACAATCCTTCCGGGAGTTCTTCTTTTTCCAACAGAGGGGGCCTGCTCCAGCAACCGTTCCAGAGGTGAACCATTAATAGAAATACTAAAGATAACCGTGGGTGTTTTTCTGACAGGCTGAGAAGTCCACATATGGACCATGCTTGTCTGGGGAAAATGGCCATCCATAGAGAGGACGATAAATATAAATTGGCTGGAGTTGAGATTATTGGGAATGTCCTGAGACATCTGGTTCTTATCTCATGTTCTCATTCTGTCCTGATTCAAAGCGGCAAATACACAGCAGCAGATTTTGCAAATTGATGAGTGAGACTTGGAGCACTCATGAGAACAGAGACTATATGCATCTGAGATAGGGCTGAACAGCAGAAACTTCTAATTTTAGCCACTTACGTACAAGTCAAACTCAAACTATTTGGTTTAGGCAACAACCCATGTCCCCAGAGGAAATATGAATTAAATGACCAGGTCCTTCAGATCATCTTCTGGAAATGGGGAACTTCATGGATCAATTTTTCTCTGAGCAGCAACAAAAATGGAGAGCAAGGAAAATCAGTGCATTCTTGTTCAGCTGGTCTGATCATATGATGTATGCCTTTCCTTTTTTTCCAATTCTTGCTCAGATAGCCAGAAAAATCAGAACAGACAAAGCCATATAGCTCTTTTTGGCCCTATGGGTCCTCGTTCCCCAGGAAACTGGAAATGTCAGTTTGGTTCCCCTGAGATTCTGCCCTCATTAGACAATCTTCTGACTCAAAGTTCAATCAGATCTTGACATCTTGAACTTGAGGGGATAGATTTTGGATGCTGTCATTTTGTGGCCTTATTCCTTCAAATCTGGAAGGAAGTTGTCTGAGGATTTTTATAGAGTTATCATATTTCCAGGAAATGGGTCCCGGCGTGATATCTGGTCTAAAAGTTTGGCAAATAGTGTCTCACTTTCTTATTTGATGACTTCATTAAAGATCTAACTGTGTACGTTCGCTGTGTGATCAAATAGAAGTTTTAGGGGCCCCAAGTCTATAAAGAGGATGTAATATCATGTCTGCAGGTTTACCAAGGCACTAATCAAACCTTGTCTGCCAATTTTAAAGTCCCAGCTGCAAGTTGGAAATTGAATTTGGCCCTGATTTGTGTAATGGAACAACCATTTGAACCAATGGCTACTCTTATTTAACATAGAAGGCTGTATGTGTTGATTATTTTCGTTAGCAAAGAACAATTTCTGCACATTTTACCCAACAAAGTGGTACTTCAGATGACACAGGAATTCTTCCTTAATACAGTCCTTCCATATCATGTCAGTTGGAATATTTCATTATATTCAGGGAGGTCACATTGCATTTACTTGATTGGGACGTGAGTTGTCCCCTATTAGTTGGGCAGAACAAAGACATTCAAAAAGACATATGCTTTTTTTGGTTTTTTTGGTCATAGGCAGAAAAGAGAAAAGGCAGAGCTGCTAAAGCCACCATATCCAATTTTATCCAAGTATCTGTCATTGAGTGTTATAGGAGGCCAGATAAAACTCTTTCAGGGAAATGGGGTCAGTCTAAAAGGGGTCATTTTCCACTTGAGGAGCAGCAAGAATCATATGGAGTAATCTGCAGAGTGGGGACATAGGCATCTCTTCACTCATTTATAAGATATTATCAGATGGACATTTCCACAAATGATGTGGCATCAGGTCCTGTAGGTTGCCATCCTATCTTGACCCCTTTTTACCTATCTTTTCTTTCTCTTCTTTTTTTAACATCTGATCTTCTTGCTAATTCTCAGTAGTCTTGTTCCAGACTGATGTTGATCTTCTATTTGTTTGTTAAAGATGTAATACTTTCTTGTTACAGGTTTATATTTGCTTGATTCATGGCTATTCTGCAGTTGTGGCATAGTTCCCTTCATTGTATATGGCAGTCAGCTGGTGCCAAAAAAGATCCAGTTGAGCTGCCTCCATGAACACATGTGGGAATGGCATATTTATGGCTTCAAAACACAATTCTGGAATGCTGGCAAGTCACAAGAGTGAGGCAGTAGTATCACCACTGATAACAAATAAAGTTTTGTTACTCGGTACTTGATCTTACCTATATTCCTTAGACCAGTGATTCTCAACCTATTTACCATTGCGGGCCATGTATGCAGCTGCATCCACACAATATAAAATATACATCATTTGTACATCACTTAACATCACGGTAAGTCACTTTTATACTAGCCCAAAAGTAGCCCAATCTATTTATTGAAATAAAGGGTTTCTTCTGTTAACACATTGGTTTATACAGGTGTGGCTGAGTGGGTGTGCATGTGTAAGAGTATGAGCAAGTGTGTGTAGGTGAAAGTTGTGTGAAAAAGACAGGAAGTGTGTGGTGTGTGTGTGAAAGAGAGAACCAGTGTGTGTAAATTATGGGAGGCAGACAGTACCAGTGCCCATGATCTATAGTACTGGGGGTGGGAGGATGAATCAGCCGGTTTCTGTATAATAGTCAGGATTGTCCTGGGTTGTTGGTCGCTGCAAGATAATTGTACATCCCTGAGCTCAGTGCTTAAAGTGGACTGGAAAAAGCATGTAGGGGTGGGAAGTCTATGATAATCCCAGCTGAAATAAATGTTCATGCATTTGGCAAGGCAGCGCTTAAAGTGCACCCTTCAGCGACCCGACTCCATTTTTAAATCTCCTTTGCCGGGGCTGAGACCTCTTGCGACTCTGCCCTCTTTAAGCCTTTCCTGAGCTGGACCCAGAAAACAGCTGCACTGTCAGCAGTGTGTCCCTCCCCAGACTGCTGAGCTGTAGGGCAGGGGGCAGAGCGTGTGGTACACAGCAACTCTCTGCCCTAGGCGCCTCTCCCTTGTAGTTTGTCTGAGGCAGGGTCAGAGCCCCACTGGAGCCTGCCCAGCTGCTGTCTGGGCCTGGGTGAGTGGGCACTGACCTCCGGCTGGCGGTAGTGACTGTGGAGGGAGGGGGTGCAGCTGGGAGAGAGGGGGCTGCTCCAAGTCCCGCTCCGTGCAGCGGGCGCCAGGAGCATGCGCTCAGTCCCCCATGGGGCTCAACACTGGGGCGCTGTCTAGGCCAGAAGGGCTGCGTCCCAATGCTGTGGAGGGCATTAAAACCCTGGAGCAGAGATTGCATGGGAGATGGGGAGAGGGCTCCTCCCCACCCTGTCTGCTGTGGTGGCCCGGTCAGGCAGCGCCACGCCTGCTCCCGGGCAATCGGGGGCAGGAGTGATCCCACCCATCCACCCACCGAACCATGCGGGACTCTAGCTGGGAAGCTGCCCATGGGACAAATTTCTACCCTGCACCAGTGCTCACCCCCACCCCACCCCAGAGACCAGACTTAGAGGCAGCCTCTGGCTCTGTCTGTGAGCTCCGGGTCTGGAAATGGCCAGCAGGGGACCGGCAGGTGGTCGCTGTCTGCCGCAGGCAGCCCTTGAGGACCATGTTCATCCCCCGCAAAGGCAACATGTAGCAGTGACTAGTGTGCCGCCTCTTCCTCCTGCTCCCCATTTCTCCAGATGCCCAGAAGCAAGGAAGCAGCGCTCTCCCTGATGATGGCAGCACTCTCTGTGCATCTCTGCAGCATGGGGAAGGAGTGGCAGGCTGAGCTCCTCCCCCAGCCACAGGGGGTTGCTTCACCTTTCTTGCTGACAAGGGAGCGCTCCAGCCGAGCTTCATGGTGCCCCACCCCGGCCGGGGCCCGGGAGTGAGGCAGTCAGCACAGCAATCTTTTGGTTTTTTTTTTTTTTAAGCAGCTGCTGTGCTAATTGGGCCGCAAGCGGGCCCAGGTTGAGAACCACTGCCTTGGCCTGAGACTTCCACATGCAGAACAAGTGCCATCTAAAATTAGACACACGCTCATTTGTCTGAGCACAGTCGGCAATCTAAGATGTGACAGGCCAGCACATGCACCAGAGCTGTTGCTATTTAGTGTAAGGTGAGGACAGAGAGTTTACATATGCTACTGTGGTCAAGGTGGGGAATTAGTGGCAAAGGAGATTAAAAGAGGGGAGCAATATGATCCAATAGGCAGGCAAGGAAGATAATTCTAGTAGCTGCATTTTGGCCAAACAGGACAGAGTAGTCCAGGCCTGGACAAGTGTTTTGCCCTTTAGGATACCACAGGACCAGACTTTTAAAATGATTTGGAAGAAGGTGCAGGGATTGGTAATTACCTGGATGTATGACGATATGGCCAGGGACAAGTGAGAGACTGTGAGCCTGGTAGGTAACGAAGGTGTCAGCTGAAATGGAGGAAGGCAGAAGAAGATCAGAATTGTCTGTGACTGCTCTCTTACATCTTCTTTTTATAAAAGTCAGAGTCAGTGCTGGTATGAACTGCTACATAATGTGATGAAAAGGAGGGAGACTAACAAAGAGGCTTTAAATGATGTTAAATCCTGGATGGTTGCAGATGGGAGAATATTGCCAGCATGTATGAGAGGTTCAAGCTTAGCTGAACAGCTTTAACTAACCATGGCTATCCTAGGACACAGTTCTTAAAAGCATTCCTGAAAGTTTCCCAGGGACTTCCCTGCTTCATACTAAGTTCATTTAGATTGTTCTGAGCGGGTGGATTGATTTAAATCACCAAGAGAAAATCATTGATTTAAATCACCAAGAGAAAATCATTGATTTAAATCAAGTTTCCCACTGATACTTCTTCACATATTTCTTAAACAATGGTGCAAATCTGATCACTAAAACATGTTCATTTACAACTTAATACAGCATTTTACAACATCTAGGAGGGTATACTTTGTGTAATTTTTAGATAACTTGATTTTTATTAATTTAGGAAATAGTACATAATACTCATTACTGGGTCAAGCTGCAGATTCAGCAGCAGTACATTAGGAATGGCAAGAACTAAATCACACACACAAACACAATAGCACTTATATTTTATTAAACTAAATCTTAAATGTTACATAAATGTTTTACATTGGCATTTGCAACAGTCTCCTGAGTTGGTTTTTTTTTTAATTTTCAAATGTTAACTCTAACAGACAAGTCATCACAACACTAAACGTACGCTGTCCTTAAAACTTCTACAACTAGCTCTCATTTTCCCCCTCCCACTGTCATTTTTATTCATAGACTGAAACAGAAATACAAGTTTTCCTGCTTTTTCAACTCCCAGTCGATTCCTTAGCTTTGAGTGAATAATACCAAATGATGGAAAATATTCTCTCCGTGCCTGCAGAGGAAGCTACTGCTGTGAAAAGTTGGCTTAGCAACTGAAGGAGCTCTGTTTCAAGGAGCCTGGCTAATGATTTCCACCAATTCAGGGGAATGACTTTGTTCAAAACATTATCAGTAAACGTAGTGTTTAAATGGTTCCATTCCAGCCCTGAAATTTATTATGACTGGCATAATTGAGGCATGATTTTGAGATGCCCATGCCATGGCAGCAGCATCTTCTTCAGAAGTTAGGCATCTACCTTTATATCTGGGGTCGAGAATGTTCACAAGAAAACGAGGTGGAGTTAATGCTTGATCCATTCACTTCTTTATTGCCTGCAGTTTAACTTTCTGGTGAGGTATTTCTTTCTTCAATGTCTCTTGTAGTGCCTTCCAAATTTCAACAGCATCAGCAATGCAGCAACAATTTCTCTGAAGTTTAAGGCTATGGATATAGGCTTCAGTATATTGAGCATGTCCTCTACATTCCTCTTTAATCCAATGTTAGATACTTTGGATGAGATACTTCCATCTATTTTATTATGGTTTTCTTCACAGTTTTATGAGAATAGGCCAGTTCTTAATATATTGTTCAAAACAATCAACCTCAGAATTCCATCGAACGTCTTGAGGGAGATTTAGTTTGGATCCTCCTGCTCTCTTCAGTGAAGCTGGAACAAAATGGTTGTTACGGAAGTATTTTGCGACTTCAGCAACATTTTCTTTTATTCCTGGAGAAGACGTACTTAAGTCTTTGGCTAAAAGATGCATTAAATGGGCACTGCAGCCATGTTATTAAAGAGCATTCTTCCGTTTCTTCTTTTAAGAATCTTCTCAACTTTGCCACGTTTGCAGCATTGTCTGTGACAAAACTGTGCATGTGACAGCTGCCATTTCTTTTAAATATTCTGTTGTATGGGCATTTCCCGATGTAGCTATTGTTTCTGAAAGATATGCAACCCCATCTTCTGTTGTCACACAGGCACATGTTACTGGATCATTGTGTACATTGCTCCACCCATCAAGGCTTAAACTGGCAAATTTCCCCTCAGTATTCCTTGCACACTGTTCAAGTTCCTTTTCATGCACTGCATCTAGCAACCTTCCACCAATGTCTGCTCAACCAGGTGGAGTGTAGCCTGGTCGTAAGGACTCAACCATGTCAATGAAGTGTTTATTGCTAACAATGTGAAAAGGAGAATTTGTGGCATAAATGAACCGAGTGATCTTTTCATCTATGGTGTCTCGTCGTTGGTATTTGCTGGTCCTTACTACAAACCCGTCCATGGTGGAGGTTTTACTGGATGATTGAAATCTTTTGCTTGCTATTGATACTTTGTTGTCTGAAATAAGTTTAGTTGCAGCACTGTTGCTAAAAGTACCAACGGATGACTCTGAAGTTGTTGCAGATAGACAGTCACAGTCGAAGTCTCTTATGCTTAAATCGATCCTGAAACAAAATTCAAAAATGATTTTGAACAGTTGTTCTTCTCACTCTATTATTCAGTTAATCATCTACATTTTTTTCAGCAAGGATGCAGATCCGATTCCAAATTACCAAAAAAGCTAAGACTGACTGCATTTAGAGTGCACTTAATTTTGTAGTAAGCCCCATTGAACTCACTGGCACTTCTGTTTTTTGAGAAAACAAGTATAGGATGGGGTTCCCTTGGGAAAGCTGAGTTATGCTGAAGTAAAATAGGGAATAGGCTTATGGCATCACCATTATGGTCTGTGGCCATGATGTTCCAAAATAAGGGGCATGTATTATGTAATATAAAATAAGAAAATGACACCCAGTGGCAACTGGCAACTCTAGATTTCTCTTACTGCCACTTTCTGTACCGTATACTTGGGTGATAGATTCTAAACCTAGTTAACTAATTAAACAAGCCATAAGGATTAGCTAAACTAAACTTTTTTCCAAGCAACATCCAACATAGCAAACAGCTTGGGAATTTACTTAATAAGTCACATTTATACTAAAAGGCATATAGACAGGGTCTCGAAGAATGGTGCATTGCAAAGTGAATTATTTAAGTTACTAACCAGTTGATCCACATTGTTCTTCAGACATATTCACATCTTCATCCACATCATTTTCTCCCAATAAGCAGTTTTCATTATAATTTTTCATTCTTCCAACTAGGCCCTGCATCTCCTCCTTGCACCGTTTACACTTGACACATTTTCCTTTTTTTACTCATAGAAGGAATTTCTTCAAAATATTCCCAGATAGGGTCTCTTACACCCAGAAGCCATGATAGTTATTCTGTGGCAAAAGTGTGGGGGAATATAGGAAGCTGTGTGTGTACTGAATAATGTCTTCCCTTTTTCTTTCCAGTTCCTTTCTACTCTGCCTCCATCCTTTGTCTCTCCGTCTTTAAGATAGTGTCTTAACTAACTCCTCTGCCTTGCTTGGCCCAGCCCCACCACCACATAAGCACAGAACAGCAACAATCCTATCCAGCCTGTATCTTTCTTTGCACATGTGACTTTAGTCTGCTGAGAAACAGAAACTGAAAGCCCAAAACTTTTAAGAAGCAAGAGCTGGTAGTTAGGCTGGACAGACTAGCACCATTAATTCATTTTTATGAGATTGTAAGTGTGGGTTTAGTATGTTTGTGATGAGGTTTAATTGTAATTGTTATTTTTTAAATGAGAGAGAAATTTAATATTTTATTGATGATTTAAAAAAAAATAAAAAAAAATCCAATTTAAATTAAAAAAAAATCCGATATATATTTTTTTAAATCATTGATTTTTATCCACCCTGGTTCTGAGCCAGCAGTGTGCAGCTTACAGCCTTGCTTGGATGTTCTGATTTCATTTCCCGCTCCCACTAAGTCCTCTCTTTTGCATATTAACCTACAGTAGGGGGGACTTGTTTCTTGATTAGATCGCAGACGTTTCACAGCTACCTTGAGGACATTATCAACTATCGCTGGGAGCTGGAGGAAGGAAAACCCAACCCCCTACGAGAATCCACTTTTCAGGAGCTGCCGCTGCGCACCCGCGTGGAGATCCTGCACCGCCTCTGCGATTACCGCCTTGATGCAGATGATGTCTTCGACCTGCTCAAGGTGCTTTGGACCACAGCAGCTGTCGGATAGGGAAGATGGCAGTTACAGGGAGCTAGGCTGGATTGTGAAATGGGGTCAGAGGGAAATGTTTGCTTTCATGGAGGCTGGTTTTCCTTTTTCATACCACTCCTTGTATACATCAGCCAGTCTCCAACCAAGGGGACAGGACTTTGCTGATGCTACTGTGGCATTTCTGGCTGTCAGTTTGGGTAGGAAGAAGAGATTGGGGATTTGAACTGTAGCTTGGAAGTATTTCTCCCTCAGGTCCTTTTTTCTCTTTGTCTTCAGACTCAGCTTTGGAAATATTGGTGACTGGGTCTCCCCATTCTCTCTCTGTCTATTAATGTTCAAGGGCTTGGGCTGGTTTGGGGTTTTTTGAGGCAGCCTCTTGGTGAGGTACATAGGTTTTCCATTGTCTGTGTATTTTGCAGGTTTGAAGATGTAATTTTTTAAATAAAAAAGAAATGGTTTTAAGGTCAGATTCTTGGTGGTAGTGCAGGGAATTAAGAGTCATGCTTTTTCCACCTCTGGAGACATGGGCTATGTCAGATTACAAAGTTGCTAAGGAAGTGGTAGGGTCCCTGTCATGGATGTACTCACAGCACAAATGCCACTACTTAAATTGGCCTGATATGGTCTTCAGAGATGTAACCAGATTTGAATATCTGGGAGTGCTTCCAGGGTATCGATAGTGCTGTGGGAGCTAGAACTGCAGTTCAGTCCTGCAGCAGCCCCCCTGCCATCCCCCATTATTCAAGTGTATTGGGAGACCTGAATGTAGGAAGTTTCCACAGAGCCTCCCATGTTATGCATGACTCTAGCCAGGGCTAATTAGACCTTCACTGTCACGAGCACCAAAAAATGAAATATTAAAACTAAAGAGAACATGCAAATTAGAAATGTCAATCTAAATCTTTCCTTAGGTGGAGAGGGAATGTATTCTTTTCTCTAGAGTAATATCTTCCCAGAACTGCATCAGAACAGATGTGTTGTGGGGGTGGAGCGGGGTGTTTGTGGAGGGATGTCAGCATGTTTTGAGTGACAGTGCGGCTGTTTTTCAACTTGTCACTGTCTCTCACTGTGTGCTCCCAACTGAATGCAGGGTTTGGATGCAGACAGCCTCCGTGTAGAACCACTGGGCGAGGATAGTAATGGTGCCCTCTACTGGTATTTCTATGGCACTCGTATGTACAAAGAAGAGCCATTGCAGGGGAAGTCAAATGGAGAATTGGCTTCAGACAGGTAACAGCTTCTAAGTTTTCCTTATTTTTCACGCAGCCTGGGTAAAGTGGACTATGCAGCAATGAATCTGAGTTAAATAAAATCTATCTGGCTGCTGCTGTTGCTGGGAGGGTGACGGTGGCCTGTGTTTGTGCAGGGCATGGGTAAGATTTGCCAAATACACCACTAGCTTAAATCCTGATGCAAGGGAACTAAAGCCAAGCATAGCCTTCGTGGCACCACAAAAAATCTGCCAAGGGAGTAGGAAGATTCCTCTGCCACCTCTGCTCCATTCCATGTTATCTGCCCCTTGGAGACAGCAGCAGTTACAAGTCATTGTCTGCTCTTGAATTAGTCACCCAGCAAGTGGGAGTCCCGTTCCTCCTTCTCTCCCTCCCTCCCTCCCGCTTGGCTGCTATAGTTAATCCCTCCCCTAGCTGGGTTCATAGCAGCTGTTCTGATTTTTTTTTCCTGCCAGCTACAGTTCCTTTCTTCAGTAGATGTTTTCTAACCTTTCATTGCGTTCCAGGGGAAATGGGGGACAGACAAATACGCCAAATGTTCCTGGGAAAACAGGCAAGAGGCGAGGGCGACCCCCAAAACGGAAAAAACTGCTGGAGGAGAATCTGTTAAGGTAAGGAAAAGGGTGTTCCTGGAATGGTTATGTGATATAGGAGAAAAGCTGGCTAGAATTTCTTGGCATTGATAGTACTGATGTACCTTTTGGGGCCTCCCATTGGTACTGAAGATCCCCTCAGAGCCCATTTGTATTTTTCCATTTGGGAGTGAAAAGGTAATTCTCCCTGTAGCCATACCTCCTGAAGCTATGATCTCAACACATCTTGCCGCAGACAGGCTTGGTTGGTACTTGGGTGAGGACTCTAAGGAAAATCCAGGTGCTGCTGGAAGCAATGGGGTGAAACAGTAGATGTCGTTCTTCCCACTGAGTCCATACTGACCCATTTGATCTGCATGGTGCTAGGGGGCACATTGCTGCTAGAGATACTGTCTTTAGATGTATTTAAAACCAAAGTCCTGCCTACTTGAAGTCGTTAAAGATCTCATGGTACTATCCATAAGAGTAGGGATGTTGTCCTGGCCGAATTCCACTTTGACCATTTACATAATTTTCCTTGAAGTTTCATTCAAATAGGATATTTCTCACTTCCAGTACAAACTTTGTGTGGTGTTGCTGTGCATTAAACAGCAGTTGCATTCCTCCCCAGAAGTGGCTGCATTTCAGTGGTTGGTGAAATGACTTGGGTATGTTTTTATATCATTACCTGTGTATGTAATTGCTTCCCTCTTTACAGGGAGAAGGCTGAAGAGAACTCGCTCATACATGAGACACAGATGAAAAATGGTAAAGACATTTTGGGGAGCGTGGGAGGAATATGATCTGCTATTGCAGTTTTAAAATCGTCCAAGGCTAAGAGAGACAAGATTGCCAAGGAAGGAGGGTTTGTTTAGTGAGATGGAAGTGGTGCCCTGTGTCTTTAGCCCCGTTGGTTTTGATTGTACTTGGAATGAGCAGTTAAAGAAATAGACTAACTTATTCCCAGGAGCCTAGGCAGCTAAATGCTTCCTGTAGAGCAAGGGACTATTCTGGGATGAGAAATGACTAATGAATTAGGTTATTGTGCAGGAGGCTGAATTTGGAATAGGCTTTGGAGGACCCTCATCTGCTCACTCACTAAGATCAGAAGAAAAGGACTATGTATGTACGCTCTCCTGAGAAGCGGAGAGCACAGGTCATGTGGACACACATCCTGTTTGTGGTGGGTGCATTTTGCCCTCTCTGTCAAAGAGAGAGTCACAAGGGTGGATAGTAATGTAGGAGAAGAAAGGGTCCTCCTTATTCTCCTTGCGTGTCTCCATCTACACTGTCAGTACTGTGTAAACCTGGAATTAGGAAAATCCATGTTCCAGGTCCTTACTGGGGAGCCCTGGACCCACAAGGAGTTAATGAGGCGAGAGGAGAGATGTCAGCATATTGTGAAAGTTTCTCCAAAGGGATTCGGTGGGAGACTCATTTCTCAAACATGAGTATCCACTGGTCTGAATGTTACTTATGGTTTAGACCTGCCCATGATGGAGGCAACTCATTTCTACCCCTTCCTTCTTCCTCAGCGTTCAGCTATCCTCTGGACTGCTGCAGCTCCGCACTCTGCATTCAGGAGAGAACTCCCAAAGCTGAAAGTACATAAACAAAATGTTTGTAGGTCTATAGGATGGAAGTTTTCTGCTAGTTTGGATAGTTTCAGCTTTAGAAGCCTGCTGTGTCAGAGTGCCATGCTGCAGCAGTCCAGCAGAGGGAGTCGAAGCAGCTGTAACCTATGAGTAGTAGACCCAGTTGATGTCCTCCACTGTGAGAAATAAATTACAGCTAAGGAAGTTAATTCTTTGTTTCCCCACTTGTCTGCTCCTCCCGGGAGCTGCCTGATAGTCATGGTTGTGGTTTTAGGGTGGGTTAGGTTAATAATAGCATTTCACCCAAAATATTCCAGATGCTGCCATAGTTTTATTTCCCACCCCAGTGTACAGTGCCCTGGAGTGTGTATTACTGGCGCTGGGGGACACAACAATGCTCTTGAGAGAGCTTTCAATGAAGCCATAGCCATGCAGGTCTTCCTGTTACATGCACGAACGATGCTTCTTGTTTCTTCCTAGCCATGACCCACGTTACCTAGGGGTGTGTACCCAGCCAACGTCTTCCTTCCTTCCTAAGTTATGGAGGGTAGGATGTGTGTTGAAGGAAAGGTGTTCGGCAGTAATCATTGCAGAGATAATATCCCTTTATGTTCTTGAAGGGTCCCAGGGACCAGGCCGTGGGACATGGTGGCTGTTGTGTCAGACAGAAGAGGAGTGGAGGCAGATCACAGAGAGCTTCAGAGAGAGAACCTCCCTAAGAGAACGGCAGCTCTACAAACTCCTGAGTGAAGACTTCCTGCCTGAGATTTGCAACATGATCGCACAGAAGGTGGGTGTGAGCACATAAAGCAGAGGCAGGGACAGCCTGTTTATCTCCATATCGTGACTGCTCTTGAGTGCAGGGACGCTGGACAGCTGGGAGAGGGCTAAAGCCAGCCAGCCATTGAAGACCCCCCAGGAATAGGGAAGGATGTCTTACCTGCTTCAGCTGAGACACTTGGAGCAGTACAGGATCCCTAAACACTATCTAGGTACCATGTAACCAGGGGATATTAGGTTTTGTTTGCAAGGAGTGGGATTTTTGATGATGGAGTGGTGGCTAGAAGTTGGATATCTAGAGTCTGAGGAATACTGCCCATCAGATAACTATTTTGAGATGGGACACATTTGGAGTCTGAACATCCTGAGAACATGCTTCTAAAATCAACGCCAAAGCCAGCCTGGTCTTTGGAGATGCCTGTCTGATGCTACTCTTATAAAGCTAATAGTAGCTTCGTGGTCATTCCTAATCCAGAAATTCCCCTAGCAACATCAGTGGTGTACCCCAATTCACATCTTTGCCTTCTCTCCCTTCCTCCACCCCCATTTCAGGAGAAGCGCCTGCAGCACACGGAGTTTTCGCCCAGGTGGATGTCTGACCATCAGCCTATCAAGCCAATCCAGCAGGAGGTGAGAAAGTTTGAAAATGGTTGCAAGCAAATATCTCAGGGGAAAAATAACCCCAATCATAGCTATTCAATAGGAAGGAAAACTTAAAAAGCATTCATGCTGAAAGAGAGCTTGATAGCAGCCATCAAATTAAACATGAATATGCAATGGCACAGAAAGAAGCCAATGCAATTATGGGCTGCATGCACAGAAGCATCACTTCATGAATCAGGGAAGTAACAGTCTTTCTCTCTAACTCAGAGAAAGCTGCACCTGCAGGACTGTATTCGCTTTGGGAACTTCATTATCCTAGAAATACTGACAAATTTGAGGCTGTTCAGAGAAAATCTAAATAGGATCAGGGGCTAGAAGGATTGATTTGCAAAGGGAAATTACAGAAGTGAAGAATGGTTAGCTTAACAAAGGTAAAAACGTGAGGCTACATATACCTGACGGAGTACACAGTAAAGGTGGAGATTAATTCTTTGGTGTAGTACACAAGGTGTAATTAGGAGAAATAGGATGGATCAGGAAGGGAAAATTTAGGTTGATTATCCTAGAAAAACTTCAACTCAAGGTCTGTTAGGCAATGGAATAATCTCCCAGTGGAGGCGGTGGGAAAAAAATAATTTTACTTGAATGTTTTAAAATAAACTGGATAAACTAAACTAAATAATAACTAATAATAACTCATAAATAAACTAATAATAACTAATAACTAAATAAACTTGGGAAAACATCCTGTAGGGAACATTGCACATGCACCACGGGGCTGGAGTGGATGGATGGTCTAGGTCTGTTCTATGCCTGTAATATGAGGGAAGAGCAGAAAGAGGGTCATGTGTTTTCCCTTTGTTAAAATAAATGAATTAGAATAGTTAAATAAATGTGGGGAAGAGCCATTCCTTGTGTTACAGAGAGGAGCCGATGGAGAGGGGAATGAGGTCCTAACCATTGCCAGTTTGACCGGGGACATTCTCCACAGAGGAGCTCACCAGCCATGAAGTGAGATGACACATTCATACACAGGCAGCAAAAATCCAAAGGTGGGGGCAGGGAAACTCATGGAGTCTCAATGGCTGCTAATCAGGTCCACTGGTGCAGAGGCTGTTAATTGCTGCCTGTGTGCCAGTACATTGGTTCCAGTGAGCTCAGGGCTTTCCCTGCACTGCTTCTTATTGTGCTTTGGAGTTGGGGTTGCTAGCAGTTACTGCGATAGGGAGTCTCAGGATATTCACATTTCCAGGGAGGGGAGTCTATTAGTGGCCCAGCATGACATTGCAGTCACGTATGCCACATGGGAGGCAGAAAGGTGCCACAGCGTCTGATGACCTGTTTGCTAAAGGTGGGGTGGGGGCTGCATTGGCAAGATCCAGGCACAAAACCTCATTCCTGCGCAGTATCGTGGCTGTGTGAGTGACCCCTTCTAGCCCCAAGCTCTGGATACTGCTTAAATCTGAGATGTGACTGCTCTGTAGGCTTCTGATCCTTCAAGGGATTTCTCAACAGGTGGTTCAGATTAACTCCTCATTAAAAACCTTCTGAGCAGCACCCTCATTAAGGAGAAACTGCGGAAATCCTAGCAGAGAACATTCAGGAGATGAGGGGAAGGGGCACGAGCTGTGCACGGGTCGGGGGAGGCCAAGGGAATAGAGCGCTTCATCTCCTTATGTTGATATTGAGTATCAGGGGATGGCCCATTTCAGAAGCCAACGGGAAAGGCAGAAAGGTGGGTCTAGGGGTGGGGGAGTCAGTGATGCTATGGCCTGCAGTGCCCTCTGTAGGAGGGAAGGAGATGGTTACATTAGAATCCCAGAAATTGGATTTGTTTTATGCAAGTAAGGAAAAACGGGATTAAAAAAAAAACCCAACCCGTGTCAACTATTGGTTCAGCAAGTAAGTGTTACTTACATTATATGCTGGCATTTCTCATCCCAACAGGTGTGCACATAGACACCTTCCAACACATCATCTGGCTGCCTGCTTAGGGGTCGGTGGCCTGATTTCCAAGATGAGCACCCTTAGCTCTCTTCGACTTCATTGGAAGTTGCAGGCACTCAGCTCCTTTGAAAATCAGGCCACTATGCATTGAAAACATCTTAAAGCATCCCAACCTATAACTGCTGTAATAAGGCCCAGTTGGACTTCAAGAGCCACTGGGAACAAATTTTGTTTTGTTTTGGCTGTATGTTGGAATCGCACTGCTCGTTGTGTTGGGTTGGTGATTTCCCTGTTTCTCCTCTTTAACTCACACCAGATCTGCTGGGGGCACCTTTGGTTTGTTTAAAACTCTTGTGTGCTCTGTAAGCACTGTGTCCTGTGCAAGGGATGGTGTCTACCCCTTGGCTTCTGCCTCCACGTTGTAGAGAGATACCTCCTGGATATGGCCGAATGTCATAGGAAAGCTTAGTGTAGCTGGACTGAAAACAGTCTTGAGCACTGCAGGCTAGGTGTTTTGCCAGCACCTTTCTAGAACACTAATACTGAAAACCATAACTGCTGTGCATATAAATATAAATATGGAGGCTGGAAGAAGGGAGGGTTGTATTCATCTGCAGAAATGGTATCTGTTGAGGCACACAGATTGGCTTGGCTCTACTGCCGTGTGAATCAAAAAACTGGCTTGATGCATCATAAATAAAATCTGCTATGTACTTGCACTGCCGGCCGGTCACCCTTTTGTCTTATTGTCTTTGGATACGTTAGCATGCCAATGACATTAGCACGTACTAAATTGGGAGGTGGTTTGAACCCCTTGAGGGGAGACACATGCAAGGAGACTGAGAGACTAAAAATATGGGGCCCAGCTGTGCACACACTTATGCGTGTGACTTCAATGGAACTACTCACACCACTAAATTTATATATGCACCTGTTTAAAGGACGGGGCCTATGGTCAGGTAACAAAGCCAAGGAGACCTCGGGGTGATAGTGGAAGTTAAATTAGATAGGTGTTGGCATTTTGGTATGGCAGCTAAGAATGTCAGTGCAGTTCTGAACCTCCTACACAGAAGCATTGTCCCATGGAACAAGGAACTGACTCCTTCTCTCTGCAACTCTGTGGTGACTGCATCTGGAGTATTGGGTTCAGTTCTGGGCATCCTGAGACTAGAAGGATGTAGACCCGCTGGAGGGGATTTTGAGAATAGCAGCTACAGTGACTGAGGTCTGGAAAGGTTGACTTATAAGGAAACATAACCTCCCCTCATCCCTCCCCCCTTAAATGTGTGCAGTTTGGCTAAGTACTTGATTAAGAACATAAATGCTGGAGTGTTATTGAGAAGGAAGAGAATTTAAGATGGTATAAAGTGCAACTAAGAGTAATTGGATGAAATTAAGAGAAGAAAAATAGTCTGACTGAATATCAAGAGATATTGGCTAATAGCGGGATATATAAACCCGTGGAATAGCTTCCCTGGGAAAGTGACCCGAGTCTGTTGCTTGTGATATTACAACTGGGCAGAGGGTCCTGTAGCAGCTGTGGGAAGTGACCTTTTCCATCATCTAGTCCAATTCATCTCTAATTGCTGTGATTCTGTGCTACGTTTCCTAGGATGCAGGCAGTTGGTCTGGCAGGATTAATTGGGTACTTTTAGGGATTCTGAATCAAATAAATGAGACCACTTCATGGGGTAAGGTAATGCCCAAAGGGTTCACTGCATTCTGGTCAGAGAAGAACAGGTTTTTTTCTGTTTTTTCCCGCAGTCTGCACTTTAATGTGGGACACACTGGTAGTGCTGGGTAAAGCACCCCAGGGCCCTGACTGAATACATCTCTGTAACTGTGGAGTGCTTCTACTGGTGGGCAAGATAGGGTGAAGAGTAATTCTCCTCAAGTACTGCTACTGCTGGAAACGGGGTGGGGGATAGTATGGGGTGATTCTCCAAGGAGCATTGCTATAGGACATTGCTAAATAGCATTTCAGTGCAAAAAAAAATATGGAGGCACTTACAGTATGTCTGGTTTCACTGTACAACCTTTCAAGCAATTTATCAAAGCACCCGCAGGTCCTATTTCCAGGCAGGTGAAACAGTAAAGCAATAGTGATCAAGGTGCAGGGCTTTTTTCTGGGGATTAATGTTGGGCAGGGAAAAGTTGATGGCCTGAGGGGCAGCTGAGGGACTCCAGCTGATCATTAATCTTCAGGAAATGCCTTGTGCCTAAGAGATTGTTGCTGTTTATACCCTGAGAATGGAGGTGGAGAGCTTATGGGCATATGGGTTATTTCCAAGTGTGCTAGTTTCCCTTGGTATGTTCAGGGCATCTGTGCTTCGTAGAACTGTCAGTAGGATGGGAATGTTGATGGATGATCCAAGCGTTCAGCTTATAATGAAATCAAGCAAATAAAGTTTTTCCCATGGTGCCTTTTCCCATGGTGCCATATGTGTGCATGGCATTTCACAGACTAATAAGAGGATGTGGTACCTGCTCTGTGGAATTTACAGTCTAACTGGATCTCTCTCACTCACTCACTCGCACACAATTACAACATGCTAGGGATAGAGAGGGAGGGAAACAGGACGCAGGTTGGTTAAGAACTGTATACACTGGGAGGAGAATACAGCTCATAGAGTGTAGCTTCTTTGGCAGAGAGATTGCATGTATTTTTGTTTCCATCACCTATTGTAGTTGCATTTTTAAGTATCATTCAAAGTAAATCTGCATCTGATCGGATTCATGTAAGCCAGTGCCACCTTGTTGTCTGTGACCATTACTATTCCATATGCGGCCTTTTGTCACAGGCGGCCCCAGGTGTGCTCAGCAGGATGGAGAAGCAAAGGCGCAGGGAGGAGGAGGAGGAGCGCCAAATCCTTCTGGCGGTGCAGAAGAAGGAGCAGGAACAGCTGCTAAAGGAGGAGAGGAAGCGGGAGATGGAGGAGAAGGTCAAAGCAGTGGAAGGTACCTGTAATTGCTGTATGAAGTGGAGGTGGGAATATTGAAAGGGCCCCTGCTGGAGTTGTTAAACTGAATTGAGATATGTCCTTTGTGCTCCTTCCATGCCACAGGCTCCTTAACATAAGTCCAAGATGGAATCAGTGATTGTGTTACCTCGGAAGTGGGTTTGTCATTCTCTGGCCTCTACTTATTTGACCACTTGTATTCCCTCTTCCTTATCCTTCTCCCTCCTTGTCCCCTTGTACCTGCGCCAGCTCTGTCTTCCTCCTATCACCCTTACTTCTTCACCTTCCATAACTGTCCTTCCCTCCACCCTATTGTTTATGCTTCTCTTGCAGTTCCCTGCCCCTCTTCTGCCTCCCCACTGGGTGCTTGTGGAGCTCCCCACACAGACAACCTGCCCAGTTGGTTTTTCATTGCTTCTGAGCAGCACTCATTCCATTCTGCCTGAAGCATGTGGACAGAAATGCTGTAAGGAGGAACAGCCGGGCGGGGGGAAAGGGGAAGAGAGTAAATGCTGCAAGAGCAGCACTGCCACATTGGTGTGGGCCATTAAACCGAGATCTCATCATTAGGGGACCAGACTGGACTAAGGGTTAAAAACTGAGTTGTGCAAGTGGAAGCTTGAGCACTAGTTCTGTCCACCCACTGCTGCTTAGCAGAGAACTGTTCGGGGTTTAAGCAGTCAGATGATGTGAACACCTGTCATCAGACAGATGTGCATTGGCACTAGAATGTCACTGGAATAAAATGGGATCTGATTGCCCTTCTGCCTTTCAGGCTCGTTACAGAGATTAAATTGCTGTGTTTTAGTCTGTTTGCAGTTTATCCAGTTCCTCTCTCTCCCAGTTGAACAGAAATGACTTGCTTTCTGCCTGCCCCTCTTCCCTCTGCAGTGATTCTGAGCTAAAATCACAGGAGCAAGGTGTGAGTTTGAGGAGTCAGAGGTGGTCCAGGTGTGGGGAAGACAAGAGTTTTTCTGCTCTTAATGCAGCATTGTCAGGCTTCATTTCACTCTTGCTTTGGGGTACTGGAGGAGGGTGCACGGTGAGGCACTCATTTAATCTGGGGGCAGAAGTGTTGGATCTGTGGTTACCACAACAAATGACTTGGTTGCTGCAATGCCAGGAAGAGCAGAATGTCTCCAGAAAAGCGCTCTGGGTATAAATGTCTGGTGCAGTAAAAGTGCTTGTGAATTGTTTAAGATAATACAGAATTAGTATAACAAAAAGAAAAACTAAGTACACAAAACCAATAAACATTCCAGTGCAGAACAGTCTGCTAACCAAATGTTTGGTAGCAGGCCAGATATCCTGTAACAGAGTAGCTTCTTTTACCTGCTGCTACTCTACCCTTTTAAAACCCAATTACACAGTTGGCCTTCAGACTCCTTTGGTTGTCAGGCCTATCTAATCTAGTCACAATCTAGTGGTTTAAACACAAACCCATTCAATTCCAAATCGACTTTCTGTGTCACTTTGGCAAGGCACATAATCTCCTGTGCGTCAGTTCCACATCCTGTAAAATAGGCATAATACTTCCCTACATCTCTGGTGTTGTGAGGCTAAATCTGTAAATACATGGGAGATTCTCAGACGCTGTTTTGATGTCAGCCATATATGCACAAAGAGAGAGAAATGGAATCGCTGCATTATCAGATGTTAGTTAGGCCTTGTCTACACAAGAAATTTGCTCTGGATTATCTTAAATCTGTTTTAAAAAAACAATTTTATTAAACTGGTGTAAATCTCTGTGTGGACAGTCTCATTTTGGTTTAAGAGTGGCTTATTTCAGTGTAGTTTAAACCTGCTCCCAATCAACTTAAGCCAAATCAAAATATGTTTGTCTTAAACCAAAATAAGTGTCTACGCAGCCTTATTGCACTGGTTTAACTAAACTGGTATAAAATCAAATCTTTAGTTAAATCAGTGCATCTTTTTTATGTACAATAGGTGAGAGAAACATCAGCGATCCAGGTAATATTTTGGGTTTTCCATAGCTCACTTTATTACTAGGCATGCTCTCAGTGACAGTAAATCAAACTGGGAAAACAGTTTTCATGACAGATTGGCAATGGCCCGAAGATGAAATATTTTGTTTCATAAGACTGGATGTTCACATACACAGGTTTTCAGGGTTACAAAGATGTGCTCACAGTCTGCGTTACATTGAACTTTATGGTTCATCTTAATTGAATTCTGTAAGAGGTACTGTGATGAGAGACAAATAGGGAATGAAGCATTTGTACCAGCTAATGCAGGGGTTCTCAAACTTTTTTTGCTGGGAACCCCCTTTGAAAATATTTCAGGATGTGACGACTCCCCCCCACAAAGGGATGACCCATCCCCCCATGCCATGCCACTCTTACTTCTGCACTGCTGGTAGCGGCGTTGCTTTCAGAGCTGGGCGTCCGGCCAGCAGCCACTGTTCTCGTGAACCCCTTCCCCATGACAATAGTCTTGCGACTCCCTTTTGGGTCAGAACCACCAGTTTGAGAAACACTGATCTTATGAGACTTCCCCTGCTTTTTAGTTTCAGGCTGTGGACATACTTAGATCGTCTGTACCTTGTTGATATGGTATTTTACTAGCTCATTCTTAAGGGTATGCCCAGATAGTGAACCTCTTGCTGGGCCCAGCTGCATTTTCCTGGATTGATGGTTTCAGCCAGCTTTCTGGATTTCCACCAGAATAGCTGTTAGAGGTTTCAAGTGCTTCTCCTATGTGACACTATATATCGCCTAGGGTATGCAGCTGGAAAGTTATGAAGTATCTTTGGGACACCAACAGCTTTCCAGAGTTTGATGGTTCGTGCTCCATGTAGGCCCAAAGCATGCCAGTGAATTAAGACAGTCCAATTGTGGAAGCCTACACAAAGTGAACACCCCCATTTTTCTTGGGCACTGTCACTTCAAGACTCATCCGCTTGCTATTAAATGGCTCTGCTACTCCTAGGCCATTCAGTTTTCCTCAGCGCATCGTACAGCTATCCAATGCAGCTGTGGTCTAAGCGATGTATGTAAAGTAAAAAGTGGTGTGTGATATTAAGGGAGTTCTCGCTGGATCGATTTAATGATCTGTACGTATACAGAAATGTATGTTGGGGTTGCTCCATTCCAAGTTCAAAGATATGCCAGGTAGATTCCTCCTTCTCTGCTTTCTGACCAAGCCAACTCAGACCCAAGGCCTTTCCTTCCCTTTTGATCTTCTGGATCAGCCCACAAGATTTAAAATTCCCCTTTTGATTCCTTCCATATCTGCCACCTTTCCTGGTTTCCCATATACAGTAGGTCCTCTGAAAAAAAGTTGCTTCTCTGTAGTCAAAGGCCCAATTACCACACATGATATTGGACAGTCTGCTACAAATTGTGGTATTCTAAGTCAGGGTAGACCAATGCTATGTTCTTCAAGTGCTTGCTCACGTCCATTCCGTGTCAGGTGTGTGCGCACACTTGTGCACGGCTACCAGAGATTTTTGCCCTAACAGTATCAGTAAGGCTGTCACTGGCACTTTTTGGAGCCCTGTGCTCATGCGTGGATATATAAGGCACCACCAGCCCTGCACCCTCTTAGTTCCTTCTTTCCACCCGTGATGGTTACTGGAACTCCTTCTCTCTCTTACAGTTATAAGTGCTTCGTAGCTGCTATTATAGTTGTTGTAAAATAGTTTTTCTTTTTTGCACATAGTTCGTAGTTAGAAATTAGTAGTTCCACTAGGATCGTTTGCCTTGGAACGGGGTATGCCCCGTTCCCTGGGCTTCAGGTCATGTTCTACCTGCCACAAGCCCTTCCCGCTCAACGATCCCCATGATAGTGTTTACAGTGCTTAGGGGAGATGGACAGAAGGGATAAGTGCAGGATCTGTAAGGGCGTTGGGCCATGAACCGAGAAGGACAGGGACATTCACCTGAAAGCCCTGTTGATGGAGGTGGCGCTGAGACTACCAATCGCCAGCGACATGGCAATGGGCTCAGGATTCCCGGCACTGATCCCCAGTGCCCCCTTCCCCAACGTAGTGCCATTCACCTCGCCATCAACGCACCCCACCAGAGCAGGCACCACTCCTGGGAAGTCCAGCGTCGAGCTCCTTCCCCACGGTACTGTTCCCCGGGAGTACCACATTGCAGCCAGGTGGAAGCACTGTTGTCTCCACCTTGGTTCCACAACATGTCAGTCAGATTCCTTAAAGGCCTGGAGGGACTTTACCCTCCAGTCAGGGATCCCATACCTCCATGGGACCTGAACCTAGTTCTGTCAAGACTCACGGGTCCCCTGCGTTGAACCCTTGTCTATCTGCTTTCTGCTGCTGCTTTCATGGAAGGTTGTCATCCTAGAGGCGATCACCTCAGCACGAAGGGTCTCCAAGATCGAAGTGCTCACTTTGGAACCACCATACAGTGTTTTATAAGGACACGGTCCAGTCGTGACCCCACCCAGCCTTCCTACCAAAGGTGATGTCACAGTTTCACAATAACCAAGACATATTCCTCCTGGTGTTCTTCCTGAAACCACACAGATCTAGTGAGGAATGTAGGTGGCACACCCTGGATGTTAAACAGGTGTGGCCTTCTACATCGAAAGGACTAAACCCTTCCGCAGGTCCACGCAGCTTTTCGTTGTAGTGGGGGTAGGATGAAAGGCCTGCCTGTCTCCTCCCAGAGGATCTCCTTGCAGTTAACCTCCTGCATCAAGTTCTGTTGTGAACAGTCAAAGACGCCTCCACCAGCGATCGTTACAGCCCATTCCACAGGGCTTAAGCCTCATCGGCAGCCTTCCTGGCACAGATGCTGATCCAAGACTTCTGTAGAGCTGCTACCTGGTCTTCAGTCCATACCTTCGTGTCCCATTATGCCATTATCCAGCAGGCCCGGGACAACGCCAGTTTCGGCAGAGCAGGGCCGTAGATGGCACATCCATGAACTCTGAGCCCATCTCCAGCGATACAGCTTGTGAGTCACTTAGCAGGGAATCGACATGAGCAAGCACTCAAAGAAGAAAAGACGGTTACTAACCTTTCATAACTCTTGTTCTTCGAGATGTGTTGCTCATATCCATTCCATGAGCCACCCTCCATCCTGCCGTCGGAGCTAATGGCAAGAAGGGACTGAGAGGGCACAGGCCACTGGTGCCTCGTATATCAGCGCATGAGAGTGGGGCTCCAGAGGGTGCCAGAGCTGGCCCTATGGATACTGCTAAGGCAGAAATCTCTGGTAGCCATGCAGGTGGGTGTGCACACACCTAGCATGGAATGGACATGAGCAACACCTCTTGAACAACAGTTATGAAAGGTTAGTAACCGTTTTTTGCAGGGGGTGTTTATCAGCCTTGCTTGCTTTCATCAAAAATTTACTGGTTCTTAATTTTTATCCAGAACTCCAGAAAACCATGCAAGCTCCGGGAACACAGCATAACCCCAAGGTGTCGCTTACATCCAGATCTTTAATGGGGATTCATTTGTGATGGACAAAGCTCTGTGCGCTACCTATATCAAGGAGGGGCCTTTTAACTTCCTCCCATTTAGGAATCACACACACACATCTGGATGCCATCACCCAAATGGTTGGTATTAAAATTCCTCCTAGGAAAAAACATAGGTTCATCATCCATGACATTTTTCACTGGAGAGTCCCCTGCTTTATGTCCCACTTGATCACAATAAAAGTATATCATGGGTTTTATATCTATTCCACCCCTGTAGTATCCTGGTTTATTTTACACTAAGTTCTCCCTACTCTCTCTTCCCAATTTTTGCATTTTGAGTGCTAGCCAGAGTCCAGTAAGGGTAACCCTGGGAACTCTTTTACCATTCTTCATTCTGATACACACCCAGCTCTGCAGCTGCTCCTGAATGATAATGTCCAGTGTCTCCTCAATGCATTTCTTGGGATGTAGCAATTCAATTGCAGAGTCAATCAAGTTTTTCTTGGGGGTGCTGCTTCTGGTGGAGTGGTGTCCAACTCGACCCTTCAGCAGTACTCAGACACCTGAACCTTTTCTTAGGATAGCAGCTGTTTCTTAGGAGTGGTCACTGGGATTCCCTCTCATTGTGCAATAGACCTCAAGTGCCTTTTCAGATAACAAGGGTATCAGGAAAGGAATCCCCACCTTCTGTGGCTAATCAAAAGATACGGCCATTCACTCAAAACAAGGAAAACTCCAACATCTTCACCCTTCAGGTGAAACTGGGAAAGTTCAGAAGGCTTTTGGACCATCCCTGATGGAGATGATAGTTCTCTGTGAAAAACATATCTTTTGAAGACAGGACTGGTGCCCACCGTGTTGGTGGGAGTAAGGTCGTTCAGAGACATTTATTCTCAGGTTTTTTTCCTTCATCCTCTTTCACCTCCCTCCTTAGGGTTGTGAAGGCTGCCATCTGACAGGGGACAGTCCTGAAGTGCAGAGATTGTAGGAGGCAAATACACCAGAATCTCCTCCAGTCTCTCGTCTTCTGCTATCCTCCTTTGGGTCTCCACCTTACATCTTCAGCTCTCTGGTGTTCTCCTCTGTGGGTTGCTGCAGCTGCAGTGACCAAGGAGACAGAGTCTTCTCAGAAAACAGTGCTGGAGACATAAGCTTGGTACAAAACAGTTGCTTGTGGCTTTAAATGCACTTAGAACTAGCATAAGAAAAAGAAAACTAAGCTCACACAAAACCAGTAAACTTCCCAGTCTAAAACAAAACAGCTTGTAACCAGTGTCTGGTTGCAGACCAGATGTGATCTTAAAGTAGCTCCTGCCACTGACATCTTAAACCGTAGCAACACAGCTGGCCTGTCTAAGCCATTATAATGGCTGCAGTCTTTCCCTGAACTAGTCAGCGGTCCCAGACTGGTAAGTTAAGTGGGAATTTGTCTGGAAACAGGCTAGCAGCAGCTACAACAGTGACACTGCAAAATAGCTTGTGTTAAGGTGGAGAGGAGATGAGTAAAGGCAAGTGTGGTGCTCTGTATTCTCTATTTCCTTGCTGTCGCCCTTTCTGGAGAGGTGATAGCTTTTACTGCATAAAGCCCTTGGCTGACAGACACAACCGCCTCCTGACACTGGCTGCTGCATAGCTTCCTTAGTTTTCCTGCAGGGTGTCACTGATGAGCTGTAAGAGGGTTAAATGGCTTTCTTTTGCTTCCCTTGCAGAACGAGCCAGGAGGAGGAAGCTCCGGGAAGAGCGGGCTCGGCTTCTGGCCCAGGGAAAGGAGCTTCCCCCAGAACTTTCCCACTTGGATCCCAGTTCTCCCACCAGGGAGGGAAGGAAGACCAAGGATCTGTGAGTACATTGCAGTGTGTGCAGCGTGCACGTGCATTCGTGTGCTTTCAAGGGAGAGTGTAGGAGGAATGTGGCTGGTGATAAATTAAATGGGGGTGAGTGGTAATAAGGATGGAGAGGGGTGGTTGAGGTGGAAGGAATGTCCAAGGAGCGTAGAATGCGGTACAGGCAAGAGGCAGTCTGTTGGATGATTGTCCATAGTGTGGCTGCACATATGAATTCTGCTGAAGAACCTTACTGCAGGTAGCACCCGGTATTGGGGGTGGAGGAATGATGAAGATAAGAGTGTGCGTATTCATTATTTCATTTCCCATTTGCAGCTTTGAATTGGATGATGAGTTCACCGCCATGTACAAAGGTCAGTCTCCTACCCTAGCATTTCACTTTGTAGGAATTTGAAATAAGTATATGTCTGCGTGATTGTGCATAACAGTTTGCCTTCCCTTTGTTGCTATCAGTTCTAGATGTGCTAAAGGCTCATAAGGACTCTTGGCCCTTCTTGGAACCAGTTGATGAATCATATGCTCCAAACTACTACCAGATCATTAAGGTAGGCAACATGGTCCAGCCTGCTCTGTCGTCTTGCATGTTACTCTCTGGACTGGTAGAAAGTTAGGTCTTTAGTCAGTTCTTTGGCCTCTGTTATGCTGGAGGTCAGACTTGATAATCATAATGTTCCCTTCTGGCCTCTTAATGAAGCTGGTAACAGCCTTATGGGCCTCTCTTGAGCTTATTGTAATTGAAGGGAGATCTTGATATATTTCAGGCGCCCATGGACATCTCTAGCATGGAGAAGAAGCTGAATGGAGGTCAGTACTGTACCAAGGAGGAGTTTGTGGGTGACATGAAGACAATGTTCAGAAACTGCCTAAAATACAATGGTGAAGGCAGCGGTAAGAGAAATGAGAAAACTTATGTAATCTATTGACTACGCTTGGTCAGAAAACCCTAGCCTCTCCCTACTCATCCATAGCTGGTTTGTACTGGACACCAGAACCCTTTCCGGATACTTTCTGAAGGGTGAAGGTGACAGGAGGAGTTCATGGATAATAAGGTCCCAATTCAGCAAGGTACATAAACGTGTGTAATGGTAAGCACATGAGCGTCACACTGACTTCAGTTGGGGCTACTCACATGCTTAAAGTTATGCATGTACTTAAATATCTTGCTAAATTGGGGCCTATTAACTGTACCAAAGGATCTAGTCTAATTGGGTAGAGAGGGCAGTAGGCGCAAAGAGAAGAGATCCTTCAGGAGTTAGCTCTCCTATATGAGTGTGTTCTCTGAGTTACAGGGATTTTGAGGAGGGCAGAAGTTTGCTTAGGAAGGAAGGAGTTTGCTTAGGAAGGAAACCTGCACAGCACCTGCAATTCATAACTCTGCTAAGACACTAAAAATCACAAACTGACCAGAGACACTGGATTTTTGACATATTTCCACAATCTGTAACCCACTAACCCCCTCTTTTTGTCCGGTGACTGCAGAGGTGTTAACAGGTCACTCTACCTTGAATGGTCCCTTACAATATGTGCTAATTTCGTATGCTAAACAATCTGTTCCACTTTGCATTTAACTGAGACGCTCAGAGTGTCTTTATCTTTCCCAGATCAAGGGAAGAGCTTTGTGTGGCTGGAAAAGATTGTCTCTCTCACCAACAGAAGTTGACCCAATACAAGATATTACCTCACCCATGTTATGTTTCTTGAAAATCTCCAGTCCAAGTACTGACCAGGTCTGATGAGACTGTAACCCAGAGTGGGCTGATTGCAGACAGGCCTTCCCACTTCACTCTTCTATTTAGTTTTTCCAAAGAGAAGTCAGAGCCTTTAGAGTAGGGAAGTCTGCATGTGCCTCATTCTCTCTCTCCATTAAGGTCTGTTTCCCTGACTCCCTTGTTTTGAATACAGAATACACCAAAATGGCATACAATTTGGAGAGATGCTTCCACCGGGCAATGATGAAGCACTTCCCTGGTGAAGATGGGGACACAGACGAGGAGTTCTGGATCAGAATGGATGGGAAACGGGAGAAGAGGAGCCGTCGGACCGGGCGCTCCAGCACTGGCAATGTTTGGACCCGATCCAGAGACCCTGAGGGACCAGGCAGGAGACAGCAACACTTGGAGAATGGAGGGAAACCACGACCATTCCGGGCTACTCCCCGGGCTCCTGCTTCCTCCTCTGCTTCCTCCTCATCTTCCTCCTCTGCAGAGGATCCAAGTGGCAGCACAGTGCAGCCCCCTCGGGAGATGGGTGCTTCCAATGGCCAAGGCTTCCCTCGCCCACTGCATTATGGTGGAATGCCCAGCCAGGTGCCACACCCTGGCCAGATGGTAAGGACTGGCCTCTGTTGTTTTTCCACAGATTATAAGTACAGAGAAGGGGAAGAGAATAAAATTGTTTCCCGTAAATTCCCAGCAGAAGCCCTACTGTATGATTGAAACCTCTTATTGGTGGTGGAACATGGGTCCTTATTGCTCTTTTCCTCCTCCATTTTCCTTCTTTGTCCCTGCATAGTTTTCTCTTTGTCCTTTTAACCTTCTTTGGTTCACTCCTCCATTCTTCCTTCCTGATGTGATCTGTGCCAGACTGGAAAAGTCCCCTTGCCAACGGTAAGTAAAACACTTTCTTTGGACAAGTCCCACCACTCACCAATCAGTTCTACAGATTTTAAGCTTAAACATTTTAGCCCTTAAGGTTGCAAAGATGATAGTTTTGTCTTCCTGTGTCTGCAGTTAAGACAGCTCCATTGCCTCTGTTGTTACTCATAGCTTCCTAAGTAAAAGCCGAGTAAAGAGAACAAGATTGCTCCTTGGAACACTAGCCCCAGAGGCTGATGTGAAAGATGGAGCTATCAAGCATCCTGATAGGAAACCCAGCAGAATTCCCCTTCTCAATTAATCCAGGCTCCGTCAGGGTCTCAGAATCGTCCTGCCTTTTGTTAGCCTCGGGCTAGTTAGGTGTCTGGCAGTTGTATAAAGGCCTGATCTGTGGGATTCGTAGCTGGGAGATTTCAGCTGGTTCTCTGTGTGAAGGAGTAACTTTGTGGCAAGTGGGCTGTATCATTGTACGCCGCAGCCTCCAACATAGCTCCTCAGAATAAGCAGTTGAATTCAGCGTGGAGACTCAAACAGCCTGTTGGTGCTGCTGGGAAGCACCTCCGTCCATGTCCGCTAGTATCTGTAGCCGCTTTGCGCTTCCACAGAGTCTTACAGCTGCTTTTGTTTTTCTTTCCAGCGGCCAGCAGTGCCAGGAACATTTGGCCCTCTGCGGGGATCAGATCCGGCTAAACTGTATGGGTCACCACGCGTGCCAGAACCCCACCCTGGAGATCCAGTCCAGCAGCACCAGCACTTTGCCATGCAGGTAAGAGCCTTGCTCTGAAATCAAAAGAAATCTGAAATTTATATATACGACTTCCTGGTCTCTGATAGGAAATACAGTGGATCAAGAGCACTGGGAGCTGCGATCTGCCCTTCTGCATTCTGGGGGGGTATGATTCAGTTCCCACCTCACTGCATTCATTGGTTACAATGCCAAAGGGCATCCTCTGCCTGGGGAGGGGTCTGTCCCATGCTGTCCCATCCCATGATTCTTTCCTGTCTCTTCCTATTCCTCTTGTAGTTTTTCATGTGCCAGTAAGTAGTGACTCTTTCTCTGAACCTGGCCTCTTTCTTTCCCTCCCACAGCCTACAGTAAGACTGAATGAACACAGAGGACACAGACTGGCTGCACCAGAGAAGCAAGTGTGTGCAGGGTCAACACATGTCTCTGCACTGGGGCCACGGCCTGGATCCCTGCAGCTCGGGCGGATGAGTGGCCCTCCCCCAGATGCTAATATGTACCCCCCAGTGCAGTTCCAGCAAGGATTTATTCCTCCAAGGCACAATGGGCCTCCAATGAGACCACCTGAGAGCTCAGAAGTCCCCCCAGGCCATATATACAGACCATATAAATATCATCCTGCTGCATGGAATGGAAGCCACAGTGCAACAAACCAGACCTCCCTGGGCCCAGACGAGAAACCCCCCTTGGGCACAGGACCTTCTTTGCAGTCTCGTGCTCTTAGTCACATGATGGACCCCCGGGCAATAAGACCATCTCTGCCTCCCAGCCAGTGGACTGATCAATCAAATTTCCTACCTCATGGGATTCCTCCCTCAGGATATATCAGGCCACCTGGTAAAGCCACTGGTCAGAGAATGCAGCAGCCTCCAGCCTCTGTGTTCGGGGGACCCTCTCAAGTTCAGAGAGGATGCCAGGGTGGGGATTCCATGATGGACAGTCCAGAGATGATCGCCATCCAGCAGCTGTCATCTCGCGTATGCCCACCGGGTGTGCCTTACCACCCCCGTCAGCCTCCTCCCCCGCATCTGCCGGGCCCCTTCCCACAGCTGGCCCATGTGGCATCAGCAAACGTGCAGCCCCCGAAACCAGTCTTGGGGAACGGAAACTCTCAGGATGCCAGTCAGACAATGGAGCCAGAAAGCAACCGAGGTAATTTTAATGCACGCTGTTGGTCTGAAGTCACTGCCAGAGTTGTTTTAACTTTTCATGTCCACGTTTCTTTTCCGCACTTTCGCCCACACCCTTTGCTCGCCGTTATACACTGTTTCACTCGCTTCTGATAGACTGCCCATCTCACTGGTCAATAGGTTTTGCTGTTAATGGAAAACGTCACTATTTTTCTAGACCAAGCAGCTTTAGCAACTCTTTTCACCTGCACCAAATTGAAATGGGGTGGGAGGAATGTTCACATGTAATTAAAATTCGCATTTGTGCATCTGGTACTGGCAGCAGCTGTCTTGCTTGCTAGGGTGATGTCATTTTGTGACAAGGTCAGTAAGCTAGATCCCAATCTACTTAGATGGGCTAAATATATTTTGATAGGTAGTTAAATGTGTTGTTAAATATTGGCTGTACTAGCTGCTAAGCACCCACGGGCACTGAATTGAGGCTCTGTGTGTGTGTGTGTGTGTGTGTGTGTGTGTGTGTGTGTGTGTGTGTGTGTGTGTGTGTGTGTGTGTGTGTGTGTGTGTGAAGAAATGGAAGATAGATAACTCTAAGATCGTCAAACTATGATTAAAGCACAGACAGTTTGTGTTTTGGTGTTTTTATTAAATTTTACTTAGTAGCAGTTGAAATGAAGCAGTGAGAATTTCTGGGTTTTGGGATTACAGCTATTTTCATATTTAGCTCTTAAAGCAAGGACCTTATCTTCCTTTCTGTACGCCCACATACAGTGGAGCCCTGATCGTGCTAGGCAATACCACAGGACCAGTAATAACAGTACATAACATTTCAAGAGTGACTTGGAATTTATGTAAAAGTTGATTTCCTCAAAGAGTTAGAATTGACTTTCATTTGCAATGCATTGGCATGCCTCTTCAGTGCATGATCTGGAAAGCTGTTTTGTCCGGCATCTACTCTCATTTTTAAACACTATTCGCCTACCACAGTGGTCCCTAAAGTTTTCCTCTTGTGCTCCCCCTTACCAGTAATAGAATCCGTCCACACACCCCTAGCCGGGAGGGGAGTCGCAGCTGGGCTGGGGTCTGTGGCAGAGGCTGGGAGCCAAAAGTGGGGGCCAGGGGTCGGCGGCGAGTGACGGCCGGGAATGGGGCTAGGGCTGCGAGCAGAGCCGGGATCACAGCTGCAGCCGTAGGCAGGGCTGGAGCTGGAGCAGAGCTGGGGGCAGAGCAGGACTGGATGACGTTCCATCCCTGCCCCCTCGTGAGGGCTGGCCTGGCCTCCCCTGCGCCTGCCCCCCAACGCTCCTCTGCACCACCACCCCCAGGGGAGCTCACCCCATAGTTTGGGGACTCCTGGCCTGCCATATCTGAAGCACTAGTAGTTTGTTGGTGGTGGTTCCCAGCATTGTAAATGTCCTGGCTGGCAACCAACACTGAATGTGGAAGCCATTGGACCTGCAAGTTGGCTAGTGACAGTTCTCAGCAAACAGCCAGGGTAACATGACAGCTATGGGAAGAAATTGTTCCATATAGTTGTTCAAGCAGTTCAGAGCAGTGGCTTTAGGTCAGATTGGGGCTGGCAACAGCAAGAATGCATGTCAGGGACATATTTGGGAGGGAGGGAAAGAGAGGGGCTTATGTTCCTCCTGCTGTCCTTCCTAGCTACTGGGGATATTCGGTACGTGTGGTTAAAGCGGCAGGAATTACCAGCTGGCAAATGTGCTTTATTAGTGGAAAAAATTTCTCCATTGTGAAATCAAACAAAGTTGTGATTTATGTATGTATGTATTTATGTATTTATTTAAATGCCACTTTCCCTTTTGCAGTGGAGCCCCCGCCTGGAGTCGAAGAGACGGCTCAGTGCATCAGTGTTCCAGAAGGGACGTACCCCAAACTGCTACCTCATTCCAACCCCCCCTTACAGATGGACTGCAGCCGACGGAGCTTGCCACAGGAGGGGGAGGGAGATGACTCTGGAACTAAAATGGACCCGAAGGCAATGCAGAGCAAGAGTGCCTGGCCAGCACAGAGCTCCTACACGGGCCCGACGGGCCAGGGATGTGTGAGGGACCTTGTGACAGCACCTGAGAGAGGGCCTGTGCCTGAGAATGGGGCTGTAGGAGAAGGGACCTCCAGTGGCAATGAAGGGAAAGGACTGGCTGTTAACATCTTGGAGAAGCCCCTTTGTCCTGGGGGGAAGACATTGTCTGAGGTTGCTGTGCCTTGTATGGGACAGAACACCGGTACTCCCGGTGTGGATGGAGGCTCGGTGGGGGGCGCTCCGGGCCAGTTTCCCCCTCTCTACATGCCTGGTTTGGAGTATCCAAATTCGGCCACACGTTACCATATCAATCCAGGTCTGCAAGGCTTCAGCTCTATGATGGGAGGGAAGCCTCCCTCAGTGTCCCATCCACAGCATTTCCCCACGCGGGGCTTTCAGCATAGTAACACCCATCCTGGTATCTTTCCTCGGTATCGCCCCCATCAGGGGGTGCCATACCCCTATCAGCCACAGCCGCCACCTTCCTACCACCACTACCAGCGACCCCCATACTACACTTGTGCGCAAGGTTACTCGGACTGGCAAAGGCCTCTCCACCCCCAGGCCAACCCTGGTGGGCATCTGCCCGCCCACCCACCTCTGGCCAGGCCTCCTTTCTCAGACAGGGGGAACGTGGGTAGTCTGCAGGGCTGTGAGGCGTTCAGCACTGCCCTGGCTTCCCCAAACCGAATGGACGTGGCAAGCGCCAAAGAGGTTCCTCAAGGCGATGGGCAGGATCCAGGGCCTGAAGATGAGAAGTCAGATGAATCCCACGAGAGGCCAGAGAGTCCCAAAGAATTTCTTGATTTGGACAACCATAATGCAGCCACCAAGAGGCAGAGCTCGGTGGCAGCAGGAGAGTTCCTCTATGGGTCTCTCCCTCCGCCTCTGAGTTCTGGGATCGGGTTTGGTCCATCAGCTTTCCCTCCCCATGGGATGATGCTGCAGACGGGGTCTCCTTATGCATCTCGGCATCCAGCCAGTCATTTCCAGCCCAGGACCTATGGATCACCAGTGAATGCTCACCTGTCTTGTCATCCCGCCACCGGCCAAGCCAATGGCCTCACTCAGGAGGGACCCCTGTATCACTGCCGGGAAGAGAACATGGGTCACTTTCAGGCCTTACTGATGGAGCAGAGAGGCAGCGGAGGTGGCATGGGGGGAGCCCAGGACATGTACAGACCTCCGGGGTAAGATTGTTTTCCACAAGAAGAGGGGAAAATAGGGAGACATGATGAGTGTTGGGTGCTCTTGGAAGGGTCAGATTTGGAATCCCAGGTGCTGGTAGGAATAACAAATTGACAAAATAGTTCTGCTGTCATAAGACCAGGTGTCTACAAAACTTGGGGAGAATTTTATGGCAGCCTTTTTGAGCACAGTCATGGAAATGAGAGAGACCCACCAAGCTATCTAGTTCATCCCCTTACCAATGCTTCATCTTACCAGTCAGAACGTTTCGATTGCTTTGTCCAGTTTTAAAAGTCTCCTAAGCCGTGTGGGCTTCCCCCCAGTTTCTTTGAGGGAAGCTGTTTTGCAATTACTAATGGAGCAGTAGAGGCTCCATAACTAAAGTTGAAGATAGCTTCCTCTTGTACACCCAAGTTTCTTTTAGACTGCCTAGTTTTTTTCTTCCATTCTCACCCCAAATTTCCACAGAGAAAATCATACCTTCCTGCCATTTCCCAGGCCACTTTTCATTCCAGCGTAGAAAGTAGTGCTGCTTTAAAAATTGGCCTCCAACCCAAAGACAAATGCACAAAAACACCTGGGTTTTGACTCAGCCATGGTCTGGTGTGGGGGAACCCAACCAAGGGGGAGGGTCTAAATTGAGTTTAATTAGAATACATACTTGTATGTAAATAATCTGCACACACCATGCAGATGAGATTTATTCTTGGTGTTTATGTGCTAAAACTATCCTTCCATTCAACGTGGTTCCAGAATGCAAATACACCAGACCCAAGCACCCTTCCCGAAGGTGCCTACAGCAACCACATCCCGGGAGGAGCTGCCACCACAAAAAACATCAGCATTGCCTCTGGATCAGGTAAGAGCCAGCAAAGAGCAGAAGTCAGATGAGAACTTGTCATTAATTAAAGAAGTGAAATATTTAGAAATGGGTTGGGGAAGGAGGGAAATGGAGCAGTTATTGCGAGGAGGAAACAAGGATTTTCTGATTCTTGTAGCTGAATCCCTGTCTGTAGATTATACCTGGGACAACATCTGTTGTGTCACTAGTGTTGAAGTAGTTGTAGTGTTTAAATGGAACCTTTTCTTTATCAAACTGCTTGTTTAAGCAAATAACATTCCAGCTTTTTTTCTTCCTCTTCCAGAGCTAGTCCAAGGAAGGAGGAACCTCAAGGAGATGAAAGCCACACATGATTTGGACATGGGGAAAGGAGAGCATAGGCCTCCCCCTCTCCCCAGCGACATGTAGCTTCCAGGGTCCAGTGGAACACAGTGTCTTGATGGCTCTTGTGTGTTTAAACATGGGATAATCCTGGGTCCTTGGCCATCACTATTGCTGATCTCAACAGCACAGAGGAAGCATCTCAAACCAGTGGCTTGTCATGACTGGGAGACTGTGTCTCATTCAGGGTTTGGGTTGGGAGGGGGAGATGGAAACTTTCATGAACTGCTAAACTCAGGTATATTTTTCAGGGTGGAGGAGGGGCGATGATGGAATTTACTTGTAGTATTAACGTGTGTGTTTGGAGCTGGATCCAGTTTACAGAATTTACCTGTTGCCTTTTTTAATAAATTTCTGTTGTTGGTGAATGTATTGTACATAATGGGGATGGGAGGGGGGGGGGGGGAAACCCAGCTTTTAGTGTGAATAGCACTGGGGGTGATCCTTAACTGTTTACAATCATGTCACGCAGAAATCTTTCAGGATAGGGCAATGGGGGAGATGATGGGAAATTTTACAACTCCCTGCCCCCAATCCACCCCCCTTCTTCCTTCCAGTCCTCCAGAGCTAAGACACTAACCTGTAATTGATCACAGGGACTGCTCAGGGAGCAAAGCATAGCACTCATCTCTCCCACCCAGTAGTCGAGTGCACTTCCAGCTCCTGTCATCATGGGGAACAAGGAGACCAGAACCAGGAACTGAAAGTCTCTCATAGCATTGTCCTCTAGGCATTTCTGGTATGAGTCATCTGTGTACCAGCCAGTGGCTAATTATTCATTTGCACCTTAGTCCTCTTTAGGTGAAGCCAATGCAGTTTGGAGGCAGAAACATGGAGTAGTATCATGGAGTTGTCTTTATTGGAACAAGTAGCATATAATACCCCTTAGAAATGAGAGAGGAATAGAGAGATCCCCAGTTTTCTCTCAGTGTAACCTGGCTATTGTCATCTTCTGACGAAAGCGAAGCGGAAGTAGAGCCCCAGTTAAATTCTGAGAACTCCAGCTTGCAAGTGAAGTAGGAAATGGAGCTGCTTTAGGGAGGGTCTGATGGGATGCAAACAACTTGTCAACCTGGGGCACCAGCTTTGCCATTTGTAAGTTACTAGATAAATGTGAATCAGAAATTATGTATTCTAGGTAGGGTGGTTAAGGGACACATTGTAGAGTAGAAGGGGGCAGAAATGCCTCAGATTAATGTACTAGTCCAGGCGTAGTCAATTTTTTTTTGGTCAAGGTCCACATTTCTTGGTCAAGGTACAGTCAAAGCCCAGACTCCAGAGAAAATAATAATAATAAAAAAACCCAGCAACAATAATGATGTTAATAAGTAAATAAAAAGATTTTGGGATCCATTCAAAAGCATCTGGCAGTCTGAATTTGGTCCACGGTCCACCTGTTGACTACCCTGCACTAGTCTTTCCTGTGAGGACTTAAGTTTAAATCTAGCTTTGATTACAAATTAAATGAGTTTGGTGGGGTCTTACCCTTAACCGTTAGAAGCAGATCTTTGTCCGCATCATAAAGCCATCAAGCAGGTGCACATGAAAGTCTTGGAGACAGGACTAGGTCTGTGGGGCGAGAAAGGAAGGTGTTGCTACGTTGGTGGAACTGTGCAGGGGAACCACTGTTGGTATAAGGTGTGATGTTGGATAGGACTATGGCGCATCAGCAGAGCTGTGTGAAGAGCCCCTGCCGAGCATCTGTGACTGTTCTGTTACTTCTTTTAGTCCCAGCTTTTGTGAGCTTCAGAAACTTGCTGGATTAAAAATAAAATTTCTTGAAGCTCTCAGGATGAGGAAGAGCTAACGTTTTAGTGTTTGCCACACTAGCAACTCTAGCTGGTCTGTTGCTGCGATGTTATTTACCTCTAGTAGTATTTTGTCGGGTTCCGGCCATTTTCCTAGCTCTGAGCCCACAAACTTAATAGGAGTTGAAGCATTGGTGTACTCTGCTACCCAGACACATACACGCCTGCAACGATATTCACGCTAGAATCAAATAAGTTTTGAGTGGCAAGTGTGTTTCTGAAATGCAATTCTTCTTACTCCATGTTGAAGTTAACCTGTGAATTGTCTATCCTCTGCTACAGCAATGCCCTGGTTACTTGGCTTATGCCCCACCCCAGACACTCAGACAACTCAGAGGAAAACTGCGGTGTAGTATAAATTATTTGAATGTCTAATTACATAGAACATTATGTTAGTAAAGTGTCAGTTTTAATTAGTCTTTATTCTGTTCAGCAGACAGGGAACAGCTGTCCTTGGCAGTGTGGAGTAGGCTAGAACCCAGGAAGTGGAAATGCAGCTCACCACTGAAATGAGTGGGAGTTGGGCAATCTCTTCCCCCAGAGGGAGAGGCTTAATCCCATTCATTGAATGGAAGTACTGAAACAGTGTCAAGTATTTATAAAAAGTGAAGTGTGCATGTGTGGTTACATTCCCAGATAATAAACCTGGCCAGCAGGGAGAGTTTTTAATACAGCAGTTATTTCTATGTAAAAAAAATCTTTGGTTCATTATAGATATAAAAAAAATAAAACAAAAGAGCACATTTAAAAACCAAGAAACTCTAAATACAATTTTATGGCAAAACATTTGAAACTCTGGAAATTGAATTCAGGTTCTACAAACAACCCCTGCCCCATTTCAGCATGTGCCCTGCATATGATGTAAGGCAGCAGCTATACTGAATATTTAAAGTACTTTTCAACTTCC
Organism: Emydura macquarii macquarii; assembly: GCF_026122565.2. Lineage (NCBI taxonomy): Eukaryota > Metazoa > Chordata > Testudines > Chelidae > Emydura > Emydura macquarii. Next base: position 11,325,168 of record NW_027133667.1, read on the forward strand.
TGTGGACTCCTCTTTGTCTCTGTAGAGTAGGAGGGTTTGGAATTATGGAGAATGAGATAAAGCACTCTGGTCTGCAGTTAGAGCTAGTATTGAAAATGGGCTTCTAGTGGAGATGTGAGTGTAAATAGATGGTCCGCAGCAAAAAGGGGCAGCGCTGTGTAAAATGAGAACAGTGCTCCAGAGAGAGGGTTGTGGAATGGTAGATAATACCAGGGTGGTTTGAACACCATACACAGAGTGTGAGTTGTCGAAGTAAGGTAATCTGTTGACCATGTGGGAGGTGGGAGAGACAAAGGTGATCTGTATCTGATGGACGAGAGCCTGGGTGTTGTAGCTGACTCCATTCTATGAAGTCTGTGATTAGGCTGGTGGCTCCTACGTAGTGTGTAGTTAGCATGTTATTGGATTATGGGCTGCTGTCCTGGGGCACATCAGGGCTGTAACCAGAGCGGGGCAGCCGCCCAGGGCACAAAGCCACGGAAGTGGAAAAATGGAGTGGAAAAATGCTGAAAAAAACCGGCAGGGGACGCAAATATGTTTCCTTGGCCCGGGCGCTAAAACGTCTAGTTATAGTTCTGGGGCACATGGCTTATATTGGAAATACATGACGGGAATCATGATTGAATATAGGAGTAAGATATTCTGGGACAGAATTGTTTGTGGAATCTTAACTCCGAATCTCCAGATTTTCAGACATTTTGTTCACAAATTGTTGTTATTTCTATTACAATATTGCCTGGGAATCCAAGTCAAGAATCAGGGACCCAGCCCATTGGGCACTGTACAGACAAATCTCAGAGAAAACAGCCTCTGCCCTAGATCTAGCTCAGCATCTACATGATCGATAAGATACAAGGGGTGGGGAAAAAAAACAATAGAGTCAGAGTGGACTGGGAGGATGAAGGAACAATAAAATGAATAAAGATTAGTGGAAAAGCAGAAGTTACAGCTCACCACTTGCCTAGCCAATGCCAGGCAGGAGTGATTTTAGACATCATTGAAGAGAGAAGTTTTTAAAGGGAGGATGTAAAAGAGAATAGGGTGGCAGCTCTTTATGAATATTGACAGTATTTTTTTCCATGCGTTGGTGGGAGGATTGTAACTTGACTTTAAAATTTCCTGACTCTTGAGCATTTTACTTTTATCACCACTACACTTCAGTAAGGATGTACAGTGTGTTCCTGTTCTTCCTGACTGGGCCCCCAGGCACTACTGTAATACAAATGAACAATAAGTAACCCTCTTTAGAAAGCATATTAAACCAGTGATATGTGAAAACTTTCTGTAGCTATACTACTTCAGATGCTGAGAATGTGTGTTACTATACAGGTGTGGGTAAAAACAAGGCCACGTAATACTTAGAATAGATACTGTGCTGAAAGATCCTGTGACCACCATCAAACATGATAGACATTGCAAATGGATCCTCACAGCTGTATAAACTATCCCAGACCCGTGGCCTTTGTTGTTTTAATTTTTCTGTGAGTAATACGTAGTGGTCACGAGCTCTGTGGCTGTTGGATTGCTTGAGTTTAAGAAGGCTGCAACCTGTGGCTGGGCAGTGATTAAACATAATCCAATGCAGTGTGGAGTTTATGAACTCCACGGAGGGCCAGTAAAAGCATAGCAAGTAACTTCAAAATGAACCCACCAAACCACTCAAAAATAGTCAAAGCACCAGTCCTCAGTCAGGACAATATAGTAAACCAAATTTGGAGTTTCTAGCTGAGCTGTTTGATTTATGACTCCTGAAAATGTAAGGAAACTTTTGTGCAAAAACAATCCTGGTTGGTTTTTTTTATTGGGGTGTTTTCTTTTTTTTGATCTCGAGTGGTCGCATCTGATGAACACCTTGCCTAATGGTTCCCCAGATTTTCTGAAACATAACTCTGGCCTAAGAGCACCATAAGTGAGGGATTTCAAGTGGATTGGTATAATTTTTGCAAAGCTAGCTTGTTGGTGGGTTGTAGAGGTATCAGAATTAATGGTTTAATAGAAAACTAGTCACACCCTTAACTATGGAAAAGGTGTCTTCCATTTTGCTGATGAATGCATGTTTTCCCACAGCTTTTCTTCCCTCACTCCACAGTTCCTCCTCCATTTAAAACAAAAAAAAAAGGCTGTAATTAGACAATAAGCTGTTATATTTTCCCTTCTGCTATTCAGTCCCTTCATAATCTGTAGTAATTAGCTGTGTCTGTGTGTCTGGCCAGGATTGCTGCCACATCCTTTATGACCTCATCCTGTTTCCAGTTTCAAAGTGGCAGTGGGAAGACACCTCTCTCTAGTGTGCTGCCTTTTGGTCTTTGGGCAAGCGCAGTCTCTCTTTGGAGCATGTGAAGAACATGGTTAGGTGAGGAGAAGATGCAAAACTAGGTCGTGTTTAGTAGTAAACCTGCAGTTCCCCATCATCCCCAGCTACTTCAGGGGCCCCTGTAGTGGTATGGATGCTAGCGGTTCTTGTGGCAGAGCAGTAGTGCAGCTGGATCTAGTTTAATAAAGCCACCCTGTAAAAGCTTTTCACTTCAGCCCATTGGTGTGGCGGGCTGCTGTTGTGTCTTTCCCATTCTGCTGTATGCACTGCACTAGTGGTTGAAGAGCAGGTGTGTGAGCACACTGCCCTCTCTCTGAGATTGAGATGGCAGGTTGTGAAAGTGTTGTTGCAGCTGCAGGTCATGTGATGGGCTTAACAGCTTGTGTTTGTTGTAACTGAAAAGGCATCTCAAACACTGACCTTCCAGCCTTTCCCCATCTGTATCTGTTTAACATACAGATGGGGCAAAGCACATTCCGGCTTTGCAGGACCCCTGCCGCCCATGCGGAAGGAAAATACTTTTAACTGGCACATAATGAACCTACCATTTTTGTTTTCCCTCCACTCCCCACCCCAGCAACCAGAAAAAAAAAGCTCTCTGTTTTTCCAAAAGCCTTTGAATACGAACTGTCCTGGTGAGAGCTGGGCTAAATCAGTCCCCTGTGTGTGGGAAGCCAGGGCAGTGTGTGTTTGGTGGAATTGGGAATCAGGATCCAAGTGTGTTTTCAGTGCCTGAGCTGGGTTTAATAAGTTGCATGATACTACATCCCTTGGGGCAGTGATCCTTCCTGTCACTACAGGTCTCACTGGCAGTATTAAAGAAGTGGTGAGACATTGTAGAGACAACACTGCTTGCACCATATTGGTTTGGATTTGCTTCATCACGATCCAGTCACCTGTATCTCCATTGATTAAGTTCTTCCTTCTTTGAAAATGCAGATGGAGTGGGCACAAATCAGTGATGGGGCCAGTCGCAGAAGTCAAAGGAAGAGAGACAGGCCGGTGTGTAAGGGGAAAGAGCTAGATCCATCATTAGAAAGGATGCTGGCCATGCGTGGGGCCATTACTGAGGGCTGAGTACCAATCAGGGTTGGATCCCTATGGCAGGAAAACGGGGACCCTCTAAAGTCTTGCCCTTTGTTGAATTTAATGCAAGTTATGTGAGATAGCTGCCATTTGAAACTGAAGAGCTTTTTTCAGTCAGAAGGTGCTTGTCTCCAGTGCATTTCAGTTACCCTTGCATCCTCGCTGTCTGCATGCATCTTCAGAGAGGAGAGGGGGATCACTCAGTAACTTTCCTGTAGGCTAGTTTCAAATGGGTGTGTGGAACAGCGACCCCTGGCTGCTGCAGACACACGTTGCTCTGAATTGCTCTTCTTCCAGATGCAGTTAGGGCCCCGGCATACAGTGTGTTTGCCATGTCTGGGTGCTAAGACCTACCTGGGGCGCTTTGACTTTACATTGAGTGGGGAGTTGGGGAAATTCTTTGCCATTCTCTAGTTTTCTGAAGCTGGTTGCTGGATTATGCTGGGAATTATATTATTGTAAGCGTGTAAAGAATGTAATTTGTCTGTTTGGGGAAAGATGGGGCCTTTCTCTTCTAGGTAAGGCTGCTATTTGTTGGGGGAAGGGAGATGTCTAGCGGCCTTGGGTGCAGGACTCTGGCCTTTGTCAAACAACTGTAGCTGCCCCGGGCAATGGGACTGCAAGTTGCTGCCACAGCAGAGACCTCCCACAGCAAGCTGTGAAAATAAACGGTATACAATCTCTTCATGTTCCGGGGATCTGACGCACACGGGGGTCTGCACTGTGGCGTTTGGCTGGGTTACAGACTCCCGTCACAGGGCTGGTCTCTCTTGTCCTAAACTGAGTTTGAAATGGAGCCAATTGGCCGCCTGCACTGCAACGACCCAGTTTATGCCGTGGGCAAACTCACATAGGAGCTACTGCAGCGTCAGCAGACACACCTTGGAAAGTTGTATTTGATGAAAGTTGTATTTGATGTCCCAAAAGTATCCAGCCTAATAAATTCCTCTCCTCACTTCCCACGTGTGTCCCTCCTCCCCAGCTGGGGCTCAGGTACCTTGCTCTACTGCCTTTTCCACTGCTCCTGGAAAGCCCTGGTCATAGTCCCGTCCCGTTCCCCCCACGCCCCACCCTGCCCACGGAGCACAGTGTCAGGGATTCTTTTCTCTCTCCTGCTGCTGCGAAGCTCTGTGGACTTTCCTGGTCAATACTGGAAAGGGGAATGCTATTTATTTTTATATTGTGTATATTTTGTCTTGGTCTGCTGAATCCTTTTGTTTCCCCGAGAGCGACAGTTACCTCAATAGTTAGTTTAATACTGTGTGTTGGGTAATTTTTTTAAGAACTTTTTTAAAAGCTTGATCCTTGGAGGTCTGTAGATTTATTTCCATATGAATTGGTTATTTTGTATAAAGTACATTCTTAAAATAGCAACTGCCCTTGCTGTGCGTGTATTTTGTCTCCTAAATGGTCTTCCTATGCAATCTGGAGAGGTGGGATGGAAGAAGTGCTTCTCACAAAGGCAAAGCAGTGAACTATAATCAGCTAAGGTCGTACCATCTGGAAATGTCCTCAAGGTCATTTATAAGAGCACCTGGGAAACCAGTTGGGATTTCCCTTTCCTTAATGTAACTGTCTGCATATGAACTGTCGAGTTATTAATTAGAGATGGTGTCATCTTATCTGTCCCCAGGAACCAACGGAGGACTATTCCTATACTGTCTTCAGTGTTTTGCTCAAGCCAGTTTTTAGTCTCATGTGATCGGGGATTCACCTCTTTCTTTGAATCCCTTCTGAAACTGTTCACCGTGTTACTGATCTTAATGCTAGTACGTTCCCCCACACTCATCCTAAATCTTCCTTTGTTTTTAAAAGGGTGGAGAAGGCTTGAAGGATTAAATTAAGCAAGTTCAAAAGGCCCAGCTGCATCTAAAGGTGAACTAAACTTCGTTTCTTTGGTTCCCTTTAATTCTATTTCTAATGTTAAGCATGCCAGATGATGAAAGACTGGATAGCTCAGGGGATTGATAATGGAACAGGGAGTCCTTCATTGGTTTGAATCCAGACTAGGTCCAAAATGGCAGTTAGTATCAGCTGTCTGTTAAATAGCCTCTGTGAAATCATTGCAATCTATTTCTCATGGATAGGTAGGTGTTCCCATGACAGAGAGTGTTTTAGTTGACAGTTTCAGTACCAAAGCTGAGAACTGATCTTCCCCATTCACACTTAACAGTGATTCCTTAAGGTATATTTTGGGAAGCTTGCTCTTGTCATTGGTGTAACTATTCTCTGGATAACCAGTGAGATTGTCTGTTGATCCAGCAGCTTTTCATCAATACTAAACTTACATTTAAAAAAAAAAAAGAGAGTGTGCCAACAAATCCCACAGAAGTTGATAAGTGGGTGAGGGTGGAAGACTCAGGCAGCATTTTAAGCTGTAAAGTAATGCCGTTTCCTTTCCTCCAAACGCTCCCTTCGGTCTCTCTGTGGTTATAGCAGACATTGCTCACGTCTTCTTAGCTACCATGCCTGCCTGCTGGAAGCACTTACGCCGATACTGCTTGTTTTCCTCTCCCTGTGGAGCCCACGCTGGGCTCCTTCTGGGAGGCAATCCACAGAAAAAGACATGAGGCTGCTTCTGAACCTGACTTTCCCACTCTGCAATTTCGCCACCAAAGCTGCCCCTTGGTGTCGAAAAGAAATGAGAGCAGAATATTCATGATCATAGCAGCCCCTGCACTTCCATGGCCCAACTGCTCCCTCGGCAGTAAGACTCTAAAGCACCACTTTCTCTGAGGAGCCTGAGGACTCAGAAACAGCAAATCAGCACCGTTGGGTTGTAGGTGTTTTCATTTGAAAGATGGGGAAACTCAAGCACAGAGCAATTGCTTGCCCAAGATTAAACAGCCTGTCTGATAGATCTGGTAATAAAAATCCACCTCTCCTGACCCACACGCTGTCTGCTATGTGCACGTAGCTCCCTTTGACCGGTTTATCTGAGGGCAGATTCTGGCCCCAGTGAGATAAATTAGGAATGATTTGCTACATCGCTGGGGCTTGCTGTACCTTAGTCTTAAGTTGTGGGCACAGCACCGTGTATTAAAGCTGCAGACGTCCATATTGAAGTCCCTGTGCTAACAGCCATTCAAAGTGCCCTGAGTGACAATGGATGACATAAGCTAAAGTACTGCAGCTAGCGCCGCTGGAGCATTGATCGGGCCATCAGAACTAGCCCAGCTTCTGCTGTTGCCAGCTGGCCTTCTGTCTCTTGGTGGGGCAAGGTAAGTGAAACAGTCTGCCATGCGTTTCCTGACAGCAGTCGCCATGCGCTGGCTTCTGATGGGGTTTGTTCCTCTAAGGCAGGGGTCTCAGTAAGGAGAGATCCATTTGCCTGGTTCCCAGGTAGAGAGCCAGGGGTCATTCTGTCACTTCCCCCACATACACACACACACACACACACACCCCTGGCCTCAGCATGAGAGTAAAGCAGGAGTCCAATTTAGGAGGGAAAGGAATTCTGTTGCTTCCTCAATCCCAGGAAGCTTTTGAGTCAGAGAGGATTTGGGGAGGGGGCTGGGGCGATTCTAATCCTCAGGCTAAACCAGCCCTGAACTGAAATGACACTAATTGGAACCAGTCCCTGAGAGGGGGCGATAGGGGCTGTGAGAGAACTCTAAAGGCAGCAGAATATTAAACAGAGACAGAGCTCATCTGTTTTATAGAAAATGTGCACTCTAATCTCAGCAAGCTGCTGTCGTGGTTTTGACAGGGAACGTCAGACCATGCCACATGTGTTGGTGGAGGGAATGAATAGCGCCCGAACTCTGTTTCTTCAGTGTGTGCCTTTCTGGTTTCTCCTCTGGGCCAACTGGGGTGTGTGTGGTGGTGGTGGTGGAGTGTTTTTTTCTTTGTGTGTGTGGGGGGGGGGTGTTTCCATGGAGAGAGAAGAGCTTGCAGATGACATCTAAACAGACCTCTCTTTGACAGAGACATAGATCCCTTCTACCTGAGATCTAGGCTGTTCCCCAGGCTATGTCCATTTATTGTTAAGCTATGCTAACCTGAACAAGGGAGACTTTTTTTTTTTAACTGAGTTTATTTCCGTGTCTGGTTTGTTTGCTTGCAGGGGCAGGCTTGTGGAAACCCCACCTGAGACCACGGTCCCCTCTTTCAGATCTCTCAGCACCCATTTTACTACAACACCGTTGTCAGAGGCATTCGTACATATATAAATTTGCTCCATTGTGCTGTGCACCAGTCTTTGCTGAATGACCACGTAATTATGTTGCTGTAACATCCCCTGACTATTGTTTGATTATCTCCCCTCCTTTAGTGTGTCATATTTAGAATTAGATTGCAAGCTCTTTGTGATAGGGACTGTGTCTTATTTATAGTGTGAGGAAATTTTGCATGCTGGAAAACATCTGAGTTTTCCCTATAGTACCAGTCACTGTAGTAGTGTAATGTCTTAAAGAAATGGGCCAGATCTGAACAACTTGAGTTTTTGGGAAATGGATTTGAATTCCATAGGTCAGGCCTTCCTAATTATCACTGAAACATAGCAGAGCCCTTCATCACAATATCTTGCAACTTCATAGTGTGTAATATCTGCCATACACACTGTACCCTGAAATGTGTTACACTCATGTATAAGACTTAATTTTTCCCTCTGATGTTATTGAAGAAGAATAGAAACGGAAGAAACAGAGACACATTGGAATGAAATGGTGAAGCTGAGAAACCTTAAGAGTGGAGACAGAGCCCAGCATCACTGCATCACTCGACTGCACATCACTGTGTTACTCTGGAAACTCAATAATATACGCTGAAAAGGCAGTGGTCTGTCCCCAACCCTGCATTTTCACAAAGATCTAAGCGCAGAGCTAGGGGAATGCTTTTAGGTGAAGATTTCAATGGCCTTTACAAAAGTGGGAAAGCATTAGAGCCAGTTGGAAATTTTCTGTCAATTTTTTTAATGAAAAATGCATTTTCCACAAAAACTGATTTTTTTTTTTTTCCCCCTATGGGAAAATTTAGATTTCACTGAAACTTTTTGATTTTTCCATGGGGAAAATCTAAATGAAATATTTTAGTTTGGAGTCAAGTTGACTTGAATCGTAACAACTACCTTTGCTGAAACAAATCAAAATGTTTCATTTTTACATTTAATCTGTGCCTCCCTGAGTTGTTACAGTGCCCACGGGGGTTGTAGTTTGCATCTTTCATGCCCCTATTCTTTTTAATGGGCAGGATTCCCTGGCAGGACTCTACATCTTCCATGATGCAGTGCCAGGTCCCCCAGGGTTTGGACTGCTAGAAGTGCATCATGAGAGTAATTTGACCGCAGTGCATCGTGGGAGATGTAGTTCTGTTGGAGAGTCCACCCAAAGAGAAGAGTGAGGGCATGAGCTACTCAAACTGCAGCACTCCTGAGGCACCACGGCAGCTCGTGAGGATGCGAACCATTTCAATTACGTTGAATGAAACTGTTTTGTTTTGACGGAAGTGTTTCATTGTTTCCAAATTAAATTTTTGGAAACTTTCCATTCCCTGAAAAATGTCAGTATTTTGGCTTTTTGTCCCAATTTGAGATTGAAAACAAAATTTTGAAATATTGGATTTCCCTCATCCAAGAAATGCCTGGTTTGTTTATTTATTTTAAACACCAGTTCTAGAAAATGTTCTTGTTCTACAGCTGGGGAGACCAAGGCACAGAGAGGTAACGTGGCTTGACTGAAGTCATACACCAAGCCTGGGGAGACTCAGAAATGGCTGCCAGCCATAAGCTCAGTCCATTAGAGCATAGTTTCCCCTTTAGTGATGTTACAAAAGAGAGCAGTCTGAAGTATTTTGCATAAAAATAGTAACACTGAACACCATTTGGTACAATAACAGAATACGGGCTGGTTTTGCTTTGCTCCCTGAGTCTGTATGGGCCTCCCAGGCATCACTGTCAATTGTGAGTTTCTGCCATACTGCAAAAACAGCAGTAAAATCAATCCCCAAAGGGAGAAGTCCCTCCCTGCAAATGAGTGAAGCTTGGCAACTCTGTCCTCTGAAGCCCCTGGTGGAGAAGAAAAGATGCTGGTCTGGAGCGGGTTTTGGGGAAGAGGGTGAGCATAGGAAGGGACGGTTTGGGTGGGGTTTGTAATGTGAGAGCAGTCCTCTGGCAGACAGTCTCGCCAGCTCTTGGCAGCAGCATTTCCTTTCTGTTTGGGTGGAGTTCCCCCCTGCCTTCCCCAGCAGCACCAGGAAACCACATGTTCCCTGCCCACTTAAAAAAAAAAAAATTTCCATAACACACTCCCAGTAGTTAGGGATCGTAAAAAGTTCACCCTCTCTTCCCAAATGCACCGATTCTTCCGGGACTGGTGGGCAAAAGTTGTTTGCAATTTCCTGGGGTTTTGACCTTTGTGTCATGACCATGGCAGAGGACGGGAGAATTACAATCGATCAAATCCCTGGCTCCTCGCTGACACGTTCGGGGGGTGGGGAGGAAAGCGGCGCCTTCTAGCTAAGCCAGAGTGGGCAGAGAAGAAGGATTTTGCTAAACACGGTAGGGCTTGCAATCGAAGCTTTTCCAAAAGGTCAGCTTTGTCCCCGGTATAATTACTCCATTGAAGACGGGAGGCTTGTCAATTTTGGTAGGACGTATTCCTGGAGGTTTCATCACATGATCTAATCTTTAATAATTAATGATCAGTCTTTAATGCCTGGACACTCCAGGACAATCCTGGAGGGTTGGCAACCGTAAGTCAGTGGAGTAATTATTGCAGGGATAAACCTGCCTGACTTTTTGCATCGGTTGTTAGTGTGAGCTTTTTCCTACCCGTAGGGAGAATGTACTGCAGACAGGACTGACACCGCCAGCGTGTGCTACTGCACCAGCTTTTAGGCACTACTTTATAGTGTTTGCGTAGAGTGGAGACACCCGTCTGCCTTCCCTCCTGCTTCACCCACTCAATCCACGTAGAATGGCAAAAGGGACATTTACTCTCTCAAACCTTCTTTCCTGTACTAGCAGTTGGCATTAGATGAAGTCGGTTTCTTCAGCTTCCCTCCCTCGGGCCCAGGTTGGCTCCTGGCTGAGTTATTTCCTTAGAGCCATGAGGAGCCGAAACAATGAGCGGTGCAGCTGGACTTCTGAATTGTCCCGTCCGTATGGCCAGAACAGGCGCTCCCCTAGAAAAGCAGACCGTTCAGTGGTGGTAGAATGCCGCAGGCTGAGAGGCCTGGGCTGTTGTCTCATCGGGCCTGGGGCAGCACAAACCTTAGAGCTGAAGCTAAGGGTAGCAAGCCAGTGCCAGCAGTTATACCTCTGGTGGCATTTCTCACTGGTGCTGTATTATGACTCTTGGGGTCTCCAAGATACAATGCCACAGGGAGAAGAAACAAGTGGAGCAGCCTCTCCTTCCAGTGAGGGAGAACGGACCATGATTTGCTGAGGCAGCATGGGACAGCAAGTGGGCCTTGTCATTTCAGGGCAAATCTAATGACCCCCAACCATGCTCCTTCCTTTAAAGCCCCTTCTCTGAAAAGCTTTATCAGCGGGGCTGAGGCAGTGCTGGACAAAGAGCCCGTTCAGGGCAGGGGATAGACTGGGGTGGAGAGGATGTCCCTAGGAGAAGTGGGTTGAACCACACTCTCCTCTCATGCTCTCTTGGGGATGCATCTAAGCTCTAGGCCCTCTGATGTTTCCAGTACCCGTTAGCTTCCGTGGGGTTTGTGATAACATTCAGCACCATGCAGTTCTGGTGTGACAGGGACTCCTCAAAACCGGTCAGCCTGGCTCCTGTTTTGGCTATTAGAGTCTTGAGTTAAACAGGACCTGCTACCTAGTAGTTAAAGTAAAGGGTTGGAGGGCATGAAGCAAAGGGGCAGACGAAGTCCTAGGGTCTAATCTGTGGTGGTGAATCTCAATGCTGATGGTTAAAACTCCAGTGTCTGCCACTCAAAAATCCTTGTGCCTTCATCATTGCAGCAGGGAAATGAGGTGAGAACCTCACTGGGGAAATATATCTCACACCCACCTGCCTTCATGCTAATGTTCCCTGGAGCAATGAATGCATCACAGAACCACAGGCGTCCTTGGGGAAATGCATCACAACCATACTTGCATCTGAAACTATCTTTCATGAGGAAATGCAACCTATGTACACCTTTGCCAAGCTTTCCTTGGAAAAGAACATCACACTCCCACACACATCCCTTTGATCTGAGGGTCCCAGGGGAAATGCATCATACACATACCTCCCTGTATCAGATTAAAGATTCCCTGGGGAAACTGATTCTTCCCCATGAATCTCTGAGTCAAGCAGCTGTAGGATCCTACATTTTAAAACCAGAAGGGAGCATTATGATCACCTAATCTGACGTCCAGCATAACACAGGCCAGAGATTCACAGTGATTCTTCCATACAGCTCAGAAACTTGTGGTGTAACTAGGGTGTATTTTCTAGGAAGACATCTAGTCTTCATCTTTTGTCTCTGGAGGAATGCACTACAAAAAACATATTTAAGTTTATTTTTAATAATGCACCTTTCCTGAAGGGGGAAAATGTTCTAGCACAAGAATTACAATTCAGTGGCTATAAGTCACTGGAAACAGGAAGGCAACTCTCTGAATGAGGAGGAAGTGTTTAGAATTGTAGAGAGAGGGGAAAGCAGAGATTGTCCAGAAATGCCCATGTCAGACAAACTGTGGTCACAAAGTGAGAGAGCCCCATCATGCACTACTCACAAGTGACTAGGGACAGCATGGGGTTTGGGGACCAATTTGTTAACTGACACATTTTTGTTTGTCCTACAGGTAAACTTCAAATATCCTTTAGGAATTCTCCTATGGTTTGCTAACTCCCTTGCAAAGCAGTGTTGTTTAGGGACTATTTGGATTTCCCAACCACAAGAGGCTGAAGATGCTGGTTTTGTAGGGTGTCATAAACCATCTTTTTGAGGCCATTGTTGCATAGAAGGCTGAGTGCTGACTGGATTGATTCCCTGGATCAGCTGATTAGTCCTTGAATATGGATTCCAGGTCAAGTTTCTGTAACAAAAGGGTACCTGTGAGTGGGAGAGACCTAAATCTACAAGAATATGAAGAGAGTAAGCAGCAAGGGCTGAAAGAATTGGTTCCTGTGGAACAAGGGGGAATAGGAGTAATGGGAATTAAGAAAGAAAAAGTGGAGGCTGAATATCAGGAAATGCTTCCTGATGGCAAGAGCTGTTAGACCAGTGTTTCTTAACCTGGGGTTTTAGAGGGGTCGCAAGTGCAGAGCTGGTATTGGGGGGCAAGAAAGGCAATTGCCTGGAGCCACAGGGGCGCCATGAAACTAAGTTACATGCCTCAGCCCCGTGGGGGTGGGACTCAGGCTTCAGGGGTACAGTAGTTTGGAAAGGTTAAGAACCACTGTGTTAGACTGTAAAACAGTCTTCTAGGGGAAATGGTGAAAGCCCCACAGCTCATGACATTTAAAACTAGAGGGGGTGAAAGCCCGAGTTTGGGCTATAGGACTCAATCCTGCACTGGCAGGGATAGGGACTGCCTGGTCTAGCAGATCTATGGTTCTGTTAACTGAATGATTATAGCCTGCCATCTGTGGGGAAGGCGGGGCTACAGCAGGGGGAGAGGAAATCCAGCCTATGTTAGCCTAAACACTTGTTTTAACTTTAGTTCAAAATAGTCTTTTTTGTGTGAATTGTGCCCCTCTTCCACTTCTCTGTCCCTACCCAGACAGAAAGCTCTGGCTGGAAGGGACCAGGAGTGACTTCTTTCCTGGGCTAAGGGAGGAAAAGCCAACCACACAGGAAAAGCATTTTTACACTGCTTAAAAATAATGGGAATTTGTGAACTGTCCCTTAAGCCAGGGATGGGGTTTGCTTGCTAGTGGAATCCAGCTGTGAGTCAGATATTTGGGTTTAACTTTGGAAGAGGAGAAAGGACAAGGAGAAGGGCGGAAACTGATGGGTCAGAAATAGAGGTAAGTCTCACCTCTTTCTCTTCTGACCCTATAGCAGCTCCATCCGTGCATCAGCCCAACACACTTACACACTCCTCATTGCGCACAAATACATATTTTCAGGGCAAGTCACAGACTGGAGGTATTGAGGGAACTGGCCTGAATTGCACACTTTGCAATTAGAACGCAGCCTTGGGTCTCCTTAGACTCCTGATGCCACTTGGATTCCTGGTTTTTCAGAAACGTTTGACGGGGCTGGAAAATGGAAGTTGGATTTCTCTTCGACATGGGTCCAAGCTGCAATGTTCAGACCTGGATCTGAACTTCCCCAGAGTTCAGAGACATTGATCCAGGCCATCTCTAATTTCTTTAGTTATGTATTGAGAGTAGATTGCTTCCCTGAAGGAGGCTAGAGCATCCTACGCTGTGCTCTTTCAGTGGTGCTTTTGGTCCCTGTCAGAATCCGCTATCCTAAAGAGATCAGGGTGCATGCAGTGTGGTAGAAAATTTGCAGTGTGGTAGAAAATTACCTACCAAATTGTTCCCTGCATCATGGGCAGTTACCTCTTCTGGGAGGAAGATGATAATCGGAGTTAGAGGAGTAGAAACTAGACCGCAGTGTTGCCACGCTCACACTTCTTATCATGAGTCTTGTGATTTTTGGTGCTTTGTGTCATGCCCCAGCTGTTGGAGGCTGGTCACTGCCTGACGGTGTCAGCTTTCATTTGAAAAATAAGGTAAGTTGCTAGTCCTCATGGCGGTGAAGAAGAACTCGAAACCCTGAACACTCCACCACCAGCAGGCAACTAAAAATAACCCTAAACTTTTTTTTTTTATTTCATAATTTTTAAGCAAATCTTGAATTTATTTATTTATTTTTTTTAAAAGCGCGTGGCAGTTCTCGGCCTGGGTGTCAGCAGAGACTGCACAAGGCAGGTCTTGATACCTCGTCACCTACAGCGTCTTCCTACGCACTGCGTAACCTGCTTTGGGGCAGTGAAGAATATACAGTGGCCGCAGGCTCTAGCTTTCTGTTAGGGGATTCTTCTGCTCCCTGCACCAGCTCCATCGACATTTGAACTGCCAAAACATCAGACTTTGCCCCCACTCTGTCAATACCCAGTGTTTGTGTGTGTCCTGCCATGCCAATGAGTCACAGCTCCCTGGCAGTGTCCGGCCCCTACCCGCCCCCCGCTCTCTCCCCTGTCTTTGAGTCATTGACGGGGGGCTGGTGGGAGGAAGTATTGGGCCTAGAGTGCATCTTTTCCCTGCGCCCTGGGTTGGCAGTAATTGGGCGTGTGCCACGCTGCCTACTGTTCCCCTATTTCCTGCTCATGCAGGTCTCTATGCAATGGCTCACGTTCCAAAGGATCCGCCCTCTCCCTTGTACCACCCCTTTTGGAAATCCCAGCACCACATTGCCCTGCTCTCTAGCTGGCAGTGGTTGGTGTCTGCTGCCTCCTAGTGCTGCGTTAGCACTAGTCTGAATAAAGCGGCAGTGCGAGAGATCTGTGTTTAGAACCATGCTCGCTTGAATTCCGTCCTCCTCCTTAACAAACCGGCTGGGATCCCAGGTTGGAAGGGCCCTGCATGGACAGAGCTGCTGGGACTGGAGGAGGCCAGGACTGGAACAGCAGGGGGGTGCTGCAGGGCAAAGCAGAGCTGCAGCAGCAGAGCTTGGGGGAAGGAGGAAGCTGGGCGAGGGCTTGCCTGCCCTCTGCCTGACTCCAGCCACTGCCGTTTTTTATGACATGCACGAAACTGCCCCTGCTCATTGAAAGAGAGTGAGTGAGAGCACGCGCAAACAGCTGGGAATGACTGGGCTCAGCCCCAGATTCAGATCACCTCCTCCACCTGCTCGCGTGTCTGGGCCTTCCCGCTGGCCTCCGGCATGTGCTCTCTAAGGGCAGATGTGCAGAGAATGGCCAAGGGTTGGTCTGCTTAGAGATCAGGCTAGAGGGAGCCAAGGTTCTCCTCACTTCATCCCCTCTTTCAGCTGCACTCTCAATCCTTCCCTTGCTTCCTATCTCGAGGTGGTTCCCAGCCGGCGGCTGCTGCTGCTGCCTTTGTCTGCCTTCCACCTCCTTGTCTCTGCCATAGTACTCTGCAGACAAGGCCACGCTAGTCCCCAGAGGAGACATCCTTTACTGTGAATCTTGAAGCCGGCTGTGGTTGGGGGTGGCGGGAGATGTCGTTTCAGTCGTGGCTGTGTACCTCAGGGATTCTTTTGCTCCTCGCTTCTTACAAAAGACAGAAGGCCTATGACAGGGGAGGTTGTGTACCATCTGTTCAGTGGGTCCTCAACAATCCTGTTGCTAGGATGAGACCAGCTTAAAGAGCTACCGCAAGCGATCCTGGCAACTACAGATGCTCTCAGACTCCACAGAGAGAGGTCAGAGCAGCTGGAATAATAGGGCTAACTATTCTGTATGGCTCATCTATCATGTGACTCTTCAGTCCCTGGGCCCTGAGCATGAGATTAGACCTTAAATGTATGTCGGGTGCAGAACTGAATCTCACCCGTCCAGGGCCTAGGGCGGGTATAATATGGGGGAGGAGGGAGAGGAGAATTCCACAACTGGAGAAAAGAAAGGAACATTTCTGTGGTGAATTGATTTAGAAAAAGAAAATGGTGGCTGTTTGACGCTGCCCAGGACCGTAGGATGTTAGGCATAGGCCGAGATCCTCAAAGGGATTTAGGTGCCTAAATCCCATTGAAATCCGTGCGTGTTGGGTGCCCAAATCCCTTTGAGGATCTCAGCTTCAGTCTAAGGGGAGATGGGTTAATGGATAGAGTGCGGGTGAAGCCATACAAGGTGTATGATAAATTGTGAACACATTGATGTATTCCATGGCCTTGTAATAGATCACATGTGATAAATACTAGAGAGGTGTATAATCTGCCTGTCGACATTAAACTACATGACAACTGGTGCTGTAAGATCTGGTGTTCTGTCCCCCAGCTGAACAAGGCAGCCTCTTTCAAAGGGAGGAGCGTCTCTGTGGTGAAAGAATCTCCCTGTCAGTGGCAATCGAGGAACAATGGGGAGCAAGAAGATCAGGTCAGTGCCATTCCCACCGTTTCTTACCCTTCAAGGCATAATTCTGGCCACAGACTGCTGGCTGCTTGTCGGCTGCAGCAGCTGGGAGCCAGGTGGGCCTGCTCTTCCATTCTCATGGATGATGGTGCCTGAGACTTCCAGGTTCTGGTTTCTTTGGATTTACACCGAGTTTGATGTTAATTCACCGGCCAGGGCCTAAGACGTTCTAAGCCTACTGCTCTTGTCCCAACCTCTCCGCCACCAAGGGGACTTTGTACGCAGCCCAGTTCTCTTTTGCAACCTTGCTTGGGCCATTGTGGGAGTTTGCTGGGCCGTGTTACTTCAGCGAGTATGGTACAGCCTGAGGAATCAAAGGCCCCTGCGTTCTTAGTGAGCTCTGTCGTCTGTGCTGAGGTTTTTGGCTGACGGTTCTAGCTGAAAAGGAGCTGCTAGCCAACCAAACTGCAGAATCAGTCCACTCCCTTTCCCAGCCTTTCCCAGCCCATCCAGGGAGCCCCGTATTCAACTGAGGAAGGGGCTGGCCCGAGCTTTGGTGGATCCCTGTGTGAGATCAGATGAAGGGGCTCAGGTCGGCTCCTCTTGCCTGGGCTGTGCACATGCAGGGGGTTTGGGAGCTGACTGGGGGGGGTGGGGTGCTTGTCACAAAAGGGTGGGATTGCAGCTGTGAGGCTAACTGTCCTAACTGCATGGGAAGTGAGGTGACAGCCGTCACACTCTAGTCCCTCTGCTCTGGGGATGGGGTCCAGAAGAGCAGCAGTCCCTAAAAGGGGCAGGGCCTTGTGCCCTATTGGTCATTGCACCGGGCTGACTGTCAGGTGTAATCCATTCTTTCAGTTTGGGGCTGAGATTTTCAAAGTTGCCGAGGAGGTTTGGCCACGCAGATCCCACTGAAAGGAACTGGAGAATCCCTTGGGTAGCTGTCAGCCTCCACTTTTTACTCTCCCCTGTGTCTGTCGAAGGTTCTTATGTGAGCCCTGTTACCACCTCACACTCTGTAATGTATTTGTCCTCCCAAGACCCCGGTAAGGTAGGGAAATGCTATTAGTCCCATTTTACAGACAGGGAACTGAGGCATAAACAGACAAAGGCCCAGATATGTAAAGGTATTTAAGGCGTTGTTGTGCTCAGCGTCACAATGCCCAACTGATTTAGGAGCCTGTCTCCTTTTCCAAAGGGATTTAGGCACTTGGGAGGGGATTCAGGAAGGCTCAGGGGTGGGGAAAGCCGTTATCATACCATTGCTGAGAGTTGCCTGTACTGCGTTGATTTCTCCCTTCTCATTTCAGTCTTCCAGCAAAGTTAATCAATGGAGGCATAGCTGGGCTCGTGGGGGTGAGCTGCGTCTTCCCAATCGACCTGGCGAAAACCCGTCTTCAGAACCAGCAGGGACAAGGAGTCTATACGGGAATGTAGGTGTTCTTAGAACCCTCCCAGGTGGGGGCACCAGTAAGTGAAAATAAAACTGCCCCTAATGATTAATCCCCCTCGCGGGGGCTGGCTGGAGTGGAAGACCTCTTCCTCCACCGTCCCTGTCCTTCATTCCTTCTTCACTGAGCACAGGAAGCTTCTGCTCCCAGCTGCCTCCCCCTCTTTTTCTTTTGTCAGGGGATCCACCAACTAGCTCAGTCTAGGGAATTGCCACTGGCAACAATGCGTCTCTGATAAGAGTTCCTGGGCCCCAAAGTGGGTTATTCTCTGCATTTGGCTGGAGGCACAAGGAGGAGTGGGAGAGGAACGAGGCATCTCTAGGATCTGGGATGGTGAGATCATAAGAAAATCGTGTAAGCAAAATCCCTCCACAAAAGAAAATAAAATAAAAACATTCATGTTACTAGATAAAGGGGCAGAGAGGAACTCGGGCGGGGTTGCAGAATAGAGTTGTGTATGTCCACATAAGCATACATGGCTGTCCTGTGGGTGTGTCTGTCTGTATCCTAAGAATGTTTGCCTCTCCCCGTCTCCCCTCCTTTCTCAGACATGATGCATGCTGGGATGGGAAGTATTTCTCTTGGGTTTGTTCACTCATGTTCCAGGAGCCTCATCTTGATGAAACGGGCCGAGTAAGTCTGCACTGCTCTGAATAAACACACAGTGCCAGTTCTCAGCCTCCAGCAGCTCTCCGAGCCCTGCTACCCTTTGCTGGGAAATGCTGCTTTCCTTCTGTTAATAAGGGCAGAGCTGAGATGTCTTAAAGCTGCCAGTGCTTCTGGGACTACAAACAAAGGAAGAGAAAGAGGCCCAGAAAGAAGGCAGTCATCTTACAGGCTCTGGACGCTAGAGGGTACCGGAGGGCAACAGTAGTGATTATTTTATACTGAATGCTTATAAAGCATTCTGAAGATGTGAGGAGCTGTGCAACTGCTAAGTATTTGTTGTTATTACCACTCTCCCTTGGAGAATTAAGGCCCTGTCCACCCCGAAGATCAGAGTGAATTCCATTAAATAACATTGCCTCCCCACTTTAAAAGAGCCCCCCTCCTAAAAGGAAAAACCTTTCCTGCCAGGCAGGAGAAATTCTAAAGCACTGCTTCCCAACCTTTTTGGCTCAAGGGCCACAGATACCATTTTTACAACCCTGAAGGGCCACCAGTCTCCGCCAGCAGCTCCCGCCCTCCCCCACTGCAGCCAGACAGAATGAGTTCAGCAAGGAGGCTGTCTCCTCTCTGATCTCCCATCCCCTGCAGGGAAACCGCGCGTGTCCACCTGGGTGCTCCACCTGGGTCCTAGGCAGTGATCCCTTCTGCAGTTCCCTTCTCCCTCTGACTCCAGCAGGAACCCCAGCACCTAGCGACCCAGGCAAAGTGCTGTGCTCCCTGCTACAGCCAGGGGAGAGGAGCGCTGATCTCCTGTCCCCTTGGCTGCAGCAAGGAGCCTGCACGCATCTCATAGCCCCGCAGCAATGTGCTCACGTGGTTCCTTAGGCAGCGGCTCCCTTCTGCAGCCAGTGGGAGAGAAGCAGCAGATCACTTTGAAAGACCCCATGGGCCACTTTTGGCCCCCAAGCCACAGTTTGGGAACCACTATTCTAAGTTGTTTGTGTTTTAAAACAGCTGTTTCTAGTAGTGGTTCTAGCATGAGCTCTGTGATCAATGGTCAGAAGAAGGTTTTTTGTCCCTGGGAACCCTGATAACCAAACTGTGCTATAGAGCAGTGTTGCTTTCCCGCCTCCCCCCAGGTGGGGGTCACAAGGCATTGAAATTTTTTTTTACAATCTTTTTAAAAAAAACAAAAATCTCCTTTCCCCAGCCAGTCCCTTGAAACACACTCACAGAGGAATTATCTTAACTTATTGGGGTCTGGTTTCGTTCTTTAGTCTTTTAGAGTAAGTGTAAGAGGGGTTGTGAAAAGTTTTGACTTCAAATAAGGGATCAGCCGCAAGAAAAGGTAGAGAAACGCTGCTCTCGAGTAACTTCCAGCAGGCAGTCCCTATAGCACGATTGTATTATAACATATTATTACTGGTCGGAGTATCCCTGTCCTGTTAGAACCGGACTAGCTGTCTGTGTGTTAAGCATGGAGGTAGCTAGGGGTAGTTCTTTTCCCAGAGTGGGACTTCTCTCTCGTTTCTGTCTGTGCTCTTTACAGAAGGAGCAGTCCCACTCTAAGGGGTGGTCGGCGCGTGTGTGTTTGCGGGCACGTACTGCTGCCCCACATGGACAGAACAGCCAACCTGCTCCAAGCGTATGATCATGTTGCCCCCTAATGGCCTCTATCTAAAGAAGCTGTGAACTCTGGCTCTGGTGCAGCTAATAGGGTTCTTAGCACCAAACTAATGGCATAATCCCGGAGCAGCAGTAACTCACCCCATCTCTCTCGCTTTCTGTGTCTCTGCTTCTAGGCGGGATTGCTTGGTGAAGACTCTGCGTTCAGAGGGATTCTTCGGCGTGTATCGAGGTAGTCTCTGTGGGAATGTCAGGGGCCCCTTTGCAGTGGATTGGCCCATTGTGTCAGTTACAGCCTCTCATCAGAAGGGCATAGTGCCACCTGTACACGGCTTCTCTCTCCCTCAGTAGTAGAGGCATCCCTTATTTCAGACCCAGTTGTCCCTCAGGCCCACACAAGTCTCTGCTCTCACTCACGGAGCACAGCTGACAATTACTGACAACAGAAATACTGGGTAAGAAGGGAATCTTTCAGAGAAGAGTCGTGAAAATGACCAGAAGCAGGGAGAGAAATTAAAAGATGACCAGAAAAGGCCAGTGGGATGCTCCAAGTTACCTTTTTAGTGAGCTTGACAGAATTTGATTTGTATTTTTTATAATTCTGACAGATGATGTTCATTTTAAGCATTTGTGTAGACTTTTATTCATTTTATTTTATTTCAGTTTATTTAAATTGTGAAAAATTAGGGGGTGGAGGGTGTCAGGTCATAATTATTTAATGACAGTAGCGGTTGAGATTCAGGTAGTTAGTTTTATAATCATTACAACACAAATTATCATATGTCAAAATATACAGGTAAATACCCTAAAATAAAAAAAATGCTGCATGAGACCTTATTTTGCCTTCCTGTAAATTTCAGTTATCATGGATGGAGATATTTTTTGTCTATTTATATGTGTACAGTGAAATTGATGTTCACTGTCATTTACTGATAAAAATCGAATCCTTCCAAGCCTACTTAGAAGAAACAAGAAGATGCCTACTGGAACTGATAGACAAATCATTTAAAATGGATAAAAGCAAATACTGATACCCTTCCACCTGATATGCAATTAATCTGTGGAATTCCCTGCTGCAGGATATGATTGAGACAACTATCTTAGCAAATTCATTTAAAAGAATGGCATCTTTTTATGAATAAGAACAGCACCTACCATTACAATAGCTAGGATAAAAAGTTACAAAGGTGTAAGGCCTAGTGCGTCAGAGCATAAAGTGATCATCGACCTGGGGTCAGATCCCTTGATGAAGCATTGCAGAATCAGGCATTTTAGGAGGATTGCATCTACCTGTGCCATAGCCCACTGTTTTCTGCAGAATGTTGTAGTGAATGGAGCATTGACCTGTTTGATGTGCCTGTTCTTAAACTCCAGTGGAACCAAGGGCAGTGGGAAGCCTAGTCACTCTGTTCGCATTCTGCCAGCCTTTTAATCAGATGGGCAGGTTTGTCAGCTAGAGATTCTCTCCTGTCCCAGCAGGCACCTGTTCACCTGTACTGGGAGTCACCAAGAGCCCTGCACGCTTTTCCCAGGAGTCCCCTCCCAATATCCCAACCCTGCCAATGCCCAGCAGTCAATTCTGAGGACCACCAGGTCGGGCTGAGTGGAGCTATTGGCTACAATTTGAGAACACTGCTGTCCATCAAAGCACTAGTTCTCATGTACCGTTCACAACCCCCTCACCTCTGGGCTATCCTGCCCCCATTCCGGGTTCTGCCTCCATTGGTGTCTCTTTGAAATGCCCTTCTTCCATTGCCTTGCAACCAGCTGAAACCTCAGATACTTGCTGCATGGAATAATTTGCATGCGAGATGCCTCTCTTCCCCATTCTTACTTTGTGTCATCCCTGTGAAAGGGATTTTCAATGTACCACAAAATGTGATTGCTAACCCTTTATCGCCTGCTTCCATCCTTGACCAGGAGCTGCGGTGAATCTGACCCTGGTCACGCCAGAGAAAGCAATCAAACTGGCAGCCAATGACTTTTTTCGACAGCTGCTCTCACAGGACGGGTATGAAGGAAACTTCATTGTCTAGTTTTGGCCTTGCACGAAATTTTGTGTGTGTGTGAGGGGAGTGTTTGTATGAAGCTGTAGACACACGTTTAGTTTTGTGTGTGCATACGTGAATTTGTGTAGTTGTGGGTGTTTCTATGTGGGTCTGTGTAGTTATGCACCTGCATAGCTCTGTGGGTGGCTGTATATCTGTGTTTCTGGGTGTACAGCATGTAGGTGATTAGTATATGTGTGCAGCCAGGATCATAAGAGGTATTTTTTGTCTTCCTCTGAAGTGTCTGATACACAGCATTATCAGAGACTAGGTGGACCACTGATCAGTTCCTATGGATGTGCATATACTGTGTGTGGGAGTATAAATCAAGCATGTATGGGTAGGGCTTCGTATGTCTGTACAGTAGAGAGGATCATAGAAAGTAGAGGTGGAAAAAACTTTTAAATGATCAAAGTCCAGACTCCTGTCAAGGAAGGATATAATACCTGTATGCATAAGCGATAAAAGCAAACACCTGATATCTTTTTATCTAATATAAAATTAACTCGTGGAACTCACTGCAGCAGGATGTTATTGAGAAATTTTTTTGGAAAGATGAGCGATGTACATGAATAAGAAAAGGATCTATGGTATCTAAGAGTATATATGCTAGGATATAAAATTATCATAAAATTATATTCTTTAAGACATGAGCCAGTCAGCAGCTGTGGTCAGGAAAGAATTTCCTCCCTTGGTACAACAGTGCAAAATCAGGGGCCTTTTAGGGGTTTTATGCCTTCGTATAGCAAAGGTAATTTATAAGCAGGCTGTTGGAATAAAGACAGCATTGATCTTTTGTGTATGGATGGGTGTGTAGCTCCATAGAGTGTGTGGGGCACATGTGGATAATCATGGAAGTGTGTGCCCTTGTGTGCTTGTTTCTGTGAGATGTGTGGCATGGCGTGTCTAGTCTGTTTCCTTATAGCTCAGGATACATGTCTAAGGACTCAACGTGGAGCTGTGATAGCTGTCATGCCAGGGTGGCCTGGCACTATCAGGATGCAGTGTGAGAAGGCTGTGTGCTCCCAGATAGGTGTGTAAATGTGTGTGTCTGCCTGTCTGTCTGTCTCTCTGCTGTGCATTCCCTTTACCTCTGTGCTATTCCCGGCAGGAAGGAATTGACGCTGGTGAGGGAGATGCTGGCCGGCTGTGGAGCTGGGACCTGCCAAGTGGTGGTCACCTCCCCAATGGAGATGCTGAAAATTCAGCTTCAGGATGCTGGACGACTGGGTTAGGTTCTATTTTGCATGGTGGGAGCGGACGTCCGGATTGTTGCTGCACGTTCTGCACTAAATCCCTTCGTCACATTCTTCCTGAGATCCCACCGATATCACAGTCCTTTTAGCAGGCAGATCTCCCTGAGCCTTTGATGCTCAGGAACAGGCTCGTGCAGCCCCCACCACCTCGATACTTGCCGAAGGAGGGCACGTAGGGACTCCTGGCCCAGCCTCTGTGCGTGTGAGAACTCCAGGGTGCTCATCCTCATAACAGTGCCGGTGAAAAGAAAATGATCAGTGCCGTGTTGCTGATGCTGACCCTTTCTTGTTGGCTTGTGATTGTTTTCATAAATCTCTGTTGCCTTTGTGAAAACCAAAAAACCAAAAAAACCACAGGGAATGACATGGGGACACTGGCTGGGAGGAGAGCTCACAGCTCCTGCAGTCCCAGCCTCAGCCAGCAGGTGTCACTGTAGGCTGAGTTTGGGGCACTTGCTGTGATGAGCTCACATTGGCTCCT
This sequence comes from Emydura macquarii macquarii, assembly GCF_026122565.2. NCBI lineage: Eukaryota > Metazoa > Chordata > Testudines > Chelidae > Emydura > Emydura macquarii. The sequence goes on from NW_027133667.1 coordinate 11,348,973, forward strand.
GGAGTCCCATCCTCAACCCGCAGTGATTCTAATTGAATTGTAAAGCACAATGTGGATTTAAGAAGAGAAGAAATACCTGGGGAGACATGTAGAAATGTACGACTCTTTACCTGTTTAGCTAGATGAATGTTCAGAGTCTAATTTCTGTACTGGTCCAATAGACTAGTAATTGCCTCATGCTCCTGTACTGGGGACTGATTCAAACTCCACCTCCAGCCTTTTACTGTCAGGCTGGAGGCTGGTGAGTATGTAGAGAGGTTATGCTCTCCACTCCCTGGGAGGGGTTGGGTGGGGAGATTCGGGGGAGAAGTGCTTGGTTCGGATGCTATCAGGACTGCTGCTGAGTGATTTGAACCGGGAAGCCCTTGGTGGTGACCTGGAGAGGGATAAGGCTGTTGTTAGGGTGACATTTTTTCAGCATTTTTTGGGACATTGAAACTGTTTGTGAATTGGGTCAAATTTGGCGAATAGTTTTGGCTGGAAAAAAAACCAACCACTGATTTTTTTTTTTTTTTTTTTCCCCGAAATGTTGAAATGTTTTGACATTTTTTTAAACAAACTGTTTCCACATTTCATTACAAACCAGTATTTTTTAAACAAACCGTTGTTTTGAATCAACCTGAATGAAATTTTGTTTTTTGTTTTGGTGAGAAAAACTGAAAAAAAATTACTTTTGGTTTGAAACTAACCAACTTCTTTTGGATTTTTTCCGGTTCGGCCAATGAACCAACAAATCAATTATTCTCTTAGCATCTGTTCTCACCTGCTGGACAGGAGTGATCTTTTGTTGGGGAAAGGATCTGGGTCACAGGGAAGCCAGGCAGTAACTGTGAGGGGGAAGCTTAGTAAGGAATGAAGGATCGCTTCTCGCTCAAAATGCCAAATTCTTCTTTCTTGTTTGTTTCTAGCTATTCATCAGCAAAAGGCTTTGGGACCAGATGGGCCAGTGGCTCCCTTCGCCCAGCCCCCTCAGGACAGGCCTTACACCACTGGCCCAGCCTCAGCATTCAAACGCCCCTCGGCCACTGTGATCGCCAGAGATCTTCTGAAAACTCAAGGGCTAGCAGGACTGTACAAGGGACTGGGAGTCACCCTGCTCAGGTTAGAAGCGGGCAGACACAGGGAGTGATGGGTCACTATGGGAAACCAGTCCTCCCTTACTCCTAGGAGGAAAGGTGGGGGACGTCCCTACAAATCAGGGGTTTGGTTGGCTTGTAATCTGTCCCTCCCTCCTTACTACATGATTGCAATATTTGTTCCTGAAGGACTTGCCCCAACTACCAGGCAAACTTGAGGGGAAAGCTGTATCCAGTAGTGTGGACTTGCGAGCTGGGCAGCCACACACCAATTAAGTGAGCTGCCTTGTTCTCTGAACTGTCCACACCAAATCCTAAACTTGACTACCACACATTTTACTTGCTCAGTCCAAGCTGCAGCTTAGGGCTAAACACCTTTGCCAAATTGCTTTACAGCATTTTAACATCTCTGGTCATCAGCTTTCCCCAAATTAACGAAAAGCAGCTCTTGCTTGTTGTTTACTTCACTAAGGGAAAATCCTTTGCTTTGAACCTTTCTGAGGGGAAATCTCCCTTTATTTCAACACTTCAATTCTAATAATTTTCCTTTAATAACCTTCCAGACTTACCTTTCCTTTCCCCTACCTCAGCAGCAGATGCTGGAGCTGAGATTTCTCTCCAGATCCTGCTCCTCTCCATGCCAAGTGGAAAGCGCATTCCACTCCGCACCCAGCCATTCCATTCCCTGGGCAGATACATTTTCACATCAGGCAGGAGATTCTTGACCTCCATGTCTCATCTCAGAGTCACTAGAGCCATATCCCAGTGAGGATGAGGGCTTGGTCCATGTCTCCCCCCTGGCAGGTAGATGGTCATGCGCCCCACTTTGTACAAGAGGCTACAGGGAAGGATAAGAGCCTGTGTCTTTTGCCTGACCTCCAGTCAGAGGCCAGGCTCTCAATGCCGTCTCTGGTATTGGTCTGTGTTGGGTGTTTATCTAACTCTTTCCCCTCCCACCAGGGACGTGCCTTTTTCCGTTATCTATTTCCCACTGTTTGCCAACATCAACAAACTGGGACAGAGGAACTCTGAGGAGAAGGCCCCCTTCTTCCATTCGTTTGTGTCTGGCTGCGTGGCGGGATCCGTGGCTGCAGTAGCAGTGACCCCTCTGGATGGTGAGTGTCAGAGGGCAATACAGCCAGTCCTCCAGAGAGGGAGGGGATGGACTTGTTTAAACTCAGGTTATTCAGCCGCTTTCATACCACAGCCCCACATTTGGCCAGTCTCCCCTGGTGATCCTCCAGTGCATTCCTATGTGCAAGTCCCTGTGGCGTCTTAGGAATTGGTAGTGCTGGTGGCAGACTAAAATTACAACAGCAACTGACTGATGACAGGGAGTATATTCAGGCTCCAAAACCCCTGCTCCCTCACCTCTTTGCTGAGGACTCCCTTACAACACATGATTTACGAACGCGGCTGTTGGTGAACTCTGAGGACATAGACCCTGCTCTTCAGCTAACTGCTGCTGAACTCCAAGAAGGCCTGTGATTTCCCACATAGGCAAACGCTGGCACCTTTCTTAGGTTAGGAACCCCATGCACCAGAACTGCAGATGTTGCTCCTGCGGCCACATCACTATTCTTTAAACCAGTGGGTCTCAGACTTATTTGATGGGGGCCCCACTTCTTTGTGTCTGTAGTAATTTATGCCTCCTCTCTCCAAGTACACGTACCGCCAGCACAGAAGTAAGGGTGGCAATTTGAAAAATAGCATTCGTCAGTGTCACTTTTCACAGCAGATGTAGAAGTACGAGTGCAGCAGCGCAGAAGTAAGGGACGCAATGTGAAAAGTGATACTGGTCTTCCCTTTTCACAGTGGACTTAGTGCCCCGTTGCCACTCGTACTTCTGCGCTGGTGCTGCCACCCTGGGGCTGACAGCTGAAGCCCTGCCGCCTGCCGATGAGGGATTGGGGTGGAGTGGGGGAGGAGAGCCTAAGCCCAGGTGGTGGGGCTCCAGCTGCCTTCTTTATTCACACCTCCTAGGTATGCACAGCCCCTCTGCACCCACCCAGGGGTGACAGTCAGAGCGCTTTAAAAAAAACCAACCCCGTAAGCACTTCGAGACCTCTCCTCTTTCAATCACTTCCTGGTTGTTTCCTCTTGTGGGTCTCTCACATTCACACCCACATGCATCCCCGGGATCATTCATGTGCCATGTGTCTCAGTGATTCATATTAGCATCTCTCCGGCATAAAAAACCAGGCTCTGACAAGAGGGGCGGTGACTCAGATGTGTGGTGATATTTTCCAGTTCTGTACTGACTCGTTAGGACTCTGCACATTGACTATTAAACCCCTAAAGTTTCCCAGTGCTAATTGCCCAGAACCAAAGGTCTTTTGTGTCTCCCTCAAGTTGTCTCCCTTTCACCAGCACGGCACACTCCATTGCACTGAAGTTCCTGGTGCCATAACCCAGTCTTTTAGCTAAACCGCTGCTTTGCTGTCTCCTGTGCCCCATTCCTGTTACCGCCAATGGGCCATTTATTACTACTGCCTATTGCTGGGTCTCCTATTGCCTCCAATGCTGCAGTTTCTGCACGCAGACCCAGAGCTTTTCGCCCACTGATCTCAAAAGTGTTTTCCCAAGGTAGATAAGCATCCTTAGCCTCATCTTCCAGATGGGAGAACTGAAGGTGGGAGAGAGTGTGCTTTGCCCAAAGTGAGTCCGTGCTGAACTCGGCTGCTAATGATGGTTGTGAACTTTGCCTGGAGAGGTTTTGTTTTTTTTAAATGTTTCTTTTCCACTCCCTGCAATTCAGTTTTAAAAACCCGAATTCAGACTCTCAAGAAAGGCCTGGGAGAGGACACCTACAATGGAATCATTGACTGCGCCAGGTAAGCCAGAATATTCCCTCGCTGCATGTCTGGTGTGCTACAGTTCTGTCACCCTGTCCAAGTGCCGTTCCTGTTAGCCCCTCCTTGCTGTGACAGTGGAACACCTCCCCTCCCGCTAGCCAACACGCCAGCACAACTCCCTAGAGGGTCTCCTGGAGAGGGGTGGGGGATGGGGGAGGAGTCTCTGATTAGAATGAATCAGAGCCTCCCCTGAGCGGGTGCTCCTACTCCATGCACTACGGTAGCTCCTGGAGGGAATGGCTGGTTCAACAACACGTTCCCATAACATACCTGACAATGCCTTGTGCCAAAAGAGCCTGCAGGAGGACTAAATAAACCGTGACGTGTAAGCCAAGTACTCTAAACAGCTCATCTGGTGGGAGAGGATCAACTAGTTTTTAACTTGTTCAGATTAAATATACAAGGAAAATGCTCACATCCTTTCCTGTGGGCCCAAGGGGCTTCCTCTCTGAAGGCTAGCTGGATAATCCATTAAAAACACTGGCTTTGAGCGCCTCTGGTTTTTAATGTAAGGCGATTGGGAGTCTTGGTTTGTAAGTAGCAACGATCTGAAGTGCTGCTTGTCTGACCAGCTAATCGTTTTTTTGTGTTTTTTTAAATATATAGGAAGATCTGGACACACGAGGGCCCTGCCGCTTTCATGAAGGGGGCAGGCTGTCGGGCCCTGGTTATAGCTCCCCTCTTCGGCATAGCCCAGGGTGTCTATTTTATTGGCATTGGCGAATATATCTTAGGATATTTCCAGTAGAACTTGTTCTAGCTAAAACCAGGCCTGGCTGAAGATCGCACACGTCTACTCCCCACTTCTGCAGAACTGGATTTGCCAGAAATGGCCAGGACCATGTTGTAATCATTTCTCTGATAGACTGAAACACCACCTTCAGCTTCCCCTGCCCAAGAGCAGGAGTGCACTGGCTGTCAGATGTATTATGCTTCATTTTCCACCTAGTTTCATGCATCCATGTGATAGTCTGTATGCTACAGCTGGCTACTGCACGTTTAAACACAGGGAAGGATGATGTGTGTGTCCTAACTTATTTTCTCCAGGACATCAGTGCTTTTAGTATCACACAATAGCTTCTCCTTTGAATGGCTGGGTGTAAGTAGAGATTCATCCAATTTTTTGAAGAGTTCGTCTCAAGGATGGGTTGAGACCAGAGGTGCTGTATGACCAAAGAGGCCTAGTGCAGTTGACTCAGCTCCCCAATGACCAGTTTGCCCATATATGATCTTCAATCTCTTGTTCAACATCCCTCTCACTTTGTTTTTAAATGCTTCACTCTTCACTTTGTTCAGGAACCTAGACTTGCTGTTCCTTACCACAATTGTAGGGGAGGTAAAAGCTAGATTGAGTATTTCAAGACTGCAGTGGCTGTTCCCTGAAACAGCCAGAGAGGATTCAAACTCACTTGTTCCAGCAAGCAGGGTCTGGGAGCAGCTCTACAGTACCACTTAAGTTGATCTAACTTACATTGCTCAGGGATGTAAAAAGACACACCCCTGAGCGACACAAGTTACAGCAATCTAAGAGCTGTCCACACTGGCGCTATGTCAGTGGGAGATGCTCTCCTGCCAGCATAGCTTCTGCCTCTCATGGAGGTGGAGTAATTATGCTGCCAGTAGAACGCTCACCCCTTGGTATATAGTGTCTTCACCTGATGCTCTGCAGCTGTGCTGATGTAGCGCTGCTAGTGTGTGACTGTGAACAGATGAGTTACAGAAATTAGAACACAAAGATGTTAAGTGAGAGACAGTTCTGTTCCTTCCCTGCAGGGTCAGGAAGGGGAGGAGGCAGCATAACTCAAAAGTATTAAGGCTTAGATATAGTTACATTGTCATAGGAATAAAGACTAATACACACCAAATATCAATCCTATAGCAAAGCAGTAGGGGTGCAAAAACACTATAGCCTAGTATGTGAATGTGCCAGCAGAAGGCATCCAGCAGCTGGGTGTGCCAAAAATCATTGCTGTACCCGATCTCCTTGCAAATCTCAAAGCTGTGAGCAGCACTTACAAAAATTGCTGAAGGTGAGTGTTCTGGTGAAGGGCCTGCACAAGGCAACTGTCTTATAATGGGATCATGTCCTTCGGAAATGGAGGTAGAAGGCAAGGTAGGAAAAGACGACACTATGATCCTGGGTTAAGTATTTGTCAGGAGTCAGCACTGCAGGATTTTCATAATTAATCTGCAAGGCTCAAATCTTTTGTGTACGTGTTGTAAAAGAAGATGAGGCTGTAGTAGTGCCTGGGAGATGGAAGGCACCCCTTGATTTTATAACTGTATCCCTGCAGCCTGCCAAGCACCATATTCATGACTGGCATACAGTGAAAGCCTTACAAACACTGTATGAGTAGAGCAGGTTGGCTCAAGCAACGATTGATTTTAATTGAACTCAACAGAGGGCTAGAAGTCAGGAACTGTGCATGCTAAGCATAGGTGTGTAGTGATTTGCATAGTGGAACTGGGCCAGTCAGGTCAGTCTATCTCACCCCACGTGCCCTTACCTAGGGATAATACTTAACAGCTCCTGGGTAGTAACATTTTACAAAGCAGTCACTGCCCAATGGATGATGCAGGGAGGATTGTTGTATTACTGTAAGTCAGAGATGCACAGTGCTAGCAGCAGGAGAGACACAGACTAGTAACAGTGATAGCAGCTGCTTTTCTACCTAGGTTATTGGAGACTAGCACTACACTTCAGTAACTGTGCAGGGAGGCAGGAGTACAGCTGGCAGAAGAGGCTGATGCTTTTACAGCTAGTACCACCCCTCTAACAGCTGCCTCACTGTAATTCTGTCACTGTCCAATGCCAGAAGGGGAGCTACTGCCTCACCTCTAGGAAGGAATGAGATAGTCCTGCAGTCCCTTCAGAATATTAGCTTAAATTTCAACAGCGCTACTGTGCTGACAGAACTTCACCACCAGTTCAACTTGCAGCAATGACAATGGTCGGAGACCGAGATTTTTTAGCTTAAGTGTATTCCAAGCCCATCAAAAACAAAGGGGAATGCACGTATGGCCTGCTCTCCCTGGACAAAGCAGCTATTCTGTGCACATTACCTCTTTGCCTCTTCTGGGAAAGCAAATTCACCTATTCTAATTGAATGAGCTCAGTTGTTATTCCGTCCAAGCTCTACTTTGGCGTGCTGAGGTTCCCACACCGCATGAGAGTCCAACTGATTGTCCCTAATGTTGCCCCAGTCTCCTTTGACTAGGAGTTGATATTTTAGCTTACTACCTACATGGTGTATTATGCATCCAGTATGATGATCATATGTATTTAATATAGCTACCATCTATTAAACTACTACCCAAAGCTAGTGCTGCAGTACTGTTTACAAGAAGTATTTGCTGCTTATTGTTCATGGGTGGTAACTGCACCGATTACAGGACTGTATTAGAGCCTGAAGGTACTGTTAATATCTTTCTCCGATGAAGCTCACTACAAGAATCAGCTCAAGCAGGAAACAAGACTTCAACTCAAGTGTGCTGCAGAGGGAGTTAGCAAGTACCTACAGCCAGAAGAGCCTGTTAAGTAATGTGATACACTTGCCGAATTGCTGACCTAGACATCCCCACCCCACCTCCTCTAGTTATCGAGTCACTGCAGCCTGGACCAAGACTAGAATGGACTCCAGCTACACACACCTTTTTATTTGTAATAAATTAAAGTACAGGCTCAGGCTTTATTCACATATACAGAACAGAAAAACTGTGCCTGACCCAGTAACACAAGCTACACTTCTAGCCCTGGGAAGGGTTGCATGCCCTCTGCACACAGAGCACAGAGAAGACCTTAACTGGAAAGGTGGCTTCCCCGGGGCAGCATGGTACTTCACAATTAGATAACTCAAGAGGCAGGCGGCTGACGCAAAGAAAGTGACCCTTACTTGATCACCAGTCATGCTATAGCCATAGGCGTGCAGGACAAGCCAAGAGCCCAACTGCATCCGTTCTCCAAGGTCACTTTTGGATGGGGTGGTCTTCACCTCCTTTTGATCAATACAGTGTAGCCACAAGGTAAGTCAGGCAAAGCGCAGCATGTATGCAAAATTATTCCACTGAAGAACACACATTGGACAACACATTATAGCACTGAAAAAGGTATGTATCTAGGGTTTAAATTATCAGATGCTTTTTTGCATCTCTCTTCAATATGGCAGTGGAACAGATTCCACTTTCCCTCGGGCTTAATCCAAAAACTTCCTGTTGGGATTGGCACCAAAGAGTGCCCCTCGGATTTCTGGCATCATCTGTTGAGAGAGCATGTGCACCAGTTAGAGGCTTTGTACAAAACGACACAGTAACAAACACTAAAAATAGTGAAGCACCGACTAACAGAGCAACTTAATATGTACAAAAGTTAAGAAATCCTAGACAGCAGTTCCATGCTGGAGCCATGAATGGAGGACTGTCAGTGCATCCAAATCTTTAAGGGAGGTACAAAGTTCACCCACCAGGCAACATCCTATACTGGTGGTGCTTTCTCACTGTGAGCAAACAGTCATTAACACTGTTACTGCCTGAGCCAGAGGGGACCACCTTTTAAGCTCAGGCATGTGATCACCACACCTAGATCACATCCATTATCTGCATCAGTTACTGACATCAGAGAATTGCTTCTAGATTACCTTACCCTATCACTCAATGTCAGAGTTTATCCGTTTGAATAGGGAGATCTATATTGCCAAGACAAGAGTCACTGCAGACATTGCAGGGTTGCAAGGTCTTCCTTCTAAACTGGACTTTTAGAAGATTCTCACATTGTCTAGTGGAGTGGTTTTCTGATCTTGAGATGTCTCATCAACCCATGTGTTGCCATCTATTTTTTGTACTATTTAGTAACAGCTCTTTCAATGCAAGCTGATTCTTTAGACTTAGTCTTTCAATAGTGTTATTTCTCAAGAACCTAGCTGAGCATAAAACTCTGAAGGAAGGATTTCCTGCTGAGGTAGAGATGTGCTCCTCCAAAACCAACATACAACAAGCTGGATACTTTAGTTTTGTCTACTTTCTGCAACCCTTTGGATGGATGACAAGCAAAAAGGTCTGATCCCACAATAAGTTACTTTAAAGATGAAGATGATTGAGGCTCAGGGATGCTGACTTCAAGATGAAGCTTGTTCACCTTAGCAACCAAGATGAACATGGCGTGAAAGAAGAAAGCCTAGCAGATTGAGTACGGAGGTATCCAAATCCCTCTTTCCCAAACTCACCTGCTGGGCTATGAGATCCAGCCGGCTTTCCAGGGTGTTGGAAACCTTGATTTTACCATCACTGTTATAGATCTCAACACCTCCAGCACTAGAGAGAAAAGACATTACAACAGATGTCAACTTGACAAACAGCCACTCTCCCAAACAACTGCGAGAATGCAAGTGTCAAGGAGATGGATCAACAGACATGTGTGGCCTCCTTTCTGCTTTTAAATGGACTCCAATTTTAATCCCATTACAGTGGAAGCTAGGATAACCTGATGGAGAATGAGACAGCCCTACCAATGGTGTTTGTAGAGCATCCTAAAGGGTAAGAGTCCTCACCACCTACTGTTCTAAGCAGATGGGGAAGCTATGGAAATTTTAGGCATGAGAAATGATTGAAGTAACTAGCTGCATCTCCTCTCCACCACCCAATAGATATGAATTAGGCTACAAGGGTTAATTTTCAGATTTTGGGAAAAGAGGAAATGAACTAGAGAGAACACTTCTAAGGGTACTTCTTGGGCCATTTATGGCTCTATATATGGCTTCATTAGATATTAACTTGAGTGCATCATGTAAAGTGTTCTTTTCTGTATTACAGGAAAATCCTTCTGGGAGTATTGAAGGACACAGCCCATCAGTGGGATACCTCTAACCCACACATTCCCCCTCATGACTTCATTCTTTGCTTTATGTTGAACCTTAACCTTGGGCTGCACTTGCATTCCTTTCACTTCTAAGAGATGGATGGTTTCTGTCCGCTGTTGCCTAGAGCAAACATGCCCCTGTGCTGGGAATTAGTTATCTTGCTGCAGTCTCAAAACCATCATCTTTAGTTGCTTGGGAAACTGCATAGCAGGCAAGAGGATAGGTCAAATATATATTCAGTGGTAGGGGGAGCCAACTCCCCCTAACTAGTGGCAGATGTCTTCTCAGTGGTAATCTTTTTGCCATTTCCCATAAGAAATGTTTCAGACTGCTTCAACAATTAACAGGGCGTTGAATCTCCATCAAGTTACTACCCAGCACTAATAGCTACTGTATTCCTTACATATCTTCCGGCAGGAACGTCTGCTGGTCAATGTGAACATCAATGTCTTTTTTGGTGGAAGCTTTGTAGAGGACAATGCTCTTCTGTACGGCAGCCTAGAACACAAAATAGATCCCAGTTCAGGCCAGAGAGATTTGAAAACACATGGAGTCCTCTGCTAGTGTTGCACAGATCTGAAGGCTACTAAGTCTGTATTAATGGAACAGGCACTGAGGGTAAAATAATCATCTAGATGCCACAATTTCATTCATTAGCTTCAGACTCTCCAGGAAGGTGGTGCTGTAGGAGAAATGGTTGTGGCCTACCTCCTCTGCAACACATTTAATCCTGCCTCTCAATCTTGAACCAGTAGCAACTGCCATCATTCCTTATATTATGGTAGTGCCCAAAGTTTGTTAGGTGCTTCTCAAACAAAGGAAGACACTCCCCAACCAGACGAGCATATAATCATACAAGAGCTCAGGTATTTGCAGCAGAAGTGTTTTACTTGGTAGTGAACCACCCTACTGCCTTACTATGATCTTGCCTGGCAAGTCCCAAGCAGGAGATCTCTACAGTCACAATCCCATGGATTTCGTTGTGGAGACATTTTACCCTATTCTAGCTAGGGCCATCTTACCTTAACCATAGGGTGATCCTGTTTCCGGCAACGAACAATCAGTCTGGGCTCAAGCAGCTGATAGAATCCCTGTGAGACAATTACTGTATTAACATGAATGGAGGAAACTCCCATCATCTTATAATTGATTCATCAGCTCCTGTCATTTCTTAGGATTAGTTATTACTTATTTCATACTGTGAAGATGAAAGTTCATTGGTTACAAATTCCCCTTTTACTGTCATTCTGAAATAACACTTACCTGTTACTGGGCAACCCATGGGAACCTATGGCTTTGATCATGCAGGAAGTAAACAATCCAGATTTTGGGGTGCATGGCAAATAAATCTGGACACTATTGGGGGTTGGTTGAGAAGAATGAGAAAAGGCAGGCTAATGGTCATTAGTCACGTGCTAGACTGCGCAAGTAAGCAACTTTTGGTTAAGGCCTGCAGCAATCTTTGATCTCTGAACAGAGACCACCAACTATGCCAGATCATTACAGGAATAAGTGGACAGTGGCTGAGACTACACATTGCATCAGACTTCTGACCTAGACAAATGCAAGCCCCGCTTTTCAAAAGACAGGTTGGTTCATCCAGTGTGCAAGTGAGCAGCAGTAGACAGTAAGCCATGTGATTAGAAGTACACTATTGACCCCTGCTATGCAGTAAAGTAGACTACAGGTTGTAAGGCACCATACTCGGGGTGAGTGTGGCAAGAGGGAAGAAATACTGGATCAAAAAACAAGACTTAGAAGAGAACAGAGACTGCTAGACTGCAGAGGAGAAAACTAGAATCACACTTTAAAGAGAGTTCTTGGCAAAAGGACGTGGTAATATTTATGACAAGCTCTTGTATTACAGCAGTTGCCAGTAGCAGCTACTATAGCTGAGGTAGCTAGTTTCGATTAGAACTTCTGCTTGCACTTGCAAGATTTCCAAAAGTAAAACTTTACAGGGTAAAAAACTCTGAAATGCCTGAAGCTGAATTTTTAGAACATACATCTAATTTAGGGAAGTAGCTCCTGTCTCTCTCTCTCTCTCTCTCTCTCTCTCTCTCTCTCTCTCTCTCTCTCTCTCACGAAAAAATTTGCTCAAAGCTACTGCCACACAAGTCCTGGTGTCAAATCTGGAATGAAAACAGACAGAACTGTACACTTCCCTAACATTGGGCCAGGGCCAGGGGGAATTGTTTAGAGTGTGCATTTGAGGAACTCATCCTGAGTATGTGCAGTAGAACCTTGTGGTGTGCATATGTCTCCTGAAGTGTGGACTCCTGAGCTGTGCTCACTTGAGGACAGCTTCAGATGGAGCAGTTACATTGTGTTTTTTGTGACCCTTGTTCTTCTCATATTCAGATAAAATTGCTCAATAATTTAGGATTTCTGCCCTCCCCACTCCCATTTTCTGGGGCCTTGTGAGCTAACACTGAGAAGTACAGTGAAAGTGGTAGCTTTAAAAATGCCTATTTTAGGTAGTCTTCAAACAGCAGCAGTACTCCTACAGAGGGTTCGTGTTTGAGGCTAGCGATGCAGTCAGCCTCTTGCTATGGCTTGTGTTTTTTACCTGTAGAACCAGTCCATCCAGTAGTGCCTGGTACCTGGCAGCATCCTTCACCACCTTGGCAAGTCTTTGCTTGGCCTCATTCAGCAAATCCTACAAAAAAAGAGAGATCAGGTCAAAGCCTCCCTACTTGTTTATTTGGTTCTATGCCCTACCATCCTCCTGTACCCTTACTGCAGCTATGTACCCTGCCAACAAGCAATCTTACATGGCAGCTGATAATTCAGTCCAACCCTCGTCTTTGTGCATGGAGCAATAGCCTTCCCAAAAGGTTTTCTTTTCTCACTACCCTGTTCAGTACATGAAGTGAACATTAAGTGTGAATTCCTACTTATGGAAAAGGGAAGTCATAATAGTAAAGTATTAGCTATCCACAAACAATGCTTATTCAGTTCATTAATGCTATTCTAGCTGAATGGACTAGTTGTTTCTCCTACTCTGTCTGCTACTTCAGTAGGACAGCAGATCATGGAGAAACAGTCTGAAGTCAACAAGATGAAATTCAATAATGGCAAGTGCAAAGTACTGCACTTAGGAAGTGGGGGGGGAATCAAATGCACAAATACAACATGGGGGGGGGGGGGGTGTGAGTGGCCATGCAGCAGCACTGCAGAAGAGGAACCTGGGAATTGTAGTGGATCACAAATTGAATGAACCAGTGTGATGCTGTTGCAAAAAAAGAGGCACAAATTGACATTTAGGCATGTATTAAACAGGCATGTCATATCTATGCACTGGTGAGGCCTCAGCTGGAGTACTGTATCCAATTTTGGGCACCAGACTTTAAGAAAGATGGACAAACTAGAGGAGAGCAATAAAAAAGGTAATAGGTTTAGAAAATCTAACGTATGAAGAGGCTGAAAGAATTGGGCACATTTAGTCTAAAGAGAAGACTGAGAAGAGGACATGAGTCTTAAAAGATGTAAAACATTGTCATAAAGAGGATGGTGATCAATTGTACCCCATGGCCACTGAGGGTAGGATAAGTAGCAATCAGCTTAGTTTGGAGCAAAGAAGATAGAAGTTAGCTATTAAGGGGGGAAAAAAAACCCCACAAAACACTTTCCAACGATAAGGCAAGTTGAGCACCAGATGCAAGGAACACAGGAAGGCTGTGGAACCTCCATCATCGGAAGATTTTAAGAACAGATTACACAAAACAGTGATGGCCTTAAGTATACATTATCTTCCCTCCCTCCCCCCATGCTGAGACTGGATTGATTTTGGTGATATCTTGACATCCCTTCCAGCCATATATTTCTATGATTTGCTGCAGGCTGCCTTAGAGAGCAGTCAACGACAACTTTTTTCTTCCTATTCCGAAATTGTACAGAAATCCTTGACATACAAAATGCAAATCTGTAAAGTGATCATGACATTCTAGAATTGGTCAAATTGAAGACTACAGACTGGGAGAATAGTACTGTCTACACATAGCTGACATTAAGTGTAGACTGAATTCAGTACCAAGGAATAGCGGTATTTTCCTTGAGTGCTCACCGGGCTGTCTTCACTTATGAGAAGTTAAATACCCTTTAAGATAAGGTCCCTATTGTACAGTCAAAGCAGTATAATACATCCTAAACATGGCGCAAGAGAGACTAATTATTCTAGCAGCCCAGATCCTGGTTCTGCTATTCATTTTTAATAGCTCCAACTGTCCTGTTTTCACTGATGAACAAGTATCTATTTTTATTAATCTACTGAAAGAGCTCGAACAAGTATGGTTGTGGATCTCTGTCTGTTCTAAATTATGTAAAATGCTGCAGCTGTCAATGTCAGTGCAAATTTTGAAATTAAAGTCTGGAGTCTCGGTTTTGAAGCAACAGAGCACCAAATCCTCATTTCACATAGGTCCTTCACCCTGTTTTAGAGTCCATGTTTAAGGATTTCTGCTGCTGCTTGTTACTCTCCTCCCATCTACCATATCATCTCCCCATCAAACATTTGCCTCTCAAAACCTCAGAAAAACAAGTTTCCCTAGGGTTTTGATTTGAATACAATTTCTTCCCCACATCTGAAACTTTATGGTACATATACCAGCAGAATCAACCCCATGATGTCCTGCTGTAACCCTTAAAACAAATGGATAAAGGAAAATATCTATACAAGTGATTTCATGGTGCAGGAAAGTCTGTTTTGATAAACAAGAATGCCTATTATGACTTGAATGCTGAAGTATTAACAAGACCATCCTGAGTTCCCCTCACTGTCAAACCTAGTTATGCCTAGAATTTCTGGAAGAGCCCATCTTTTTTGGAGACCAAGCAAAACAAGGTAAGATTGAGCTAGTGCAGTAGGGCTTGAAATACTTTGACATGAGGAAGGAAATGTATTATGCACCATTCAGAAGCATGTGACTAAGTCAGCTCAAAGCATGGTCAGGGAGAGATTATCCAGGATGAATTGTTTCACAATGGAGTTAACTCTTCTCACCCCTCTCCTCTATATACACAGAATTAGAAATCTCACCAAATTCATGATGGGTGACAAACTTGGCACTAGTATGAAAGAATCAAAGATCCTATATCTAAGATGATATCCCTTTCCAACAAATCTTTTTTCAGAACAGTGTTGGGAACAAGCAGTATTACAGATGGTATTTTCTCTTGATTTCTGTAGTTCTCACAAACAGTACTATTCTGATGGCTTAGCAGCACCGCCTACTATCTGAAACACAAGACAGACTGCCTCAAACAAGATAAGGGAGTTTCCATATCGTGATTGTTATGTTATTCTCACAAAAGCTATCAATGAGGTATTTAGTAACATTGGAGTATGGTTACTGTTATTCATACTGAATGCAACTGATATGTTGTCTATGACAAGATGATTACAGTGGTTATCAGTCTTCATGCTCCAAGGCATAAACTGGCAACCACGTGGACCAAGAGGAAAGCTTTTCCATCCATCCTGGGCCACTGTCGGAAACAGTAACTCCACTATGTGGATTTTTCTGGCACTTGCTTATTTACAGGAAATGCCTGTCAAGTCTTACTTGCTGAAGTCCAGTCATTCAGTATCACTGCAGACATGAAGTTTAGTTGCCTGAAGCAACTAGGTCTCTTGTCTCTTTGTAGGTCTCTTGTCACCCAGTTACTTCCTCTTTTTTGCACTGTGTTGTATAAGAGGCATTTCCCATTTTGTGACTAAAGATCAGCTGCTGTCCAGGGCTGAGCTCAACCATGGATTGCAACTGAGATTCCTGGCAGACTGATGTATCTTCCCTAAATAGCAAAGTATGTCTGTGAAAACAAGATACTAGTGTAGGCTAGAAAAGCCTGATTTCACACTTATAGAAGACTACTACCTAAGAATGTTTTTTTCAAGACAGCTAGCACAGCCATTTTTTCTAGGCTATGTATGCTTCAAGTACACATCTCATTTGATCACTATAAAAATCAGATGCTTGTTTAGTGGTTGGATCAGGTGATTTCTTAACTGGGAATAGGGAGAACCCCCCGTCCCTTTACTATAGAGGCAACAAGGCAACATATACTCACTGCAATAAGGTCATCTCTTGCCTTGAGGACCTTCAATCTTGCCTGATTCATGAGGTTGGACATCTGACTGCAAGTTGTACGTAAAAATGGAATCAGTGTATTAAGCTTTAGACAACAACAGTAGCGCAGCAAATATTATAACTGCATGCTTTACGTGTTAGGGCAACACAGTATGTGCTGAACACAAGCCCATTTATTTATTTGAATCTGCTTCAACAGCAGCCATGATAAACTTCTCACTTGCTAAAAAAGCCATCCTCCATTGCATTGGCAACAAAAACAGAAAAACTATTCAAGAGAAACGAGTCACCAAGACCAGTACTGATAGAATTAGTTGTGTCCGCAAAGCATGAAGAGTTCGCTAGATATCTGCTTCCCAAAGTAATATGAAAAACCCCTCCACCACATCTGCTGTTCTCTTTAGATTACTATCCCTGGACTCTGCTTGGGACTATTTACAATTAGCTTCTGGCTGGTGTATCTGAGGCTTGCCACCAGGGCTCCTCACATATCCTCAGCTGCTGGAGAGAGTTTTATTTCCTACCTTACCACAAACCAATCCAGAGACTCCTGACTGGGGAAGAGCTGGCATCTACTATTATCTATCAACCTCTTAGCCTCAATTTATTGGGACCTGTTTTCCTGTAAGGAACTCTAACGCCTGGTCAGTTTCATGGTGCTGCTGGAAGAGCTGTCAATTTCAGTGTGTTTGGGAAAGCTGTAAACAGTAGCAACAGTGGAGCTGTCTGCAAATTCAGGAAGATTATAGTGCCTCAGTCCACATTCGAGTAATTTTTCTTCTCACAACTATAAGGACCTAAACCTTTTATTAATATGTGAAAATTCAGAATCTGTAGAAATTGATGGTTTAGCTACACCCTCCCCCTTGCCAATGAAACGTTTTGTTTGTGTATCACTGTCAAGCTACTGATTTTTCAAGCCCTTTAGTAGATCAGGCAGTCTAAGTGACTTACATTTTCTTCTGTTGTTCAATTTGTTTTTCCTTCTTTTCATAGTACTCCATGATCTTCAGTCTCTGTGTTTGCACAAGGCGACCCTTCTCAATGTTGAACTCTTCTTCTGCCTACAGTGAAACAGTCACACAGTTAAAATTAAGGCTGACTCCATAGATATTTAGAAGATACTCAGTTCAATTCACCTTACTAACGTAAAGGTTAGGTGATGAGAATCAAGTTCCTAATTAAGCAAAGCATGTACCTTAAAATCTCACTGAAGTCAGTTGCGTTTAAACATGTTACTTGCTGAACGAGGGCCTAATTACTGCTAATTAGTTAATCTGATCACTACAATATTACTTAACCAAGGACACGTGGCAGTTACTGCCTTCTTAGAGCATGGTTGGTCTTCTCACATATAAAAATATGGTAAATAGTGTGCAGTTTTTAACAACACCCAGCTACAAATGTGTCTTGACTGTTTTACCCATACTTTGAGAGAATCACTTTAGATTTAAGAAATAAGAAAAAAAAGCAATGTATTTGCTCACTTTGCATAAGCATTTCTAGCATGTAAACTATTGTGCTAATTTCAACAAGACACTGGCTACCATTTCAAAAGATCCATACTTTAGACCTTCTCCAATATGAAGAAACACAAATGGTCCTTGTTAGAATACAGACATTTAGGCCTGCCTGTAAAGGCCTATGATTTTTAAGTATATTCTTATCACTTAGCTAGTTACAGGGGTATTAATCCAAAGAATCAAAATCATAGGCTGCCTGTCTATAGGCCTTCTCTCTCTGTACTTCAGCTAAGCAGCAGAGGCAGCCGTAAACTGGGAAGTGTGTGGTCACATCTATACATTCCAAACAAATTACATTAGAACAAGGTAATACCAGCATGTTTAGAAGGTGATACTGTCTAATACCACCAGATAAAGAAAAGACCCTAGAATGCTTAAAGAAAACTTTGGTTAATAGCATTCTGTTTGGTTTTTAAACATTTGTCAACAGTTGTTGTTGCAGAATCTATACTTTGTATTGTTTGGTTATTACGATACCTGCTTTTCTGATAATTTGTCTGATTCTTTGATTGTTTCTGTCTGTTGCATAACTAATTGTAATCAGTTAAGGTGGTGGGGTATGATTGGTTAGAGAATGGTGTTACAATATATTAGGATTGGTTACAGAATTATCTTGTAATATTGTTAAGAAAGTGATTGGCTAAGATACACTATAAAAACTGAAGTAAAACAGGAAGTAAGGTGGGAAGAAGGAAAAATTACTGGTGTGAAGAATTGGGATTCTTGCTTGATTATCCCAATAAACCCATAGTATTGCCTGTTGCTGGAGTCTGGACTTCCGCTTCTGTCAGCTAACCAAGAACTGAGGGAAGGGGCCTTAACTGTGTAATGTAGTCAATCATTAATGAATGATTAATGGACCCTTACAACTTTGGCACAACACCTTCCATTTTGTTAATGTAGAAGCGTTCATGTTTTTATCCCCTCTGTTTAAATCTATGCTGTGGTTCCTCAACATGGCTGCAAATCACAGCTTGAAATGGAACTAAGTCAGAGTTCGGCTACACAAATGTATTAGTTACATCACATCTAACAGCTGGTTTACATATTGGCACCCAAATAACTAAATTGGTTTTAACTCTCACTTTTTGTGAATTTGGTTCAAAATCCATGTGTGAACACTTGTTTTTTGATTAACTGTTCTATTTTGACTCAGGAATCAGAGTGTCCACACATAGACTTATGCCAAAAAACAAGTGAGGCCTGGTCTACACTGGCCATAGATTTTGGCAGCAGTTGACGGGAGATACGCAAGTTACTGTACATAGCTTGCGTATCTCCTGTCGACTTCCTAAAGTCTACCTACCACGGTGTCTCCATTGTGCTGCGCCAACAGGAAATGCCCTCCCACTGACACAGCACTATGCTTCTTGTCGGGGTGGGATTTACAGAGTGGACTTCCGGGTTTGATTGAGCGAGTCGTCATTGCCGCTCAATCAAACCCGCAAAAATCGATCCTGCACTGCTGGCGGTGCCGCCGGCAGTGTAGATGTAGCCTGAGAATTAAAACCAAATTTAGTTATTTGGGGGCGTGTGCATGCGTGCGCATACAAGCCCTAAATAAAACAAATGTGGAAATGGGTCACATTCATCTCTGTAACTCTACTGAAGCTAGAGGGACCAATTTAACCCACTCTGTTTATGCAGAATCCAGGCTCACATCACCCTTAGCTTCCCCTGAAGTATTCGATCAACATGTGATCTTGCATACATGTGTTCACATTTAGGCATTAAGAAGGAGACTCAGGGTGGAAGATCAGCTTCAGCTCAGTTCCCTTGATTGTATTAATTTGGCACAAACTAATAAATATTTAACTTTATTCAGTAGTTTACTTTTTGTCATGTAATTCCTGTATGTGGAGCATGTGGCTCCTGGGAATATTGTAGATCTGTTTTTGAAGGTGTGACTGGGAAGCCACTCAATGTCAGATGCGATCCACCTCCTTTTGGAGTGCCTGATATTAAATCATCTCAGTGGTTCCCA
This sequence comes from Emydura macquarii macquarii, assembly GCF_026122565.2. Classification (NCBI taxonomy): domain Eukaryota; kingdom Metazoa; phylum Chordata; order Testudines; family Chelidae; genus Emydura; species Emydura macquarii. The sequence continues at coordinate 11,368,352 of NW_027133667.1, forward strand.
ACCTGTGGACTGGGGGGCCAAAAGTAGCCTGCGAGGGCTTTCAAAGTGGCCCGTGACTCACCTCTTGCTGGCTGCAGAAGGGAGCTGCTGCCTAAGGACCCAGGCGGAGCGCATTTCCGCGGGGCTGAAAGACCGGTGCAGGCTCCTTGCTGCAGCCAAGAGGATGGGACATCAGCGCTCCTCTCCCCCTGGCTGTAGCAGCGAGCGTGGCAAAGTGCTCTGCCTGGGTCCCTGCTGGAGCCAGGGGAAGGAGAGCACTGATCTCCTATCCCTCTGGCTGCAGAAGGGAGCCACTGCCTAGGGACCCAGGTGGAGCGCACAGCACTACAGGATGCATGCGGTTTCCCTGCTGCAGCCAGGGAGACGGGCAATCAGTGAGGAGGCAGCGTCCTCACTGAACTCCTGCCATCTGGCTGCAGGAGGGGGTGGAGGAGGGCCTGCTGGTGGAAACTGGTGGCCCTTCCGGGTTGTAAAAATGATATCTGTGGCCCTCAAGCCAAAAAGGTTGGGAACCACTGAACCATCTCATGGGGTTTTTTTTGTTTGTTTGTTACCTTCGCATCTATTTCTTCAGCTTTTTCATTGGCTTCCTGCTCGATGAAAGCCATCATGTGCTTGATCTGGAATAGAATAGAGACACAGTTATATTACGCTGGGGAAGCACTTGCATCAAAAGGAAACTTTTCCTTCGGATTCCACAATATTTGCCCCTCCACCCCAACCCTATCTCACATATAATAGGGGTTCTTGCCTTCCGAGAGAGGAAGATGACCACCTATCTAACAAGAGAAACAGCCACTAAATAGTTTAGATAAGGTTCCATCTAACACCATTTCTCTGAATAGCACCAGCTGGTCTTCCCTGGATTTATAAGTGAATTTAAAAAGTTTGTGCAATAGTCTGTAGTGGGTGGGAGGAGAAGGCAGGCAGTTGCACAGCTTGATATATAGCATTTTTTAAAGTGTGTTATGAACTGCTTCAGCAACCTACATATACTGCTAAGCATGCATGAACCTTTCTAGCTAAAACTGTTTAAAAACATTCTTTAAGTTGTACATGCAACAGTCATGGGACCTAGTTACAATATGATTCCAGTATGTATTGTAAACTTAACTGTTCTGTGACTGGGCTAGAAGTTCAGACTAAGTCTTGGGCATGTTCAATAGAAGTCATCGCTGCACTGCAACTTGAAACTATGTTGTAACCGATGCTGGGCAATGATATTTTTCTAATCACTAAATGGCCTATACAGAGGGCTTCAGTATCTAGTTAGCAGTGAAGAGAATTTTCTTGGACTAGGCAAGCCACAGCAACATGCAGGAAGGACTCATTTATAGTGTCCTTTGTGCACGATTACAAAATGCTTTACAGAGAAAGGAATCTGACTACGAAGATAGGTCAGCACATGCGCTACTGCACGGGGATCAGGGGATGAGGGGAAAGTGAAGTGAATAGACAGGCCATAGATGGAGAAGGTCGGACAGGTAGGGCAGAACAAGTGGAGGAAGAGTGTATTCTAAAAACCAAAAGAACAATTCAGATTTGGATTCAGAAATTATATGACTCCAAGTGTTCATTAAGGGTCCAATTTGTGGATGGTCAGCTATTTGGCCACAGCTTTCTGAAGTCTGGCATGTAGGGACCATCATAAAAAAGTAATCACAGTTCTCCAGAGGATAGTGATTCTGGCATGAATAGTGATTTTAGCAATGGCCAGGTCAAACCAACGATGAACTCCAGCTTTGTTTCAGAAAGCAGAACTGGGAGTAGAGGGATGGCAAAAGTAAATGATTGAGTTAGTTTTCTGAATTTAGGAACCAAACTAAACTGGAATCAGAGTGTCTCAGTGGGACCCAGAATACAACTTGGGAATATCCACTGCTGGGAAAGACTATCAAGGAGTTCTGTAGCATCATACTACTTGGCAGAATTACTTCTGACAGCACTAGGATTACACTGGGTGCTCAAGAAACTGTTTCCTTACTCAGAGGATACAAGAGAGAAATGATGTGACATTATAGAGCATTCATTTCCCCAGGTTGGCATCTCAGTAGCAGGTAGCATTGCCTGTAAACATCAGAAAAGATCCTATTACTGTGAACAGCATAAAAGAATAAGAACAGTCATAATGGGAGACCAATGGACTATTTAGCCCAGTATCCTGTCTTTTCACAGTGGCCAATGGCAGGTGCTTCAGAGGGAACAAACAGAACAGGTAATCATCAAGTGATCAATCCCGTCAGCCATTTCCAGCCTCTGGCAAACAGCAATCCCTGCCTATCCTGGCTAATAGCTATTGATGGACCTTTCTTTTTTGAACCCTGTTATAGTCCTGGCCTTCACAACATCATCTGACAAAAAGTTCCACAGATTCTTCACGCAATGCATGGTCAAATACTTCCTTTTGTTCATTTTAAACCTGCTGCCTATTAATTTCATTTGGTGACTCCTAGGTTTTGTGTTATGAGTAAATAACATTTTCTTATTTACTTTCTCCACACCAGTTATGATTTTGTAGGCCTCTATCATATTCACCCTTAATCATCTCTTTTCCAAGATGAAAAATCCTAGTTTTATTAATCTCGCCTCATATGGAACAGCTTAAGATCCCAGACTCTGACAGGATCATAAGATAATTTTGCTTTTTGTAGAATGCAAAGAAAAAAAGATGGGACTTCCACATTTCTAAATAGTGTAAGTTTTAATATGATGGCAAACTTAGTTTTATTTTTGTGAAGAGAACTTAGTTTCTCCTGAAATTGAAGGCTCTTGCCCAAGAAAGTTTCCTACAAAAAGAAGGCTAGTGGATTTTTCTTCAAGAATTGTAATAGTCTTGACCTACTGTCCATGGGAATATAATCAATGTATTAAGTTAGTTTGAATGGTAAGAGAGCCCTTCTGAAGCTATGGTCTGCAGAATGAACCAAGCATGTGTATTGCTGGGAGGTAGTCACTGGGACGGTCTCTTAAAAACTGAAAATATTGGATGTACTGAAAATGATACAGTCAGTTTCCTAGTTCTAGCAGGACCTATATGCATGCTGACTTGTCATGCAGTTTGCTGTATTTTGCGTTTTCAGTTAAACTAAGGACAGGATCATCCCCTACATTTTAGCTGAACAAAATCCAATTACAGATATATTGCAGTTCGATTTGAATACAGAATAGAGCTCCATTGTTAGGCTCTGACAGTGGAAGGGCAATAGAGCTCACCCTTCAATTTCAGTCCCATAATGACTAACATTGCCAGCTCAAGTTATGATAAACAAGGACATGCCAAAAGTTGGTTGGATAGGTGAATCCAGGGAGCTAGGGGAGGATGTTAATCTTCAAAAGGCAAATGGGGATACTAAACTATTGTTTGTATTCTCACTATACAGTGGTCCTTTGCCAATCAGATTTGCGGAACGAGAAGGTCAGAGATGCAGTAGGCATTTATGGGAACTGAGATTAGGAACTGCTGATCCTGCATCAAACCTGTCTGATCTGCCCATCACTTGAGAGGAAACTTCACTGACTCAGGTCAGACCAGTTTGTTAGCAAGTTTACTATTTACTGTCAATGAGAACAGTGTATGTCCTGACTCAAAAGGACAGCCAGAGACCATAAAGGCCAAGCCTTCAGTGGAAATTTACAAAGGAGTAGCAGCACAGTCTAGGCTCAATTTTGCCAGATGACTGCTTTCCTTCTAGACCTAATATGCAAAAGTCATTTGATAGACAGTTGAAGAGTCAACGCAAACTCCAGGAGCCAATCAAACTGTTAGCAAGTACAGCTCAGCCATTATGATCAAATTCAAATTTAATCAGATTTTTTTCTATAGAAAATAGGTCGTCATGTAGAAGCAACAGATGAGTGGTAGTATCTTTCCCTTGGGGTGAAATGATACTTGAGCAATAAGACGGCAAAGACAAGATCACCCATGACCTCTCCCATGATCATCTCTTGTCTTCAGAGACCATCCAAATTACTTAGCAAACCCCAGTCTGCTGTCAACACAGGAGCTCCCAGTGCTACTGGGAGATATGCAGGGCTTTCAACACTAGTTTTGAGTTTTTTTAAAAAATGCTATTGTTCAGACTGCAGTCAGCGCCTCTTATTCACCAGCTAGCATGGGTATTATTCATAGGATTTTCCAGCTGCTCTTATTCCATAGTACAAGGCTGTCACTGTTTTTCCTACTACAGCCAGGCATTTAAAGAGGGGGGAGGGGAAGGTTTCACGTGCCTCTGCCAGGAGTGTAGCAACAGGTTACCAAAATCTTAACCCTCAATGGCAGGATCTGTTATCCCAGCCAGCAGGGGACGAGACACCTTCTATTTTTGTTGACTTGCTTTAATGAGCAGTTTCCTACCTTGATAAAACCACGTCCGCTTTGAATAAGCGTCTCTTCCTAATTCAGGGTTTGGTTATGAACGCAACCCCTTACTTGCTGGGGGAGGAGGGTATGTGGCTAAAGCCCCCCAACCCTACCTGTCTGCCCCCACGGCCACTCAGTCCCGCAGCGCTTTCCAGCACCCCCTGCACGGGGGCGGGCAGCAGCGCCACCGAGGCGGCCGCTCCCAGCGCAGAGCCGGGGCGCGGTGACAGCGCGCAGTCGAGGCAGGGCCCCGCACCCCATGCGGGGAGCTGAAGCCGGGAGGACGCGCTGGCCCGTGGCCCTCAACCTTGCCCCCAAAACGCCGCCCGGCCGTGGACAGCTGCAGCCCCAGGAAGAGGAACCCGCCCCCCCCCGCCACGCGAGCCCGGCACAGGCCGGGCGAGAGTAGAAGGGTCCGGGGGCGGCTCCAGCAACCGATCTAGGGCAGGAGCGCACCTGCCTCCCGCGTCCCCCACCGACCCCCGGCTGGGGACGCGCTGGCGCAGCCTCCCGGCCTGACACCCCCGCAGCGCCAGGCTGGGCCCGGTACCTGTTTCTGGACGTCGGCATCGCTGAGCGCCATGGCTGCGGAGGGGAGGGGGCGGACACGCGCGCGCGGGGAGGAAGGCGGCGGGTAACGGCGGCTCGGGGACAACGAGTCCGGGCTCTTCAGGCTTCGAGCGACTGGATCAAATCCGGGTCGGGTCACAGAGGCTGGGGGAGGGGGGTGTTACCCCAACCCCGCCCACTGCCCCTGCCCTGCGCCAATGAAAGCCGGGTTTCCGGGTGACGTCACGGGACCGGCCGCGCATGCGCGCCAGAGCCCTAGGTGTCATTGCCTGATCGGGGGGTGCTCTTTGAGTTGCGCGGGAGGGGTGGGGCGGATTCACCGGGCCCCAGCCAGGGAGTTGATCCCTGTCCTAGTTTGAGCAGCCCAGAACGAGCTTGTCATGTCAGTGTTATGAGGTGACACAGCAGAGAGGCCCCATGACCAGGCTTCAGTGGATGCTGCAGCGCTCAGGGTTGCAGTGTGGATGGATCCCTTGCTCTATTTGATGGAGTTATTTTTTACAACCCAAGCACCTGGAATCATTTCACTACAGGAGAGTTGCAGTTTTCATGACAAAAAAATTCCCTGATGGTTACTGAAAAAAAAAGCTTGTAAAAATGATCTGAGTGTACCCGAAGAGACCCCAAACCAGAAGGCAAATAAAGAACCTGACATTATTTTGCAAAATCTTAATATTTTTCAGTGCTTTGCGTTGGCAGATGACAAGAAGCCAATATGAGGAAGAGACGAAGCATTACAGTGGCAGGAGGCTCACCAAGATGAAGCAAGAACTTGTAGATGCATATGTGATCCATCCGTGACTAGGGTTGCCTACCTGAAAATGCCAGGCTCAGAGAGCAGGCTGCAAAAGGAGAGCAGATTCTCCCAAACTGGTGGTTAACACTGCAGTTAGATTAATAACCAGCCAGTCACAAACAGTGCTTTTGATCCCCCACACAGGTTATCAAGAAGCTGAAAACAAGAAGTTACACAGCCCCCTTTATTGCATTTCAGTCTCTGGCTCCCAATTAGCAACTAGGTCCAGTAAACAGATAAGTTATTAAAACTCTATTCTTTTTACCAAAAATGTTCTCCTGATCCCCAAAGGGTCAGCCACATTACCAGACCAATGTAAGTTTGGATCTTACCCAAAATACCATGCTGCCAGCTGATCCTTTAGTAACTAAGCTAAAGGTTTATTATAAAGGAAAGAAACAAGAAGAGATGTTAAATGATTAAAGCAATCAGGTACATACAAATGACTTTAAAGTCCATATATATCAGATTCTCAGCAGAATTGTGGCGTTTGCAGGCTTGTACAGTTCCTCTGTGTACATCCAGTACCTGGATGGGTCTCAGTCCTTTGTTTCACAGCTTCAGTTGTAGATGAGTTGATCCAGAGGTAGGAAGCAGGAATGAAGACAAGATGGAGATGGAGCAGCTGCATTTTATAGTTTCTGCCATGAGACTTGTACTTTCTTTCTCCCAAACACAGCCATACAACACATGGCATGGAAAAGCCTCAGAGGGTCTCTTGTCCCATAGGCAAGTTCTTACATATCCAGGTGACTCATAAGATGCGTAGCCCCTGGATTCTTTCATTGGATTCATTTTACATTTGAACTCTCTTGATGGGCCACTAAGCAGGCTTAGTGCTGCTGCTATCCTGTCTGAGACTGTCACCCAGAAACACAGCACAAGTTTGAAATACAAGTATACCATAGATATTTAGAACTCATAATATAAAACTGATATACATATATATAAACATGCTCATCAATCTTAGCGAATCATGACTTTTCCAATATCCTATATATTTATTGCAATTTTGTAATATTGGTATGAGTAATATTATAAATGGTCACCCCTAATCCAGACAGCATCACAGATGATTTTATGATGCCTCCTGGAGGCATTGAGAGCTGCTATACTTTTATGGCTTAGAGCTACAATTCTAGGATTTCATTACAGAAGTACTTCAGGGATTTAACAACTAGCTTTGTTGCCTTTTCTCTCTTGCCTGGTATTTTGGTACCCTCAGTTATTCAAAATAGTGCAGTAGCAAAATTTGCAGATGATCCAAAACTACTTAAGATTGTTAAGTCCAAAGCAGACTGCAAAGAGTTACAAAGGGATCTCACAAAACTAGGTGACTGGGCAACAAAATGGCCCAATAAAATTCAATGTTGATAAATGCAAAGTAATGTACTTTGGAAAAAATAATCCCAACTATACATATAAAATAATGGGGTCTAAACTAGCTGTTACCACTCAAGAAAGAGATCTTGGAGTCATTGTGGATAGTTCTCTGGAAACATTCACTTAATGTGCAGCATCAGTCAAAAAATCCAACAGAATGTTGGGAATCATTAGGAAAGGAATAGATAGTAAGACAGAAAATATCATATTGCCTCCTTATAAATTCATGATACACCCACATCTTGCATGCAGATCTGGTTGCCCCATCTCAAAAAAGAAAGATATATTGGAACTGGAAAAGGTACAGAAAAGAGCAACAAAAATTATTAGGGATATGAACAGCTTCCATATGACGAGAGATTAAAAAGACTGGGACTTTTCAGTTTGGAAAGGGAACAACTAAGCAGGGATAGAGGCGTATACAATTATGACTGGTGTGGAGAAAGAAAATAAGGAAGTGTTATTTACTCCTTCTCATAATACAAGAACTAGGGGTCACCAAATTAAATTAATAGGCAGCAGGTTTAAAATGAACAAAAGGAAGTATTTCTTCATACAACGCATGGTCAACCTGTGGAACTTTTTGTCAGAGACAAAAGAAGCATGTTGTGAAGGCCAGGACTATGACAGGGTTCAAAAAAGAACTAGATAAATTCATGGGGCATAGGTCCATCAATGGTATTAACAAGGATGGGCAGGAATGCAAAACCATGCTCTGAATTGTCCCTAGTCTGTGTTTGCCAGAAGCTGGGAATGGGCGACAGGTGATGGATTACTTGCTGAACACCTCTTCTGCTTATTGTCTCTGAAGTGCCTGGCATTGGCCATTGTCGGAAGACAGGATACTGGGCTAGATGGACCATTGGTCTGACCCAGTATGGCCGTTCTTGGGTTTCTCTTCTAGCTTGTTTTGGAGCATTCTTAAATACTGTGGCCATTCTTACATGACCAAGATTCGGTTAGTTTTTTCCATTTCTTTCTTTGTGTCAAGTTTTAAAACAGCTTTCCCTAGCCATCCATACTTCTTCCTATATTTTGGGCTGTTTCTGGTTATTAAACGTTTACAGTCCCTCAAACAAATGATGTTTCGACACAAGTTGATTATCTTAACTCATCTAATGAGATCATATCACAAGACATTATGGCAGCTATATGAATTAATCTTTAACCTTTATGAAAGTTGTCAAGTCATTAAAAACAGAACATATTATACACAGATTTTTTTTTTTTTAAATTACAGGGGTTTCTAGTGTACGAAGTAACTTTGACATTATAACGTGATCACATTTAAAGTAACTTCACTAGGAATCAGAACAGTATTATATTTAGTGTTGGCTGTCCAAACAAAATTTCCATACCTTGCTCTCTCCTTGTACTTTATTTTTTAAAGAGATCCTATTCTTACCATTATCTTCTTCTTTCTTAGCGCTCCAGAAATTCTTTAAGCTATAACCTGTACCTATGTGGACTAGAATACAGCCATGCAGTTAAACTTATTTGAAGGTTCCATCATCATTTCAAGTATCTTTTTTTTTTTTTTTTTTTGCAGGATTTTCAAAGATGATCACAAACAAGTATACAATTATCAAGATTACCAAATTTTCCACTGGAATTATTTAGATAAATATAGCTCTTCCACCATAACAAGTATGTGTACCACTGCTCCCTAGTGGATGAAATATGAGATGTTCTTGAGTATGTAATCATCATAATCAACACACATACTCTACTGAGGACAGTTGTACCTGACAGAGCGACCAAGTTTGATGGTGTCGTACCAGGCATCATGCAGTGAGGTTCCCAGATCTGGCTCAATCCTGCAAATCCACAAATCTCTGGTAAGGCTTCATGGATGATGCTAGTTAAGGCAAGGGCTTGCACCCCTTTGCACATCCATAGGGAGTTTGAGAACACAGTGTGTGTGAGTGTTTTTGTCCAACCAGGTGACATAGTTGAGAAGCATAAATATATTCACTTTTGAATTAAATAAGTGATTGAAGGAAGGACAGATCTCAGCGCAATTGTGACATTTCACACAAAGTCAAACCACTTTATACTGTGTATTTGGTGCTGACAGCACATATGGAATACTTTTAGCTACTCAAGAGTCTGCCTGTAAATTGTGTGTGTAACAGAGATTATGTTGCCACCTAGTGGCACAGTTTACAAACTACTTATTGAACTCTAAAAGTGCTACACCAGCTGAAGTATTGTTGAGAGCCTGTCATCCTCTAGTCTGAAACCTATAGAGCAGGGTGGCCAAACTTACTGACCCGCTGAGACCTCCCTCCCTGCTGGGCAGAATCCTCTAGCCCCAGCACCCTGCCTCAGGGCAGAAGCTCCAAGTACCCAACCCTAGTCTGGTAGGCGGAGAATGGGGGCACAGAGGACTCCATGAGCTGCACTTTAACTGTAAAAGAGTTGTGGTTCACAAGCCACAGTTTGGCCACCACTGTTAGAGAGTATCAAGTCTAAAATTAGTGTACAAACATCTACAAGTTAGTGTGGGATAAAGACAAATTTGGGTCTTACATAGGGTGGTCACTTTTTCAACAACTGGCATAGTATGATATTGTGGTAATTATAGTACATTTGTGCAAAAATAGGATTATTTTTTGATGAATGTCCTTATTTTGTATGAAAACATCGCCATGTGGAAAATGCAGCGTCACAGCATAATATTTTGTGGGAAGCATAAGTGAGTTGAGGCTGAGTAAGCTAAGCTTGGGGGTAGGACTGACTACCACTTTGGTGTTTGGGGGATGGTGTCAGTTTTCTCCATGTGATTTTGTGTCCGCTTGTGGAATGTTCACAGGTCACATGAAGCATTTGTAGAGCCTGTTACATTTGGGAGTGTTATTAAAAGCTGCTTCTTGGAGCAGTGTCTTTCTACTCATCTTGTACAACATAGACCAAACTGTTGCTGCTTAACAATCAACAATAAAAATAATAACAACTCTGTAATGCAATACAATGGCTTTTTTGCTGCACTCTGGTGAGTTATTTGCTCAGCTGGGTGACAATGATTTTTGGCACAGTTAGGAGGGGCACTGTTTTCTTTGGGTGGGTGTCAGAGCAGGTTTTGACAAGGTGGAGTTGGACAGATTATGGTTTGTAGGTTTGGGATTTTGGACTTGGGAGAGATTTGAAATCTTGACAGAACGATGCAGGGATCCCAGCCCAGGCACTGTCCCAGACAGGATCCCAGCCCAGGCACAGAGACCAGGGGGACACAGGGCCAGGACGAATGGGAGCAATGGGGCCAGAACAATCCCAGCCCAGCCTAATTATGGGCAGTTGGGCCAGGGGGATGCAGGACCAGAATTACTGGGGGCAATAGGTCCTCAGGGACAGGTCAAACCCATCCCCATCAGGGGCAATGGGTCAAGGAGACATGGGGCCAGGACGATATTTTTTCTGGAGGGGGGGGGCAGGACGATCCCAGCCCAGCCCCATCCGGGCAGTTGGTCCACAGGGACATGGGGCCTGGACAATCCCATCCATCGCCATCAGGAGCAGAGGGGTGGGGGAGGGGTTAGGCGTTCCATGGCTTGGAATTGACATCAGCTAGCACTGGAAGAAGACTACTTGTAGCCCCCTGCCGCCATGACAGGTACCGAGGCGGAAGTTGCCCTTTGGCTTGAGGGAAAGGTGTTCGCTGTAGCCACAGGCCCTGACGGGAGTGGAGGTCACGTGATGACGCAACCTGTCCTTCCGGTTCCCCGATGACGTAGCCACGCCAACGTTAGGCGATGCCCGCCCCTTCTCGCTTCCCCTCCCCCCCCACCATCATGGCGGCGGCGGCGGGGGCTGTAATTTAGGGCAGCTGGGAGCGCCGCGCGCACGCACGCACAGGTTGGAGGGAGGCAGGCAGGCAGCGCCGCGCGTCCCCTTAGCCCCGCGCCTCGCGAGACTCAGGTAAGGGGTCTCTCTGCACTGCGCGAGGGCTCGGCGGCGCTAGGCTGCGCGCGCCTCGTGTGGCACTGAGGACTGGGTCGGGGGGTTCCGCGCGAGCCTGCGGGGTCGGGTCGGGACTCGGTGCCCTGAGAACTTTCATGGGAGGAGGGGCGGTCACGAGCTCTCCGAGCCGGAGGGGGGGGCGGGGTGTCAGTGCCCGTGACGGGAATGTGGGGAGCCCCAGACCCCTTTAGGGACCCCTCCCCCCGCGGCACCGCCCGCCCCTTCCCTGGTGCTCCTCCGGCGGCTCTGCCCCCCTGTAGTGGGTGACCCCCTTCCCCCCCCATGTCCGTGCGCGGCCCGGCCTCCCTCCGGGCCCGGGTGACGGTTGGGGATGTGGCTGAAGGACGTGCCCTCCCCGCCCCCGCCGCTGACTGAGCGGAGGCCCGGGGCGAAGGCTCCTGGCCCCGGCCCCCCCACTCCTGGCGGCAGCGCTGGTGCCACAGGTGGGGAGGCGGCGCTGCAGCTGGCGGTCCCCCTGCTGCCCTAGGCTGGCTGGCTCCTTCCCGGCTTTGCCCACCCCGGCCCCTCCGGCACACGGTGTCCCTATGGCCGCCCCCTCCCCCCCCCCCCCGAGTGGCCTGGCTGATGCCTTCCTGCAGGGGAGGGGGAAACATCGTGCTGGATCAGACTCGGGACCCAGCTCATCTACAGCCCTGCCTGTAACATCAGCCTGAGCCTCTACCCCCAGGTGCTTGGAGAGGGACGTGCCAGCAACCCCGTAAGGGGCGGTTCTTACTGACTAACAAACCAGAGTTCTGTGGTGCCTTAAAGACTAACAAATTTCACCCACTTTTGTTTTCTGCCCAAGAAAGCTTATGCCCAAATAAATGTGTTAGTCTTGAAGGTGCCACAGGACTCTCGTTGTTTTGTTGAAAACAGACTAACACGGCTACCCCTCTGGAATTCTTATTGACTGTTCGTTTAGCAAGTTTTCACAAACTCAGGAATCCTTGCCAGGTAAATATTAGAGAAAAAAAGCAATTGTGACCATATTACAGAGCGAGCATCATTGCAACACCTCTAATACGTCCTTTCTAGTGATTTTACCAAACGGAGTGAAATCTCTGTACACAACAGACCGGGTATGTTGATCAAATATTAACGTTCAAAAATATTAACGGTCAAAAAACCTGGTGTGCAGGGTTTTTTGCAGGTGAATGTACTTTGTCTAACTGTTGAATAAAAGGTAACCAAATATCTAACTATCTGTAATGGATAGTTCTTGAGGGAAGTTTAAAAGGTAAAACACATGGAATAGTGTGAAGAATCTGAATTTCAAATGATTCTGTAGCATGCAGATCAGGTGGCTGAAAGATGTGATGCTTGGCTGCACAGGTATATGTGCCTGCATTGGAGTGCTTGAGCTGATTTTGTATACAGGCATATGATTTCTGTTCTTTTGATCATTCCTATCTTACTGACTGACTCATTGCTTTGATTTGTCTCTTGCCATTTCTGCCTAGGTATTTATACCTCGCTCATCACTGTAGCATCTGTGAATTAACAAAGGACTGCTCAGCTATCCCATTGACTATATTTGTGTGAATGTTTTTAAACTAATATAACAGTTGGTTAACTAATATTTTAACTACCATTTTTAATTTATGCAATGACATTAAATGACATTGCAAACTACTAAAATGAATGAAAACTGTAATACTTAACAAGTTAATGGAATTTGGGGTTGCAATGATTTATCAATATCATGGTTTAAGGTCAAAGTTTGCAAAAGGTTGAGAACCTCTTCATTAGGTCATTTAATTATTGTTTTAAAAAAAATCAAACCATTTGTTCATGGAAGAATGTAATTAAGTGAGCGTTCTAAGGTCAACTGAAACCACACCCCAAATAAATGACTACCACGGAACTTCTTCCTGCTTTCCAGTACCTCCGTCCATTATGTGTCACTTGAGAAACAGAATCAAGTTGGGTGAGGGTAATATCTTTTATTGTACTGGCTTCAGTTGATGAAAGAGACAAGCTTTTGAGCTGCACTTAGCTTCTTTTAAAGCTTGTCTCTTTCACCAGTTGAAGCTGGTCCAGAAAAAGATATTATCTCACCCCCTATCCTGGAACCAACATGGCTACAGCACCACTACAAACAATTTGAGAAATAGTAATAGATGAAATATTGATTCATTTCCAGTAGGAACGGAAATGTTTAAACTCTGATGAATTTTTGACCATTTACTAAAATCAGTTATATCCCTTAGACCTGGTCTACATGTAAAATGTAGATCTACATAGCTACGGTGCTAAAGGATGTGAAAAATCCAGATCTGAGTGTCATAGCTCTGCCAACTGAACCGTGGGTGTAGATGCAGCTAGGTCAACAGACGAATGCTTCTGTCAACCTAGGTACCATTGCTTTGGAAGGTGGAGTTCCTACTGTGTAAAAACCCTTTCTGTTGCTGTAGTCTGCGTCCGCAAAGTGAGGTTACAGCAGCATAGCTATGGCACCATAGATATTTTATTTAACGCCCACAGTGTGGATGTGGCCAGAGTGGCAATACCTCAAGGGGTGTGTGCTTATTTTCCAACTCCTGCAAAAGTAGGTGCTGTGGTGAATCCTACCAGATGAATGAGATGTTCTCAGAGACCAATTACTGTCAGGTTAAATTAGGATGGAAAAAAATCAATTTTAAAAAAAAGACTGGGTTTCTTGATTTTTGTTGTTGACATTTATGATTTTTTTCTTTTTGGAATCTGAATTTAATATAAAATGTTAAGGCCTACATTTATTATTTAGTTGTACATGTTAATCGTGTTTTGATGAGACGTTTGTGTCTCCAAAATATTTAAGGTGGTTTTGTTTAATAAAAAAATATATGCTGTTTTGTGTGTTTAATTCCATTTACGACCTTAATGCAGCTTGACACAGATCATGAGCAAAAAATTAATTGTGTAGTAAATAAGCAACATATTCACCATTTTCTAACATACTAAAAATGTACAATTAATAAGAATCTGAAGATATTAAGCTATATAATTGCTTAAACAAATTAAATACATATAGTTATAGTGTGCCCTCCCAGGTAGCAAAAAAATGTACCAGATCTAGTGTAAAGGCTCTATTTAATTGTAAATATAACCATTAAAATATGTATATCAACCAATGAGAATGCACCTTTCGTTAGGAAATAATTGAAGTATAAATGGAAAAAGTTGATTAAAATTGATGATTAAAATCAATATATTCCACTTAGTGTTTAAATCATGATTTTAATACCTTGGTTTAAATCAATCCACTAGTTTGCTCATATCGTTTCAGTTCAAAATTGTCTTGCAGTGCTTCTCTGAACTCATAGAGCATTTCACTGACTTTCTTGTGCTGGTATGGGGAATGATCTTCATATATATATGACCTGTGAAACTCCTTGGCGTCTGTTGCTTTTGAATAAAAAGTGCTATGTAAATGTAAGATCTTAGATTAAGGTGAGATGTGAAGTGTAACTGGCTGAACTAAGAATAATTATTTCAAAGTAATATTCTGGAGACAGGGCCCAGAATTGTGAAATATTTCAAAAGTGTGCTGTCCTAAAAATCATTTTGATTTTAAGTCTGTTGTCACTGCAGAAATCACTCAAGTTAGCCTAGCCTGAGTTAGAGCAAAATAATACTTGAGCCCAGAGGGATTGTGTTAGGAGCTGACAAGCTATCCTTACTCAGCCAAAGAACTAGACCCCCTGGTGGGCCAGCAACTTTAGGGGCAACACTTGAGTTACAACTTGGGTTGACTCTGCAGTGAACACAAGCCGTAACAGGGCAGCTATACTTTGGACTGTGTGTTTCTAAAGTGTTGAATAGACTATTGTAAGGATAGTCGTCTCCCATAATCTTTTGTAAACCTGGCAATAAAAAACCTATAGTTTTCTATTAGTGTAGCTCTAAATGCATAAAGAAGGTCTCTGATCCATAACAGTTAAGTGGATACCCTGTGAATGATGACATCTGTCAGATTGTGCTTTAATGCAGTAGTTCAATACAGCAGCATATTGACTAAGTTATGAAAAGCAAATGGAAAGCTGGATGTGCACTAGACTCTCATCTCCTAGGGGAGGGCTAAACCATAGTAAAACCTCTCCACCAGACGGTTACATACATTGTATTAATTGGTAGTTTTTGTATTGCCATGTAATTATGTATGACCTTTCTACTGATGAGGATTCGACAGACTGCATGAGGAAATGTCAGTCAGGCTGACCACACTAGTTCCCAGGTCAATTGAACGGTTGAGCCCATGTCAGACAGATAATGGAGGTTTTTTTGAAGCAGGGTGGGGAGAGAGAGGAAGATGGGTCACAAACTTGAATACATTTAGAGTTTTTGATGATTATTGGGTTATGAAGAAACAGTATTATTAGTAATTCACAATAATGAATCTGAGCCCTTTTGTTTTGTTAAGGAGTAATCAGTCTCTTATTCTTGTGTTGAATCTATTGTATCCATTTAATTTTTTTTGCCCTTCATAACTCTATTCTCTGCTTTTCTGACTAGTGCTCTTATGTTGAGCATTGCTTCTTCTGCTTTTGTCTGGTTCTCTCACAAGTGTATCTGCTCCTTTTTCATTCTGTCCTGAGACATGGAATGCCCTCCCTTCTTTGGTCTGACTAGCCACTTCTCTTGTCTTTTAATTTACTCCTAAAAAATGGCATCTTCTGTGAAGCCCACAGTATGAGAATCAATATTTTCTATTTCACTTCATAAATGGAAAAACATCTTAACTAAACTACCGCGATCAAAATGACTAATCACATTATTGTAGGCCGTTCTTCAGCAAAGACCAATAACTGTGAAACACCACCTCTCTTGGATTCTGAAGTTTGTCAGTGACATTTTCTGTGCGAAGCTGAAGACTTTTATTGTGTGTTCTTCTACACAGATTCTTGTACTGTCATCACTGTGGTGTTGGAGTGCCTGACAGGAGTGCATTAAGTGAAGTGACTAACATCTTTTCATGTGGTTTGTTCTTTCTTTCATCCTCTTCCCAGGGAAACAATTGTAATCTCTTTTTCCAAACAACCCATGGCCTGATTTTTCAGAGTTGCTGAGCATGTACTGAAATTCTCTTGAATTAGGCTTATGTCTTGCATGTGGATCCTTGTACCACCATGGAGTCCCATTCTCTGTTTACTGTTGGAGTCTTTCCCTTCCTTTCTGTGCAGCTCAGATATCTCATCTAAAGATAGTGCCTCATCTTATGTTAAAAATTGTTCTTAGATAATATCTAGTACAGTATTTGGATTCAGATATCATTTGGAATGTAATTCTTTCAGATTGTGTAAAATAATCACAATCCTGGGCAGTTCATTTTGCAAACAGAAGACTTCCAAGGAACCATGTAAGTGTTGCAGAAAGTGGTGGGAACTCAGGATGTTCTGAGAAACACTATTGAATAAAAGCTCCATAATGTGTTGAGGCACACATGCTTGATGGAGAGTGGCATCTTTCACATCAGGCATAAAAGTGAGATCCTAAGAACTGATAGTTATTAAAGATCCCAAAGCTCTTTTAATGAAAGAAAGGGTATTAAACCAGATATCCTTGCTAAATCCCATTTTTTTTAAAAGTATGTTCCCCTTTTTCAATCAAAGCAGCTAGTCAGAAAAGTTTGGAGTTTCTTGGGGATGATCCAATTGCAAGCAGAAATTGCATCAAAGAAAATACCATCAATCTTATTTATTTACAAGGAATGTACACAGACCTGCTTCTCTCAATGCAGGAGGAACAGGAACAAAACGAGTAGTTTCATAGGCCTTATCTACACTAGCACTTATGCCGGCAAAATTTTTGTCACTCAAGTTTGTGGGGAAAAAAACACCCCTCTGAGTGTCACCTGCTGACATAGCTGCCGCCATTTGTTTAGGTGATTTTATTATATTGGCAGGAGAGCTCTCTCCCGTCCACATAACATGGCTACACAAATGCTTCTGCCAGCAAAACTTATGTCGTTTGGGTGTGTTTTTTCACATCCCTGAGTGACAAAAGCTTTGCTGGCATAAGTGCTAGTGGAGACAAGGCTTTAGTTTGTGTCCTGAAACCTCTAGTCAACAGAACAAAATCTCTTACTAGCTTTTTTTTTTTTTTTTTTTTTTTTTTTTTTAAACAGGGTCATCACCCTGTGCTCACCAGCTACTGCTTGGCTTTGCATCTGTCAAAACTCTTGGGTGACACTCTCAGGCCTTGTTTTAGGTGTGGCCACACAATTTAAGCGAAGGGCATATTCACACATCAAATTCAATGCGATTTTAACTCAGCCCATAACAGCGTTTAACCCATCTCATAATAGCATGCTCTGTCTACCTAAATTCCCTTTGAAGTTTCAGTTAGGTGTGGTGATTTTCTTCAGGTAATGTCCCAAACTGTAGTAGTGTTGTTGTGTAACAGCTGCTGTTCCACCCCAGAAATGGCAGTATGTTAGTGGTGGGTGTAGCATTATTTGCAGTATTGTCTATAAAGCACTTTGGGATGAAAGGTGGTATGTGAATGTAAAATTATTGCTGTGAGGCAAGAGATGCCAGTGTTGACTCAAAAGTCTTTTATATGAATCGCAGCTGCAGTCATTTCTGTAGCAGAAGAGCCAACCATGGGGAATATCTTATAAAAGATTCCAGGCAATCTGAAATAGGAGGTAGGGCTTCCCGGAGTATAGTCTAAATGAAAGTGATCTCCACACTTTAATATTAAATGAGTTTGAAACTATTAAAGATCAAAAAAGAGAATGGCTTAACTGCTTCCCCATTGACTCTCTTCCTTTTTCACCTTTTATTGTCAAGTTTATTGTCCTTTCCAGACCCTCCCACCTCCAGATGACTCTGTAGCAGTGTACCTTTATTTCTGCTTATTCTCCATAATTGGTTTGCCCCAGCTAGCTATTTGCATGCCTCTCCAATAATGAAGAGGTTTAGAAGTTATTTCAAATCTCTCATTTGGACACAGGAGGCTTTTTCTTTTAAAGACATCATTTGCAAGATGGATTGTACTTATGGTCTTGTAGTGCGTTGTCCAGCACTTCGTAGGTTCTGAGTTCCACTATAATCAGTTTCCTCTGTTTATGTTGGTCTGGCACACAACAACAGGGAACAAGAAAAATATTTACGAAAAGGAAATGTGTGATTTCCTACTTTGTGTGGTAAGTGATTTTAAAGCCACAAAAATGGCAGGGGAATTCATGCAGGTGTAGAAACAAACTTGTTTTAATTTTTTTTAAACCTAGCTTTACTTTTTTTAAACCTAGTCCCTTTATAAACAAAAGTTTCTCCAGTCTGAGGCATATAAGAGAGAGCACACCATCCCCTTTTCCATTTTAATCCAGCCATACGTTTTTAGTTGAGACTAGAATGGAAAGGAAAGGAGAGAAATGTCTTCTTGGACTGAGGCGTTGGTTGTCAAAACTTCACCCTAAAGCAAATGGAAAAGGCAGTTATAAATTCTCCACAGGGTATTGTGATGGAAACTCTAATAGTCTTAAGCAGAGTCCAGGGGCGTGATTGCTCTTACTGTAATAGGGAGTATGAATTTCTGCTCTTCCTTACAAAAAATAAATAAATAAAATTAATCTTCTCTCTTCCAGTCTTCCTCTCTTAGCTAGAAGAAAAACTACATACACCATTAACCCTGTGGAGCATTGCAAGGCAATCCAATGGCGTCCTCTACTGCTGTGCCTGTAGGATTTCACTATGAAACAAAATACGTTGTTCTCAGCTACCTGGGGCTCTTGTCACAGGAGAAGCCACAAGAGCAACATCTTCCCTTGACTCCAGGTAACGTGTTTACATACGTGACTGCTTTATTAGTTAAGAGTAGAACTGAGAACTCTGTCTTGCATGTATGTAAACAGTGCAAAAAGCAGCAGCAGCTAGACTCATGTATCTCTGTATAGATCTTTGTTCACTTTTAAAATAACATGAAGACCTGGTGATAGAAACAAAGCCGTTCACATCTAAGTCACTGGTTGAATTTCAGTTGAGTCCATAGTGACTAAAATTTATTATTACAGGGTTGTTTGTCATATATGAACCACATAGGTGGTCTCAGTACAGCGCCTCAGAATATATATGCTGGCTGTCATTCTAGTTGCCAGTCTTGAGGTTTTCTCTGTAGTTACACTTTTTGGACAGTCTCCCACTCTTGCTTTACCCACTGGAACTGGCTTAAACAGGGGTTGGGCTTTTTTAATCACGGTTCTAGCCTTGTTTGCAGTGAGTTGAGACAAGATAGTGGTATACACACTTGTGCCCTGTTTATATTAGTGCTTGCACTGTAGCTCCAGTCAGTAGTAGTACAGTGGTGGGATACTTCCAACAAAATGCTAGTGTACCCCAGACTAGAGAAGTCAAGCACTGCATGGATCATGGAAGCAGTTCCTCCAGAACAGGTCTGAGGCAAACTGAGGTTGGGGCAGTGTGAAAGAAGCCACAACTGCCACAGACTGTTTCTCCTGTTTTATGGATATCATTTTAGTTTCCAAGGTTAACAATCAGACACCTTTTATGAAATTAAAGTATGTTTTTTAAATTGTATTTATTTCTTTTCTGGTAAGCAGCATTGTTCTGTTGTCTTGCTGTACAGTTCAGAAGTTAAGGTACATAAACCAAACAATGCAGGAAGTCTGTTTACTGCTTGTAACAGTATTTGGAACAGTCTCCCCACTTGTGCATTAAAGGGCTTACCCTCTCTTCCTTCAGATCCCTTCTTCTTTAAAATAATTCTTCCATGAAGACTTTCATTATTAACCCATCATCTGGGGAAAAGGAAGGAATGGGGGAAAATAAGCAGTGCTTGAACAATATACTCCTGTCATATGTCAGCTTGTCTGTGATTGTAAATGCCATAAGCCAACGACCATGTCTTCCCTTATTCTTTAGCGCCAAGCACTCTACAAGTAATCATAAAATGAACACCATGTATAAATATCTTGTATGTTTTGGTGGGTTGTCCTCTTAACTAGTTGTTTGTAAACCTGTTAATACTTCCTAAATAGATTCTTTCCATGTAAACATCAGAAACAAAACAATAATGATTACAACAGTGAGCATTTGTTTAAAGAGACATGCAGAAGTATAGTCATCAGATTTGACAGTGTTACCATATTAAAGAGTGAGCTTCATTACATCACCTATGACATGTTGATTTTTAAGTAAAATCTCTGATTATACATTTAGCAGACCAGACATGTCTATCAAATATTAATATTAAAAAAAAATGGACACACATGCTGGAGTTTCTTGCAGGTAAATGTACTTTGTCTGATTTTTTTTCAATAAAAGATATTTGGTTATCAGTTTGTTCTCTGTTTCTTTTGCTGGGTATGTAATTGGTGCATTAATTTTTCTATAATAACCACCTTTCATATTGTTTTGAACCATTCCTTTAGAGTTGGCCTTTTCTTTTTCCAGTGAGAGACTATCAATAGCTTAACAACTAGCAAATCAGAGCTTGATTTCCTTTTGTGTGACCATTTCCATTAGAAAGCCACAGGAGGATTACCAAAGGATCATTTAGTAAGAAATGTCCCACAACTTGTGATACTGAGCTATGAATTGCATCCCAGTACTTTGTACTAACTGGACATGTGCAACATATATACCTAAAAATCTCCTTTCACCACAGTTTCTCCAACATTTATCCCCATTCAATCTATATACACTATACAGTATATATTTTTAACCTGAATGGTATGAGGTACCAATAAAGCAGTATCTGAGACATTTTCTTTTATCATGCCACAGACTGAGGTTGCTGGTGTTTTTTTCCAGCTCAAAACCCATTCCTCTGGAGTAATTTGTCTATCCAGATCCTTTTCCCAGTGTGTTGTATATGGACATTTTTTTGTGAGGAAAGTTGTCTGCAAAGATTGATATCAATTAGTTATAATGTTTTTGTTTCCTTATTGACCAGACTTCATTGCTTCTATTTAAAGTTAGTTTTCTGTATAAAACAGCTTTTCTAGAAAGTTGAGAAACATAATGCCCAACTTGAAAGCACTGGTACCATGGGAAAGTGGGCAAGTTAAAGTAAGTTTTGATCTATAAATAAGTTAGAAAAGTTTTCTTTGCTGACTAGCTGGCCAGTCATTTTATTCCATGGCTCTCCCAATCTTTAAAACTTTTTGATTTGTGGTTTCAGTTAAGATCTGGATTTTTTGCAATGGATGATATTGGTGAAGAAAAAGAATTTATCTCATCTCTAGTTCTATCCCAAACCCATAGTTTATCCCAGTGGTTCTCAACCAGGGTACATATACCCCTAGGGGTACACAGAGGTCTTCCAGGAGATGCATTAATTCATCTAGATATTTGCCTAGTTTTACAACAGGCTACATAAAAAGCACTAGTGAAGTCAGTACAAACTAAAATTTCATACAGACAATGATTTGTTTATACTGCTTTATATGCTATACAACTGAAATGTAAGTACAGTATATTCTAATTGTTTTATATTATAATTATATGGTAAAAAATTAGAAAGTAAGCAGTTTTTCAGTAATAGTGTGCTGTGACACTTGTATTTTTATGTCTGATTTTTAAGCAAGTAGTTTTTAAGTGAGGTGGAACTTGGGGTTAAGCAAGACAAATCAGACTCCTGAAAGGGGTACAGTAGTCTGAAAGGATTGAGAACCTCTGGATTAGCCTTTGCTAAAGAATATGTAGTAATTTCTGGAGGGTGAGATATATTTTTTTATTAATCTGTGGGAGCCTAGCAATGTTTGCACAGCCACAGTTTTCTTGTTCAATAAAAGCCCAGTGTTTGGCTGGGTTAGATCTTCCTCAGTCGTCTTCTACTTTGAGCTGGCTGGCTTGATAGTACAATAAAATACTTTGAACAGGTAGTTAGTCCAGTCTGTTTAATAGGTCTGTACAAAGTATTTGTAATCACTCTTGATTTTTTCTTATTCTGTATAAATCCTAACATCCTCTGTGTTCCTGTTAAGGTTTTTGTCTGGTGAGATTACAGAAAGATTCTGAAACAAGAAAGATATCCTTGGCAAAATGTTTTTAACTGTGGCTTTTCTTCCCAACTGAGAAATTGCATACTTCCCCCACTATGCCAAATCTTTTTTCATTTGCTGAAGTAATGGTTTGAATTTAAATCATAGAGCTCTTCTAGGTTGTTCGAGATTTTAATTCCCAGGTATTTTATAGAATTTTGCTCATTTCCACCCAAATGTCTTCTGGAGGAATGACTTCTCAGAGTCTGGCAAGTTTTTAGTTAGCATTTCAGATTTAGCATATTTACTTTAAATCCAGATGATTTCCTGTATTTGTTCTGATATTTTGTTTAGATAAAAATAATACTACATCATCTGCATAGAAAGCTACATTCTGATGTGTTCCTGTGAGTTTTATTCCGGTGATAGTCATTGTTCCTTATCCTCTGTGCAAAAGGCTCCATGGCTGGTTCTAAAGGTAAAGGAGACAATGGGCATCCCTGCCTTAGACCATCTATGTAATTAAAACTGGAGATTTTAACCCCACTATCTTGTGCAGGTGCCTTTGTGCTAGTATAAAAAATAGTTCTTCGAGTGCTTGCTCATGTCCATTCCACTATAGGTGAGTGCACGCCTCTGTGCATGGTTCCCAAAACTTTTTTCCCCTTAGCAGATCCCGTAGTCTGCAAAAGAGAAGAATGGGGGGGGCAGAACAAGGGCTCTGGACATTAGGAAAAAGCCCCCTGGGGTCCCGCGCACATGCCGTGGTATGTGAGGGACTGCCGGCCCTACGCCCCCTCAGTTCCTTCTTTCCACCCCTGACTGTTGCTGGAACTAGCCTTGCTCTCAGCAAGTACTGTTCCTCTTCTTTGAACTTGTTTGTTATTCTAAGTGGTTTAGTTAAGTGTTGTTAAAAAGAGTAGTTAGAGATAAGGCAAGTCCCTGTGGGGACTTAGAGGGGCCAGGCTATGCCCTGGTCGCCTGGATTCAAGCCATGTGCCTCCTGTGGGAAGGCCTTCCTGCTCAGCAACCCCGACGACCGCTTCCTGAAGTGTTTGGGGAAGGCACACAGAAAAGAAAAGTGCAAGATCTGCAGGGCTTTTAAACTGAGGACTCAGAAGGACCGAGAGATCCAGTTAAAAGCCCTGCTGATGGAGGCAGCGCTCTGTCCAGCGTCCAAGCTGGCCCACTCCACCTCAGCACCGAGCGTGACCTAGGTGCAGAGCGCACTGCCGGAACTGGCCTTGACTCAGCACCGTGCAACATCACCGGCACCAAGCTCGACTCGGCACTAAGCAACATCACCGGTACCAAGGAGAAAGAGGCAGCGTGTGGAATGCAGACGCTCCCCTGCGCCGTCAGTACGGGCAGAGTTGAGTACAGAGATGCACTGGACCTGGCCTGTTGAGTCTTCTCCGGTGCCTGCATCTCTGATCAGGGAGCCTCCCCCGACTCCTGAGAATGGGAGAGTGCCCCTGCTGACGCCATGGACACCTGCGCCCGCGCCCCCCCTCCCTGCCAAGGGAGAAAGGGCCGGTGTCATGGGGGAAAACCCGCGTTGGGTCCCCCTGAAGGGCAGTGGAGATCCCCAGTAGTACAGGGAGGAAGATCTCCTGCCAGATGGCCACTGGGGGTAGAGCAGAGACGCTCGCCCAGCAGTCACTCCAGGTCGGCATTGTCGAGCTGGCCTGCTTCGACTCAGGAGGCGGAGTCTCCCTCTTGGCACCGATGTCAATCCCTAGCACTGGAGGCAGCGCAGGCCAGGAGGCGGCACCGGTCAAGGTCTGCCAGGCGGCGCTCGGACAGCTCCCATCCAAGTTCCCCGGCACCAAGGAGTTTGCCCGCACCGAGGTGGCGCAGAACCCGGTCACCGTCGGAGGACCCGGCATCGAGGAGTCCATGGTGTGGAACCTGGTTGCCGGAGTTCGGCTTGGCACTGAGGAGCTCGGAGTCGTGCCGACCTTGGTCATCAAAAGGGTCTGCAGGGCCTCACGGCAAACGGCACCAGAAGTCATCAGTACCGAGACAACGCTCCGGTACCTCTAGGTCTTCAGAGCGCACCTCCATTCGTCTGCACCATTCGCGGCGACGGAGGCGGTCGGAGGCGTCGAGAGGGCGGTTCCCGGCACAGAAGGATGCCCGGGACCGAGGATGTGCACGGCATCGCCGGTCTAGTGACTCGGGGTCTCCCAGGGGGACACCCATCGGGACAGCCTACGCCCCCACAATGTGTCACAGCCCGTGGCACAGTCATCCCTGAGTTGGCCCCAGGGTCAATGGCCCCAGCAATGGCCTTACTGGGTCCCATGGGATATCCAGATGGGGCTGGGGTCCCAATCCATCCTGTCATCAGGGGTGCAGTCCATGCCTCCGGCACAGGAGAGGACCCATAGACGCCACTCCTCAGACGAGGAGTCGGACCCCATGGAGGGACCCTCAGCGGGTGCAACCCTTCGCCAGGAGGGGGCGCACCCACAGGACGCACCTCGGCAATCCTCTTCCTCCTCATCGGACGAGGTAGCCTCCCGGGACCACTCGGTGCCACTAGAGGATTTCAGGGCACACCAGGAGCTGCTCAAGAGGGTGGCGTCCAACTTGGGGCTGGAGGTAAAAGAGTTAGAGGAGGCCGAAGATAGCCTCTTCAATGTGCTGGTGGCAGCTGCCCCAGCGAGAGTGGCCCTCCCAGTCCACGAAGGGTCTTTAACATTGTAAAGGCCCTGTGGCAAACCCCTTCTTTGGTCGCCCCTACGTCAAAGGTGGCCGAGAGAAAGTATTACATTCCGGCTGAAGGGTTTGAGTATCTGTTCACTCATCCTGCCCCGGGAACCGTGATGATAGATGTGGCTAACCAGCGTGACAGACAAGGTCAGCCAGGGTCCACTCCCAAGAACAAAGACAACAAAAAGCTGGATTTGTTGAGGAGAAAGGTTTATTCTATGGCAAGCCTGCAGTTCAGGATTGCCAACCACCAAGCCCTCCTGGGTAGATATAATTTCAACTTGTGGGACTCCCTCAGGCGGTTCGCTGAGGCCCTGCCTCAGGATCAGGCTGCAGACTTTAACACCATCGTGGAGGAAGGGACCACGGTGGCTAGGGCAGTGCTCCAGATGTCCTGTGATGCTGCTGACTCGGCGGGCAGGGCCATAGCCTCCACCATCTCCATCTCGTGGCTGCAATCCTCGGGCCTGTCCCAGGAGGTGCAGCAATTGATTCAGGACCTCTCCTTTGATGGGTCAACCCTATTCTCCAACCAGACTGATGTGAAGCTGCACGGTCTGAAGGACTCCAGGGCCATGCTTCGCTCCCTGGGCCTGTACACGCCCCAGGCTTCCAGGCGCAGCTGCAGCCAAGGCCTCCGCCCAGGCCTTTTCGACCTAGGGATAGGAATGGGGGTTTAGAAGGAGAAATCAGCCCCCCAGCTCATCCTCAGCTCCCCAGCAGGGGCCCCCAGGAGGTCGGGCAACCAGAGCAGACAATTTTGATGATGCGCCCGAGGGTGGCGCCCCGACTGCTCTCCTGGATCCGCCCCGCCCCTTCCTAAACAGGTTAAGACCCTTCTATCCCGAATGGGCAAAGATCATTTCGGACAGTTGGGTCCTTGGCATAGTCTCAGGGGGCTATGCTCTACAGTTTACATCTACCCTCCCCCTCCCCGACAATCCTCCCCCTCTGTCCCTCTTCAGGGACCCCTCTCACTCCTCTTGCAGGAGGTAGACACCCTCCTCAACATGGGAGCTGTGGAAATGGTCCCTCAAGGCAGAAGGGGAAAGCGGTTCTAGGGGTTCTATTCGAGGTACTTCCTCATCCCCCAAGCGACTCAGGTTTCGCATGGTCTCCCTAGCTTCCATAATCTCTTCCCTGGATCCAGGAGACTGGTATGCCACCCTCGATCTCAAGGACACATACTTTCATGTGTCTATCCTCCCCAGCCACAGGCGTTTTCTCTATTTCACGGTGGCTGGATTCCACTACCAGTTTACAGCCCTGCCCTTTGGCCTATCTTTGGCTCCAAGGGTGTTCACTAAGTGCCTGGCAGTAGTGGCTGCCCACCTGAGATGAAAGGGTGTGCACATTTTTCCTTACCTGGACGATTGGCTGATCAGGGGCAGGTCCAGGTCCCGAGTGCAGGAAAGCATGATCCTCACTTGCTCCATGTGCAGCAGGCTGGGACTGCTCATAAACGAGCAGAAGTCCACACTAACCCCAGTGCAACACACAGAATTCATTGGGGCCACCCTGGACACTTCCCAGGCCAGAGTCTTCCTTCTATCTTCGAGTGATTGCTCATATCCATTCCAATAGAGGTGTGTGCGCACCCCGTGCACAGATTCCTGGAACTTTTTTCCCTTAGCTAGCCCCGCAGGGTCTGCTCAGGTGCCCCCTGGAGTGCCGTGCTCATGTCATGGTATATAGGGCGCTGCTGACCCTGCGGGCCCTCAGTTCCTTCTTTCCACCTGTGATGGTTGCTGGAACGTCTGCCTCTTGCATATCGCAAGTAGCCTCCCTTAGCATTCTAGTGTTTTTCTTTGTTAGTTGATTGTGATAGTTTAAAACTCATTAGTAGATAGCAAACAAGTGCCCTTCAGGGCTACATTAGAGCCATGCCTGTCTCTACTGGCTTCAAAGCCTGCACCATGTGTGCTAAAGTTTTCTCCGTGATCCTCACGACCGCTGCCTCCGATGCCTCTGTAAAATCTGCAAAGCCTTCAAGCCACGCACTCAAAAAGAGCGGGATGCCCGGCTGGAGGCTATCCTGATGGAGTCGGCGCTCCGGCCGGTCTCCGAGCCATTGAGATCGCCGGTGGCACCGAGCGTCTCCTCAGTGTGGAGCGTCCCGACGACACTGGCACTGAAGCCAGTGGTGCCAAAGAAGAAGATGCGGCCCGAGGCTGCACACATGGACTCCTCCCTGCGACTGGTACAGGCTGGGTCTGCTCATAAACGAACAGACATCCACTGACCCCAGTGAAACACACAGAGTTCCTTGGGGCCACCCTGGACGCTCCCCAGGCCAGAACCTTCCTGCCTCAGCCACGTTTTCAGATGCTGGTCTCTATCACCTCCCAGCTGCACTGATACCCCACGACAACAGCCAGGCACTGCCCACAGCTGTTGGGCCGCCCGGTGGCCTGCACGTATGTAGTGAGACTAGCTCGCCTGATGCTCAGACCACTTCATGCGTTGTTGGCCTCGGTATATGTGCCAAGCAGACACCCATTGGACTGGGTGGTCACAGTTTGCCCGCCCGTCTTAGCCTCCCTAAACTGGTGGCGGATTCCCAAGGCAGTGATGAAGGGCATTCCATTCAGGGAACAATTCTGCCGGTCATCCTAATTTCCGATGCTTCAGATATAGGATGGGGAGCCCACATCAGCGCCAACCTAGGCACTCGGGTTTTGGTCGGGGGAGGAGAGGCTCCTGCACATAAACATGAAGGAGCTGAGGGCCATTCGCCTAGCATGCAAGGTGTTCCTCCGTTTCCTGACAGGCAGAGTGGTGCACGTGCTGATAGACAACACCGCAGCCATGTTTTATATAAACAGGCAGTGGGGGGGTCGCGCGCTCCTCGGCCCTCTGCGACGAAGCTACCCGTCTGTGGGACTTTGCTGTGAGGCACGATTTCCACTTAACTGCCTCTCACCTCCCGGGAGTGAAGAACAACGAGGCGGATCGCCTCAGCAGTTCGTTTCTACCCCGCCACGACTGGTCGTTGCACCCAGAGGTGGTGGCTATGATCTTCCAGAAGTGGGGCATTACCCAACTGGACCTATTCGTGTCGATCTGGAACACGAAGTGCCTGAGATTCTGCTCGCTCCGGGGTCGTGAAACTGGGTCAATTTCTGAATCATTCATCATTAACTGGATGGGGACCCTCAGGTACGTGTTCCCACCCGTTCCGCTCCTGCCCAAGATCCTGCTGAAAATAGAGGGACAGGGCGGATGTTATACTCATTGCTCCAGCCTGGCTGAGACAGCACTGGTTCAACATGCTGCTGGACCTTTTGATCGCCCCACCCCTGGAGCTCCCGAGGCGGCACTCCCTTCTATCCCAGGACCATGGTCGCCTGTTGCACCCGGACCTGGACTCCCTGTACCGCACAGCCTGGAGGCTCTATGGCTGATGAAGGGGGAGAGAGCCTGCTTGGTGCAGGTCCAACAAGTCCTGCATGGCAGCAGGAAACCTTCCAAACAGGTCGTGTATTGGGTTAAGTGGAAATGGTTTACCTCTTGGGCGGAGTATTCCACCCAGCCTCTCACCTGTACAGGCAATCCTGGAGTACTTGCTCCAGCTAAAGCTCCAGGGTCTGGCGTTGGCCTCACTGAAGGTTCACCTGGCGGCCGTTTCGGATTTCCATCTGCTGCTAAAGGGGAGATTGCTGTTCTCCCATCCCATGTTGGTCAGGTTCCTCAAGGGAGTGGAGAGGCTTTATCTGCAGGTCCGTGACCCAGTGCCTCCCTGGGATCTTAACCTGGTCCTCTCGAAACTCATGGGGCCCCCCTTTGAACCCATGGCTTCATGCCCTCTGCTCATGCTTTCATGGAAGGTAGCCTTCCTGGTGGCCATTACCTCAGCTAGGAGGATCTCCGATATTAGGGCCTTGACCTCGGAGCACCCTTATACAGTATTCTATAAGGATAAGGTGCAGTTGAGGCCACACCCAGCCTTCCTGCCCAAGGTGGTTTCCCAATTTCATTGTAATCAAGATATTTTTCTCCCCATGTTTTTTCCCGAACCGCACGGATCAGAGGGGGAGAGGAGGTGGCATTCGCTGGATGTGACATGAGCCCTGGCCTTCTACATCAAGTGTACAAAGCCATTCTGGAAATCGATGCAGCTCTTCGTCGCAGTGGCTGATCAGATGAAAAGCTCACCTGTCTCCATCCATTGCATCTCCTCGTGGATTACATTAAGCATCAAGTTCTGCTACGAGCAGGCGAGAGTGCCGCTTCCGGGAACCATCACAGCACACTCAACTAGAGCTCAAGCATCGTCTGCAGCCTTCCTGGAGGGAGTGCCTCTGCAGGACATCTGCAAAGCTGCCACTTGGTCATCAGTGCATACCTTCACGTCCCACTACGCCATCGTTCAGCAGGCGAGAGAGGACGCAGGATTTGGCAGAGCGGTGCTGAGGACAGCTCACTGGTAGCTCCTACCCACCTCCAAGGTATTGCTTGTTAGTCACCTATAGTGGAATGAACATGAGCAAGCACTTGAAGAAGAAATCAAGCTCACTTACCGGTAACTGTTGTTCTTCGAGATGTGTTGCTCATGTTCATTCCACAACCCACCACCCATCCCTGCTGCTGGAGTTGGCAGAAAGAAGGGACTGAGGGGGGCGTAGGGCCCGCAGAGCCTTTTGTACCAGAGCTGGCCCTGTGGGATCTGCTAAGGGGAAAAAAGTTTCAGGAACCGTGCACGGAGGCGTGCAGACACCTATAGTGGAATGGACATGAGCAACACATCTCAAAGAACATCAGTTACTGGTAAGTAACCTTGGTTTAGCCATGTAAGGAACTGGGGGTCAGTGTCCATTTGGAACTGGACTTGAAAGTATTGTTGAAAATTGCTAATATCTCTGTGGCACTAAATTCATACTTCAATCTGTACAATTAATTTTTTTTGTCTTTAATAAACAATGTCTTTTTGTACTTTGGTGTCAGTATAATTTCTGTTATAATTTCATCTCCTCCTCTATGAAGGGACAGGCACTGGAGTACCAAGACACCCATGTGTTCTTACCTACGATTTGTCTGTTTCATAAAGCTTTTTGTGGGAAAACGTAGGTTATTTGCTTTTAACAGGAAAAATGACCATGCCATTTCCTAATCTGCAATAACTACACTGTGTTTCAATGAAGACACATTAGGTAAGAACAAAGCCACTATTTGAAATAGACAGTTTTGTTACCTGAACCCAAGATTCCAAGAGGAATAAGTATTTTTCTGTAACTCGGTTCTGTTTATACAAACATAGAAAATAACTGAGTTGTTTGAAAGTGGAGGAAATGGAGAATCCTATAACAAGCATTTTAATTTAAGGTCAATATTGAAACTGATTTAAGAGCAGAATGTCAGTACAAGCTTTTGTATTCAATTGACATCCAAATCTAGGAGGACATATGAGCTTCTGAACAAAGATAACTAGCTGACAAGTTTGCTCACACTGCAGAGGGATGTGGTCTCAGACATGCTGTTTGTTGTTCTAGGACACTGATACTTTCAAAATGTGTTTGTTTTATCCCCATTGCTGTAAACTTGCCTCCTTCCCTTCAACAAACAGACAAACACTGGTCATCTCTTGCCATCATTAATCAAACTTCCTTGCTGGCATTCACACTTTTGTCTCCACCCCATCACCCTACGCCCAATCTGTTCATATGCCATTGCCAAAGTCAGCTTCCTCTCTTGCTCTGACCATGTCACTTTCCTTGTTACTTGTTTGGAATCCCATTGCTTCAGTCTCTTCAGTCTCTCAAGCTCCATTTTCTCACTTTGAAGGTCCTATAACTTTACCCTACCTTTATCTCTCCTCTTTATCCTCTCCTTATATCACTGTTGGTGTCTCCTTTACTGCTTTCTATGCTTGTAACAGTTTTCTATTTCTTGTTGCTTAACAAGCAGCTCATGCAGTGCCTCTGGCATTCCATCTGCTTGATAATTATTGTTATTTATATTATGTGTGGTATGGGAGCCACTAAATGTAAATGAAAAGGAGTTGCTTGGGATCCCCCAGCAGGAAGGAGTGAGAATTTCCACTTTTGAGAAAGAAGGGATACAGGAAATGATAATGTTGGATTGTCATGTCATTAAGTCTATGTGACAATATATGTTAATACAATATCTTATCACCAAGGCTACAGTACAGCATCGAAGTCTGATTTTTGTGGTACTGCACAACTCCATGTGGCCACTTTGATTCTTCAGCTGTTGTGGTTGAACACCCCAGCTCTAGAGGATGAGGAGTCTAACATTTTGTTGATGTATGTTGGCTATCACTTACTCTTAGTCTAAATAACTATAAAGTTGCTTATAGTGTTGTGAGATCTTTGTAAGGAAAACATTTTTAATACAACTAACACTTAGTTCTTCTATTTTCTGTCTTTTAATTAATATACTTTTCTCTTTTGTGGCGTATAGAGCCGTCTGCAAATTATTTAGGAAGTGGTGACTGTCTGTATGGTTGCTGTTGCTTTGGCTTTAAAAGCAGCAGTTATATCCGCTTTAGCCTACTGATCTGGAAGAAGGAAACAGATAATGCCAGTTCAGTTTCAGACGTATGCACGCTGATATCTACCACAGCAACAAGAACACAACTTTTAAACAGTCTCCAGGAGTATCCCCTTTAGTATGCCAGACTCCCACTTTTCACAAGGGGAGGTTACGTGACCTCAAAGATGACTTGAATGAGCTGTGGCACTCCAGCACCCCTGTTTCTCACTATGCCATGCTGCCGAGAGTCCAAATGAAATCAGACTCCTGAGAAAGACTGCCTTCTTTGGGAGCAATGTACTTTTTCCAGCAATACCCAGAAGCCTTTTCAAAGCAAGGTAGCATTTATTAGTCAACTGGAATACAGTGTCTGGAAGTCCTTAGGTTAGCATGATAAAAACCAGGCTCAAGTCAGAGTCCATAGGAAGAAGCCATTGCCTCAAGATAGACTCACAACAGATACTCCTTCTCAATCTGTCCTGTAGAAGTTGTTCCACTTTTTATAAATAATCAATAGTAACTGGAGCAGGGATGTGAGCTTGGGTCTGTCAACAGGAGAGAGTGACAGCGCCCCTTGCCAGATTGTCCCAATGGCTAGAACACTCATGCATTGTTGGAGACCCAAGTTCAAATCCCTTCTGTACATCAGGCGGGGGGGGGGGTGTGTGAATCTGGGTTTCCCATGTACTGGGAGAGTATCCTAACCACTGGTCTAAAGGTTAGAAGGAAACTGCTCCTCCTTGTCCTGACGCAAACATTATTTTTTTTTTTTTTTTTTTTTTAGTTCACAATTTTTTTCTGTTTGGTTCAACCCAAAACAATTTTTTTTTATTTTTCAGAATTGCCAGCAAATTGAAAAAATTATTTTCTTAGCTCTACTCCTGAGTACTCCGCAACAACCTTAAGATAGTCTGTACAGACTATCATTTTGTCTTTGCTATGGCCTCTCTGTGTTCACACATTCACCCTGCTTTGGTTTTCCAGTCATTAAGTGATAATGTTTCGTTATTGGGGCTCCCATTGTCTGTTCTGATTTCTCTATTCTTATATGTGATTCCAGCCAGTGCTTGTTAAAATATCTGGTTTCATTCCAGGGAGAATATGTGACACTTGGGCATCTCATTCTCTTCTGCACTCTGTGTATAATACATAAACTGAGATACATACATGGATCATAAAAGTATTACCAAAAACTCCCACATTCCTCACACCCTCTCACGATTAACTTGTGTGACCTGGAGTGCTGCGAAACAAATTACTGCATTCTTTTTGCTTTTGGCTTGGGGGAAGTGAAGGCCCCCTACAGGATCCACTTGCGATAAGGGCCCTGCTTTGGGTTGACCTGTCCTTTAATCCTAGGAAGAGTGTGGCCACATATGAAGCCCCAGTCAGTGCCACTTCTGGGTTGACCATGTGGTGTTGCTTGATACTTCCATTTCCTCAGAATTCGATACTGCAGTCTTTTCTTTTGGTTGCTTCTGAAGAGCTTTGAAAACTACTTAAAGGGGTACTTCTCTTTTAAAAACCTTCCTATTGCACTGAACTGGTCTCTGAAATTGGACATGTTTCTTTATATTGCTGGGGATCAAGAGACCTATAGCTACAGAAAGCTAGAGTCTGTTGATCTTTGCAGTGTTTGCCCCCTGTAGAGTTACTGAGCCAGACGGATAGGTTTTTAATGCTCTAGCACCACTGAGATTGTATATTGTTGGAATCTGCTGTTGTAGAGTTGAGGGTGTTGATGAGATGGAAACCATTGACTCTACAGCATGAATTAGCAAAACAGTTCTTTTGTATGCTGGCAGCAGTGGGATTTCTCTTGCTCACATTTTCCACATGACTTGTTATCAAGTATGACAGTTTGTCATGTGTAATCAGCATCACATTAGTCCCATGAGAATGGGTCCTCTTCTACAAAGGCTGCTGCCTTCCTTCCAAGCAGGGCAGGGTGGGGCATATGTTAAAACAGGAGGCTGTATGTGTATGTACTTGTTGGGCTTGATTGTGAAGTGGTAGTTCAGCCATTCCAAGAGGGGATGTTGAGTGAATTGATAAAGCATTAGTGTGCAGCTGTTCATTACTCAAAACAAGGAAGAACTCTTTTCTGGAATTTATGGTTCAAGGTGAGAGAGAGAAAGAGTGTGTGTTTGAGGAGAGAGGAATTTGGGAAGCCTAAGTAAAATAGCTTTAGAGAAGGAGATAGTCGTATTAATTGTGAGGCTGAGGAAAAAGAAGTGGGACTGGCCATCTTCCTTTTTGAATGGTTCACATCAGGAACTGTAAACCTCTCCAGTTGACGCAGGCACTCAGTTGGCATGAGTGCACTTCAGACAGATAGCAGCAACTGGAGAATAGCATGTACAGTATATAAAAAAAAATTCTGAAGTTCCTACCCATGTTCAGCTAGATAGGTTTAGGTTAACACTTCATCTCACTTTTCAAATACAGATGTCACCACAATCAATATTAATGGATATATTAGGCTTTTTTAAAGATCTAAAATGGGAAATTTGGGAAACCATGGTCATGAATAGAATCACCATGGAGGGGAGAAAGATGAAATGTTGGAGGACAGAAGGAATGCTGAAGATAGTAAGTAGAGATCAGAGAACCAGGAGAACATAAGCCTAGTTTGTGGAGAAAAGCTATTGACGCTGTCGAAGGGAACAGAGATTAGAATAAATGATAAACAATTACAATTGGCCGGAAAGAGTTACTTAGTGAGAGCAGTTTTGGAATCAGAGCAGTTTTTGGAGTTAATGGGTGTAAACCAGACTGGAGCATGTTTTAGAGAACTGGAGGAAAAGTAGTAAAGAACACCAGGCTATTGATTTAGTGAGCTCAGGGGAAGTATGACAGTAATTTTATGGAACAGAGATCTTTAGGATAAGGGACTATAAAGGTATGTTGGAAAGTCTGTGGGAAGGAACCAGAAGACACGTGTTGAGAAAGGGAAGGAAAAAAAGATGGTAGGTGTGAAGAGTTTGAGGTGGCACGTTCTTTCTAAGCACTTGTACAAGCCACAAAGAACTTTTTCCCAAAGAACAGCTACTTAAGCAGAATTTTTGTTGGTTGTCTCATCCCAGAGGTGAATTTTCCAGGCAGTTAGACAAAAATCTAACCAGTAGTTTCTGAAAGCCTTCAATGTGTTTTCACCTGTTCATAAAGAGTTTGAGACTTTTCTGGACCAGAAGTCAACTAGCTGGGATCATATACAATCCAGAATGAAGACAAGTATTGTTGACATGTCTGAAATAATTTGGTTTAGTTGTTAGACCATCTAGAACAAGACTATGGCAGCTTTGCATTAGATGATCTTTTGTGACCTATAGACCCTATATGAACAGGGGAATATAAAGCCCGGAAGATAAAAGGACAGCCTAACAGAGATTTTAGGATTCTTCATTAGCTGTAGAATGCTGGGTCTGATTTGATTAAAAAGTGCCTTTTGTTGGTTGCTAGTTTCCTTGGATTTTTTGTTTATATAGTTTTGCAAAGTTTAGTGTTCAGAATAATGAAATATGAAATTGTATTTAGCCATCACTATATTTAGAGAAGACAGATGTGACTAGATAAATGTTGTAATTCCTGAGGCTGTCTGCTTTGATCTGATGTAATTATGGTTTTGACTGACTAGTTATTTGAATATTGCTTATTTGCTTCCTCTGGTTTATGTTGGATGGTTTTGAAAACCACTCTTTAATTCATTTTTGGAATTAAGATAGTGTTTGCCATTTTCTGTTTGTGCCCTTCTTTATAGTTTTTTGCTAATTCATTTGTTAAAACATTTTTTACATAGGCTATTTGGTTTAAATATGACTGTCTTGCACATATGCAGAATATTCTATTACATGGCTTATACATTGCTCATGTAATAAAATTCCATTGTAGTACATGCAAAAAGAGGTCAGACTTCATGTTGCTGTGGGAAATTTAACTCTTGTGAAACTAAATTCTAGATTCTTTACATTTTAAATTTTTATATCAGCTTCCATTATTTAATTCTGCCGCAAATAGTGCACCTTTTGACCAACCTCTCTCTGGTTTGTTTCAGGGGCCCAGCAGTCTGTAACATCACAGGCTTTGGAGAAAGAGGTGCTAGAGAAGCTTAAGACAGAACTAGAGGAGGAGCTAAAACACCTTGAAGAAGAAATTTTGGAAGGTCTGTGCTTATTTGGTGGACTCCTCCCCACCCTGTGTATTTTGATTGATGCTGTCTTTATAATGCAACAGTTCTTCTTCAGGTATATGGGGTGTCCATTGTAGGATGTGTGTGCGCCTGTACACTCATGACCAGAGATTGTAAATAGCAGAGTCTGTGCCTGTGCAGAGCAGTGCCTTGTGCTCTCAGGCAAGGACATATAAGGAGGCGTGGATCTGCGGCTTGAGGTGGAACAGTTGTGGTGTCTGCTGCTTATAGCTGCTTCCCGCCTTTCACATTTTTTTATTTATTTTATTTACTTAGCTATTTTTTATTTTTATTTTTCTTGATCTCTTAGTCAGAGCACAACTTATGCTTGTGGACTCCCCACCCAGCCCATTCCCCTTTGCCTCCGAATTTCTTGCCTCACCCTTTGTGCAAAAGATCTAGACTAGGTCTACAGAGTCCCCAGAGGGCAATCCAGACTTCCAGAAAACGGGACCACTATCTTCCGTGACCACTCAACCTTCCTCTAAGTGATCATTTTGATAACCTGGTTAAGGGCCTCAAACAATGTCTTCCTTCAGATCTTCTGCTGCATAATTCCTTCATCCATGCTCCCTTCAGAGTTTGCCTATCCTGTTTCCCACCTGCCTGAGAACTTGTTACCTCAGACAAGTGGATCCTAGAGGTGGATATTCTAGTCATTTCCATTTCTCACCTGCTCCCTGTCCCTCTTCAGGGACCCCTTTCATGGAGTTCTCCTAAAGAAGGAAGTTTAATGTACTCTGGCATTGTTGCAGAGCTAGCCACATCTGTGGCCAGATTCAGCAGTGATGTAAATGGTTGTGTAACTTTCATAGTGGATATAAGTGATAAAATAGTGTAATTTTAAAGTTTTCAGCGTTGTGCAAAATACGTGTAGCTTACAAGTCACATACATGCATGGATCTACCTGCTAACATGAAGCTCTGAGTAAGAAATTAGAGGAGATGCTTTGGCCCACAGATTTCCATGGGTTTGTAATTATTTCAGGCTGAATTTGTCCCTGGTGTGTCTTCCTGAAATTATTATATAAGCATGCTCTTATTCTGGAGCCATGGCATTTCACTGTGTGAAGTAAACTTCATGCAACTAGCAGCTGAACAGTTCTGTTGCTAATTGTATTTAGTGTTTTGTGATTTGCTTTTGCTTTGTCCTCAGCATTCACCAGCACAGGGTTTGACTGCCATACTTCTCCAGTATTCAGTCCTGCTAATCCAGAGAGCTCAATAGAAGATTGTTTAGCTCATCTTGGAGAGAAAGTGTCCCAGGACCTGAAAGAACCTCTTCACAAAGCACTACAGATCCTGCTTAGCAAGTAAGTTGCCATTTGCTTTACTCCATGGGAAGGTACTTTTCCTTTTAAATTCTTACAGCTGATATGATGCTTGTTATTTGATTGCACTTTGTTTTGATATTGTTTCTCTTCCAATCTTCCTTTGCTGTGTTTAACATTAAGATGATTTTCAAACCCTTTTAACTTCTGAGCATTGAGCCTCCAAAATTTGCTTGACATACTTTAAACCACTGGTTGATATCTGGCAATCCCTGAAAACCATATATTTCTTGGATACTGGACTGTAGCCAGGTTAGCTTCGCCAGTCTATACTTAAGATTATTGTTAGGTTCTGGATGCTGTAACTGTAATATCATGGGGATAATATTGTTGATATCTCTGTATTTTAGGTACCCAGATGTTGCTAAACTTGTCTTGGTTGCACATCTGCCAATGGAACTACTTCCACATTTTCATAGTGAGAACGTACCTCTCAGCTTGTCATGCTCCTGGCCTTTAAGATGAGGGACAAGTAGGAAATAATAGAGAAGTTACATTCAGGTAGCACAGAAACGTGTTTAAATGTAAGTCAGTTTCTTTTGTTATTTTTTAAAATTGTAGTGGGGTGGGTCCTCAAGGAGCCCAAATGAGACAGAAAAGGGGTGGTTTTACTTGTTACTGCATCCTTTCAGGTGAGTGTGGGCAGTTGGCTATCTGTAGTGGGTAAAGAACTGGCCTTTCATCTTAGGAATCAATGTTTAAATCCCAATAGGACAAGTACCTGACGTCCCGGTGTCTTGGTTAAAGTGATTCCTAGATATCAGAGTTGCTTTGCTTGCCATTTTTTTCAGTGTGAATGAGCAATCTGAGTTTTAGGGAAGCCAAACTGACTTCTTGCTATTCTAGTTGCACTGGATGACAATGTGACTGATGTCCAGAATTTGTGCATAGAAAGTTTGGGCTGGGAGGAGCCAGTTTGAGATTATCTATATACATTTGGCTGTGAAGACAGCATTGGAGAAGTTTGGGCTCCACTGTTTCTGATTTGTGGATTTATAGACTAATGGGGGTAGGAGGAAATTGAGGTTTTCAGGTCTGCCCATCCTTTGAGCATTACTTTCCCAGAATTCTTCTTGCATAGCTGTTCCTGATATTTTTAAATAACAAGGTAATGAAAGCCCAGAGTGTCAGTTGCCAAGTTTAAACTTCAGTTCTGGTATTGTGGGCCTATAGTACCTCGTACGGGCACTGGGGAGAGATCTCTGGGCCCTTATGAGGAAAGTGACCTTCACGCAGGCTTTTGAGAGGTAATGAGATGTGTAAGTAGTTCCCTGAGTAGCCCCCCTTCTTGCAGTGAACCAAGTGGTGCAGTTGCTGACTTAATAAATGAAATTGATGTTAATGGAAAGTGGATTGTCACACTTTTTGGGTATGCAAATGGGGTCTCTTTGCACTTGTGCGTAGACCAGCTAAGATTAAATCCAGACTGAATCCCAAAGATGCTGTGCTCAGTTGCATGGAAAGGTCTCTTGTTGCATCTACAGTATCTGGCCGGGACTGTTTGTGGAACTACTCAGCTTTGTTGCTTGATCTGCACAGTTGAAATATATGGTCTAGTCATTATGTCCTCCATCTTCAGAAGCTAATAAATGCAACAACTTCCCTTATGTCCAGCTTTTACTGGGCCAAGAAATTAAGTTCAATCTTGTGTATGGAAATGCTTTGTTCTGCCTGTAGGTTGTCATACCAGCTAACGGTGAAATTTCTCTAATTATTTTTTTCGAAAAAGAATGAGAACTAGTCACTGATTTGGTTCCACTTTAATTTTTTTTTGTTATAGTACATAGTGTTAATGAGAATTCTATTGCTAAGCTCTCCACAGGTTAACTGGTGTTTGGGTGACCCATGTGAGTTACCTGTGCACAGAAACTGTAGTTTTGTAGATCTTCAATTTGTCTAGCATATGATGTGAGCCTAGAGACAGTCTTAGTTGTACTGAACTCTTGGCACAAAGTTACCTATTGCAGTGTTCTGCAAATGGTTAGATCTTGTTAATCATCTATGTGCTCCTTTAGAAATGCACACAATGTATCTTTCAGATGATGCCCTTATACAGAGAGAAAGCTCTTTTATCTTCCATTCATTTCCCCACTCCTCTTGGTAACAGGTAAGCAGGATATAGAGAGCTTATGGACCATTAATGCCATAGGATTGTTCCTCCTTTGCAGGATGATAGGTTTTTCTTTACCCAATTTCCTAAAACATTTATTTACTTTGTTACTGAAGGAATAACTCTGGATTATAGCACTGCAATACTAGTGTTGATTGGTTAATTTTTAAGAGGCACTTTAATTTTAAGTTTCATTTTGACATGCTTTGTAATTATTTAAAAAATTACCCTTTGGACTTAAATTTTGTGTGCTTCTGCTTAATGTAACCTGATTTGTGTTTTGGTTGGTTGGTTTACAAAGATATTTTCTTTTGGGGAAGGTTGGTCAAATTTTTTATGGAAATATGAGGGAAAACTGTTTCACCGAGAAAAAGACACATCTTAAGTATTGTGCTCTGAGAACTCAACTTTGTTTTGAAAAAGAAAGAGATGTCTTTGTAGTCCTGAATGGGGGGTAGTTCCTTTTGCCACATTTGAAATCATTTTGGTTTTGAAATAAAACTAAACATAAATAAATATTAGATATTAAATACAAATAAAGATATGTAACTGCAAAAATCTGAGTTTGGATAGTAAGTGGGTCACTTGAATCTCAGAAGGTATGGTAGTATGATTCTCCAGTTGTTTGTAGGTGCAAATACACTCATAGCCACACATTATTCTGTTAAGTTTTACACTGCTGAGAGTTCATGTGACCTTTCCATGTAGTTTTATTGCAAATTTCTATTTGGTATTTGTAAATAGTTTGTAAATAGTTTGGACCTTTAAATCAGAGGGAGCTCTGCTCAACAGCCTCTTCCTGCAGCAATAAAGCTCTTGAACTTTCCAACTTGTTGTCAGTTCAGAAACTTGTAACACATGCCATTTTTCTGTAGCTAAAACAATACAGTCAATTAATGTTGTTGTAAGTTTGAGCACATCCTGTGCGTCATAGGCTATGGGGTTCATGCATGACAGTTGAAGGGGCTGCACATGGCCTTAATGACTGATGTATTCTTGACTTTGTCTGAGCCCTTTCAAAATTAATTTAGGCCTGGTTGGTATTTGGATGGATGATCATCTGGGAATACCTGGTGGTGTAGGTTGTTTTGTAACAGCAAGAACTTTTTACATAATTCCTTTCAATAGAAAATCTTTCATAAAAAGTTGCTTTACGTGAATGCCTAGTCACATTGCTCTACAGTGCTACATAGAAGATGTTGGTTTGATTCCTTCTCCTGTTAACTTGCCCTCTAGGCCCTGGTCCACACTTACGTGGCGATTCGGCGGCAGTCGACGGGAGTTACGCAAACTACACAGAGTAGCTTGTGTAACTCACATTGACTGCTTGCGTAATTCACGTCGACTGTTGTGCTTCCCTTCTGCGCACTGTCTACACTGTGCTATGCCGACGGGAACAGTATTCCCGTCAACGCAGCGCTATACTACTTGACGGGGTGATTTTACTCAGTCGACTTCCTGATTGATTGAGCGGGTCTACACTGACCGCTTAATCGATCTGGTGGTGGTGAATTTGCTGCCGTCAGTATAGACATGGCCTAGGACTTCATTGAGTAAAACTAAAACTTCAGTAGCCTGCAGCCATATGGCCATGGGATGTAATCACATCAAATTTCAATATAAGCAAGTTTGGAATACCTAAGAAAATATGAATCTCACACATGCCAGACTGGAGCTGCTATTTAATCTCCTAATGTGACTACCTTCTTTCAGTGTGATTGCTTTTCTCTGTCTATCAGTTCATTTAAAACTAAATGTAAAAAAGAACTAAAGTTAAGACTTGTACTTAAAATAAGTAAAATTACGGTTCCAACAACAAACTTAATTCTGGTTTTCTATCTATTTTTACTACAATAGGGTTTTTTGAGACATGATCATATGTCAGTAGGTAATGTGATATGCCTATTTAGCATATAAAATATAAGGAAAGGAAGAGCACCTTTTCCTATAAACCTATATGTAAAATAACATTTTAATCTGCTTATACCTAATATATATTGTTTGTAAAGAGAGCTGGTTGGAAATTTTCACAAAAAACCTTAAGTTTTGTCTGGAAATGCCAGTTCTTAAGGGCAAAATGTTTCATCAAATCTATTGCAGATTTGATTAAACATTTGCTGAAGCTGGCCTGCAGTGCACTACAGTGGAAAACTGCCGGTGTTCCAGGGTCAACAGCTCCGCAGTAAAGAGCCTGGAAGCCCCAGGAGCTCTGGCTAGAGTCCAGCTTCTTGGGGCTGATAGATTCTGGTCAAGCAGAGGCTCTCACAGATTCCAGGGTCCCTGCCATGGAACTAGGAGCTTGGAAGTCCTAGAACCAGCTCCCAGAGGCAGCCTTGCCATGAGGTCTGCCATAGGCTGGAGACCCTGTGCTTCCTGACTCTCAGACCAGCTGAATAGTAGCTAAGAAACTGATGTAAATGTCAATTTCATGTATTTTGTTTCAGGAACCCCTGAGTTTTGGCCAACTCCTAAGGCTATTGTACTGTGACCTCTAACCAGATCAACTTTTATTAGAAACTCCTTGTGGAATCTTATTACCTTAAGATCAGTGATTCCCCTCTAAAGTTGTGTTGAAAGGGAATATAGGATTTACTGTAACGGATCAGTGAGCCTACTAATCGAGTATCCTGTCTCAGGTAGTAAACTATACCAGATTTTTAATTTAAAAGCCTGTGGTTTATCTAGCCAAATATGCAATACAATACTACTGGCAGAGGGGAATGCTGCCTTGACTCAGTTGTAATCTATGTTCTGAAGCATGAGACATGATAGCTTTTGAAACTGTCAACTTAGCTAGTATAACTGCTTATTCATGCAGTGGATGTGTGAACATTTAGTTACCTGCGAATTGAAAGAACTTTAATCTTTGTTTTTTCCTTATAACTTTTGTTGTTGGTTTAATTCCTGCAGGCCAGTGACTTATCAGGAATACCAAGAACGCACCCAGGAGGCCGCTACTCATGCCAGTGGATGGAACAAGGTAATAACTGAATTACCTTAACTTTTAATCCTTAACATTTTGAAGCTGGGGGGATGTTTTCCCAATAACACTTCTATAGCAGGATATACAGACCTATGGACTTCAAATATTTAGGAGCAACTCAGAACCAAAAATAAATAGGCTACTGTCCAGTATTTTCTCCCCTCCAAAAGATGTGTACTTGTGGCGTGCAATTTTTTTTTGCTAGACTGCATTTAATGCATTTGCTATTTGTTAATCTAATCTTCTTATGCTGGTGTTGGGTAACTAGTAAGATAAAGAGGTAGAGTTGCTGTTGGTTGACATCAATGCCTGGATGCTGATTAGTAAAAACTTTAAATTCCCTAGATACATTTGCTGTTGTAGTAGTTCTTTAGTGAAAATTGAGAAAAGTATTTCCATTATACCACTTTGCAATCCCTTCATTTTTTTTGTTGACTTTTAAAATTCTTTACAGTGCTGAATCTAATTCTGAGAAAAGTAAAGATAACACACTGCAAGATTTTGAGGTTTTAATGACTCAGAAAATTGAGTTAGGCTTTCTGCAGCACCCTCAACAACACTATCATAGGTGTATGAGCTGCTAGAGGGCTTTTTATGGTCATCACACAATATGTGATAGTCTATTTACAGCGGCACTGCATCTTTTCTATAATCTATGAGGCCTATGCATACCGCTTTGTACTATATTGTGTGATCCATCTAGCTTGAGAGATGTTTCTCAGAGAATCCCAAGACTTTGCAAAATGATATGCAAATCTATAAGTGGAGTTACTTCATCTAGGATACAAATGCAGCCACTTCAAATGCAGTGACTGACAGACAGTGCACAGCTACACTGTGCAGCAGGGTAAAACAAAAAGTTAATTTCTTTTTCAGTTGAAACTTCATGTGGAATTTAGGTAACCTAATATGATTACCTAGTTAGAGTATGGCCATTAGACTGAGGCTAGCACTCTATTTTTGCCCTCATTCATGTTCTCTCACACACCCCAAAAATTTTTAGGGGACACAGGGTGCCCGGTTTGTTCTTATCATTCAAAAGAGAGCATAGTTCCAGCCTGGTGTTAGCTGGAGCATTGGTTCTGCATTGACCCAGCAAAGAATGCTACCTATTGAATGGCAAAATTACTTCCTACTGACTTAAGTGATAGCTGCATTGAGATACTTTGATTGTGCTAATTTTGCTTGACCCTTGCTAATTTGACATCTCATGGGATCATAATACAAAATGAAAATACATAAGTCCAAGGAGCCAGAAAATTAAAGTTTCCACAAAATTCAACTCTGACTTTTCCGACTTCTTCAATTTAAAATCTGAATATTAACATTGCATTAATATATTTTCCGTGTAGTATGTCATTAGAGGACATAACACTATTTAAAAAACAAATTAACCTTCTGGTTCTTGGGTATTACAGCTATCTTCTACTTTTGTCATTCATATGGAAATTGAGATTTTATGCTGAAAACTGATCAACCCTAGATGTGGAGAAGTAATACCTCTGACTATAATGCTTGTATTTAAGGTATAAGTTTCCTTTTGGAGATCCATTTTCATCTGAAAGGACAATAGATTTCCCTGTGGACTTACAAAATATTCAAGTCTGCATATTTTATACCCTGTAAGTCATCCTGCCATGTGTGTTCTGCTTCTTGAGCTATCCTCTGAAGCTTTTTAGCTTGTATGGTCATGTGACTCTGACCAGTAACAGGGCTTCATCAGTAACAGTAGCCACCCTTAGATAAGTGTTCAGTGAATGTGTTTCTAATAGATTGTACATCTCATGCTCAGACACACATTTTGATGAAACCATAGTTATAGACTCTGTTTTTCTTTATCGTAACTGGAAAAAAAACAGGAGAATAACATGTGAACCCCAAAAGCTGCACAAAATATAATTTTCTCAAATGCAGAGTCTTATCTTAAATCAGCTGTAGAATCAATTATCACACCTTCAGGTTTCTCTTTTGGCATTCAGGGTGATATGTCTCTCATCCAATGGCTAACTAACTATTCAGTAGTTTTTTGACATAGGAAACTATTGATGAGCTAGGAGCACAACTTCTTTAGGCCTCAGAATCCTGTCAGCTTAGGTGGCTTATTGGATCACAAGCTATAAGAACAGATATAGGTGGAGCATGTATGTCTGTATATGTACTGTAGAGCCTCAGTTATGAACACCAGAGTTACAAACTAACCAGTCAACCACACACCTCATTTGGAACCAGAAGTATGCAATCAGGCAACAGCAGAGACAGAAAAAAATAAATAAATACTGTACAGTACTGTTAAATGTAAACTACTAAAATATAAAGAAAAAGCAGCATTTTTCTGTATTAAGTCAATATTCAGTTGTAAACGTTTGAAAGAACAACCATAATGTTTTGGTCATGGTTATGGACATTGCAGAGTTATGAACAACCTCCATTTCCAAGGTGTTCGTAACTCTGAGGTTCTGTTGTATGTAAATATAGTGTTTGGGCTTAAGGGGAGGAGCTGTAAAATATTGCCCAAATGGTAGTTACAAATGTCAGACATTTCATAATTTAGTTTATTAAAGCAGGTATTTTACACGGGCACTTATTGATTTACCCTTGGTGAATATAAACATTTTATGTGTGCTGTTAGCCATCTTTTTTTTTTTTAAAACATAGTACTTCTGAGTATGTGCAATATGTCAACCTTGAATGTAGACCTATTAGTTAATGGAACATAGAATTTGGATTTTCTGTCCATGGTTTTAATATAGTGTATAGCAATTTCAGAAAGAGAGGTTATTTTCTTGAGTTCCCTTTAACATGTTAAGTAGCTTCTATTTGAGATAATCAATTTAGATTTTTATTATACTCCTTTCTAGAAAGCAAATAACAGGTTGGGAAAAAATAAAGATACATTTATTTACAAGTCTAATAACAAAATTGTATAAAAGTAGAAAAGAGTGAACCAGGCTTTCAAAACTAATTACTGAAACATAAGAAATATTGAATTAAATGCAGGAACAAATCATAAGAGTATTTTATTTCCATAAGTAAAATCCTCTGTGCTGAAATTCTTAATCAAATTTTCTTAAGAGG
Organism: Emydura macquarii macquarii; assembly: GCF_026122565.2. Classification (NCBI taxonomy): domain Eukaryota; kingdom Metazoa; phylum Chordata; order Testudines; family Chelidae; genus Emydura; species Emydura macquarii. The sequence goes on from NW_027133667.1 coordinate 11,413,248, forward strand.
TTGGTAGTCTGCTAACCATGTAGCTACTAGAACTGAGATTTTGCAGCCTTAGATTCTTCCACCTTTGGGTCTGGTTATTCAGCCCTTTAACCTGAAAGCCCCTCCAGCCAATGGAGATTCCAGTCTTCGACTAGCTTTCAGTTGAGAATGACCAGCCTCATCAGGACAAATTTTCCATAGCACTTGCTAGAGTTAACCATCTAGAGCTTTCTGATTTTATTTCCAATGCAAAACTTTTAGTCCAAAAGATAAGATACTGTTTCAGCAAACCAGAATGGAAGGTTCATAGTATAAATAAAATATATGCCTTCATCATTCTTTGGAGCATCCTTATCCTCCTGGAATGTGTAGCAATTCATCTAATACTTATTGTTTGAATAGATGGAGTAAGAATGTATTGGTTTCATTTCCTGTTAAATTCCTTTCTCCTTTCTTGGCAGTGTTTTGTAGAAAAACAATTGTTAGGATAAGAGAGAACAACTCAGATGTCTTTTACAGCAGCTTTAGTCTTCTCCAGTTCTCCTGATCAGTGTTGTTTTTTCCCCTTTGGAGGAGAAGCTGCTAAAATGAATTAGAAAAAAATCTAACATTAGAAGTTGAGATATCTTGTCAAATTTAGTCGATAGGCCTACTACAAAGTATAAGGGTTGAACAGGAATAATACTTTGGTAACTTGCTCTGTGCCCTATTAGGATAATACCTATTATATTCTCAAAGAGCCCCAAAAATTGTAGGGAAAAATGTTTGAAAAGCTTTCCATTGAGATTGACACCTGATATAAAAGCTTTCAGTTGAGAAATAAACAAAAGCTTTTAAATCAGATGTCTCTCTATTCTTGTATTTTTATTACTAGGGGCACTTTGCATAGAAATGGAAACTTTTTGCCTTGGGAGATTATCTGCTCCTCATGTTTACTTTTGCCACCTGAAGTTGTTGCTGCAAACAGAGGGATGTTGTTTCAGGAGGGGAAGCCGACAGGAGGAGCAGATACATTCCTAAAGTGGATGGATGCTGTTTCCATGCAAAATGTTTTCAGTAACAAAAATCTGAGGGAAAACAGCAGATTTGATATCCGTTATTTCTACATAGAATAGTTCTTCAAAATTTTCGTCACACAAACATGAAGTAACATTTGGATCTTAAATTGTACTTAAATGTCCTGTCAAGTTTGCTTTTGCCAAGGAATGGCAGAGGAGTCATTTACCCTTTTAGTAAAATAGTGAATAGGGATACTGAATTGAAGTAAGCCCTTGCTTGACTAGAAGTAAGCCCTTGCTTGACTAAAAGCAAGCCCTTGAACAAAAAACTTTAACTCCCATTCCATGCTGCTTGACATATCTTTTTCAAAGGATTACATGGCATATTAAGGAACCAAAGAGGTACAGCAGAAAACCGTCATCTAGAGGTTACACAAATGCATTTATCTTCCTGCAAGTGAAATGCTTGGGCACATGTTTTATCTGGGTTTATGGTTAATCTGGATTAGGAGAAATAAAACTGAAACTGGAAGGACAAAGTGATATGTTTTTTTTAATTAGAAAAAAAAAGTTGCACCCATTTTGCTCAGCACAACATCTGGCAGTTTATGCAAGGTGACCTTTTTCTTGCCACAGATAGCCTGTGACTATACTCGGGGGGGAAAAAAATTCAAATTCAAACTAGCTTGAGCTTTCTGCTGCCAGATGAAAAAATGGTGTGATCCCTTCATCAACACAGGTATGGTGAGGAACCCAGTGTCAGAAGTAAACCAGTTTCCACCATGATTTGATATGGTTTAGCAGTCAGAATTAGCTTAAATATACAATTAATACAAAATACTTATTACCTTGAATGCCTTGGATATCAAAGCACTTTACAATGCCTATATGAAGTAAGCTTCCCCATTTTACAGATGGGGAAACAGAAACACAGAGGAGTTAAGTGACAGCCAAAGTCACTAAGTTAGTGACAGCTATGAATGGCTCCCTGATCCGGACATAGATTGCTCAGCTTCTCTACATTTTTCTAAAATTAGGTTCTGATTCTGGTCTCTGTATGTTGATGTGGCACGTATAGGGGATACAGAGATGCTGCAGCTGGCTGGAGAAGAATTCCATTGGCCCTTTGCTGCACCTTCTGTGAGGCCCGGCACAGAATCTCTCTATTGGTGTTGGTCTGCATTGATGAGATTAGTTGATTGAGAAGTGAGTATGCACATGAACTTGATCAGTCTGGTATAGAATCAGGAACATGTGCCATATTTAAACAGTACAGATTTCCACAGAATGTATGCACCATGCAAACATGAGCAGAAAGGAGACAGTACTAAACATAGCTGCATTTGTTATTTTTAGTGGAAAATACTAGCATGTTTCCAATATGCCTGGGCTGTCTAGTGACTCTGGACTCTATGCAGAGATTGTTGAAGGGGTTGATTAACTAACTGACTATTGACTATTTTCTAAATGAAAGTCTTCGGTCACTAAGACGTTTCTGTGGGTTTGGGTTAGAAGACAGAGCAGAGGAAAATATCCTGGCAGCAGACTCATGTACAAGAGTATCAGTTCTTTTATGCATGTCACACAGGAGCAAGATTTAGCTATAGAGATTTAATGTCTGGTTCTTGGTAAGGGAATTTCAGTAGTGAAAAATGCTTTCTCATCAGAGACTATGATGTGAAAGTAACATGTAGGAGCCTTAAGGCTTTGTCTATTCTGTTTAAACATTGTCCTTTTGCTTTATTAGGAGCAGCCTTTTTTTAAGCAGTAAATTAAAGTTTCTTTAAGGAGGTTTCTTTTAGAAATTGAGCTTTAGTAGGCATACCTGAGGTCTGGGAGCTAGATACTTTGTTTATTTTTAGGTATACTTCAAAAGTACACAATCACAAAAAAGTAATTCCTTAAATATACCAGTCCAAATAATCTTGCCATAGAATCCCAGTTTTGTGAATTGGGTCAGAGGACACCAATTGTGTAAGGATAATTGAGAATCAACTAAAGCAGGTAAATGGGCTGGCAATTTGTAAGCAAAGGAGGTTCATATAATCATGAAGCTAGAGGATATGACAGTAAGAATGAGTCTGCTAAATGGTACATGTGATATGACTACTGTGAAATGTTATTTCACAAATAAAGGAGCTGCACTATTTTTCCTACATTGACCCTTCAAAACCTGAATTGAATTGTGTACTGTTTGTGCTAAATTTTCTTCTTGGTTACACTGGAATAATCTTGCTCACTTAGTGGAATTGTTGTGGTGTAGCTAAGAGAATTATCTCATTGTTACAGCTAGTCAGAAAATTGTAGATAACCGTTTTCCTGATCCAAAAAAGAATTTTTTGTTTCATAATTTGTATGACGTTTTCCTTACTCTCTCCACCCCCATTTTCTGACAAGCTCTAAATAGGACACTTTCTCTGTGCACTATAATGCATAGAGCTTTTAGTATTGCTGCATATAATCTAGTGGGTGATCATGTAATGAAGGGCCCTGTTAATGCTTATGTACAATGGTGGAAAGCACTGTGGTTGCTTATGGAACTTAATTCTTAATTGTTTTTTACTTTTGTGTAGGTAAAATCTCAACTCTGATGTTTATATACATGCATCATTTTTGCACATAATAAAAAGTAGTAATGATCTGATTTAATCAGGGTGGGGATGTTGTTGGCTCTTTAATCCAACTTAGTGGTAGAGCTGTGGCAGCCTGATCCTGCCCTCATTGAAGTCAATGACAAAACTTAGTGGGAGCAGAACCAGACCTTGTATGCTGCTGCGCATGGAACTGGAGCTCAAGAGTAGAATTTGGTCTCTCGCTCCTCAGGCCTGCTAAGGTGTAGTGAGACTCAGGAAGATCAAATGCTTAAACAGGCAAGGGAAGAAAGACACTATCATGTGCAGTATGCTAGCAGTATGCTATTATTTACTGTAGCATTTTCATTTCCTAACCAGTCTTTTTTCCCCCATCAGCTTATAGTACATGGTTTTCACTGAAGGCTACACATGCCGTGTTTGAGGTTTTAAAAGTTAAAATTCCCTCAGCCCCCTGGGGTACCCAAAGCACTGAGGGAATAAAGCCTTAACACTGTTTTATTTTTTGAAACAGTGCGCACTAGGGAAATTTTAATATGTGGTCACAGAGTTCACACAGACAGGTAGTGCATAGCACACGGGCATGCTGTAGAGTTACACCTCAGCCAGTGAGTGTTCATGTAGATGTGTAATTCAGAAAGCTGAAAGAAATTTCCTGTGACTCTCCCCCTCCAATTCTATGCTGAGACAAAGTATGAGAAGCTTTAGTCCAAAAGGAGGGTAGGAAGTATCTGAAAATGTGGTTTAGAATAAAGTGGTATCTCAGTCAAAACTGTTTGAATGAAATGTTAACCTTTAAGATGGTAAGGGTAGGTGTAATATACTCTGTTCTTCCCTGTTGACAAGACCCTCTCCCATTTTCCAGATTCAGTTGTCAAGCAGTCAAAACACCCTATACCTCTCACCCAATGAGCAGGCATCTTTGTGAACCCCATCTGGGTTTTCACAAGCTGTACATCTGTGTAGGAATCTACCCTAGGCTCTGTACCAGTCTCAACCCTTAGCCTGCTTTTCCCATGTTGCTTTTCCTTTTTCCCTCTCAATTTTCCATCCTGAGATTGTGGTTAGGACCAGCACTGGAGAGGCTGCTGGGAGCAAGAAGTTCAGGCTGGAAGAAGAGTAGGTGGCAGCCTCCCAGGGGGGAGGAAAGCAGGCATTTGGGATTCACTCTAGCAGATAGTCTTGATTTCGACCTATCTCCTGTGGCCAGAAACCAAACCTTTTTCTCATAAACCACTTTCTAGTGACCCCTTAGGGGGACTGGTCAGTTTTTTATGGAGGATACATATGCAGTATATTTATTGGGAAGTGGGCACTTGAAAGCTTAGTAATGGTTTCTTCTGTGCCTGCTCAATGTGGTTTTTTCAAGTGTTGACTCTAATTCAAACCATTTTTTCCTGAACTTGGCAAAGTGCTACATAAAAACTTGATGCTGAGGGCAGTTTACATGCCCTTGGAAGAAAAAGCTCAAAGTTTAAAAGTTTAGCCCTTTTCTGCTTAAACAAAACAAAGGGTAGCAGGGTATTTACAGCAGGAGTTGTTTGTGTGCATATGTGTATATAATATAATGCTCTCAATTCGCTTTTCTTCACTTTCCAAAATAATTCACTTTTGGGTCAAGACCATTCATAGAAATCTGAAGATAATTTCTTTGGAAGGCTACAAACATGTTAAATTGGGCATGGAAGAGAAGTTTTTATGATGAAGACAATTTTGTAACATTAGGTAAAATCCTGTGTTTTCCCCACCCATTCCAAAAGTACAGAGGAGCCTTCTTAAGGGATTTCCTAACACCATGCATCTGCCCAGGAGTGTCTGTGAATTTGCTCCTTCGTTACATTTTGCACTGTTATCTGTTTTCTCCCTCAAATTGTCCTGACTGCCTCGTCTGTGTTTGTTGTAGCTTATGTAACCTCTGTGGGGGAAAAAAAGTCCTATCACTGTTCTAGTTATCTACCTGTATCTTGTGTTGTGGAGGGATGGGGCACAAAAATGCACTGCAGTTCTCCTCTGTAAGAGGGTCTGTCCCACAGAAGTTACTGTAATGTGCAGATTTCTTTACCTCAGATGAAATGCTGCTGCCCTACTGTTCTTTATTTTGTTTTTCCCCCATGGCTGTCTAAAACTGAAGCACATATTCCAGTGTTGTTTTGCATAACTGTAGACGGAGATCATTCATTTGTAAACTGTATGAACACTCCCTTCTCAAACACAATGGTGGTGAATCTAGGAAATGTTATCATTCTCAATCTTTGTGTCTCTTTTTGAAGGTCTTGGTGCCTCTGGTTCTGCTGCAGCAATTTCTGATGGAGCTGACAAAACAAGGCCAGGAGCCACTCGGTGCACTTTTGCAGTTTGGAGTAACGTATTTAGAAGACTATGCTGCAGACTATATCATCCAACAAGGAGGATGGGTAAGAAGGCAGTGGTTGGTTGATTGCATACCCCTTTGAGAGCGTGCTTCCATATATGTTTAGCTCATCCTCTGCTGGTCGTTCTATCAATAAAGTTTAGAGGATTTGCTAGTGGGTCAAGAGGTGGAGATAAGAGCAGTGATTTATTTGCTAGCCTCCAAAAAGGAAGGCTTAGATTCTTAGATGGGATATATGATTTGGGGTGTGGGCTTGTCCATTGAAGTGGGTCTCCAGTGGAAAACAGTCACTCATCCTTATATTGAGCACATTGCGATACAGATTCTACTTCTGTGTGGTTAACTCTTCTTCTGGTGTATAGACTATTGCACTTAGGAAGCAAATATACATAGGCCAATAACCACCAATGTACTGAGCCTGGGAGTTTGATCCCTCTTTAATTCCCCCCAATTCTGGTGAGTGCTGGACAATGTGTACAATATTTTCCCGTCTTTAACATAAGCTTTGGAATGTCTTTGGCAGAGGATGATCTCTCTTGTAGTAATTCCATATGGGAATGTCAGTAGGTATCACTTTAGAGACTTGACTGCCTTTTATTAGAACAGCATGTGATCCAGTAAGTTATTAGGCTACCCTTGCTCTAAATCTTGTTGCAAAATTCTTACATGCATAGTGACCTGGAGCTCAAGATTCATAGTGAATTGAGAGGTATATTTAAAAAAATAAATATTCGCACACTTTATACTGCAGTGGGTAGATCCAATTTCTGATCTATGTTGGGATGCCACCAAAAATGTGAAACCCCTTATTTCCAGCCCCAGCATTTTGTATGCTCATAGTTGACATGCTGGGTCTCCGGATTGGAGCTACACTGTAAGAGGTTGGGCTTCCAGATTATTTGTCTCAGGAAGGTAGAACATTGCCAGATTTAAATGGAATTAATCTGGGATTAATGAAATGACTCCAGCAAGTTGGTTTTATTGTAAAAATAAGCCGGTCAGGAAAATCCAGTGATTAAAATGTCCCAATGGGAAAAATCACATTGGAACAGCTTCTCAGACTGCAGTATTTTCGCTGAATTTTTCTTTGGCCGTGGGCTGTTCCATACTCACTTCCTCCTTGTCTCTGACTACTCCTCTTGGCAACAGGGTGTATTAGTTCCTTATGTTGGTGCTAATAGATTGCACCATAAAAAACAATTAGCCAAGGTGTTTGGGTTTGCCTGTCTAACCTTCAGCTTGTGCAGGATGGGCAGTTGTACATGGCATGCATTTCAGACCCTGGTTTAATTAGTGATTGCACTAGGATTTAAATGTGCATTGCTTTTGGTTAAGCCCTGTTTGCAATTTTAAGGAAGAAGACTGTTGGTGTTGTGCCTTATATAAGGCTGCTGCCCTTCATGCCTTACCTCTGGAAAGGCTATGTTCCATTCTCCAGCTTCTTTTTTAAGCCTTTTATAAACATACTGGTTAGAGCCTAGAGCTTCTGAAAACAAGCAGCCTCCCTGTATGGCTTTGGAGGGAGGAAGTGTGTGCATTGTGTTGGCTGTGTGACTGTGTGTGTGTGTGTGTGTGTGTGTGTGTGTGTGTGTGTGTGTGTGTGTACGTAGCTGGGTAGACTGTTCTGTGTGCCGTGTGCTTATCTGTATACATCCACTCAGGCATAAAATCAGAATGACACAAGTGGCATAGCAAATAAGCCAGAGCTATTTCTGAAACAGAGCAAAAAAGGCAGGGAAAGAAGTGAGGTGATGGAAACTTTCCAACTGAATAAATGTGGCAGCACTGCTAGTTGCTCCATAGATGCAGTGGGAACGCCTGTGCACGTGGTTTTCCTAATAGGGAGTTGTGTTTGCCCTTTGTTTCATCAAATGTAAATATTCAGATTCAATAGGCCATATCGATTTTTCTGTTTTGGATTAGGGAGTTCATATTCCAGATGCTGTCTATGCTTGATACTGTGTTATGAGTCAAAAACAGGTTACTGTTTTGGCTCCTGAAATGAAGGTAGCACAATTATTTAAAAGGAAAAGAAGTATCTGAAAACATGGCAAACTGTTAGCCAAAACCTTCTTTGTGGCTGTTTCAAGGCAGCACCCTCCCTAGCAGTTGTGTGTGGGTTGTAGCAGGTTATCAATAGTGCCACTCATGCTATGTCCTCACAGTTCTTATCTCCAGTGAATGGTGAACACAAAGACAATGAGAAGTGCAGCCAGGCTGCTGCCCCAGAGCTGTGCGAGGATAAGGCATGTGGGTGCAACCAGGGCTATCTGGTTCCTTATTCTTATCTTGAACCTGTGCAAGTGGAGCAAGCAGCATATGCAGTAGTGCCTGTTTAGAACTCATTTAAAAATGAAGAGATACCAGAATGACTTAAGCCATCTTGTGCACCAAACGCAGAGGAAGGGACTAGCTGAGCCTTCTTTGCAGAGGCAGGCCTTTGGGGATATGTGGTCTCAGAAGCAAGGAGGATTGTGTGGGCTGGAACCCACTCTAGTTTTTCCAAGGGAGTGTGGCCCTTTAAATTGGAGCGAGCATCTTCCAGGAAGAAAATACACAGTAGCAAGGGGAAGTGGGCTGGCTGAGCCTCCCCTCTCTCCAACCATTTTTCCTGTGGAGCTGGGATTTTGGGGACACGTGCTCATCAGTCCATGTCTGCAGCAGCATCTGGAAAGAGGTGGTTCTGCAGTGTCAGGGCATCCTGATTATACCACTGGGAGATTATTGGGTGTGGGAAAGGGGGAAATGGGCTAGGTAGTGGTCAAGGATTGAACATGATTAGAGGCTTAATCACTGGGGCAGTAGAATGAAAGTTGGAGCTTCATAATGGAAGTCAGTGAAGTCAGCATGCAGTATGGCGGGGTGGGAGGCAGCTCCACTACTCCAAAAGCCTCTGGGGCCAGAAGTGCCTTTTAGATTTCTCATCTCTTTACTCAGTGAGGATGTGTGCGCAGAGTGGGAAGGTTCTGAGGAGGGTGGTGCAGAGTAGGGCACAGGGGGAGAGGATGGGCTCACTGTATTGAAGGAGGGCAAGTATTCATGGGTAAAGGAATGGTTTAGTTAGGATTTTAATAGGTTTGAAAAAAACAAGATATTAAAGTAACTTTTATTTGTAGAGGCAGGTTAGTTCAGGAGATAATGGCTTGGCAGATGGGCATTTGGGAATAGCTTTATATCAAAACATAATGGGCACCTGTCCTTAGCCTGGTCACTTTGCTTGTATGTTGCATTCCATTCTCTTACCCAACATTTGTGTTTTGTCTTTTTAGATTGTAAATTCGTCAGGGCAGGGACTGTTTTCCTCCTTATTAAGGAAATGTGTGTCACATTTGGATGCAACTAAAATATAAATAATAGTTACTAAGAGTGGAAATGATTACTTCTGTCCAGTTTGCAATCCGTGAAAACCCTGTCCTGAAGATAGATGTGCATTAAGTTCTTAGGGCTGCAGGAAAGAAGGGGGCAGTCTCATTCTATCCCCACCTCACTTTCTCTTTGTAGAGTGATAGGTTAGCCTATAACTTTTGCATTATTTTATTCATTGTCTCCCTGTCAGAGCTCAAAGTCAGGTTTGATATTTAAAGCTCTCCAGAGGGCATGATTCTTTCTCTCTTGACTTTGTGTTTATTGAAGCTTGAATGGTCATGTGATAGGTCTTGTTCCTTTCTCATTTTGACCCATTGCAAAGCAGTTTCTGGGCTGATTTGGCAGTAGCTTAGCTCTTCTGTTTGCCCTGAAGCTGTATTAGGACACAAACAAACTGACGTGCAGTGCGCTTGCTCTCCCCCTCCCTCTCTGGCTCTGTCTCCCTCTCTGTCCTGACTTCTCCAGAGCTTAGTACTGCTGTATCAGAAGCGACTCTTGGTCTCGTGGAAGAGTGCAGAGTAAGACCAGACAGCTTGGGTAAGGCTTCTTTTTCAGGAGGCAATTTCTTTGGTACTTATCAAGCACAGCATGTCCTCTTCTGCAGAGCTAGGTTTCATCTGCATTGAAAAGAATCTTTGAGAAAATCTAGGAGAAGAATTACAAGATTGATTTGGTGAAAGCTAGCTGCCTAACCGGTTTTTGGTTTTGTTTCCTCAACTTTGCATTCTTGTCACCAGTCCTGCTTTTGGCTTGTCTGAGAGAGCGCTGAGTGTGAAATGTATGTCTGTACACTTTTTGAATATAAGATAGATGCATTTGGAACTTGCAAGCATTTGCCTCTCTTCTTTCTTGTAAAAGATTGATGCTTGAATCTGCTTTGTGATTCAGAGTAAAAGTGTCCCCCTCTTTCAGGGTTGATGCTGAGTTTGTAAGAAGACTTTGATACTACAAGGAATTGGCTCCTAGTATTTTGGTCTAGGTTTAATTTTTAACATTGATTTACTTTGTCTGGAAATGTTCATTCAGGGGAGCTACATGTAAGGTATTAGACTTTAAGGGGCTATCAATGTTCGGAATTCTTGTGTGGGTTGGGGCGAGAAAATGTTTTTTCTTTCCTTTGTACCTTGGCATTTTCCCTTCTGAAGGATCTTTACTGGAGTTTGTACCCCTTCTTGCTTCTCAGATTGGCACCTTATGAAGGTAAGACAGTCAGTTTGCACTATGAGAGATTAAAATAGCTGTCTGCAGCATCCCAGGACTCTGCCTTGGGAATGACAATGCAGAAATCTACAGACAAATACTACACTGTAGGAAAGGCAAAAACGTTTAATGTGATGGAAATACAAGGAAAGGGAATCTAACTGGAAAAGTTTATTTAAGGAGTTTTTATTTCAAAATAACTATACCTAAAATTTCTGTGGTAACACACACTAATCAAACAGCATTGGCTTTGCCTCATAAGAATGACCATAGTGGGTCAGACCAGTGGTCCATCTAGCCCAGTATTCTGTCTTTCGACTGGCCAATGCCAGATGCTTCAAAGGGAGTGAGAAGAACAGGGCAGTCATCAAGTGATCCATTCCCTGTCATCCAGTCCCAACATCTGGCAGTCAGAGGCTTATGGACACTCAGAGCATGGGGTTGCATCCCTGACTCTTGGCTAGTAGCCATTGATGGATCTATCCGCCATGAACTTATCTAATTCTTTTTTTAATCTAGTTATAGTTTTGGCCTTCACAACATCCCCTGGAAATGTGTTCCACAGCTTGACTCTGTGTTGTGTGAAGAAATACTTCCTTTTGTTTGTTTTAAACCTGCTGCCTATAAATTTCATTGGGTGACCCTTGGTTCTTGTGTTATGTGAGGGGATAAATAACACTTTCTCCACACTATTCATGATTTTATAGACCTCTGTCGTATCCCTCCTTAGTAGATCCTTTTCCAAGCTGAATAGTCCTAATCTTCTTAATTTCTCCTCTTATGCAGGCTGTTCCATATCCTTGATCCTTTTTGTTGCCTTTCTCTGTACTTCCCTAGATAACTTCTTTGGCACTGTAGAACAGATTTAGTACAGGCAGCATTTTTCGTGGCAGTATAGTACCTGTGACATGCTAGGTATTAGGGAGGGGAGTTTGCATGCTGAGTGGTTGAGCAATGCTTGGTGGGAAATTAGATCTCTATTTGGGGAAAAAGGAGAAAAGTTATATGTATTTAGACTTTCTCAAATGGAACTGGTTGAAAAAGTGACTTGCAGATACTGGGGAAAAAGGAGTGCAACAAGATCACTCCATGGGTCCACATTAGCCCTTGGGTGTGGTGGGAACATTGATTGTAATGTCAGTGTGGTGATTTGTGACTTGTTAGACATATTTGGTCATGTTTTCTTTGTATAAAAATAAAGGCAAACAGCACGCCAGCGATTGCAGATTCCATCTCATGTTTCAGAGAGAGATGGATAATATCCTTTCTACTCATGCTCAAATAATTTTTTTCAGAAAATGGAACACCGTTCTTTTTCTTGCTTTAATCAGACTATTTCTAAACTCTACTATAAATAAAAAGTGAGCAATGAGCAGCTGAGAGGAGGGACTTTAGTGGTGGGAGGGGGCAAAGGGTTCTTGCACAGGCAGATCAGTGCCCTGGATAGAGCTCCTTGATGTCGGCATCCCCAGTCTGCTCCTAAAACTTAATATTGCAAATGTTCAGTCCTTTATGATCTGACCAGTAGGATTTCTGGATCTCAGTATGGCTACTTAAATTAACATTTTCTCTTTGGACCACTTGGACTTCCAGCCTTATCTATTTGATGTGCTAAAATGTTTTAATTCATAGTTGTGTATCCTTAAAGATATAACTTAGATAGTGGTTTGGGGTGTGGTGTGTGGTTTTTTAAGAATGCTGGAGGGAGAAAGCTGATAGAGGTCTCCTTAAGATGGCTAACATAGGAATGTCCACTTTATTTCCACAAACTCTTCCTGGCTTATCTGTGGCTTCACCAATTCTAAGAGCTCTGTTTTGAACCACATAAATAGTGATACACTGAAAGCCTGTAAAAGATGCACTTTGTGAAAGGAGGGGTGCTGGTTGACTGTTGTGTAATCCCTGTCCTTAGAGAATTGGGACTGTATTGATGACACATCTGGATTTAGCATGGGTCTGTAAATGTACTGGCATGTGGAACAGATTAAATGGATTCTGTAGCATGTGGGACAGCTTGGGCTGAAATGAGACAGCGATGATCTTGTATAACAGTAAGGAATCTGTTTTTCTAGGGCATATACTCTTTCTTGAATTGGTTCTGAGTGCACATCACAGTTCCATTTACAGGAAATCTTCTGTATTATAGACCTTGAAACCATATGGTTCCTGCATCCCTGTATCTTGGAAAACTTAGTAATGCAAGATTGATGCTGTGGTCCTCAGAAAAACCTGATTGGAGGAAGAGATCTCGGGGCGTTCTTTGTGCATGACAATTTACAACTCCTTGGTGCCTTTTATTCCATTGGACAGCTGAATCTCATACGCACAAATGCAGTAGATAGGAGTGTTCCAGGGTAAAGTTTGTAATTTAGGCCTGTGAAACTTATTGACTGAGAAGTGTGCACCCTAATTTTTTTTATAGGAAAGGAAGCTGAATACATACACCCTGTCCCCCCATTTGGCAGTTCAAAAATTTTCCTGATGTTGCCCACACCCATTGCCTCATCTTCTTTTACTTGTTTCCTAAGAAGGCATTAGCTTTCTTGTGATTACATGTGCAGCTATTTTAACTGCAGGAGATTCAAAGAATATTAAAAGAACATCGGTTTCTCCACAAGGTGGTGCTCCTGTGTGGCTAATAAGCAGAAATTTTTTAGAGAGTCTGAGAGCTTGTATTTTATTTATTTTTAAGAGCCATGCCTGACAAGCAGAAAATAGCCCAGCTCTTAGATTTAGTAGTAGTGCCATAACTCACTGCTGGCAAACTATAGTCCCACTGTAACAGTCAGTCTGTGAGGTGGTTCAATGCAGTGAGTGATTTGCACAGTGGCATACTAAGGGGGGCACTTGGCCAGCCCTTCATGACGTGCAGCGGGTAGGGGTGCAGAGCCTCCTGCGCTCTCCGTCCATTGTGAAGGGCTGGCCCGGAACTTTCCTGCTGCTCCAGCCCAGCACCAGCTCAGATTGTGGCAGCCTCAGGCCCCTCACGGCATGCGGTCAGCCTCCAGCGCCCCCTGCCCTCTGTCCATCATGAAGGGCCATCCCAGTGCCCCATCCCAGCCAGCACTGGGCTACAGGGCTGGAGGGGGGAGCGCTGCTGGGAGGCTGGGGGGTGGCTGCTTTTGCTCCTGTGGGCCCCACACGCATCGTGAAGGGCTGGCCTGGCGGGGGTGAGGCCACCCCCTATCCAAGCTGGTGCCGGGCTCTGAGGCTGCCGGAGCGGTGGGTAAGTGTGGGAGGGGAACGCCAGGCCAGCCTTTCACAACATGTGGGAGGCAAGGGGCACAGGAGGCTCTAAGGGGCGTCCCTCAGTGTCCCCCCCCCACGCGTCATGAAGGCAGCACCAGGCTGTGGGGCACCGAGCGGGCACCAGGCTGTGGGGCTGCAGAGGATGAGGCAGGCACTGAGTAAGTGCGGGGATGGGAAGGGGTGGCGAAGCCAAACCTGCATTTACACGCCACAGACTCCCCTCCCCAGTGTAGCTGGGGGGCAGCACCAGGACCTCTCCTGCTGGGGGGTGTGAGGCGGGGAGAAGGCGCAAATGTAGGGTTGGCCCCTGGGCACCGGAGACCCTCTGTACGCCACTGGGTTTACACTATGGATAAAGGGTGAGTCATTCTCTTTAGTTCAAGACTTGGGCAGCTTCTGTGTGTTTATTTTTGTTTTTTGGAGGGTGAGATTTGTGGAAAGGTAAAACTCTGTTTTCTGAACTGATCATTCCAGGCACTGCAGGAGGCGTGTGAACAAAGGACTAGATACTGGGACACACCATCACTTGCCAGGTCAAACTTCAATAAGAGGTGACCTAGAGAGACTCCTTCAGCTTTTCAGAACATTTTTTGTTAGATGTAAATGTGTAGAGTGGGATATTTGTAACCTTCATTTCAGTGCTACTGCATGTTGGTTCCTGACTAAGCTTCTTTAGTTCTCAGAATGCCAGGCTTCTCTGAACTGGGACTAATGTGGCATCAGCTAACAGGAGACACCTGGCAGGTGGGTGTCTGAGCAGGGCCGTGTAGAATATAGAGGTTGGGGAAACATTCATGAGAAGACAACGGTCATACGCTGCTGCTTACCCATGCCATTTAGCTTCTGCTGATTAAGCTGGCTCATGGGCTCGGAAAAGGCCTGGGTGGGGATTTACAACGTAGATTACTTTCCACATGACTGCAGTCCAAGCCCATGCACAGTTCTCTGCATGTGCCACATTCCATCAGCATAGATGGATAAATGTGAAAGGCAGCCGTCAGCCAGAAGCTCTGATCGTGCTATGAATGATGCCTGGAACGCTGGATGGCTGTGAAATACAGCTGTGCCCTCCCTCTGTGTAATGGGGGAGAGGAAATTGGAGCAATTTTCTTGCCCAGCCAAGCTGCTTAAATTGGTTACATACCAACTTAAGGAGCGGTTGCAGAACTTCTATAAGTCCAAGTAAAACAATTTTTAAAAGGAAAATGAGGTATAAAGGGAAGGGACTTGTGTGACCTTGGGCAAGTGGGTAATCTGGGATAGAACTCTTGCATCTCAGCCCTTTGCACTAATTAGTAGACATAGCTTCCCTGCACTGTTTCATTAAGCCTCAGTTTTACACACAGTCAGGAAATTCCAAAGTGGCTTTTACAGCAACTGTGGCTTGCCTCTGTGTGTTGTGGCACGTACTTGTATTGTTCTTCTTGGCTTGGGTTGTTAAACTCTTTATAAGGACATGTCTACATGAACATTTAGTTTGTGGCAAGCTGGGTATGAATCTACCCTGCACTAGCCTGCAACAGCCTGACTATCTGTCAATCCTGCTGACATGCTTTAATAGTTCATTAACGTGCTTTGATCTACTTTCAAAGAGGAGAAGATCAAAACGCATTAACTGTTAGTGCACAGCAGCAGGGTTCACGTGGGCAGCAGGCTAGTGCTGGGTAGATTCACCCCTGTTTGCCATGAACTAAGGCCTGGTCTACACTCGAAAATTAGGTGAATTTAACTATATTGATTGGGGGTGTGAAAAATCTACATCCCTGAGGTGGTATACTTAAACCGATCTAAGTCCCCGTGTAGCCAGCACTAGGTTGATGGAAGAATTCTTCAGTTGACCTAGCCGTTGCCTTTTGGGGAGGTGGATTACCTATCCTGATGGGAAAATCCCTCCCGTTGGCATAGGCAGTGTCTACACTGAAGTGCTACAGCAGCACAGCTGTACCACTGTAGCGTTTTAAGTGTAGACAAAACCTTAAGATGTGGTTCTACATCTTACTAGACACTTCCCCTGCCATTCACAATTGTGTGGATAATCTCTGCCATTCGCAATCACATAATATCCCTGTGGGAGGTGCAATAATTTACTGCAAAGAAAAGTAACGTAAGGAAATTAATATTTTTAATGGTTCTTTTAATGTACCTGGCTGCTGGGCTATAACTGCACTTCAGACCCCTCTAGTCCCTCTTGAGTGCATCCTTGAGGTGACAGGCCTGGCTTCCTGCACCTCACTCTGGGTGGAACCACATGGTCCAACTGCTCTGACTGGATATCTGGGCTGCAGCCTTTCTAGTTTCCAAGAGTGTTAACAACACAGGCCCAGTTTGGTTTTGGCCCCCGTAATAGTTCCCCTTTGTGAGCCTGTGACTGTATTTGGTTGTAGTGCACAGAAACAGTGTCATCAAAACAAAATATTACTTAATCAAGGTACAAAGCTCGTAGAGCAAAGGGTAAAAACAATAAAAGGCGTACATGCATGCGTCCTACTTACACTTTAAACTTCCATTGGTAGCTGCTGTAAGATCCCCTCAACCTGGCTAACTCCATCTCTGGCTGGGAGAAGCAGACTGTCCTGCTCCCAGCATCTTTGTCACTCTCTAACCCCTTGCTATCTGGTCACCTTCTGCTGACACGCTGAGTAGTCTCTCCTAGCTCATTCCAAATCCCTTTCCTTTTCTAGGGTCTTTTTGGTTTAGGAACTCCTTTGATCCCAGGCTTTAGTCGTGGGAAGAGTAAATCATTCTAGCCTGGATCTGGCCAGAGAGACAGTTTCTTCTCCAGTGAGGGCCCAACCATTGTTATCTGAATTCCTTTGAAGGTTTTTAACCCTGGCATTTTATCTTTGTCATTGTTTTCATTTCCTCTGGATTTTCCCCTTATGGCTTCCTTTGATGTAAGTCTCTGTATTCAGGCAGGGTGTCAAACAGATAACCTGAAGGGCATATAATACTTACTTAAAAAAAACCCAACATACGTCCCTCATTTTCACATATGGGTCATTTGAAATAGTGATTCATGTTTTGGGTGTTTGGGGTTAGGGATGACTTACTACTCTTCAGTGGGTGTGGAGAAACTTGGAGGTCCTGGTTCTATTCAACTTTCAACTTGGATGGCCCTCTACCTTGAAGTTGAATTATTACATTTTGATTAAGGACAAAGATCTCCCAATGGAGCAGCAGCTTTTGGGCAACGATTCCTGCCTGTGCCTGTGCCAGGGGTTAAGAGTTTTCAGCAATTGTTCATGGGGGACCCATTGCTAATGATGGTTGGCAGCAATGAGTCAGTTTCCTGGTGCAGGCAGAGATACAGATACTGAATCCAAGCTGAAAGGCTGTGTCTGTGCAAATAACTTTAAAGCAAATCTCTCACCGTTACATTAGCAGTGATGCCGCCCGCTACATTAATGCACTAGTGTAGCTCAGCCTGTAACATGTATATGGCCATGACCTCTAACCCTGAGAGTCTGGACAATGTTAGTGAAAATGCAGGGGTCTGATCTACATAAGCGCTCCCACAATTGCTAACACAGGTAGAGCTGCAGTGGTGGGACACTTCCTGAATATTGGCTAGATAAAGTTAGTAGCATAGTGTCCTGTCTTCACAAGAGCTGAGATAGCTGAGATTATAGCCTGAAGCAGGAAATAGAAGTCCTCTTGATGGTGCAAGCAGGAAATTACTTTGATACCTGTGAGATCTATATTCAGTGATTCTTGCTTTTCCTGCTATTATGGGAATTCTGAAAAGTTGCTAGATTTTACTGACCTTTTCTTTGCTTGCCTGCCTGCTTTGAAACAGGGTGGGTAATGTAGCTCTTGCTGTATTGTGAATGTCTGTTCACGTCTGTAATCGCAGCTTCCTCAATCATTAAAAGAAGGGCCTTTCCCTTCTCCGGGAGTTCTGTGCTTGGTTAGAATTGGAAAAATGGTGTGTTTTCTGCTTTTCCAAGACCTCTTGTAGCTCTCCCATCCCACCCCCTCTAGTCTGTTTTACTGCACCTGCTGGCATTCCTGTGGTAGTTCAGGAATGGCTTTTCCCAGACCTCTGTCTTTAAAGGCAGAGGTTCCCAGTTCTAAAATCCTCCTGCGATTTCCATCTGGCCCTAGTTAATCTGTCTGTAGCAACTCTGCTGCAGGGTCACATCTGTGGACGAATTTACGGATTTGACCTAAATATTGTCATTCATTTTGTACTGTGGCTGCTTTTAAAAAATAAATAAATAAAAATTTAATCCTCTTGATTTCCTGAATAAACTCACTAATGCAGCTCAAGAAATGTTAATCTTGTGTCCTAAATAATTCATGACTGTACTGTCTGGCTTCTCCATTAAAACCTTCTAACTCTGATCTCTGAATTAAAAAATGGAGCACAAGTATTATATACCATTATCCAAATATGAGTTTTCTTGTGTCCAAATATTGTTTTCATCCTTGGGCCTGAATGGCTGTGTCTATGCTGCAGCTGGGAGCATGTCTTTCAGCCTGGGTAGGCAGACTCCAGCTAATATGCTAAAAATAGCTATGTGCGTGTTGTGGCGCAAGCGGCGGCTCAAGCTAGCCACTGGAGTCCAAACCTGCCCCAGCCACTGGGCCCTAGCATGGGTGGTTAGCTCATGCTGCAGTGTTCACACTGCCAGTTTTAGTGCTCTTGCTTGGCGCAGAGCTAGCATGAGTTTTTTCTACCTAGGTTGGGAGGTACACTCCCAGCTGCAATGTAAATGCACCTGAAAGGGCATCTCTCTCACCTGCAGGCATTGAGTATACAGTTAAGCTGGGCCATGATGGTTTTGTTGGTGATATAGAACTGAATGAACAGAGCCATATAAGTCTGTAGGTTTGTGGGGAAACTGTGACCTTAAATGTTTTATTTTGTGAGCTAAATCTTTTCAATACAGAACAAGAGACTTTCATATGTAGGGTTTCTCTCTCCTTCTTCCCCGTGCCTCAGTTGTTACGTATTTTTCCTTATCACAGATGTCCTTCAAATCCTGAGGCTGATAACATATTTTTCCTGTTATTCTTCCCATTCCCTCTCCCTGTCTCCTCCAAAACTGTTGTACTGACTTCTCTTATAAATATAATGTACATCTGAACCTTGCTTCTGAGTCAGCAGAAGCAGTCACTTCACTTCCAGCAGAGCATGAGGGACCAGGCTGAAATAATTAACTCTGATCCTCTACATATTAATGTAGTCCAGTTATATCACTGAACTGGCCCCTCATTTTGTGTTTTAACTAATGAACAGCTAGTGATGCTTTGTGACTGGTCTAAACATGGTTGATAGCTGCAATAATGCTGGATTAAATCATATGTGCTAAAGCTTTCTTTTGTCATCCTTGTACCTATTATCATCCTTTGTCATCCTTGACCCTTACCTATTATCAACATTCTGATGGGTTTGCTTTGCATGATCTTTGTCAAATTATCTCCTGTTTTTCTTTTTTAAGAACAACTTTGATTATCCTTTGTTGTAATTCAAGGCCACTTTTCAGGAAAAGGGATAAAGCAGATGAAAAAGGAGGATTTGCAGAGCTCCAGCAGAGGTGGAGAACTTAGTGAAGTGGGAGAAGAAGGAAATACATAGTAAGGGAACATTTTTAGATATAATGAATGAGAAGAGGTTTGTTACAAACACAAGGGCTGACAATTATAAAGACTGAGCGATAGCAAGTTAAAAATATTCTGTTCAGGTTCTTATATCACACCCATCACCATGGTATCTGAGCGCCTTTGAATGATGGATTAAGAAATATGACTGGCATCTGTCATGTGTAGTTCTTTCTCCATTCCTGTCCCAGGGAGGTATGGTGGGGAATTACATATGGATTGTTTTGTTGAGTACTATATAGAGGAAATAACTTATGGCCTGGAAAATGCAAAAGTGGGTGAAGGGGAGGATAATCTCAGGCTGCTGAAATTGAGCAGAGAATTTGGCCCAGATTCAGTTTACTGTCTACCTTGCAATTCTTCTGAGTCTACTCGGACTGTGTGGAAACATTTAAGTGTTTCTGTTATGATCATAGATAGGTGTTTGTTTCTGTATGCTGCATTATAATAAGAATTCTATTACAATTAATAATTACAGAGAAACAAATGACTAGTGATTTCAACAGCAAGTGCACAATACTCAAAAGTATTTGAGCAGCAGGCTGGCTTCTGCTATATCTAGCCAAGCCAGTTGAAGTCTGCCAGGATAATTTTGATCTTCATGTTGAGATTTCATCTGAATATAGGACAAAAGGAAATTTGTGTTTGAAACTCTTTTCTTGAAACGTGTCTGTCAGAGTTCCTCGGTAGCAGTCTTCAGAGTGCAAAGTCTGTCTATTTGGGTCTGATCATATTTGATTTTGTCTCCCTTTTGGGTAATTTTTTCTTTGCCTTGGTTTTTGGAAGAATGGTTCTATCTTTGAGTGATTGCTCATATCCATTCCAATATAGACGAGTGCGCGACCCGTGCACTGGTTCCTGGAACTTTTTTCCCCTTAGCAAGCCCTGTAGGGTTGGCTCAGGCACCCCCTGGAGTACTGTGCTCGTGCCGTGGTACATAGGGTGCCGCCCACCCTGCGGGCCCTCAGTTCCTTCTTTCCGCCCGTTGACGGTTGCTGGAACGTCTGCCTCTTGCTTTAGCAAGTAGCATCCCTTTTGTTCTCTATAGCACGCTACGATCCTTAGGGCTGTCCCCCCCGCAGGCCTTGAGACGCCAGTCTTGGCCTCAGGCACAGCGACAGCCTCAGTCTCCCCCAAGGCAGCCCCCCAGACCTGCTCAGCCCAGGAGGGGTCGGGATCGGTTCCGGGCGCCTAACCGCTGCGACCATTCGGGCTCTTCGGTGGGGCCCCAGCTGGGCTCAGGCAAGGGCCAAACAATAAAAAGCCATTTTGATGGTGCGCACGAGGGTGGCACTCTTCCCCCTGGATCTCGCCCAGCCCTTTGCCTACAGACTCAGGCTGTATTACACCCACTGGCAAAGTATCACCTTGGACCAATGGGTCCTCGGTATAGTCCTCAGGGGGTATGCCCTCCCCCCCCCAGACTACCCCCTTACCCTGTACCTCTCACGAGCAGCTCCTCACACAGGAGGTCTATTCCCTCCTCCAGATAGGGCCTGTGGAAGAGGTTCCTCCACAGGAGAGGGAAAGGGGATTTTATTCACGGTACTTCCCAATTCCAAGGCTTGAGGCCCATTCTAGATCTCTGCTGTCTGAACAAGTTCATCAGACGCCTCAGGTTCCGCATGGTTTTACAAAGTGTATGACGGTGGTTGTGGCCCACCTGCGCCACAGGGATGTCCAGATATTCCCATATCTGGATGACTGGCTGATCCGGGGCAGGTCCAGGGCCCATGTAAGGAGCAGTCTAGATCTCACTTGCGCAACATGCACCAGCCTGTGGCTGCTCATCAACAAGCAGAAGTCCGTTCTTATGCCAGTGCAGCGCATAGAGTTAATTGGGGCCACAATGGATGCCACCCAGGCCAGAGCCTTCCTCCCACAGCCTCGCTTCGAGGCGATGGCTGCCATAATCGACGATCTCCACAGCCAGGCATTGCCTCCAGCTGTTGGGACACATGGCAGCCTGTACGTATGTGGTGAGGCTGGCTCGCCTCAAACTCAGGCCTCTCCAGACATGGCTAACCTCGGTGTATGCCCCAGCCAGATGCCCTTTAAACAGAGTAGTCACGGTTCCCACGCAGATACTGACTTCTCTAAACTGGTGGAAGGACCCAGGGGAGGTATTGAAGGGAGTTCCCTGCAGAGACTTGACACCATCAGTAACTGATCACAGACGCCTCGGTTGCATTTCATCAGGCCATTGAGCTAAGCTTTAAATTAACGATGAGTTCAGACTATTTAATATTTTTCAAGTATAATTTTAGAAAATAGAACTAAAGTCTTGTATTCTCTTGTCAGTCAGTTACTGCTCAAAGCACAGATGAATTCTAGGTACATGTACAGTATCTGTACATTTTAATTTGTTTCCTTCAGCTCACTGAAGATGTTAAATAAAACAGCACCTAGTGAACACCTTTATTTCTCTCCAAACTCTACTGGATGAATATCATTCCCCTCTCTGGCCTTGCAATTAGTTTTTAATCTAGATGACGTTTCTACTTCTCATATGCAAGTCAATTTAAATGAATTTTTCAAGTAAGGTTTTTATCCTGCATTCTACCAAATGCTTTATTGAAGGTCTAGATATTTTGCAAAATTTGTTTTAAAAATCTTTATTTCCTTATTCCACTAATTGTGGCATTTATTAATTATAAACCCAAATAACTTATGCTCTTTGTGTGCTTATACCGCCCCCATCACAGTAGTGCAGTGCCTCACGACATCTCTGTGAGGTAAAATATTATCCCATTTTATAGATGGGAAACTAAGGCACAGAGAGGTTAAATGACTTGACAAGAAGCCTGTTGCAGAGCCAGGAACTGAGCCCAGGTTTACCACGTCCCACTTCACTGCCTTAATCACAAGACCATCACCTTTCCCTGTGCTCACAGTTCTTTTAGTCTTTATGATGTATTTATTTTTTCTTAACTTTACATTATTTTTGTGAAGGGACTCTTTCCCTGTCTAGCTCAGCAGTTCTTGGCTGGCACGCCTTATGGGAGAAGGAGGGAGAGATTGAGGGGAGAGATGTGAACACTTGTGAGGCAGCCAAACATAATTTTCAGTGCTTTCTTCTCACAAAAGAACTAGTCTCTTGGGGTTGGACATTAAGGTGTTCGTCGGCATGCATGGCAGCAAGGTGGGAACAGCTATGCTTATTTTTATTCACTTTATAGACACCTGCATTCCTTGTGTATTAGAAAAACAGTGCTATGTTCATAAGATCTAACTGGCAGTCCAGGCTTATCAAAATGGAAGTGTATTTTTCTTTTTCTTCCATTGTAATCATTGCAGTACAGTCTCACACTTGTGGCACCACAGTTGTTGCCTGATTTAGGTGCTTCATATTATTGTTTATAGAATGGGGTTATAGGCTCGCTAGTTAATCTGTTCAGAAAATAAGAAGGTTCTTGTCCCAGAATCAGGCTACACAGAGTTTTGCAAGGACTCTCAGGATGTATGACAAGGACACTCTTACTGAGAACCAAAATATAGCCTTAAAGACCTTTGAGACAAAACAGAATAATAATCAATCAGAATTACAAAGGCAGTAATATTGTTCTAGAGATACATGGGCTATTGTATACTATAAACTCTTTTAGATTAATATACTCACATCCTGCCTTGATAACCTGGTGGTAAGAGACAAAGGAGCAGCCTCTCGCCCCTGTATGCTGATGTCAATTCCCGAGTGGGAGAGTTTAGGAAATGCTAGAGAGCTAAGAGCTATAGACCGACTATAAGATCTAATTTAGAACTAAAAGAACTCTGTTGATTGTCTTATTCCTAGTCCTAATTTAACATGGGGGGTTGTCCCTCTTGTAACCTGAGCACTGTGCCCTCCTATGTCCAAACTTAACTTTCTCACCCACAAAATATCAGGGTACACTTATTCTATAGGCTGGGATGTGTGTGTGTGACATTATCTCATTCTCACCTCTGTTATTTCTGGCTTAACCATGTTCTTTGTGGTGTAACTGAGGGCATGAACGGTGGTAGCTCCCCACATCTGAACGCATCCTGACTTATCTAGGATAAAGGTTATAAATATTATGCTTTAGCTCATCATCACTTATCTAGGCTAAAGATCCCAAACATACGTATGCTAACTTGTTTTAGCTCATCATACAGGATGTGGCCTGTAGGTTTCTTGGGCTACAGCCAAAATACTCTAATACAAATCTGTAAATCTTTTATAATAAAACAAGCAATTAAATTCATAAGAAAAGATATATATGCAAGCAAGCAGGCTAGTCCTATGGGCTACACAATACACCTGGGGCACAGTTGCTCTATGGAGTAAGTGCTTTCTCTAATACTGTAGGCTTATTATTGTTATTGCGCTTGGTATCACTAATGGTCTTGAGTCTAACACTCATCTGCTGATGCTTTTTTCAAGGGATTCAGAAATGAGTTATTAGACACACACCATGTCCTTCCTTTTATAGTCTGGGGGGGGAATGAACGGTGCTGCTTGCAGCAGAGGAAAAAATAACTTAAGGGCAGCTGCTACAGCCTCCCTCTCTGATATGGCATTGTGGAGGCGTTGCTTTTGTCAAGCTTTGCCGTTGTACACCAGATTTGGGCACTAAAAATGAATGTGTGGTGATAAGAAAATAAGAGTTCAGGTGGAGCATAGAGGGGCAGTAAAGAAAGCATCCTGGAAAGAGACAGAAGTAGGACAAGGAACTTGAACTTATAGATGTTTGGGGAAGCATCATTCTTGTACGTGTAGTTTGTGAGAGGTGATGATAAACACCGCCTCCAAGGAGCAGGGGGATGTGAGTATTTGAAGTGAAACGTTACTAATTTTCAGGGGTGGGGTGGATGGGGTCCAGCTCCTCATCTTTTTCAAGTGAGGCTGGGATGGTGCAGGGATGATGATCAAGCAGAATGTAAGTAGAGAACTGAAGACACTCAAGAGAGGCCTGAATGGAAGTTGAGGGACATGGAGCTGTGTGAAGTCCAGTCTTGCAATACTGACCAGATGTTTTTGATAAATTAAAAATGATTTTGTGTGGTGGGGAGAAACAATCCAGCTTTGTGTTTTGTTTCAAATACTTTGTCAAATGCCACATGGTCACTGTTGGATTTTTTTCTCTGTTCTTTTTAATATCTCTGTTGTTGTCATACCTACCTGAGGTTTTCCTTTGCCTTTAGAATTAACTTTCTCTTGCAACTACTACTTCAGAATAACACAGAACCTGGTCAGTGGTTTTTGGATGGTGATCTTTGCTCAACCGGGAGTGCACAGAGCTGCTCCAGTCACAATGGGGAGGAGTCTGTCAGTCTTCATACACTGACATTCCCCACTGATTGGAGTCCAGTATCAAACTTTTAGGATGTGTAGAGTTTTTACCCAACTAAATAAAATAAAAAAACTAGGCAACTCTCTGCCCTGGTTGTTATCAAATCTGTGGATGATGCCAAAATTTAAGGGGGTGACAAACAAGGATTGAACTTGTTTACAAACTAATGGGAGATTCGAGTAGTGGGGGCTGCAGGTAACAGATTTACTATCAATACCTGTAAAGCCCCTATGAACAAGCAGTATAGAGCACACATAAAATAGGGGAGAGAAGATGTAACCAAGCTTTTGTGCCCATTTTGTTAAAAGCAGATTAACTTTCATCTTGTCTTGTTACTGATGTCCTAGCGCTTACATTTTATTCCTATAACTAAGTACTATATTAGTTTCAGAGAAAGGTGGGATCCAAGGAGGCGCTCTGTCTTAAGTCTCCCCGTTTTCTGAAAACTCCATTTAGAGAAGGTGGTTCTTGTAACTCAATCTGAAATAGAGATGAGAGAAATTGCCCTTTGGCAAAGGCCAGCTGATCTTGTTGCAGAGCTTTGTGAAGCTATCAGCCTGGGCTGCTCCTCCATGGAGCTGTTATACAGCAGGATATGCTGTGAACTTTGGAGTTTTTTATTGACCTGGTGTGTACTCTGCCTTTCTTCCAGGGTACTGTCTTTAGTCTGGATTCTGAAGAGGAAGAATACCACGCCATCATAGCAGAGGACAGCAATGACATCTACATCCTAACCAGCGAAAACTCTGGACAGGTGAGCCCTCCAGAGTCTCCCACAGTGACTACATCTTGGCAGTCAGAGAGCCTGCCTGTCTCTTTGTCAGCTAGCCAGAGCTGGCACACGGAGAGCTTACCAGTATCCCTTGGACCTGAGTCCTGGCAGCAAGTGGTTATGGACCCTGAAGAGGTAAAGAGCTTGGACAGCAATGGAGGTGGTGAAGAAAGGAGTGAAAATAACTCTTCCAACTCTGACATTGTTCATGTGGAGAAGGAAGAGATACCAGAGGGAATAGAGGAAGCAGCAGTGTCGTTGGTGGCTCTGGAGACTGAGACAGCACAGGAGGGGTTCCCAGGAGCCCCTTCTTTGCTGGAGATGAAGTCTGTACCTGAGATTGTGGCAAGCCCCTCTGCACCTTTGCTTACAGAACATGAGGAAGAGGGAAAGGTGGCTGAGGAGCCTGGTGAACCAGAAATCCCCATGTTGAGTAAACCTGTCCAGAAACCAGCCCCATCAGGAGAAAAGGCTGCACCAGAACCTGAGAAAATACTGCCTCTAGGAGATGAAATGAAAGTGGGGAAGGAGAGCCATTCAGAAGAAAGGGAAGAGAAATCCCCACCTGGAGAGGAGAAGCCCATCCTGTTGCCAGAAGGCAAATCTATACTGCTGTATGGTGGGGCTGCTGCTTTGGCTATCCTGGCTGTGGCAGTGGGAGTAGCGCTGGCACTGAGAAAGAAGTAACAGGGCTCTCTTGGTGAGGAAGGGGGAGAAAGTGGGATCCACATTTTTTAGTTGCATTAACTAAAGGTTGAGCTGCCTGCTGTTAATGGGACATTTCTATAACTTAAATGGTGAGGGTGTGAGGTTATTTGCTAAGCCTAAGGCTACGGACAATCATGTTTTTAGTAGAATTGGGATGGAGACTGGTATTTTAAAAAAATTAATTCCGCAAATCTCAGAACTGAAGTGCAGATGCTGAGGAAAGGGGGTGCTTGTACATGGGGAAACTGGAACAGACAATCCCAGGGGCAGGGGAGGGCCAGTCGCTGCTAACCCCTGGAACTTTTAGCTTCCCTGACTGAGCTGCTGTTGTGGCTGCTGTCTTGTCACTTTTCCTTGCCCACCCCCCCCCCCAAAAAACAAACAAACAAACAAACACCAAAAACCCAGCCACCTTAAGCCTGTAGCGTGAGGCTGGAGTCTTTTTTTGTCTCAGCTTCCTCTCAGGTACTGCACTGCTCCTCCTAATTTCATAGGTTCCTTCTAAACCCTAATGGGAGAGTGCTCATACTATACCTCTTTGCTCACACCTATTTAGCCCCTAATGCTTCCTGATGCCCCATCTTGTAAAGATGCTGCCTCTATATATCTTATCTCTGAGTGTTCTGATGTTGGTGAGATTGATGCATAGGCCACAATCTCTGTGCTACAAACGCCCTTTGTAGCACAATACACTACTGTTTGCTGGTTCGAGAGACCCTTTGGCTCCCTCCTGTGCGTCCCAGATTACTGCCACAGCTCAGTTACCAGAGAGCATGACTCTCACGTGGGTCAGTGTGCCATTTTCATAAAGATCTTGATGCTAGTGCTTATTCAGTGGATAATATAGAACTACCCCCATTTATAATTAAATTCCGAACACTGATGTGAGGCTGACCACACCTGTGAAATTCAAAGGTTAAATGGTTGCTTTGTCCTTCTCTTGGGCTGCAGTTCTATATTTTCTAGCAGGAGTTAAGCACAGAGTGGATTTAGTCTTAACTCAGCCTGGGTTGTGACACTGACAGCATCCCTGATATTCAAACTAACTCATGCCAATAACTAAACCAAACAGCATTAAATATTTCTTTTACTTGGCTTCTGAGTGAGGGTGGGGTTTGTAGATAGGTCAAACCTGAATTTTTTTGAGGGACAGAGAGACTGATGGAGAAAAGGTTATTAGAGCTGGTGCCATTACTGTGTAAAGAACCTACTTAGCTCAGGAATTTGACTCTTGCTGATGACATCCTTCTATTACTGTATATAAGCGAGACTGCTCTTACTCCATAACTATTGTAGCAGCCTGGCCTTAGAAATCTTTGTTGTAAAATTGAACTAGTTCTTTCCCTGGCCACTTGCAGCTGCCCTGGTTGGGATCCTCATTGCTGTGCAGTGAGTGTGCAGAAGAGTTGTCATTAGCAAGTATTACCTCAGGCTGCAGATTTCTCTCTGCTGATGCAGCTACAGTAGAGTGACATTACGTGTTTTCCTTGCCCTGGCTTCCTTCTCTTACCTCTGTTGTGGGTAGCTACTAGTGGAGTCCTTCCTAGAGTCCTGTCACAAACAAGATAGAATTTCCCATGTAGCTTCTATTTACTTTACTAAAATCAGAACCATTTAAAATGAGTCTAATTAGCTGAAACTACCCCAACCACTGTAGATTTTGCTATTCAGCATCTATTCTCTCCTCCATGGAAGGGGCTGCTCTCCTTTTGTTACTTACTTCATCCACACCCATGTGGCAGGCCCCTTTGTTACTAGTCTGCGAACAGCTGCTGCCTTCTCCCCCTGCATGCTCTGTGCAGGCTAGTCCTGTAGCTGGGCTAGAGGCTGCTATCATCTCCCTAGAGAGGGAAATCTTGTCTCTAAGACAAAACACTTATGCTTGGCAAATTTGAGAGACAGAGCCAGTCCCCTCCCCCTCCTTAGCCTTAGCTATAGGTTCAGAATGGAGTACAGTTGTGCACATGGAAATAGTCTCTCAGTGGGTGCTATGCTAGATATTTATAGGCAAATTATGAAATGTGTTCTTCTTACCCCCACCTTAAAAGTTTCCTGTACTGATTATTCATACTGGGACTAGAGGAGAGTAGTTCTTTACAGGCCAGGCGAGGAGAAATTTTCTACGAGGTTGACATCCCTATTGATACAAGGTGCAAGCATGCACTGTTAAATTGAAACATATCTACTCCCACACTGACAATAGTGGGAAAGGGAGAGAAAGCAGTGGCAACAGCAAATAAATTCTTGGCTTGCGGGGAAATATTTAACATAACCCGATCAAGAAAATGCTCAGGGCCTTGACTTACTCCTACTTCAGTGGAGAAGTAGCCACCATTCCTGCTTTTTTGGCTTCTTTACTGCCTGGTGATGATCCCCCTCATCAGTTCTTACTAAGAAGTTACAGTTGGGAAAATGATATTCTCCCTGCACTACAACTCTCCATTAGTTTCCACAAAGAATGCTGCCTGCTACATTTGAGTTTGAAGCAGTTGTAACCAAACTTCGCTCTGGCCCTTTGGTGGAAGTGATCCAGAAAGGGGTAGATAGGATTAAAGTACAGTTTTGTCATTTGTGTGAAGGCCATGCTTTTGTTCTAAGGCTGATTGTGTATTAGGAAACTGGTAGGAGACTTGCTCCCCCTCAAAGTAAAATGAGACAATCCTGACCTGAAGGAGGTGCTGGCCATCTCTCCATGGGAAAAGGGGGAGACTACCTACATGATGTTAGTTTAGTACTGTCATTTGCATTACTTGTCCCCACCTCCTTTCTAAAATTAAGTGCCTCACTGTGTGGCTATGAACGCACAGCCGGCAGCAAATACGCTGCCATCAGCTAGATTTTTTCCGGTTCAATTGAGCGGCAGTGAACACATGCTCAATCGATCCGAAAGTCAGTCTAATAAAACCACCTCCCCAAAAAGCGCAGAGGACTCTGTCGAGAGGACTGTATTTCCCTTAGCCCAGCGCAGTAGAAGCAGCGCACTAAAGGGAAGTTACGTGTGTAACTGCCGTCGACCGCCGCCAGATTTTGCCAGCAGTGTAAGACCTGCCCTGAGTCTGAGGGTTTTCTAGCTTGAATCCCTTCTTGCATCTCTTGACAGGCGTCTGATGCACACGCTCAAGCGGTCATAAAACTAACTACCAAGCACTTAGTATATTTTAAGCTGTAAAGTGCTTTACAAAAATAGTATTTGAATATGTCCCCCTTTTTACAGAGGAAAGGATGGGGCCTTGGTCACCCTAAGTCAGAACCCACAGCATTCCTGACTTCTGGCTCTATCTGTTCACAGGACTGGGCTGCCTACTACAGCAACAGTTATTCAGCTAATTGCTCAAGCTGCCTTTTAGTAGGCAAAACCACTGCCACGTGGCCAGAAACTACTTTTGAAAGCTAGCATTGTGTTTGGTTTTTAAACAAACAAGCAAACTACCACCCTCCTAAAACACCTGTGCTGCCAAAAAAGTGTAGACTTGACTTTCAGCTGAACTCTTCATTCGAAGCATGAAATCTCCCTTCAAAATGCACGCAGCTGAATTATTCATTTGTATCCTATTTTATACACATTCCCATATCCAATAGTTACAGAGGAAGAATTTCAGTACTCTATAGTGGAATGTGGTAATTGGTGGAACAGAAAACAAAACTGCATTTCTATCACCTGCAGGAAGCAGAGAGCCAGAGGAGCAGAAGCTGTATGTGGTTTTTATAAATTGCTTAATTTTAGCACTGAGAGGAACAGTAGCATTACTTTGAGCGTGGCTGTGTTTGTGCTTCAGTGCTCAACTAAGGCATTTTAAACCATGACCAGTTTGCTGTGAGACAGATATTTCACAGGGCTAATGACTGCAGGTAGGGCACGTATTGAAAGTATCATGTTGGAGCAGGGAGCATTTGACAGTCTTACGCAGTTATTCTTTGTTTAGTATAATCACATCTGCTGAGGCTAGGGGAGTAGCTATTTAGCTGGGAAATTAAAACTACAAACGGCTTGAAACATGGCAATAGAGCTACCCCATTATGTCTAAGGAAATTGAGTACTTGAGATGGTTCATGTTCATTGCTTTGCTTTTTAAAGGATTTTCTATAATTTTAATTTCTCTTCTCTTATTTACAGTTGGCCCTCCTTAGGTCACACAGGCAGAATGAGGTTATTACCCATTTGCTCCCTTGCAGCTAGTGGCCTGAAGTCATGCTGGGGATGCATAGTTAAGATTTGCTTCAGCAGCAGCTTCTGATTTTCTTGCTATAGCAGCTGGGAAAGTGAGGGGCAAGACCCAAAACTGACAGGCAGAGCAGACTCAGTCATGCTGCTACAAAGCTGGGGGAACTTCCCCTGGACTCTTGGTTTTCTGAGTTAACAGGACTAATTCCTCTTCTTATTCAAACAGTACAAGGCTAAAGACCCATTCAGCTTAAGATTGCCCCCTGGTTTGTTATACAAACAGCAAAATTGAATGGTGTACTTACTCAGCCAGAGTAGCTTCCGCTAGGTTTCCCAGAAATGCAGTCAACTGACTTGCACACGTCTGGTTAGGTGGATCCCAGAAGATGCCTTCACATCTTCCAGCACCTCACTGACCCTTTAAAAGAAAATGTAAAAGTTCCTTTAACAGACAAGTGCAGCACTCGTGGGGGGGAATAAACTGTCAGCACAAGACGCTTCAATTTCGTTAATTAAAAAATATTGTTTCCACAGTGTGTTCTCTCCAGCTCCCCTGGTCTGTAAGTGAAGGGATATGTACATTTTTCCTCCCCGAATGGGACACTGCTGTAAGAC
The DNA here is from genome assembly GCF_026122565.2 of Emydura macquarii macquarii. Taxonomy (NCBI): domain Eukaryota; kingdom Metazoa; phylum Chordata; order Testudines; family Chelidae; genus Emydura; species Emydura macquarii. The sequence goes on from NW_027133667.1 coordinate 11,444,175, forward strand.
CATGGCCCCAGCTTGCACTTTAATAAATGGTATAGTTTTCAAAAACAACGTGTGGACCTATTCTTATGCTAGTTCCCTTCTGTGTGCGCCACCCCAGTGATCCAAATCCTCTCCTGAGCTAACACCTGGCTGGTTAACTGTGAGGTAACAGGGATAAATTGTAAGAGTATGTCTATACCTTGCTGTAGTCCACTGTGGACAAACCTTTACATTCCTTGCTCTCCTGTGGTGCTGTGTGCACAGCATTGGGTCTCAACAAAACACGTTCTCCCCCCACCAGTAAATTGAAAAGGCTTACACTTCTCTATAAAATTCAACAGTGCAGAAGATATTAAAGTGATTCCATTTTACAGGGACAGCAAAAAAAAAAAAAAAAAAGGGGGGGGGGAGGGGGATATAATGTGAAATCACTTCCCAGGCCAATGGCATGCAATGGACAATTCAGTTTTTTAGCACTTCATGCACACCCAATGTAAAAAGGGACAACAGCTGCATTTCCAGAAGTGCAGACACTTTTTATTAAGTATAAAATATTTACAGGTAATATGAGAAACAGCAACTCAGTTTAGTTCATGTAAAACTATATTGAGACTGCATTCCTGGTAGGCCCAAGTCCACGCTAAGAGACATAGCTTTAAGGTTGCTAGGCTCTTAGTTGTTTACTACATGGAGGGACCTACTTCCTGGAAATTAAAGCTAAACACTCAAGTATACCCAGATGAATGGTATCTGACCTGATCACATCACTCAGTTCTGTTGCTTTTCTATAACTTCGCACATTTAAATCAGATACCTTCCAGAGGCTCAAAAGAATAGTAAGCAAGGTACACTCTGCCCCCACCCGTATTGATGGGGCTAAGGAAAAAACCCTGAGCATGCAGTTTTCTCAAAGATGGCTCTCCCCAGCCCATATTTCTAAAGGTATGTCTTTACTGCAGGTAGCCCAGACTCCTGCTCCTCCCCTCTCCCGTCCACACACACCACTCAGACTTAAAGTGGTGCTTTTAACACAGGTTAGCTGGTAGTGAAAAATACACATCGCGGAGTGCTGTAGCTATGCTGCCCTAGCCCAGGTGTAGAAATAGCTAGGTCAATGGAAGAATTACCTACTGTGATGGGAAAAAGTGTACACTACAGCAGCCTAGCTGTGCCAGAATAGCATGCATAGAAGAGACACAACCTAACACTCATTTGGCAATGAGGCTATGTCACTTGCAGCTAACAGTCCTTTAATGCTGTCCCACAATTTTCCATGTGTGCCTAGAAAGACAATTCTGTAGGCAAGACTAGAGGGGCTCAAGGTTACTGCAGCACCAGCGATGTGAGAGCACAGCTTGAAGTATGGGTGTGCCAATATGGCTGCTCATACCGGAGTTCTAGGCCAACTCGCTGCTCTTATGAGCTAGTCTGCGGGGAAGACATACCCTAACAGGCTCCAGGGCTCATTGCCAACAGATCCTAGCCCCAGAGCATGGGAATGAGCTCAAGTTTCAGTGAACACTCCTGAGTGCAATGCCAGCTGGCATTTCCTCCTAAGACATACAGGTCTGCACCAGCACCAAGTTACTTTATTACCAAATATTGAATGTAACAGGTAAGCAATACTCCTACATGTCTCAGCCAAACTGCACAGCTTTACACATTTCTCCTGTGCTAATCTGGCAAATCTAAAACATAACTAAGGGGTTGTGCTTCCCCCATTACAGTTGCATTGCAAAAGAAAAAAAAAAAAAAAAAAAGCAAAGTTTTTAAAGTAATTACTCAAGAAGCAACCTTCTCCGACGGTCAACAGCATGGGCTCCCCTCTCATTCAACTCTAGAGGGACAAACAGAACAGGAGTTAGAGAAGCAACAAGCCAAGACAGTATGCACATGTTTTCCTGTCATTCTTCTCTGAGCACACAGTAGCAAGGGGGAGTCTTAATGTTTAAGCAGGAAGGGTCTGACTCAGTCACAAATTCATCATCAGGAGAATGGAGAGATTTTTAAAAAGGAACAAGTGCCAAATCCTGCCTTGATTTACTCCCCATGAAAAGAGAGCAATCTGCCCCTACACCTAATGTTTATCCAAGTTTTCACTGTAGATGACTGCCCCCTCATTTCTGTGTTCATCGTAAAATATCTTATGGCTCTTTGATGCTATTTATCACTACACCTGCCAGATTTCTGTCATTCTAAAGCCTGATCAAGTTTTGCCAATATAATTTTGTTGATTGGGAAAAAAAAAATCACTGACATAGTGGGGCTATTAAAAGCTCTGTTGTAGATGTAGTTATACAGGTAAAAGAAGAGTCGTATTTCATTTGGGAAACTGATAAACTATACTGGCCAGAGTTCTTTAGCTGGGTCTACACTATCAGGGGTTTGCTGATATAGCTATATTCTTCTAGTGTAGACAAGACCTAAGTGGCACCTAGGACACTAGCATGGCAGGAGCCCCCCAGTAGTTCCAGAAACCACATCTAAATCTTGGGCACTGGCCAGTTCCCAAAGCAATACACACCTGGGGATCTGTTTCTGGAGTATTAACCTGGAGGGAACTGGCTCTGTTGCATACGCTCTAGCAATAAGTTGCCCAAGGAGTGCATTAGTAATTTAGTGACACTTCTCAGGTGACTCAGCCTTGTGCCACCACTCAAGATAGGCAGGCACTGGTAACCCACTAACACAGTGTTCAGACAAAATTATTGTAGACAGCACAGTCTAAGAGATCATCTGCTAAAGCAAGTATGGGCCCAATCCTGATGCCATTGCACAGCCTGACTAACAGGCCTGTCCAATGGGGATCCTCTGAGGAGTTGCTCTGGAGCCACTGCACTATGGTCCCACAGCTCATGTGCCCTCCCTGTGTGTACACGGGGAAAGAGAACAGCCTGTGGATAGGAATGCCACAAATGCTGCCCCTGCTTCTGTCCAACTCCCAGGAAACCTCTGCAAACCAGAATGCAGTTCAGTGCACATGGTACTGACCACCTCTCCAGGGTCCTGCCACCCACCCCCTTCTGCAGGTGCTTCCATGTCTGCAGACTAGGGAGGGCAAGTTTGCCCCTGTGTCAATGCACCATCATTGCCAAGGTTTCAAATACCCATTGATGCACGGGGGGCAAATTTAGTTCCTGACATATCAGAGCCCAACTGCCCTTTCAGCACCAGGACACTTTGACCTCTCCATTGCAGAAATTGGCTCATTGTCCCTCCAGCTATGCCTTAGCTCTAACAGAGAGAAGAGAAGAGTGGTGTCGCTATTTACTATTTAAACATCTCTCCATCCTCCCATTGCTGGAGCGGTCCTTCAGTGGCACTGAAATTACCCTAACCCCGCCTGCAGAGTGGTGGGGGGTGAGTGGGTAACAGAGTGAGAAGGGGAACCCAGCAGGACAGAAATGATGCAGAGCTGAGTGGAACATGATCAGTAAGGATACGATTGGGTCCCAGATTCCACAACTTCCCAGGACCTCTGTGACTTTAGGCAGGGTTGGAGCAGCTGTCAGCCTTGCCACATAACAGCGGGTGTGGGGTGCAAGCTGGCCCGGTCCTGCCACCAAACAGCTGATCGGGGTAGCCCTGGGGCTGCCACCAACAGCTGATTGGTAAAAGTCAGGGACAGGTCACAGGCAATAAACTAAAATTCACGGACGCCATTAATACCTAAAATACCCATGACAGAATCTTAACCTTAATGATTGGCATCTGGGCAATGACCTTCCTTGCCCTGGAGGGACTGATCGCTCCTGGGCCCATCAGTGCCGCTCTCAGGAGAGGCTGCTGTTTGAGCAACATGCAATTCGCCATTCACACCTCTCTCTTTACCCGCAGGGAGCCAGTGGACACAATGTGCTGGAAGAGGTCAAGCCTCAGGTGAGTGAGTGGGGGAGCTGCAAGTTTCTCACACGGCTGCCTCCTCTACAAAACAGCTACCCACAACTCCCCTGGGCCAGACTCATCCCCCAACAGTATTAGTATTTAAGCAGACTGGGGCTCCAGTTCCTGCTCTTGCTGCAAAGCCCCAAGTGGCTATAAGGTAATAAAGAGCCCACGGATTTTATAGGAATATAGCAATTAGAGAGGAAGGGAGCACGGCTAGGTCAGTGTCCCAGTCCCATCCCCAGCCAGGATTATTCCCTAAACTGCTTTGCCCAGTCCTGAGTGATCAGGCTTCTGCCACTTTTCTCGGGAGACACCCACAGTTTAAGAGATGGTTTGATGGTTCTTACTTGTTATTCCATGTTAATCACATATTCATGGAGGTTTTGGTTGATGTAATTCACAGTGGTGTTAAAGACACGGTGTAGAAGGGATGGCATTTTGTTTGCTACTGTTTTAGCTAAAACCATTGCCAGCACCAACATGGCTTTCTCCTGATGCATTTCCAAAGGCACGGTTCTCATGAGCCCCTCCACTGCATTAGACAGGCGCCTCATTATCTCCTAAACAGAGGGGAGAGAAAATTATTCATTTTTCTCTGCTGCCATTACAATAAGAGTCTCTCTAAATATCTCACTAGGGCCTGTAACAGTGACAAAACATCCACCCACCCAACTGCCCCAAAACCCCACTACAGCACCTTTAACTCAAATATTTTGTACCCAACACTACAGCACGCATGGACTCATTGTGGTGGTGTTTCACACCCGAGTGGCTTTTACATAATGGAGGTCACCATCCTGAACTGCAGGATTTACACAGAACAGAAGTTGCATATAGTGCTGATAAATTTAAATCAACCTTTACCATCACAGAGTGAGATGTGGTTCCTGCCCTGAAGAGCTTACATGCACCACACACTCATTGCCAGATCCTGAAAGGTGCCGAGTGCCCTCCCACTGGATTGGGCCCTAGATTGGACAAGACAAAAACCCAGGACCAGAGATCAGGTGGAGGAGATTATTGATGAGAAGTTAAAGGGGATTCCTAGAAGTGAGTTTTAAAAAGAGGGTGCTTAGTGCATAGGAACAGGGGACTGGTCCAGATGCTGCTCTGGATCAGCGAAAAATACCTATATACATCCAGCAACGCAATCGAGATGCTGCACAAACTAGGATGTGGAACTGCTCTGCAATGCACAAAAAGCTCATTAGGTCACAAACCAAAAGGTGCACATCTCTGCCTCCTACACTGATGGAGTTTAAAAGTTTTAGGCCCCCAATTTAGGACTTTGGCATAACAAGGTCCTGGGCACCCACAGCTGCCACTGAAGGTCAGTGGGAATTGTGACTGCTCGGAGCCTTTCAGGACCAGGTCTTTAGATTTTATACAAGGGGTTTTATAACATGAATAGAGATTGTTTAAAATCATCAAACCTTGTCTACCACACCCCACTTGCTGAGAGTTTGATTCTGGAGCAGAGTAGATCACACACTGCGTTGCCTGTAACTTGCACAGAGATGCTTGGGAAACATGTCTCCCTGGGCAAGAGTGGGGGAGAATGTCAAAATGCCACACTTATATGAAGATAGTGGACAGCTCCAAGGAGGCAAACAAAAGTAACGAGCAGATCTAGGTCTGGATCTTCTGAGAGGAAGGATGTTTTAATGGCTAAAGCACAAGTGGAAGTTGGAAGAGCTGGGTTTTATTCCTTACGCTCTCTCAGGGTTTTCTGCAACACCCAACACTGCAGTATTGAACAGGTGCTGAGTTTCTGCCACCGACAGTATTATTTAAGCATCAGTGTGCTTAGCTGGGTACATGAGACAGAAGTCCTAACACATGCACAAGGTTCAGTGTTAGCTAAAGTCACTTAGGGCAGAGGCTCTCAACCTTTCCAGACTACTGAACCCCGTTCAGGAGTCTGATTTGTCTTGCACACCCCAGGTTTCACCTCACACAAAAAACAGACATAAAAGAGTCACCGCACACTGTTCCTGAAACAATGCCTGCTTTCTCCTTTTTACCATATAATCATAAAATAAAATAAATCAACTGGAATATAAATATCGTACTTACATTTCAGTGTATAGCGCAGTATACACAAGTCATGGGCGGCATGAAATTTTAGTTTGTACTGACTTCGCTAGTGCTTTTTATGTAGCCTGTTGTAAAAGTAGCCAAATATCTAAGATGAATTAACGTACCCCCGGAAGACCTCTGCGTACTCCTGGTTGAGAACTACTGACCTAGGATATGTTTACACCGCAAAAGCCAAACTAAACCAAAACACCACACAAACCACAGCAGCAAATCTCGGAACCCTGGTCTACAGGCTCAAATGGCAGTGGAGATGTTCCTGCGCAGACTCTGAAACTTGACGATAGGGGTGGGTCTCAGAGCCCAGGCTCCAGCCCAAGCAGGAAGGTCTACACTTCTATTTTTAGCCCTGTAGAATGAGTCTCAGTCAGTCAGTTGGCCCAGACTCTGAGACTCACTGCTGTGCTTTTGGGGTTTTCTGCCATGTAGCTATACCCTTAGGGCCTGATTTTCAGAGGTATTGAGCCCTTGCAGCTCCCACTGACTTCAGTGGCTACAGAGTGCTAAGTACATCTGAAAATCAGGCCCTTGTCCAACTTGTGCCTTAGCTTCTCCACTGCAAGATGGGGATGACAACACTGCTGGACTCAGTGGCATATCGAGGGGGGCCAGGCCCCTGGGGCACTGGCCTGTGCGGGCAGGGGTAGGGGCGAAGAGGTGGTACCGGGCCAGCCCTTCTCAACATGCAGGGGATGGGGGACGCCGGTCCCTCCAGTGTTTCCAGCCCATCGTGAAGGGCCGGCCCAGCACCCTCCTCCCAGGCCGGGGAGTGAGGCTGCTCCATCTGAGCCGGTGCCGGGCTGGAGCAGTGGGTAAGTGTGGGGCGCCAGGCCAGCCCTTCACAATGGGTGGGAGGCGCAGGAGGCTGAGGGGCGGCAGCTGCTGCTCTCACTCCTGCCCCCGCCTGGTGCATCATGAAGAGCTGGCTCACCTGCCCCCCCCCTCAACGTGCCAGGCCAGGGGGGTGAGGCCTCCCACATCCGAGCCAGCACTGGGCTGTGGGCTGGAGCCGGAGAGGTGGGCGCCACATGGCAGGGGGGTGTCTAACTGAAAGCAACAGACCACCTAAAATAACAATTCAGGCAATTCTCCATTTCAGTGTCACCTTGCTGATCACATCCAGAGGGTCTGTTACATTTTCATCTTTCTAGAGTTATTGCTAATCAGCTGAGTTCCTCACTTACCTCTTTGGACAGATTCTCATTCGCAAACTGCTGTATGAGATCATTTACTACTCTCGGCTGGATCTCCCTAGCCACTTGGTCCCCGATCACAGCAAGCTGAGCTCCGATGAGCTGGAAAATGTCCTCATCAACCAAAGAACCTAATTCCAACGAATAAAGAGAGGGTTTTAAGCAGGATTTTGTCCACATACAAACATGACCAAAACGAAGCTCAGTGCAGGTAAACAACAGGCTCAGGTACCCCACAAAGCGTCATATGCATACAGCACCTCTCCCCACAAAGCGTTAGAAACTACTACACACACCAGGAATAATTCCACTCATCACTGACATGCAGCGACCTATGGAGAACTGAGTGTCCAGCAACATGACGCAACAGCTCAGGAGAAATATTCTCTCACCCCGGTGGTACTACAGAGGGAATTAGAATAGAGCTACTGAAACGAAGTTTGGCCAGGCCACTGTGGTAATACCCTCATCCTGGAGGAAAAAAAAACCCCATGCAATCTTTCAGAACCATGGTCAAGAACTCTTACATCTCATCAGGAATAGCACATCTCTAATAGCAGAGCTACCCCATACACCATGTTGGGGCCATTACTGTAGTTCAATACCGATTTGGAGGGCAGAGTGCCATCTACTATAACACGCTGATTTATCTTAGCGATCGCCCATCCAAAAGCTAACCAGTCCCAGCCCAGCTTATGAGACTGGGTGAGATCAAAGCCCAAAGTGGTACAGCAATGCCCCTGATAGCACCGCACTGAAGACAACAGTCATATTATTCCTGTTTCATCAGCCATCTCTGGATATTGTTTCCCCATCACATAGGCAAAGCAAAATGTGGTGAATTTCAGCCCCAAATAGCAGAGATGTTCCAAAAGTCCCTGTTCTAAACTAGCTAACAGGTGCCAAGCATCCAAACACTTTCTGAAACTCAAGGCACAACACAGTAGCTCATTGCTTAAGCAAGGCCAAAGTGCTAGCCTGGGGCTCCAGTATGATAAACTGCAAGGGTGTGCAGGAAAAGGCACCTAGGTACTAGAAATACCTAGACGGGTAAGATAAGGTGCAAAGCATTAGCTGTACCATCCCTACTGAGAAAGCCCAATTTGTTAATAACAAGAGCCACTGCACAGAAATACTCCGCAGAGAAAACACTCTCTCTGTACCACTGAAGAGATCAGCTTCAGTACAGTGGGATAAGGGAAGGAGGCGAGCACGCACCTGGCTCACCATTCTGGAACCGGCCGCTCCGATTCCCATCTGTCTGAAGCTCCCCATCATCAAACTCATTAGAGAAGCTTTCTGGTGGGGAAACAATCAGCTGGCTTTTCAGAGAATCCAGCTCTTCTCTGTAAGCACAGTTTGGACAGTGCTGCAGAAAGGAATACACGAGGATGCGCTCCACCTGCACATTGCCACACAAACCCTAAAAATAAACACCAATAAGTCATCAGGAATCCGACAGCCAACAAGACATTCCTGCCTGAGAGGGCCCTGTGCAGGACTGTTTTCCACTAGTGTGTCTATCTATTGTGGACATCCTCCAGAAGCTGAAATAATGTTAACCAATGAGATTGCATGACTGCATTCTGATTGTCACAGCTTTGTTTATGTGTAGGACCTACAGTAAGTGCAGTATGATTTTTGTTTTTTTAATAATTCAGTAGTGGAAGTATTAATTTAAGATGCTCCATGTATTTCAAGTTGAGTAAGGACCACGTTCCTGATTAAAACTACCATTTTAAAACGTCCTTACACAAACTCAGACCATATAAACCTATTACCATGAATTTAGGAATTGATTATTCTATTTCTTGTTATAAATATAAGCAATGGATGCCCATTTACCATTTAAAGGAATGTGAAATATTAACCACGTAGAGGAGGGTTCTCACATGAAAAAAATAGACTCTTCAAAAGTTAAGAGCCTCATCTTTCATCTCATGGTTTGGAATGGGACCCAGACAAGGTCATTAATGACCACGTTCAGATCACTGCGTCTGCAGGCTGGGACAGTAGCAGAAAGAAAGCAGACAGCTTGAATCTGATCTCAGATAGGCAGGCACACCCATCCACACAGATGGGGAATGATCTGCCTGTATGGGGAGCAGCATGTTGGCAGAAAGTCCACGTGGTGCCTGCATATCCAAACTTGCACAGGGATTAGGATACAAAATGAGTTCAGACTGAGCATCCCCCAAATTATAAAAGGTTAAATACACTTTTTTCTGGCCTATGTTTTAAAAAGTGCCTTGTGATTTTGGATGCCCAACTTTAGATACCACAAAAGGGGCCTGATTTTCAGAGGGTTGGGGCAGGGGGAAATCAGCACTTTCTGAAAATCAGGCCCCTTAAGTTGGGCACCCAAGATCACCAATCACTTTTGAAAATTTAAACTTACAGCATTTGGAAACATTTCGGAACTGACCTGATCCATGCTGGCTGCTGGGAGAGTGCAGCTGTGTTACCCTTAGCTTGCAACCCACGAGTCCTTTCCCTGCAAGGGAACAAAAGGAAGATGCCAACGAGCCTGCAAGCCACTTTGTCCCAGAGAGTCTCTGACAGCACTTACTGATCCAGCCCTGCTTTGGGGAGCATGGGTCTTCCCCTGGAACATATGCCTGCAGTAATCAAGCAGGTTTCCCTGTTGTGATTTGGCAGTCATAGGCAAGGCTGGGATGAGCAAGTAGGCCCCTTGTTAGGAGTCAAGAGGGGTGGGATAGGAGGACACAATGCCTCTCCTCACCCCATATTGGTAGCTCTGGCCTTCCTGCTTTATGAAAATGGAGAGGCCTGAGGGCTGACAATTCCCATGACAGCAAATGACCTAGGAAGGAAGAGGGGCTTTTAGAGACAGGGTGTTCTGCCTTAGCTGGGGCCAGCAATTGGAACGGAGAGCAAGTGTAGCTCCAGGTGGACCCCTGGCCCGGCCAGTGAAGGTAATCCAGGAATCCCTGGATTACCAAAGTCATTGAGTTTGGGGTAAGGGTATTTTGGTAGCTTCCTGTCTTCAGCTGTGAAACTCCCCAGTTCATTTATTAGGGAGCCAGCCAGCCAGCCAGCCTTGCACTGTCCCCGGAGCACTTAACACACAGTCTGCCCCTAGGAGTACAGGGAATAACCCAGTTCAAGTACCTGGTGTTGTCAAGAGACAAGTTGTTTGTATCCTGCCGAAGGCCTCCACTCCCGTTTAACAATCGCTCCTTAGTACAACCATGCCATGGCTAGAACTCCAGGAAAACCTAGAGGGGGAACATGAGCAATCAGTCACAAAGAAACCTGGGCAGAAAGGCAGCCCCACCGCTGCCTAGACCTCCCTCTGCTGGAACAGGGAGGCTTCTACTTCGTTTCTGAATCGTGCCAAACTCAAGAGCTCTGCCCTCTGTCCAAAGAGCAGATACTGCAGTGATGCAAACTGGCCCCACATCCCAGCCCACACATGCCAGACCTGATCTGGATGGGCCCAGTTGTAACGGGAGACAGAAGGGCTGGTCTCCAACTCCACTCACTCCTGGTCTCTGCTGTTGCGGTCTTTTGTTTTGGTTTATTTTTTATTTATTTTTTTTTGCAATGGGGACACCAGTTCACCCAGGATGGGCTGAGGGCACCAACAGACTTGTGATGCGATCTTCCAGTCACCACTCACCGGCACTGGCTTTGAACTTTGAGCCCCTTCATAACACTCTCTCACCTCTGTCCTGGCCCGTTGGAACAGTTTAAGTTGGCGATCAAAACTCTGCCCTGCAATGACTCAGAGTGAGGTGGAGGAAAAGGAAGGGGGGGGAAGGGGACCCGTAACCTACAAACTTCAAGCTCAGAAGCAAATCACAAGGAGACACAAAACGTTCAGGAAAGAAAAGGTATTTCCCAGCTTTTTGGAGGGGTTTTACAAACTTGAGGTTTCAAACAAACAAAAAGCCGCCACATACAAATACTTGGGCAGCAGTTCTTTTATCCATGGTCTCTCAGAATTTACTTGGGTCCATCTAACAGCCCCCACACTCTAACCAATCAGGTCTTCCTGATATAGGAAGATAAAATTTGCTGCTCTGCATCAGGCCATTGATCCATCTAGGTCAATGGTTCTCAAACCTCATTGCACTGCGACCCCATTCTGACAACAAAAATTACTACACGACCCCGGGAAAGGGGACCAAAGCCCATGCCTAAGCCCCTCTGCCCCAGGTGAGAGGGGCCCAAAGGCTTCAGCCTTGGGCCGAGGGTCTGTAACCTGAACCCCATCATCCAGGGCTGAAGTCCTCAGGCTTAGGGTTCAGCCCCAGGCCCCAAACAAGACTAACACCAGACCTGGTGACCCCATTAAAACGGGGTCATGACCCACTATGGGGTCCCAATCCACAGTTTGAGAACTGCTGATCTAGTTCAACACCCTGTCTCAGTCAGCAACCCATAACATATGTGATGTAAGAATCTTCCACGATGTACCAGGCCAACTGTGTCCTGGAGAAGGCAGACGGAACTCCTTTCTATTCTCCTCTTGACACCAGAGAAAATGCCCCCGACTCCATTTTTTACCTCTGGCTTCCATTTTAAATAAGCAAGAGTTCACCCTTAGGTGAAAGCTGCAGGTCGCATAGACTAAAAATAGAATTGGCAGGAAAATCAAAGTAGGGGAAAGGTCAGCAGATCAGAATCCTGAGGTAAACAAGGGCCCTGGGCTAAAAATAGAACGGACAGTTTGGGATGATTGGCAACTGGCATGCACCCAGGCCAGATCGGAGAGGAAGATGTTAGCAGAAGTGTCTAGAAACTTCAGACAGGACAATATGAAGGTCAGCGTGTCAGTGGCCAACTGACAGGTCAGAGGAGAACCTGAGGAAGCAGAGACCTGAGTGGACAGACAAGCAGAGAAAGCAGCAGCACCACCAGTGGAAGTCCAGTCACCACAGCAAAGTCAGCAGACAAAGAAAACTTGGCAGTTAAAGTTACACTTACAGTCCCAGGTAAGGTTACGATGCCGTCACCAGTATTTTTAATAAAAGTCAGGGACAGGCTGTGGGCAATAAACAAAACTCCATGGAAGCCAGGACCTGCCCCTAACTTTTACTAAAAATATCCTGGGGGAGGGGGAAAAACCAGAGCTGCCAGGGCTTGCATCTGCTCCAGCCCCTTGCTCCACCTGGCCGAATGATCAGCTGCTCAGTGGCAGCCCCTGGGACTGACAGCTGCTCCAGCCCTGCCCCAGAATTCAGGGAGGTCCCGAAATGTCACGGAATCTGTGACCTCAGTGAAATTGCATCTTTAGTCATAGCATAGGGTACCATAGTGTTAGTGTGTATGTGTGGGTGGGGTAATAAAGATCTATGTACACAGGTGCTGGAACTAGGGGTGCTGGAGATGCTACTGCAGCCCCGGCTTGGAGTGGTTTCCATCACACGCAGGGTTTACAGTTTGGTTCAATGGCTCTCAGCACCCCCACTCTACAAACTGTCCCAGCACCTCTGTGAGGGTACGAGTGTTGATTGTGGAGGAAATGTTTATATGCAAGACCTAAAGAACTGCTATCAACTGCTGTCAGCAACCTGCAGCAGACTGACCATCTCAAGCAGGACGCAGCCACGCAGGATCATTTCAAACTGTAAGGCAATATGGCTTGGGGTGCTCTTTAACTTGTTATAAGGGATTGGTGGTTTAGATTATTATTGTATTAGGGGACTGTTATTTGCACCAATAAAAAGGTGCTTGTTTTGGAAAGAATACTGTTTTGTGTCAATCATTTATCAGAAAGCTGTATCCATGTCCTTCAGGTATTTCCTCAGCCACTCTGGATACCCATATCTTAGGAGAACAGATTGGTTAATAAGTGGTCTGTTTTAAGGGACTCCTTGATAAACCCAGGAGGGGGTGATAGATGAGCTATTCTGGGGGTACCCTAATTCTGTTTTTGGGGTGACACTCCTTCCAATCAGCCTAGACCCTAGAACAAGTTGTTTGATCACCCTTTTCTTAGGCCTTGTCTTCAGTTAAGAGAAAGTTGTGTTGTTAACTTGAGGTAAAATCCTAGTGAAGACAAGACAGTTTGTAGTTTTCACACAAGTTAGCAGGTTGAGGTAAACCCTGGGTTCTCTCATAGTCTTTAGCTTGAGTCGCTAACTCGTGTGGAAACTACAAACTGCATCATCTTTATGAGAATTTTACTTTGTGTTAGCTAACTCAAGAACACACCTCTTTTTTTAAGTGAAGGAGGCCTTATATATACTCCAGCAATGGCTCACCACACCACTAAGGGGCTAAGGTTAATAGTGCCATGCTAAAAAACTATAATTAATGTCCTTAAACAGTCTCTCAACTTTAATGTACACTGCACCATCATGATAGGGTGGTTTTAGGTGAAGATTTATTTATTTATTTTTAAACTAAGAATATGGAAAGGTAGCCGTGTGTGACTGCCTATTCACCAAAAGGCTTCTCTTCACTACAGAAGTAACTTGGCCTCTTACTCAGCTGTTGCCCTTAACCTGACTCCTGTCCACACATAAAAGCCACCCTACATCAGAGGAGGAATCTCAACTTTCAAGTGATATCATGCAATTTCTATATCTGCTCTTCTGCGAGATAGTGGAAACAGTTAAAGTCTCAGTGGAATTGAATTGGGGCGGGGGGAAGCAAAAGGGTAAAGCAAATGATATGATTTAAAAGCATCGGTGTCACATTTATCTTTATATGTGTTCTTGTATGTTAATAAAAACAATAAATTGAGCAAAACAAATGCTAATATCTGCACCTCTGCTGTGGTCCTGCTCCCCGAAAAGCTTCCTGGTGTATGGTTATACAAGCATAGAAATATAGGGCGGGAAGGAACCCCAAGAGGTCATCTAATCCGTCCCCCCTTGGAGTAGGAGGACCAAACAAACCTAGATCATCCCGACAGGTGTTTGTCCAACTTGTTCATAAAACCCTCCAATGACGGAGATTCCACAACTTCCCTTAGAAGCCTATTACACAGCTTAACCACCCTTATAGTTAGAAAGGGTTTCCTAATAGCTAACCTAAATCTCCATTGCTGCAAACTGATTACTACCCTTCCTACCCTCTGTGGACAATTGATCACCATCCTCTATAACCACCATTTACATATCTGAAGACATGTCCTCACCTCCCGCCCAGTGTTCTCTTCTCTAGACTAAACTTGTCCAATTCTTTCAGTCTTTCCTCAGAGGTTCAGTTTTCTAAACATATGATTATTGTTGCTCTCCTCTGGACCCTCTCCAATTTTTCCACATCTTTCTTAAAATGTGGTGGCCAGGACTGGACACAGTTCTCCAGCTGAGGCCTCACCAGTATTGAGTAGAGCAGGACAACTACCTCCTATGTCCTGCATAATATACTTCGCTAGGAAAGAACTAAACAACTTCTTATTCCAGGTATTTCCAAAAAACATGCTTGTAATCCGAAGAGACTCACTAGTATAAACACATACTCTTAATATGCTCCAGCAACAGCTAGCTAACTCTCATTACCATGTTTCGCCTTCCACAAAATACACATTATACTCCAGCTTATTCAAATGCCTTAAGGAACCATTTGAAACTTTTGAATAATTATTGTTTTTGATAAACTTCAGCTTCTGTATGAATTTCATGCTGAGGGGCAGAAATAATGTCATTGCATAATAGCGCTAATATTGACTCATCATATCCTAGGGCTGCAATTTCCAGCTTGTGTACACATACTTGCGGTAGCTAGATGACAGCTACTGTGGGGCAATACAGGCAGTGTCAGCATGACGTAGTCATGCCAAGTTCAACCTCGCCTGAACTCTGTGGATATGTACTGGGGACGGCTCAGTTGTGCTGCCACTGCCCGTGCTACCACAGTTGCACTGCTATTCATACTTGTGCTAGCTCTCATCAAGCTAGCATGAATGTGTGTATGCAAGCTGCGAATCTCACTCCGAGCTCAGAGTGTAGATGTAGCCTAAGAAAAACCCTTAATATAACAATAAGCCACTATTAAAGTTTAGGGACAAGATTTTAAAAAGTGACTAGTGATTGAGTGCCTCGGATATTGGGCACCCCACTTGAGATAGCTTAAAGGGGTTGGATTTTCAGAGGATAGACGATAAGCACTTTTTGAAAAATCAGGCCCCTTTAAGGAGTCTTAAATTGGACTCCTTAAAAAGTGGAGCCACCAAAACTCACTAGTCTTTTTTTAAACTCTTGGCATTGATCATTAGTTTTAGATTTATTTAAACTTCTCAAGAGACATTTTCTGGTGGTTTAACTGTAATTTGTCCTTTCACTATGGAAAACAGTTTGTGATAGAAAAATAGGAGAAAACAATATGGAAAAGGCCATAAACTCCCTTTCTGCTTTGGATTTTGATATTATATGAATGAATGAAAATCAAAGAAAAATATTTTATTGTAATATTCTTTCCTTTTATTTAGGAAGCCTGAGATCATCAGGCCCCACTCTCCAAGCCTGCCTGCCTTAAGAAGCAGTTTGTGGAATAACAGTGACATTTCAATTAACTTTCTGTTGAAAATAAATGTCCACAGGGAACAACTTAATACTCTTTATTATTTATTTCAACACGTGAATTTAAAATGGCCAGAGCCCACAAATTGCTTCTGATAGGTAGCCAGGCTCAGTGGGATTGGAAGGGGAGGCATTTAAAAGTCAGTCACTTTAATTCCTTCACTCCCTCCCCCCATGGCTCCTTTAAAAAGGCATCTTGTTAATTTAAATGCAGAATTGGGAGCCTTAAACCAGGTCGCAGTTCTGTTATGAGCAGCCTGTCTAAGTGCTGCCTGTGACTGTAGGTTGGTGGGCTGGAGCCATTTCCCTTTAGCAGTGGGCTTCAGCATCCCAGGGTATAAAAATCGAGCATATCCATTGAGCCTCAGTTAGCGTCCTTGAAAAAACACACCGCTGTTCTTTCAGACATACATTCCAGGATCTGAGAGCGCTCTGGCACCTAGCCCATAGTCTAAAGCATGTGTATTTCACAGTGCAGGCAATGTGGATCAAGGGAAATGCTGGGCTTTTGTTTTTCCTGTAGTGCAGGGGTTCTCAACCGGTGGTACGCGGAAGACGGCTCGGTGGTACGCGAGGGAAAACACGCCGCCGAATCCCCCCCCCCTGCCGCTGATAAACCCTGCCGCCGCGGAATCCCCCCCCTTGCTGCCGCTGATAAACCCTGCTGCCGCCGAATCTCTTTCCCCGCCGCTGGCCAAAGAATTCTCTACCGCTGAATTAAACCCCCCGTGCAGCAAAACCCATTTCCCGCCGCAGAGAAACCACGCTGCCGCCGAAAGTCCCATCCTCTCTGCCTCCGAAAACTGGGAAATGGCGGCAGGGTTTTGGCGGAGGGCATCGATCTCTCCACGCAAACCCGCAATTTTACCGAGTCCTACTCGGGTCAGGTACAGTCAGGTGAAGCGGTACTTGACCCGACTGTACCTGACCTGAGTGGTACTCTGTAAAAAAAGGTTGAGAACCGCTGCTGTAGTGCCTACCAGCCCCAATCACAGAACAGGACCCCACGGTGCTAGGGGCTGTATAAACATAGAACAAAGGGATGGTCCCTACCCAAAACAGTTTAACAATCAGTTCTTCAAAACAAGACTGTGCAACACCATCCAGAGAAAGCTAATTACCAGGTAATTATGGCTCACAACCTTGGCATGGTTTGGGAATAAACCCAGCAACATCAGGTAAGTCCTAGAAAAGACTAGGAGGTGGTCATATTTTTGCTGATGTGGACATGTGTGACTGCTATGGTCAGGTGCAGATCAGATCTCCCAAGCTTCAAAGGTGACATGCCTCTGTCTGAAGCAGCAAGGGCAGGGGAGGGGAATCACACTCAAACCAGCCTTGCTTACATCTTTAAGCATAACTCTGGCATTTTCTTCATGTTGTGCTGGGCTGTTTCTGAACATTACGAACTGAATCCTGCATCATTTAAGTCAACATGAGTTTTGCAATTTGCCTCAGTCAGAACAGTATCAGGCCCTATATTCACCAACCAACACTGGATCCTAGACTGCCTTTTCAAAATCTAGGCATGCTCCCCCATGCACCAGGAACAGATTCAAGATTGTAAAGGTATGTAACAAAACCAGAGTTGCTGATGGCTATAACACCTGTAAGAGCCTAACAAACCTCAGGTGATGGGACCTTGTGACAGGAGCTCTAAACATCTAAAATAGTGACAATTACTTCCTCCTGGCAACAGACGGCTGTCAGAGCTGCCTTAAGGCTCCTATCAAGCCACACAAACAGCTGGTCTTAGCTTGTAACCCTGGGACACAGCTTCCATCACAAAGGCAATCATCAGTTTCCACCACAGGAAGGCCAAATCCCCTGTGTTATTTTATTCCCCACCTCTTATGCACCTCTTGTGCCATGCATCACAGAAACTGGAGGAGAGTGTGTGTTAAATAAATATGATCACTGCATAAGATTGAGGAAGAAATGCATCCACCAAAACCTGTTTGTTTAGAATGATGCAAGGGCCATTGCGTGAATACAGGTGGCAGTTTCAACAATATAGAATTCTGCAAGTGTACAGCTGTCACCATGATATTTAATACAAACTGCACTCTCCAACAGGAGCTCTCTCTGGGTCCCCAGGATGTTAGCATCAGTTTGGAATGCAATTTTTGCAGGGCAGGGACCAAGTCTCCTGTTTTTCTTGGGCACTTTTAACTGCTCCCCAAGGCATTTGGAAGAGCAAGGATTGCCTCCTTTGTGTAAGTCAGGAGCAGTTCAGGCTCTAAGTTCAGCGTGTACAGCTGACCTCCAGGGCTGTCTATGGCAACACAGTGAAAGCAGTGATGAAGGGAGTCAAGTGGCCCACAGTTATCTACAAAGTAAGGTAAGGTACACACGCCAATTCAGGAGTAACAACTGTGGCAAAAAGTGTCCTGCCTAACTACAGTGTGAACCTCCTTTCTGTAACGCACTGTGCTGTGCAGCTGATATGTAGTAAAGCCACAACGAAACCACAACTTTGCTTTGTAAGAGAGGTGGCTGCTGTAAATTGTTCTTATGACACACATAGGGGCAATTCTATCCCTGGCTCTGATGCTGCAGTCAGTGTGAAAGAGCTGAAAGGTCGTAAATGGTCCCAATGCTGCTCCCTTTGCAGCCCCAGCAAAACAGGAGAGTAGCACAATGCTGACAGGTGTGCAACCCACTGGCAGCTCTGGGGAAGCTGCCCTGAACTAAAGCTCCCAGGGGCTTTACAACAGCCTAGAATTTAGACGGTGAAAGAGTCATACAAAGCCACTTTCATCCACTCTACCCCTGGGCCAAACCTTCTGTGGTGCATCTCTCATGAACTGTATATCTGTTCATCCACTCCTTCTATGCAGGTCTGCAGATTGCACTATTAGTGAATTAATTGGCCATATATGATATTCTATCTTGTGAGCAATTATTTTAGCCTCAGCCATACCAGGTGCTTTTTCTTACCAAACAATTATGCTTTCCAGCAGGAGTCACTCATGCACGCATGCTATGGATAATTCAGAGCAGTTTGTAGAGTCAACATCTCAGATGCATCCCATACAAAACACAGAAACAACCCCACAGAAAGAAACAACGAATCAGTCAGGTGCACTGGTTACGTTTTGTGCACACTGTCAAAAACTTTATCTTTCTACAGCCTCTTTCACTTTATGCATGAAGAAATTCTTTAGAACTGAAACTGCAGGAGTCATCAGGAAAGGAAAGTGCATGAAGGGTACACTGGCTTTCCGTTTCCAGACAGGGTAACAGCAAAGCTTGCTGCTGCCTGGCAATGAGGATGTAACCTTCGTTAACAAGAATGAAACTTGGCTCTTATCTGGCACTTTTCATCTGTAAAGCTCAGCACTTTACAGAGGCAGGGAAGTACCATTATTCCCATTTTACCAATGAGGAAACACAGGGGAAGTGACTTGCCCAAAGCCAGTAACAGACCCCATCTCTCCGGAGCCCTACTGCCTGGACTCAGAAAGCACTCCTCAAACGTGTGAGAGCGGTTAGTGGAATGAGCACCCTCGGCTCAGCCATCAGGGCAAGACAGACTGCAGAGGAGGGGAGAGGAGTAAGTGGGAGCACAGCCACCCTCATTGCCAAGGTGTTGTTATATGCCAGACTTTAGAGTGAGCAACAGCCCTGTAGAGCTAACAGGTTCTTTATTTCAGGAACTTCTAACCAACATCAGGAACTACTTCTGATGCACACACACGTTCACATCAACATTAGCAAACTCAGCACCATCCATCCCACATGGACTCACATCACCAAGGTACTGCAGTCCCATGCTGCTTTGGCTGTCACAAGTAGTCTCTGTTCCATGTTCAAGAGGAGCTACAATGGCCCAAAGTAATCAGGAGAAAACATCAGACTTCTTCCCCCTCTGCCCCACCCCCACAAGGAAATTCAGATTTAGATAAAGACCAAAAGCTGCTAAGTTACTTCGGCATTTTTGAAAATCCCATGTGTAGATGCCTAAATGTGGACTTAGGAGCCCAACTTTAGGTACCTCGTTTTTCAAATCTTGGCTCACGTCTGATTGTTGCTTACATTCACTTCACAGGGCCCCTCTTGAATGTGAAAAGAGGAGCAGCCTTTGCAGCCTGGGCACCTCAGACTTTGCGAGGAGAAAGGATCACAGTAGAGCCCTGTCCTGGGATGGAGATCCCCTGGGTCCCACGGGATCCACTGCCATAAGAGCAGGTGCAGGATTAATGAATAGTCCCATGCAGTGCTCTAGATCACAACAGAGGGGCATGTACTTTTATTTAAGTCTCATAGACGCAGCCAGTGGTTTGAAGCAGCACAACGAGAGTTATTTTAATATATGGGATGAGACCAGTATTTTTGTAGTCCCCCCTCTCTGAGCCTGCCACTGACAGAAGAACACGTAGGCAAACCAACGTAGATAAGACCATTAGACTTTGCCAAGCATCAGGCTAGGGCCAATGATCCCAAGAAAAGGATTTGATCCCAGAGGAAGGGAAAAGAAGGGATGAGGAAGGAACAGAGACAGGCCAACTCCTGCCTAGAAGCCAGGAGGTAAAGGATAAGTTGAGTGTGGACAGAGGCAATCATTCTGTGCATTTGCACCTGTGTTGCTTTGCAACATTGACCCAGTATGGCTGTTCTTAGACCAATGGCCCATCTAGCCCAGCATCCTGTCATCCGACAGTGGCCCAGTGCCAGGTGCTGCAGAAGGAATGACCAGAACAGGCAATCATCGAGTGATCCATCATGTCGTCCATTCCCAGCTTCTGGCAATCGGGGGTAGGGACACTCAAGAGTATGGGGTTGCATCCCTAAGCATCTTGGCTAATAACCACTGATGGACCTCTCCCCCATGACCTTATCTAGATCTCTTTTGAACCCTGGTATAGTTTTGGCCTTCACATCCCTTGGCAACGAATTCCACATTGCGTCAATGGACTGTTGCAATCTGGATAATACCAGTTATTGGCTTGAAATATAGTGCTATTGAGCACCCCAGCTCCCATTCACTTCAAAGGGTACCCAGGTACCCAGGACCTTTGAAATTCAGGCACAGACCTCAGAGAGATTCAAAAGATGGCTAAGCATCATTATCCTTATTTTATAGATTCGAAAACTGATGCACCAAGTAGTACAGCAAGTGACTTGAGGTCAGAGTAGGTGGCTGAGCTAGGAATAGAACCCAGGTCTCTTAATTCCCAGTGATGTGTTTTATTCACTGGGCTATTCGGGAAACTATCCCACATTAAACAAAGGCATTTGCAAACCCTCTCTCTCAAGCCTGCTTTAACTCCAGGCACACACTCCTCCTACCTTGCTGTTTCTCTCCCTTCCCACTGCAGACCTGCTCTTCCGGCAATATTTGTAAATATCCCTCTAACTATTAAGCCATTTCAAACCTCTCCAAACAGGGATGGGATGCATCTCCTCAGTACCACCAGTATGACAAAACACACAGTTATTTTGCACGTATCGAGCGTTTCTTGTCTCTCTCTCTCTCTAGCAGTTTCTCTGCATTCAAATTTACAGCTTGGCCCACAACCTGAGGATGGAAGTGACTGGGAGATCAAAACCCCAGCTTTATGATGTCACTGTGGGAAGACAGAGAGGTTGGGAAGGAAGTGAAGCCCTCAGTAACTCTAGTAATGAGGGAATACAGTGATAAAAGTTGTGATAAACATAGATGGTGAATCAGAGTGGATAAAAAAAAAATCAATGATTTTTTTTTGAATAAAAATCAGATTTTTAAATGTATAAAAAAATCACCAATAAAATACTAAATTTCTCTCTCATTTAAAAAATAACAGTTACAATTGAATCTCATCACAAACATGCTAAACTTACACTTACAGTCTCATGAAAATGAATTAATGGCTCTAGTCCAGTGTTTCTTAACCTGGGGTTTTAGAGGGGTCGCAAGTGCAGAGCTGGTATTGGGGGTGGCAAGAAAGGCAATTGCCTGGAGCCACAGGGGCGCCACGAAACTAAGTTACATGCCTCAGCCCCGTGGGGGTGGGACTCAGGCTTCAGGGGTACAGTAGTTTGGAAAGGTTAAGAACCACTGCTCTAGTCTGTCCAGCCTAACTACCAGCTCTTGCTTCTTTAAAGTTCTGGGCTTTCAGTTTCTGTTTCAGTTTCTCAGCAGACCAAAGTCACATGTGCAAAGTAAGACACAGGCTGGATAGGATTGTTGTTGTTCTGTGCTTATGTGGAGGTGGAGCTGGGCCAAGCAAGGCAGAGGAGTTAGTTAAGAGACTGTCTTAAAGGTACAGAGAGAATATTTGGTATTATTCACTCATGGCAAAGATGAGACAATACTTAGAAGAAGAAATGGAAGGATGCTCCTTAATAACATATGGCTGCAGTGCCCATTTCATGCATCTTTTAGCCAAAGACTTAAGCACGTCTTCTCAGGAATAAAAGAAAAGCACGTCAGGAATAAAAGAAAATGTTGCTGAAGTCGCAAAATACTTCCGTAACAACCATTTTGCTTCAGCTTCGCTGAAGAGAGCAGGAGGATTCAAACCAATTCTCACTCAAGATGTTCAATGGAATTCTGTGGCTGATGTTTTGAACAATTTATTAAGAACTGGCCTAGTCTCATAAAACTTTGTGAAGAAAACCGTGATAAAATAGATGGAAGTATCTCATTCAAAGTATTTAACATTGGATTAAAGAGGAATGTAGAGGATATGCTCCGTATACTGAAGCCTATATCCATAGCCTTAAACAAACTTCAGAGAAATTGTTGCTGCATTGCTGATGCTGTTGAAATTTGGAAGGCACTACAAGAGACGTTGAAGAAAGAAATACCTCACCAGAAAGTTAAACTGCAGGCAATAAAGAAGCAAATGGATCAAGCAGTAACTCTACCTCATTTTCTTGCAAACATTCTCAACCCAGATACAAAGGTAGATGCCTAACTTCTGAAGAAGATGATGCCACCCTGGCATGGGCATCTCAAAAGTCATGCCTCAGTTATGCCAGTCATAATAAATTTCAGGGCTGGAGTGGAACCATTTAAATACTACATGTTTACTGATAATGTTTTGAACAAAGTCATTCCCCTGAATTGGTGGAAATCATTAGCCAGGCACCTAGAAACAGAGCTCCTTCAGTTGCTAAGCCAACTTTTCACAGCAGTAGCTTCCTTTGCAGGCACAGAGGAGAATATTTTCATCATTTGGTATCATTCACTCAAAGCTAAGAAATCGACTGGGAGTTGAAAAAGCAGGAAAACTTGTATTTCTGTTTCAGTCTATGAATAAAAATGACAGTGGGAGGGGGAAGATGAGAGCTAGTTGTAGAAGTTTTTAAGGACAGCGTACATTTAGTGTTGTGATGACTTGTCTGTTAGAGTTAATCAAATTTGAAAATTAAAACCAAAAAAGAGTTTAAGGACAACCATCAACTCAGAAGACTGCTGCAATTGCAAATGCAAAACATTTATGTAACATTTAAGATTTAGTTTAATAAAATATAAGTGCTATTGTGTTTGTGTGTGTGATTTAGTTCTTACCATTCCTAATGGCATCTGCAGCTTGACTCAGGTAATGAGTATTATGTACTATTTCCTAAATTAATAAAAATCAAGTTATCTAAAAAATTACACAAAGTATACCCTCCTAGATGTTGTAAAATGCTGTATTAAGTTGTAAATTAACATGTTTTAGTGATCAGATTTGCACCATTGTTTAAGAAATATGTGAAGAAGTATCAGTGGGAAACTTGATTTAAATCAATCCACCCTGTGGTGAACAGGCTGGTGTTTAAGATCAGAGAAGCAGGAATTTTTTCCCCCAGGATTAGAATCCTAGTACAAACACACAGCTAATTTTTATTAAAGCTAATGTTAAAATTAGCGAATAGAGAGTTTAAAGAAAAAGTTTCTATACATCCAGGTATAATGCATAAATTATCCAAAAGTACAGAGTCTGGTTTTAAAAGTCATAAAATGCAAACAATACATAATCTGCAATATCCCAAATTAAGCGTGATAAAATCAACAGTACAGTTAAAATATTAGCATCCAAATATTTCAGCTACATCACTCATAAAAAAATTATAACTAAGAGTAGTTTGTGGAAAACAAATATAGCAGTAAGTTTAGATTGTCCCTCAGTGAATGAGAATTTTAGGATAGATTGTCCCTCAGTAAATAGAATCCATAAGAAAAGTGTTTCAGATACTTTCCTGGCATCTCTTACTGTACTACAGAGAACTCCAGGACTGCAGCATAGATCCCAGGCCAGATTCTCAGTTCCCTGTACATGGTAAGTCACTGACTCAGGTCACATAGCAGTGTTCAATGCTCCTCGCTAGCCTACTAGGCAAGGAATCAGAGTTGGAGATTCAAGCTCTGTCATTCCTTTCTGGGCTAACAGGAAAGTGTATTCAGCCCCCGGGATGCAGAGGACAGTGCCTCAGATCACTTTGCAATGAAACCTCTGTCAAATTCAGGTGCTCCATTGCCAGGCTGATGTGCGAACTCTTATCTGGTCCTCCTTAGGGAGAGCACAGGAACCAGAAGGGGAGCTTGAGGCTTGGGAGCATAGCAATCGTATCTGCCCAACAGGACAACACATACTCTCTATTTTAGTCTAGACAGCCTATGGGTTCTCTCACAAATTCACCCAGAAAACAATTATCTATTGTCACCAAAGGGCTCTTGGAAGCTCCTTGTCTGGGTTGGAAAGATGTGAGGGATTCTATTCCATATCACCACTTGTCCACAGGCACTGAGCAGGAGACCACCAGCCCCAGAGAAGGTCTGACGCTAAAGTCCCTCCTTGTCTGACTCTGGTGAGTTACAGTTGTCAGAACCAGAAGGGAGATTTTGCCAGCAGAGCTAGACCAACATTCCACCATTCCTAGCAGCCAGCCCTCTGGCTCAGGTTACCCTCAGATCATAATATATCTGGAAAAGAATATCTGGCCAAGATCCATACAGAAACACTAGAGATATTTGGAATGCTTTCTAAAGGAACAGCTACAGGAAAAAGCCTGGCTCGCTTAGCTCATAATGTGAACATCCAAATGCTGGGACACTCCAAAGCTCCTATGTTAGCAGAGGTGATGTGCTGTAAGGGGTCTGATCAGAGCCTGCTGCAACTCAGCTCACAGTTCGGAGAGACAGGAATATGCCAGCTGAGGCCTGGTCAGCACATCCACAGTTTAGTGTGTGTGGTAATTCCCGATCAAGTGAACCAAACTCCAGCCAGCTGGTCAGCAAAATTATTTGAGTTGGCCCTGCTTGCCTTTCTAGAGTCAGAATCATTCACCACAGACTCAACAAGTAGAGGGGTATGAGGCATGGACACACGGACAAGACTTCACATAAGTCACTGGGGACTGTGTGCATGTTTCCAGACCAGTCATCTCAACATCCAGCAAATTCTCTGAAACATGAGCTTTCATTTTCAATGTTTCCATTGGACTTTGTCCAAACACTAACATAGCATAATTATAAACCTCCTAAGAGCTCCCACACCCACTTCCTTCAGATGGGAAATAATCTGTTAGTATGGACAAGTTAACAAGATGTTCCATAGACGGGAAGAGAAAGATTGGTCCTATGTTTAACCTGAAAGTACTGTGCTGTAGAATAATCTAGCCCCTTGCTGTCCTGTCTCCAGTCCTGGTGTTGCAACAATCTCCACTTCTAAAAAAGTTTAACAAATGGGTACCAAATAAACTCAAAGGCCAAGATTATCAAGAGTGATTAACATTTCTGGGAGTATGACTTGACACACTTTGAAGGACCCTGATTTTTAGAGGGTGGGTGGGCACTTCCTGGAAATCAGGCCCCTTTAAAGTGCTTTAAATTGGGCACCCAAAAACGGAGTCATCCAAAATCACTAGTGACTTTTGACCATCTTGACCATTTAGCTGTCTCTCTTGATTTATGCCTTCACTGGGTGGGGGGAGGGTCATCCTTTTCAAACTCTTTTAGACAAGAATTTACAAACAGAAGGCTCAATGTCTTCCAGAGAATTGACACAGGACAGAGGATTGCAGTCTGATGCAGGGGATTACTTGGTTGGGTTTTTGAGGCCCAGCTTCCTAGAATCTGCATATATTATTGCTATGGCAACATGCAAATGTACATACAGTTCCGCAACATAACACACACTGCTTCTCCCTTCTTGCCTCCCTGCCTATATTTCAGCTGACATTGCTACACACCCAGAGGAAGCCGCTCCCTCCTTCTCCAACTAAGAGGCAGAGAGTGACGTGCTAATTCAAAATCCAGATTCTTTAGGGAGGAAACATGACTGTACATAACAGACCCAGATAGCATTTCACTTTCAGATTCGACTTGTAAATGTCAGGAAATGCAAGCAGCTTCTGGGCACTGTAGGGCCCAGAAAGTGGATGTGAAACCCCAAAGCTCTGTGATCAGCTGTCTCGTGTGGATTTCCTTAAGCAAAGGCAGCCCGGCAGGGAAGCACCAGATTAGCAGCTACAAAAGGCCCACAAGAATTTGTCATCAGAGGGTACAATCCATCTCCCAAAAGCCTTCACACCAAGATCTCTGGGGCAGATTTACCTAAAATACATTTTCCCCTTAAAAATTAGAGACCGGGCAGATGTGACACTGGACTGGGCAGCCCACTGGGTTGTGCTACATGGGCTGTCCAGGTACAGTGATGGGAAGTGCCCTGGGTAACTATAGCATGGGATGTGTCAGGAACTGGCCATAGGTCTGCTTGTTCCAGGGGTTGGAAACATGGCACAAGGTGAAGCTTGCAGCCACTTATGTGAGGATTCAGCATCCACAGAATCTGACACCCTTTAACATCTCACCTAATGCTGGGTAAAGGCTTTGATTGTAGGTTCTGGGGCATGAAGAGAAGCAGAGGGTTCTACAGGGGAAAATTATTTAAAAGCATAATGAGAGTGGCCCATTTTAGTGATGCTGAAAACATTTTGGTGTGATATTGATACTTGTAGCTTCTTCCTCCTACTCACATAGGGCTGGATGCAGGGCCCATTGTAAACAAAGAGGCTGCTCCATTAACTTCAGTTTGCACTGGATCAGGTCTAGGGAAAGGCGCTGGAGAAACCAGGTAGCTGAGTCTAGAACAGGGCTCATGGTCCAACGCAGCTCTTACCACTGGTCTCAGGAACACCTTCACACAGGTGTCAAAGGCCTACGCTCATATTAGTGCAAGGTGCCTGAGAAGAAATTGAAGGTAATCTGAGAAGAAAGGGGGAGACTCTTGGAGGAGCCCTGAAAAGTCGGGCAAAGAGGAGTTCACACACAGCATTGGAAAAATTTTGCTATGCAGTTAAGCAAGCACCCCAGGAAGAGTGGGGAGGAAGCAACTTAGGCAAGCTCTGCAAGGCATGGGGTGCAGTACAATGCTGGACCATGTCTACACACCGTCGGAGGATGAGGAAAGGCACCAGTGAGAACAGCAACGTCCCATGTCACAATTTACCGCAAGCAGCAGCATTTCCCCAACTCCAGCATGAAGGAACATCATTTTCAGACACAAAATCCTACTGTACTGTTCCTACCCTTCCTAAGTGTAGTACCCCACTATGTCCACCCCACCCCCAGCACCCCCTGTTTGGCAGCAAACCGCTGATAACTACTCTGAGTATGATCTTTCAACCATTTTTCCATCCCCCCTTACAGTAATTTCATCTAGACAACATTTTCCTAGTATGCTTATGAGAATGTCATGTGGGACAGCAATGAAAGACTTACTAAAATCAAGATATAACACATCTATAAGCGCTCACCCCACTCCCTTGTTCATTAAGCAAGTTACCTTGTCAGAGAAGGATATTGGTTGGTGTAGCATGATTTGTTCTTGACAAATCCAGGTTGGCTATTATTTGTAACCTTAGACCGGTGTTTCTCAATTGGGGTTCCGCGGAAACACTGCTCTCCGCGCCGCCGAAAAAGGGGAGATGTCCTGAATTTTTCGGCAGAGAGTATCAAGTGTAAGTGTAATTTAATTGAGAAACACTGACCTAGTTGTTTGTATATAATTTGCTTATTTCCACTTTTTTTTGGCCCCATATGCAAAAATACTGTTAAGAGTTTGGGGGGTTCCGCAATTATTTATCGAGTTCAAAAGGGTTCCGTGGCCAAATTTAATTGAGAAACACTGCCTTAGACGCTTACAAATCGATTGTTTAATAAATTATTCCAGCATCTTTCCACATATTAAAGTGGAAAGTGGTCTCTGATTCCCCAGGCCCTCTTTGTTCCCCTTTTTAAAGATGGGTGCTGTGTTTGTCCTTCTCCAGTCCTGTGGGACCAAACCTGTCCTTCACGAGTTCTCAAAGATAATTGCTAACAACTCTGAGATTGCTTCAGCTTATTCCTTAAGTACCCTAGGATTAATTTCATCAGGCCCTGATGACTTGAATACATCTAACTTATCTAGATATTCTTTAACTTCTCTCTCTAGTCTGGCTTGTGTTCCTTCCCACTTGTTGCTAATTGTGTTAAGTATCTGGTCACAAAGTACCTTTTTAGAGAAGACAAGCAAAACAGGCATTAAATACCTCAGCCTTCTTGATGTCATATTTTATAAGCTCTCCTCCACTAAGCAAAGGACCTCCAGTTTCCTTTGCCTTCTCTTGCTCCTGCTTATCAATAAAATAATAAGCTACAGCTGAAGCCAAACCAAAATCAAAACTGCAGAGCTGAACTTCCCCTAAAACTTAAGGGGGTTCAAATTTCAGATGCAAGTTTTGTAGTTTGGGCCAAGATCTAAAGCTAACTTCCTTCTTAGTAACATTAACACATGCTTGGCTCTGTGCAGGACTCAAAGGTCAAGACTACCCCTGCCCCAAAGCACTTACAGTCTATGAGACAATTAAGGCATAGTCCATTACGATAATCGGGGAGGGTGCTATGCAAAGAAATCATCATCACCATCATCATAATAAAGTGCCAGATTCCAGCCATTTCAGATCCTTCATGCTCTGGGGAAACACCTGTTACGTGGAAATGGAAAAACAGCTCATTTGCAATCAGTTCACAATTCACTTGAGAAAAGGAAGCTACCCACCAAAGCTGACCCTCCACTGTGGGTCAGCTCACTCTGACAGCTGAGTGGGGAAAGTGGGAGACTCTTAGAACATTCCAACAGAGTCCATGATCACACCTGTGACCTGCTATACATGCAGGCACTAGAGCAGCGCTTGGGCTGACTGCATATACAAAGTGCTAATGGTTACCCTGTTCCTGTTCTCACAGGCTTGCACTGCATTACACCATGCACTCAGAGTGTCACACACAGTCTTGTGGCTTTAAAGTGCCATTCTGTGCTGGAAAGGACTCTAAAAATGGCATTGTGACGCTGTCTTGCTGATCAAGATCAAATGTGTTCACTCTCTTAAAAAAACCCAACACTTTATTTGAAATGCCAGCCCTCCAAACTCATGTTGAAATGAAGAGTCACGCTGGGTTCATTTTCTTATGCGCTGTCATCTGTTTATATTAAAAAACCAATATGAGGAAACAACAGGGACAAAGTTGGGTCTCAAATAACCATGCTTACTAAAAAGACACAAACATGCCAGGCCTAGCTACCTACACACTGCTGCACTGACTGGTTTCTGAAGACTTCTAAAACAGAACATGGTGAGCACCACTAGAGAGCTCACACACTCTTTAAAGGGCTGCACCATAGGCCTCAGAGTTTCTGATGGCTCGATGACACCTGTGCAGTCCCAGTTGCCTTCAGTGGGTTTTGCAAAATTCACTGGATCCTAATAAACAATTCTCATAATGCACAAGGAGGAATAGAATCCAATTCACCCTCTCAGTTGTGCTGGCTCCAGCTGGGCTAACTCAAATAAAAGGAAGGAAAAAGCTTCATTTTTATTCCTAAATTCAACAGATTTATATCCACAGACAGGATCGGTGGAGTGAGAAGGTGCTGTTTTTATATAGTCACTTTTCAGTACAAGTCACACTTAAGTAGTAAAAATGTGTGTGCTTTTTAATCTCAGAGTACAGCCCAGTATGTGGGAAACTGTGGAGATCACAAATGACAAAATTTGCTCTGAAGAGTTGCAATCTGATGGTACAACCTGTGTCTGTACAGCACCTAACACAATGGAGCCCCATTCTGGGTTGGTCCCTAGGCATAATAAATATGATTAATAATAATAATGGTAGACATGATGGAATAAGTGATAGTTACAACAGGTAGGGGAAATAGGAGGTTGGTCAGACAGTGGATTACAAAAGGTCACATAGCTACTTAGTTATTATGGACGCAACTTGTTATAAAATATATTCCCCCTGTATTTGTGTAACCCATGCTCGCACGGTATAGGTCTTTGTGCTTCCCACACCACCTGCAGCTCCTTCACCTAAGCAGTATAGAGCTAATCAGAAAATTATTTCTTTTCCAACAAAAATCTCTCAGCAAAAAAATGTTTGTTGTTTCCATTGAAAGTTTTTCATTTTTTTCATGTTTTGATGAAAAACTGGCAGATGAAAGTTTTGAAATTTCAACTGTAGAAAACCAAAACATTTTCAACAAAGAGGGACATCTTTTGCAAAATATTCTTGTCAAAAGAAGCCCTCTTTTGTTTAAAAAAAAAAAAAAAAAAAAGCCATTTTGATTGGCTCTAAAGAAGTGACATAAGAGTCTGCAACAACCACTGCATATAGAACCTCATCCTATAGTTCAAGCAGTAAGTTCTTGTACTTTGAAGGTCTCAGATTCAAATCCCACTGTCAGCTCATGTGGGGTCAGTTACATATACTCGCCCAACATGCCTACTCTAAAGAAACCTTCTCTGGAAGAGTGCCGGCTCACTCAACTCCCTCTTGCTCCCATCGCCATCCTGTCATCATCCACCCCTCCACCACACCAGGCATCTCTCCTCCCCAACCCTCTTCCAGACACACCAAAAGGTATTCGTTAACATTATAATTGCAGCATAGGTGTCTGCATGCTGCTCCTGGTAAATAAAGAAACAGCTCCTGTACCAACTGGATTACAATAGATCAGGACAAGCCAGGCTCCTGAGGCAAGAAAGGAGTGCGCTTGAATACGGTGATGGGGATGCACTATGTATCATTTAGCTCCTGGTAAAGGGAAACCCAGTAGCAGCCTGCATAAGCTCTCAGTCTGCAAAGTGTCTGATTTTTACTCATTTATTGGAGCTGCCATTGCTGGATTCCCCTGTTGTGAATGTGGACACAACCATGGCCCCGGAAATCCAGAAACCGGGTGCTTCGCAGGAGCAGTCAAGCACCAAGGAGGCAGGAGTTCCCTAGTTCTGCCACAGGATTAACCCTTTCCTCTCCCCTCCCCAATGATGCTACTCAGTGCTGCTCTCACCAGAGAACATCAGGAGGAGGCTAGAGGGAGCTCTGTACAACATTCACCAGGGCAGCAGTAAAGGACGGTGCAGGGACCATCCCAGCAAGGCTGAATAGGAGAGGGACAGTCTGGCCAGAGTAGAGGGGTGAAGAAGAAAGAGGACAATTTGACTGAGGCACAAGGAAATGGAAGAAAAGAGAGAGCTATAGAGGAAAAGATCAGGAGGAGGACATACTTAGAGGGCGAGAGGATGGGTAAGAGGCAAAGACCAGAAGAAGGGGGAAGAGAAGAAGAGAGTGTGCATAGGTGGAGACAGATTTGTCCAGAATGGAGGTAAGAGGCAGGAAAATACAAAGTAAAGGGAAAAAAATTACAAGAGCTGAGGAACAGTGAAAGAAAAAATACAGCAGAGAGAAAGAAGAAAATGAGAGAAAAATCTCTGACACAAAAGAGACAAGAAGGCAGGAGTCAGATAAAGCTTCTCTGTAAGGAGCAGTTTCTGTAACAATTTCAGGGAAAGAAGATGGAAGTGAAAAGAAAGAGAGAGGAGGAGGAATCAAAGCTCTCCCAGCTACAATCAGATGGATGTGGGCAGGCAAAACCCTGCACTGAGCCCCACTGATCTCAAAGGGAGCACAGCCACATTGATCCAACCACAGGATCATGGCCATGAGCCTACTCTCTTCTTTAAAAAACAACTTGACAGTAACTCACGTTGACGTTACTGTTTGTGGAACATCACATGCCATGGCACCAGCCTGAAAGAGCGGTGTCCTGCAATCAGGATGCATCCTCTGAAAAGCATCTTGGGCCAGCTGCTCAGGACACAGACACTTAAGGGATATGGAAGGGGGAGCACAACACCCCTACTCGGGAAGGATTCTCACAGGCAGGGCACTGGGGTTTTGTACCTTTTAGGGCCAGAGAGGGACTATTATGATGATCGCCTGAGCTCCTGCCTAACCCGGGCCCTGCCATTTCTGCATCAAGCCCCTAACTTCTAAAGTCAGCCTCCCTACAGGCTCCCAGGAGCCTAACGACCCACAGCACAGGCCCCACGGCGTAGCTCCAGCCGAGTTACCAGCCCTCTCCGCCGCTCCGGGTGCTGGCGGTGGGGGCAGGCTGCACAGCTGGAAAGGAACAAACGTGCCTGGAACTAGCCCCCCAGCTCCCCCGCCTTGCTTTGGAGGCAGGTGGCAGCAGAGCGAGGGAGGAATCGGGCGGGGGAAGATCTGGCACCCCGGGCACCACTCAGCTCCTGGCGACCAAGTGGGGCCCCCCGGCCCGGCGCACCGCGCGGGGCACAGGAGCGGAGCCCAGCCCAGGGAACCAGCCGGGCCCGTCGCAGCGCCCGCTAGCCTGGGGCTCTGCCAGCAACATCGCGCCGGCCTCCCGGCTCCCCCGCGAGGCACCACTGGGCTACCCCGGCCCGGCCCGGCCCGCGGCTAGGGGTGCAAGCGGAGCCGCTCGGCCGGCCCCGGGCGGCGAGACACTCACCGAGCGCCCCGGGCAACGCGCAGCCCCGCCGACTAGTCCGCGCGCAGCGGGCGGCCCTTGCACAGAGCTGTGGGCCCGGCGGCGGCCCGAGCGAGGCGGGGTGTCCTCGGCCCGCCCCTAGGCAGCGGCTCATCCGGCCCTTAAAGAGGCAGCGTCGGGCGGGCGGCCGCGGTGTGCGCGCTGCGCTCCGCCAGGCAGGGCCACGTGGCGCCCGGTGCAGCGCGCACCGCGGGGGGGTCCCCGTGCAGGGGGAGGCAGCCGGGGCTCCTAGGGGGGCGCAGAGGGCGGGCCCGACCCGGCTGGGGACAGCGGGGGAGGACACCAGGGCCGAGGCCCGTTGCAATGGGGGTGGGGTGGGGGAGGCCGGTGTGTGCCGTGCCTGGGGGCGGGAGGGGACGGGCTGTTTTCTTACCCCGCGGGGAGGCAGCGCCGAGGCGCTAGGCAGGGAGCGCAGCCGCGTGGCATCGCCAGCGGGCCGGGCAGGCGCACAGCTGCTCGCCGCCGTCCTTCCTTCCCGGCCACAGGGACGGGAGCGAGCGGACGGAGCGGCCCAGGAGGGGAGGGCTGGGGTGGGGGAGGGGAGCCAGGTTGAGCGATGGCCGGCCTGCGGGGGGAGGGTGAGACGCGCCTGGGGCCGGGCGGGAGGCTCAGGTGCCTGCACTGTGCCGGGCGGGAAGCGGGGCCCAGGAATTCCCCCTCCACCGGGGAGCAGCGCTGCGGGGCCCCTGCGGGCCCTGGGGGAATCACCCCCACCCCCCCGTGAAGCACCTGCTCTGCTGCCGTGAGCGGAGGCAGCCAGCTCGGCGCAGCAGGCCCGCAGCGGAGGGTTGAACCGTCCAGCAGATATTTCAGCCAGGGGTGTCTCGCCTTCTGGCCAAGGCCCCCGTGGGCAGGCGGCGGAGAGGGTTGGAATCAGACACACAGGCCCAGGGTGGGCCGCAGCTTGGTTCTGATCCAAGCTGGAGAGTTTTTGGTGACCAAGATTACATTTCACCTTGAACATTAAGTATTGCCAACCCCACCCCTTCAGTACTAATGCAGGGTCCCCCCCCCGCCCTGCAAATGATGATTGGATTAAAAATCACCAGTCTTTTTAATAACAACCGGGATCTTTTTCACTTGGCTGGTGTCTGAGCCTTTCGGCTGCACTCGCTTCCTGGGTCCAGCTTTTCTGTGCAACACTCAGCACTAGACATTTAGAAGAAAAAGTGAAAATGGACTTTCTCACATGCTCAGTGCTTGAGTGGTGCAGGACCGCTCTGGAAGGATGTTCCAGCTCCCTCAGTCCTTCTGCCAAAGGAGGGGGCCTAGGCCCCACAGCCAGCAGCTGGCACCTTCCATCCAGCCTCTGCCCAAGATGCCAGAGTAGGGGGCCCTTTGCCTGGGACCTAATGCCCACACAGCAGGCAGGGGGCTGTGGAGCCCATGCCAGAGACCTGGTACTGTGGACTGGGAGGGCAGGCCCTGGCACTTCCTCACGTGCTCTGCAGCAGGAGCTACCATGCAGCAATCAGACTTTGCACAGAGAACCGGGTGCTTGGGGTCTACAGGGCTGCAGGTACTTCCCCTCCCGTGCTCTCTGGGCTGTGCTGTGCCGTGCCCTGCCCTGCTACCAAGGGCCCAAGCCTGGCACATTGCAGCAGACAGGGAGTTACCATGCAGCCCTCAGGCCCACAGCATCCTTGTGGAAAGCCCCAGTGGCTGCATGGGGTACATCCGCCCCTGCTGCCCCGCCTGAGACAAGGGGTTCAGGGAAGTGCTAGGGCCTCCCCTCCCAGCCCACAGCATGTAGACTATGGCAAGGGCTCCCCTATTGGACAGGGATGTGGGCATCCTCACCCATCACCTCCTGTGTGTGCGTGGTGGTGGTTCCCTGGCTGCAAGGCTGCCCGTGCTTTTGTCTCAGGCATGGCTGGGGAGGTGGTAGCTGCTGGCTCTGCTCAGAGGCACCCAAAGGGGGTCCTTGGCCCCCCTTTGTTACGCCCTCTCCCTGCCTTCCTTAGGATCAATGCTACTGCTACCTCTTCCCCACAAGACATTGTGGAGGGCAGGAAGAAGGAAAGGAGCCCTTATTGTTTCACAAGCCGAGGGGGCCCAGCCGGATAGTGACATTGTTCCCTCCCCTTTGCTGCACCTGAGTGAGTAGATCCAAACAGGTGTCAAGAGGGTCCAAGGAAGAAGTGAGTTCCTGCCAGCACTACTTTTTTTTTTTAAAAAAAGGACTCAAGCCATGCCCTTAATCATCTGACTCTAGCAGCTGGGGTTTTAAAAATTACACCAACCATTTCCAGAGGCCATTTCTTGCCCTTTTGTGTCCACCCCTTCCTGTCCAAAGGATCCTATAGCCTTATGAAGAATGTAAGAGACAGTAGTAAATTCTAGTGATGGAGAGATTGAGGGTTGTGTTTTTTGTTTTTTTTGGACCACCTTATAGAAATCGATAGGATGATTCAAAAAGCCTATAGAAAATATCATTCTTAATTAAATTCCCATAGGCCTTTAGAGTAAGTTCTACAGAAAAGTTGTTTTCAAACTTTTCCACACTGGGACACCTCCCTCCCATCTAGCCCAAGGGAAGGACAAAGTTGGTTGCAACCCCAGGTTGAGATGCCTGCTCTAAAGCTGTATTAGTTTCATTCCTGTTACATTGCGTAGGATTTTTCCATAAGGGTGTGAGTGGAGGGAACTCTCCCTCTCTTCCCAATTTTAAGGAATTCTTCAGTGGAAACAGGGTTTAAGGAGCTGGAGTTTTCCTGCTCGTGTGGAAGGGATGAGGTCCCCTGGAGCCCTTTGAGGTCTCCTGCCCTGAAAGGTGTCTTGCTTTGGTGTGTGAAGCAGCACCTTTAAGGAATAAGCCTGCCTTCCCCTTCACATGGAACTTAACGAGGCACTTACCTAACACATCCATCACCTACAGCATTCATTGTAAGGACAGACAGCTTTCCATTAACACACAGTTCCACTTTCACGCTCGCTGTGGTTATTCCTCTAATAAGGTAAGGGTGTTTAGAGAAATTGTTTTCTCTGGGAAGTGGGAAGAAACCCCAAGATATCTAGTTTATCTGGTTACAGCAGCTGTGAGATAGCATGGCCCTCACTGAAACCCCCCTCCTATCATGACCACACACATCCCAAGCAATAAAAGGGCCTTCACTGATCATAGCCTCACACACCACTGACTGTACCTGTTATGTCACATAAGGACCTTACCTCTCCCCTGCCCCCCCACCCCCCACACCTCCCTTCACAGTGAAGTTGGTAGAAACCTCTCTCTATCCATTTACCTGAGCAACTACTGCACTCAAAGCACTTGGGAAGGATCCACTTCTCTCTTTCGGCTTCCTTTCTCTCTCAGAAAAAAGGGCCAGCTGAACGGGCGGGCTGAATAAATGAAGCTGCCTCTGGGAGATGAGGCAGCAGCATGTTGCAATATATTCGCTGCAAAAATATTTCCTCTTCCTGGATTGCTCAGTTTTTCATATATATGGAAAGTGAAAGCAATAACCACCGCCACCCCAAGCTCCTGTCATCTCATGGAGATTGCTTCCTCGTCTTAAAAACTCCAGGTGCACGTAGCCAACCTGCTGTGGGAAGCACCCTAGGAGTCCCCTTCCAGGCCAGAGGTAGTTGAAGTTGAAGTGAGAAATGCCAGAGAGCTCCTTGTCAAGACTAGTCTTATTTGTATTATAGTAGCACCGGGAGCTCAGAGCCCCACTGTGGTAGGTGCTGAACAGACAGAGTGGGAGACAGACCCTGCCACCATTACAGTCTAAATAGACAAGACCAGGGCGATGGAGAGTAAATATCTGCATTTTATAAACAACTCTGTGGCACAAAGCAGTGAAGTGACTTGTCGAAGGTCACACAGCGGGTCACTTGCAAAGTGATTTAATGTAAATCTCTTGGCTCCCAATCCAGTGCTTTAACCAGAGACCATCTTTCCTCTCCAGCCATCATCCTTTTGAACAACAGGAGAAAGGCTCCCTACAAGCCAGAGACAGCCTCTTTGGCTGACAGCAGAGAAATCTCCTTCAGGGTAATTGTAGCTGCCTCCACAGTGGGGTAAACACCGGAGGAGCCGGTCAGAACAAACAAGGTCAGAACATTTGACAACAGCTTATGAGGATCTATCATCTCTCTCTATATTAAAAAGGAGAGAGATGTGTTTCCCCTTTGCCACCTGAAGGACAGATGTGATGGCATCCCCAAACGGACAGTCTGTGGAGGAGGAGCTGTCAAATTGAGGAATAATCTAGTTAGCAGAAAGCTAGTGCGTTTCATCGGCCCCTCCCACCCTCATTGGGATAGCAGAGCAGCTTGTATTCTCAAAAACATGGTTTATTTACTCCCTATAAGGAAGAATAGTTTTTGCAAGAAGCTTTACTTTCAACATTTAGGATTTCCCCAGCTGGGATTCTCCTGGCACCCTGTAAATTTTCTGCTGGGTGAACAAGTCTGGTGACTTGTTTAGTCATATGCTCAGCCAGGTGTTACTGGGATTAGAAGCCAAATTTCTTTGTGCTCCCTGCCCCTCTGCTCCCACCCTGTATCACATGGGCTCACTCATCAAGGGAACATTACTACCAGCTGGGGCCAAAGGCTGTTCTTTTAAAACAGGTGTAACTGAGTGGAAGGCTCTTACCCTGGAGGCAAACAGGCTAGTCTCTGAATCCTCCAATCTGTTGCAGACATTAGCTACAATATCTGCAGCTATGGCACAAGCAGCCCTAAAGATGCATACAGTAAGGAGCCTGGGAGCTAGTATTGCTAATGTACATGTATATTGCATGTAGCATAGAGGCCCAGAATGGAGTGGGTGCTGGTTTTACTTGCAGGGTGGGGTAGTTCAGTACAGCAGGGGTGGGGAACCTTTTTTCTGTCAAGGGCCTGATGGTGGCCCTGGCGGCGGGAGAGAATTCGGCGGCGGGGCGGTTTCACGGCAGTGGCAGGGTTCCGCGGGGAGCAGCAAGGAGCAATACAGCAAGGAGAGGGGACAGCCCATGCTGGGGTTGCAGACTGAGGAGAGGGGATAGGAATGCACGCCAGAGCTGAACAGGGGCACTTTCTGGTATGTGGCAAGCGACTGCACATCACTCACCCTAGTGGCTCCCAACCGTTTTGGCTCGAGTGCCACAGATACAATTTTTACTACCCTGAAGGACCACCAGTCTCCGCCAGCAGCCCCCCTCCCCTCCCCTGCAGCCAGAGGAAAGGAGTTCAGCAAAGAGGCTCTTCCATCCCCCTGGCTGCAGCAGGGAAACCGCATGCATCCTGTAGCCTGGTGCACGCCATCTGGGTTCCTAGGCAATGGCTCCCCTCTGCACCCTGGGGGACAGGAAATCAGTGCTCCCCTCCTCCTGGCTCCAGCAGGGACCCCAACACCTAGGGACCCAGGCAGAGCACTTTGCTCTCTGCTGGAGCCGGGGGAAGGGAGCACTGATCTCCCCTCCCTCTGGCTCCAGCAGCGATACCAGCACCTGTGGATCCAGATGGAGCACTTTGCTGTGCTCCCTGCTACAGCCAGGGGGAGAGGAGCGCTGATCTCCCTTCCCCTTGGCTGCAGTAAGGAGCCTGCACCGGTCTTTTAGCCCCATGGCAACATGCTCCGCCTGGGTCCTTAGGCAGCGGCTCCCTTCTGCAGCCAGCGGGAGGGGAGCAGTGGGCCACTTTGAAAAACCCCACGGACCACTTTTGGCCCCCGGGCCACAGTTTAGGAACCTCCGGCTCACACCATGGCATATCATGCTGCAAGAGACTGGGGATGAGCATGCACCAGTGTCATGCAAAAAGAATTTTTGATGGAGCAACAGCAGAGCCAGACTAGTGGTTTTTGCTGGGCTCCCAGAGCTTGATGTAGTTCTGTTGACATCAGTTGCCATGCCATTAAGTTAATGCAGATGGAGGCAGCTCCTTCTGATTTTATTACTCCAAAGGAAAACCAGCTGCTCCAAGGCTGTTAGCACCACACCTACTGGCTCCATGGCTCTCCACTAGGCAGAAACACTCTGCAGCAACTTGAGGAACTAGGGTCATTTCTTTTGAAAGAGGGTTCATGGCTGGCACAAGGCCCCTCTGCAAGTTGGACATTAGCTCCCCTCTCCCAGATTTATGGCCTGGTGCCAGTTCCTAGGATTCATTTGGCTCCTTTATTCCCTCCCTGCCAGGACCCTCTAGGCTATTTCATCTTTTGCCTTGCCAGCTACTCCCCTGGAGGAACTGAGAAATCAATAGGGCTCATCAAAACAGCAGACTTTTTTCTTGCATCTCAGGTCAAAAGACCTCACATACTTCAACTGGGGCACAAAGATTAAGTGACTCGCTCAAGGTCACAAGGTAAATCTGTGGCAGAGACAAGAACAGAACTCCAGTCTCCTGGCACCCAGCCCTGTGCCTTAACTATAGAATCAACCTCCCTCACTCTTTTATTCTCTCTTTTAGGGTCCATCAAGGAAACAAACAAATGGAAAGTGAAACAAATGGTAACTCCA
The DNA here is from genome assembly GCF_026122565.2 of Emydura macquarii macquarii. NCBI lineage: Eukaryota > Metazoa > Chordata > Testudines > Chelidae > Emydura > Emydura macquarii. The sequence goes on from NW_027133667.1 coordinate 11,483,102, forward strand.
GCAACAAAAAGAAAAAATAATGACTTTATTTTTTAGTTCAGTTGGCCACCTGAGGTGCTAAAATCTCAACACCAACAAAGCGAGTGTGCATAAAAACCAAAAAATAAAACACAACCAAACCAAAGAAAACAGGCTGGATGTTTTATACAGGTAGGGTACACACTTTCCTGTTAACACTCCACACACAACAACTCTAAAAGCCTTGAACAGTCTGAATATCAGAGTTTACTCACATCCCAAAGGGAAGGTGCCAAAGCAAATCCTTTAGATTGAACTGGACTTCACACACACATATACGTATACGCATATATATATATATATAGGGAAAGAGAGAGATTATTTAAATTACTACACTGCCATCATAGCATGGCAGTTCCCCTTCACATCAACACCTTTCATGATATCCTTGTCTGTTCCACTACATTGCCTATATAGCATTGTTTTAAGCATCTCCAGAAGCAGGAACTCTCAGAAAGTGTCTAATCTCTGTTATCAATCTGCATCAATCAAGGAAGAAATGATCTCTCCCCATGAATTATATACAGGGTGTTTCATGGTATGCTTAGAGAATTCTTTTTATTGCAGATGGTAATAGTTCCAACTCCTGAGAGCCACATTGTGGCTTTTCACATTTTTACACAGATTAAATTATGCAACACTTCTTATCCATCAGCATCCAATGTAAACAGTTAATCAAAAATTCATTTAAAAAGTTTTAACCCAAGGAAGTGGTGATGAACGTTTTAGGATCAACTGGTAAAAAAATGGAACTGACGGCTGCTCTAGATCATGCAGTCTAGACCTTTCAAATGTTCTTGATTAGGATGTATAAAAATATTAAAAAACACCCCGAGTGCAGACAATGTGCTGACTAGCTCTGCACAAGCATTGTGTTCTAATAGAGGCCTGGAAACTACAAAACTCATTTTTGACTGCCAGGGTGAATCAAGGGTCCATTGGTGTTTGAACAGCCGACACCCAAACAAATATTTACAGGAAATGCTGAGACAGAGGGAGAGAAAAACGGATTAATGTGACAGTTTGATTAATGACGGATTAATGTGACTCTATAATCCTGGCCTGATATGTTCAGCAATGGAGCTTGCAACAAGAAGAGCCACTCTCCAGCCCCACTTGGACAAATGGGGCTTTGGTTAAGTAAAAAAGACAAAACTGTATTTGGAAGTTAGAGCTGAAAGATATTCATATCCTTCCCCTTGCACAGTTTTCCCCTGGACGAATGAGCTCCAGAGCAGGCATGAGATAGGTGGGGAAGCACAGGCCCATTAGTGGCTTTGGGCCTCACTAAGTTGCCTTGACTCTCATGATTCACAAGTACACAAGGACAGGCTCCCGAGTTGCACCTCTGAAAAGGATGATCCCTCCTCTCAACCATGCACTGTGTGTCAGGCAGCCCCAAGCACAAACTTGCCTGACCTCATTTTGTCCCTCAGAGTGGGAGCATCAGTTCCCACTCTAGGGAGAGGGGAGTTGGACTCTGTCCAGTACTTCAGGGGAACCCATCCCAGGCACAGGGGAATTTAACTCCACCCAGCACACATTGCCACTCCATGAGCCAGGCTCCAGCTATTCTTCAGCTCAGCTCATAAAGTGATTAGGAAATATGAAGCCAGTGTTTCCTGTTCCCCCTAAATCCTAAAAACAAGCGACTCAAAACTACGGTAGACAGAAAGCAGCCAATCCAGCTAGATCTAAATTCTTTCCATCCAAGAGCATGTGACTCCTGTTTGTTCATAGATTACCTTTGGTGCTGGTTTGGCTTTATTTCTCTTTTTAAAGCAGGACTTTCACATCTCTCAACAGTGAATACTTCACCATCTCATTAGGGCATGGTCTCTCTGTCCAGTTTGAGAATGTGAAAGCCGCAGGCCCACTATAGCCAGTTACCATATGCTTCGGGAGCCCCCTGTGAAGGAGCTCCAGATCACGCTGGGTAGGAGCCACCATTGTTAGCTCTCTTGCTATTCTACCGCTGAGATTTCCGACACTCACAAAGGGAGGTGGAGGGAAAGACTCAGAGTAATTATTGAATGGGTGGTTCATGAATGTTTAAACCTTTTTAGTGATTGGGGGAACATCTCGGAGACCTGTAGCAGAAGGAGCCAGTTCTCAAAGATGGGGATTATTTAAAATAATTTGAGAAGACTGGTCAAAGGAATCAGGGCACAATGCATCAGGCATGCATATAAAGGACTACTTAACCACAGCAACTTTTCTCATACCAATACAGTCATGAACAAGCAACAGAATTACTCAAGGAAAAGGATTTCAGGGGTTTTTCCTTAGTGAAAGAGTACAGCTATATTTATTTCTGCAATGCTGTAGTTTAGACTCTGGATGGGGTAAGAGGAAGCATTTGTGACAGACACAGGAGCTAAGCATGCTGCCTTCAAGGTCTATTTTTAATGCTCGCTTTCAGACAATGGAAATTAAAAGCGGTGACGCTCTTTGTATGCTACGACCCACAGCAGGCAGGGCTGCACACTGGATGCTGGGCTCCCAACAGAGATCACGTACCTGATGTGCAACTCTGAAACCACGTTGCCTCAGGTGGGAGCTGCTCTTGGAAGACTACGGTATAATATGAAAGATCCTAAATTCAGTAGAAAGAAGAGTAAATGAATAAAAACAATTGTTCAATATATTAAGGAGAATTGAAAAACCATTCATTACCAAACAGGGAAGCAACACCTCGAGACCAGGATGAATTAACGTAGGGCTGACGAGAGCAGCAGTGCCATTGGAAAGTAAAGGAAAACTTCGAAGTGGCAAGGAAAGTCTTACAAAGATACATATTTTTCATTTTTTACACTCTAGAACTTCCCAATTCTGAAACTTGCCATCTTTGACACTTGCTAATAGTGAAACTCACGCAGCCCTACTCTGAGTCATCAAGAGATCCCAGCTTAGACTCAGCATTGACGTGGCAGGTTGCTACTGAGAATGATACCCCTCACGTGTTGGAGAAACTAAACAAGTGACAGGGATTCTAGCAGCTGGTTTGAAAAATTCGGTAATAGCTATTTAGCTAAGTGCCTAATGCTACAAACACGTATCAGGGATCGTACTTACTACCATGTGGAATCCCGCTGAAGGGACTCCTCACAGTGGTCAGTGTTACGCCCAGTAGTAAGTGTTTGCAGGATCAGTCCGCTCAGAAGCTCAGAAGGTGCCTCCCAGCTCAGGTAGATGCACACACTAGCTCTGCCTGAACTAGCATGCTAAAAATAGCAGCATGGCTGTTGCGGCAATGGTAGCAGCAGGGGCTAGCCACCGGGCTCAGACAGGCTTGTCCTTGGGTGGCTAGCCTGTGCTGTAAGGTCCACACTGCTATTTTGAGTACGCTAGCTCAAGCAGAGCTAGTCCGTCTGTCTGTCTGTCTACTCAGGCCGGGAGGCTTGTTCCCACCTGCAGCGGAGACATACCCCAAGGGATTATAACTAGTCAATGCACTTTGTTTTTCAAATCTCAAATCAGCCCCTCCCCCTCTTCCAGCGCCTAAAATCCATTTTCCATTTGAAACGCTAGTTTCTTTCAAAGAGCAGCTTCAGGTCACCTATCACAGTGGCAGCAGCTGAGGGCTGAAGCCAGGACACAACCCTGGTAGCTTTTACCGTTATTGGTGAATTACGTAAAAAGGAATCCATGTTAAAAGCTATTCTCAGTCCCAGGAGATGGGATTTTTGTTTGGAGATTGGTTTAAAAATTATTTGTATTGGTTGGAGACTCTCCCTCACCCCCATTTTATTCGTTTCTCTCTCCAGCAAGGGTTAGGGCTTCACATTTGGTTGAACCTGTCCCTCTAGCCCAGGGCACATCTGGGCAATGTCAAGCCTGGGACTCCTTCCTCCACAATGACTGAGTACCCTGCTTCCTGCACATACCCAGTCTCAGCCTGTGTAGAAATAGAAATGGAGCTTAGGTTCCAGTCTTAGCTTTCGTTCCACTGCACAGCTTGCTGAGCCTGCCCATAGTATGGTTGGTACCATCTATGGTGGCATAATAGATACACGTTTCATAATAGATGCACAGTTCTCTGAGGCTGAAGGCCTTTTGCCTCATTCACATTCAAGGCAGCACATATCACTGAGCGCACATTGCCACAGCTGTGGTGTTCTCCCCGCTACTAGCTCAAACAGTTAGAACATCTTGAAGATATGGGCCCAGATGGTTTCATGTTACGAGAGTCTACATTTTTCATTTTAAAAAATAAATATTTTTAATTAAAAACTAGTTCTTATATGATCGATTTTCTTAAAAATTAACTGAACAAAAATACAAATTGTGCCTTTTACTGGTTTTTATGATGTAAAAAAGGCCTTCATTTTGATTTTTAATCATTTTTCTTTTTACATGTGCACTAGATCCTCACTTTCTCCTTTGAGGCCAGTGAGACCTGAAGGGTTGCAGAGTTTAAAAACAAGAATCTCCCTCTCCCCCATTTTAGCTGGGGGCAGGGTGGGCTATTACTCAGATTAGAGCCCTATGTGACATCACTGTTCAAGTCCCACAGCACAAAGAGAAAAGTGGGAACCTGATATTTCTTCTATAAAAAGCAAGCAACAATTTTAAAAACATTAGGCTAGGAGGCTCTTTTATACAGCATAAATGAGGGCAGGGTATCTTTTTCCCTTTTTTTTTTTTTTTTTTTAAATTTGCAGTGCATGTTTAACGATCTCCTGTTCGAAATCAGCTGTGTTCCATAGACAGTGTGTGCTATTAAAATGGGTCTAGGCTGATTTTATTCAAAACAATTTGCAAGATCCACCATATTTCCAGCCTAGATTTTTTTTTTTTTAAACACCTCCACAGGAGTCACTATTTTTGAGGTGCAAACCCACAGAAACACAGTGTGTAAAACTCCCCCTGCTGGTTCTGCCTCTGCAGCTAACCCCTTCACCACACAGGCACGTGAAGGGAGCTGCTGTATGTGCAGACATTCCATTGGAATGCCAGCACTTCACAGGAGTTTTGCTCTGGGTACCTAGCATGCCAAGCAGCACTTGTTAACATGCACACTATTAAGTGACACAGTGGCTGGCTCTCTGCGTTGCTTTGCTAGACCGTAGGTTTAACTTGTGGTCACATACTCCCTGGGCTGGAAAGAGCAGGAAGTACTGGAGGCAGCTTGCTCAGCCCCTGCTAGCTTGGGTCGGAGAAAGTATGTTCCACAGCCAATTAAACAACACTGCAGATTGTCTCCAGAGTGTCCCATCCATTCCTCTTCTGCTGGAAGTACAGTGGACATGGCATAGCTCTCTAACAGCGCGGTGTGAAGTCAAGAAAACAGATATGCGGCTCTTCCAACTTCCCACAGGAACCCAGAGGACTCCGCTGAGGAGAGCAAATGGCCAAAAAGCAAGGATCCATGTCCTTTATAAACATAGGAAGAGAGTAACTCAAGGACTCCCTCCCCCCCCCAAGCAGGAGCAGGGAGAGTCCCTTTCAGATACTGCAGAAGATTAAATGAGAAGGACCCCACTGGCTGTATATCTGCTCCACCAACAGCCTGTCCTCCAGGCTATTGCATCAACAATCTCAGCAGTGGATTTGTTTGGGAGCGGGACTCTTGCTCTCAGATACAGGGGGAAGCAAGCTTCATGATCTTCTTTGACTGTTAACATTAAACCCAAGGGAAACACACACTAACAATGGATTACTTCAAGGATGTGACACAAACCAAAGTCGGCTAGGAAATTCGAAGTTAAGGGTGATGTCTGGCATCATGTCCTGTGCCCAGTGGGATGGGCACAGGGTGTAGTGTGCTTTTGGAGTTTGCCAAAGGGTAACAGACTGAAGAGTCCTTCCCAGCACGGTATTCCTTCCCATAGCCGATTGCTCAGTGTATGTCCTGCCCACTACTATAAGTTGGAGTACAACAGGCACCCTCCTGGATCTCTGGGAGCTGAGCAGAAAGGATTGTACTGAATTTGCCTAGCTGGAAGTCACTCTAGGCGGCTCTTACAGTGGCAGGGTTCAGCCTCTAATTGGAAGGGAGAGATTGGTGGAGGGATAATTTTTAGGTCACAGTTTTGGTTTTCTTGTTACAAACTATTAATGGTATTTAAATAAATTACAGGTGTGTTAGTCCGGAGAGCAGAGAGAGGGAACTGGGGACACAGAGGAAAAAACTGCTGTGAACACTACTGGAGTCTCAGAACCCCATGGATGTGCAGGAGTTCACCACAAAAGGACTTGGTTAGGGCAGGATGCATACTTGGGTCCATGAAGGCTGCCCCGTATGCGAAGCAGGGACCAATCTGTGGTAGCGTCTTGCTCTCCTGGAGTTAAACCCCTCCGCCCCGATCCAAGAAGTGTAACAGTAACATTATTAACAATACTAATAAATAGCCACAGGTAACAAGAGTCCTGTACTTCAGAAGCAGAGGTTGTGGGATGCAGCAGGCACACACCCATCACTCACTTATCCATTTGTTTCTTAAAAGGTACAAAAATGAATCTTTCAAGTATTAAAAAAAATAAGTTAATTGACATAAAAGGTTCAAAGTGACTGAGGGCCCAGGCAGGTCTTAAGCTTCATTTCTGATGTGCAAAAATGAAATAGAGGAAAACACACAAACACTGAAGAGTCTCAACAATGTTTCACCCAGAGATGGCTCCCTCTCTGGGTTTAAAAGCCAGGGAATGCCGTTTGACGACCCTCCCCCCCAACACTTACTATTGTCCCACAAAGTCAGTATTTTCCAGTGTCAAAATGGTCGCAACAAAAAACAAAACAGAGAAATCCATTAGTCTTTGAACGGTGGCCATGAAGACACAAGCCCAGCAGTAGCTCTCTGTCCAGTGTGTAGCACAGTGGGAGAGAATTCCCCATTCTCTCTCTACTCTTCTTCTCATAACCATAACTCTGGAGAATACGACAGAGAGAGAGGCAGAGTGTCCTCTGAGGCCCTTGTCTCTGCAAAAGCTGTGATGGGCAGAAGAGATTTCAATCAAACACACCACCAATGTTTTCTCTCTCCAATGTTCCTTCACATCCATGTGTAATGCTCACTTCAGGGTTGTTTCTTTGGTGGGGAGGAAGAATAAAACAAAGAAGGTGCTGCTCTGGACTTTGGGAGCTCTCCTGTAGTTGGTTAGCTCCTCCAAGAACTGCTACAGGCTGCTGTAGATTTCAGGAGAGAGTAGCCATTTCTCTCCCTTTTATTAAAAAAATGCTAGTAGTGAAAACGGGAGAGAGATCAGACTGCAGTAAATCCAGTTTGATTAAGGGTTTTCCCCCATTAAAAGGTAATAAACCAATCCTGCACATAAAGTTTACTCTTTTCTCTCATATCGCAAAATCCTTACGGCCCCTTGTATAGGACCCCAAGGAGACTGCGCAAGCTCAGCCTTCAGCTTGGTTTGCAGACGTTGTGCAGGAACCCAAGCCTCTAGAACCAAACGCACTTATCAAAAGGCTTCTGGGTGCTTCAAACCGAATGCCTGCACGCTGGAGAACCTTTACAAGGTTTCCCCCTCAAGGTCTCCCAATCCAGGTAGTTCTGGCAAACTCAGTGTGGGCCAACTGGATAGCGCAGACCAGCAGACGTGAATATGTTAGCTCAGGACCAGTTCAAGCTAGAGCCTTTGGACAGCATAACAGCTTCCAGGTCCTTGTCCTCCTCTTTTTCTCGAAGCCGCTGCTCCTCAAGGAGGGCTACCAGAGAGTCTCTCTGCTCCACCACTTCTAGCATCTCATTCAGGATCCTCTTCTCTTCTGATAGCTCCTCATCTGTTTTCAGGTGATCTGGAGAAAAAGTCAAACATATCAAGTGATCCAGGACTGGAAACAGATACATGAACACACTCCACCGATAGGTGTTCCTCTTCACCCTTACCTTCCACTGCCATCCTTTCCCGGAGTTCCTGCTGCAACCGGCTCTGCCTGTCTTCCAGCTCCAGTTCTCGAGCACTGAAAGGAGAAACAAAGCAAGAGGTGGACCAGCAGTGTGGTCTGTGTTGGCTGGGAGCCATCACACAGATTGCCACTTCAGAAAATTAAAATATTCTGGAATTTACTCTCCTCCAACCCTACTTCATTTATCTTCCCAACCCTTCCCCACCCCCTGCACTTCAGCACTGTTGTGACTCCTTTTGGAAAAATACTGGAGATGTGTAGCCATTTCTTTCCTGATTAAAATATAATCTTAATGCTTCCACATCACCAGTCTTCAGCTGGAGTGGGCAGATGGAGAAAGACAAGAAGATTGTGAGGAGAGATTCGCTTTTTCACATGGCTGGGAAGCAACCAGCCCAGATGCTTTCTTACACAGATCTTATTCACAGTGCTACCAGCTGACCCTAAAACCCAAGACAGAGACAGCATGACGGAGTAGATGCATCTGCAGTTGTTGCTCAAGCCACTATTTACCTCCATGCAAGTCTCCCTCCTGCTACATCCCACTCTGAAGGAAAAGTTACTTACCAAGTAATGGATGTCTGAGGGCATTGCCTCCTCAGATTTCAATCTGAGCAGCATTTTGGGGCTTTTCTGGTAATAGCATCCCAGAGAGCACTGCGCTTCTGAAACACCAAAGTCAAGTCTTGCCTGCTCAGAAACTTGTTTCAGTGGTATGCAGTGCATTTGGGGGCATAAACACTGAGGAAGCCCCTGGTGCTCCTAAGCTGGAAATGAGCTATAGCATCCGGGCCCAGCTGGAAGGCTATAGGGCTCCATTAGAGACAGAGAAGTGAGGACTACAGACCTATTTAAAGAAGGGGTAGGAATGCAGACAGCTTGGCAGCATTCGAAAGATGACTTTGCACCACATATTACTGGCTTCTTGCCATAGGCCCACCAGTATTATTTGTGAGTAATTGCATCTTTGAAGCTGTGCTGCCCCATACAGAAAGCCCTCTGTTCACTCACAATATCATCAGCTCAGACTCGTAGCGCACCAAAGCATTCTTCTCCTGCACCAGTTTGAACCACTCCTGCATCAGCTTTGGATCATCCTTCTTCCCCATACCTGCCAAGAGAGAAGCCTTGTAAGGTTTCAGGATGATGCCCTGCCATCCCCATGAGCCCAACAGCCAGGAACAAAATGGGGGCAAAATGTGCAAAGAAAGCCGAGCAAGATGCTGCCAGAGCACTCCCAAGCCGGGTCCGTTTAGTTTGCCTACCGCACACAGAAAGAGGAGGGCACAGAATTGTAGATGTCACCACCTAAAGGATCCTCTCCTCCTTGGATCCACACCTTCTGAATCCTTTTTTGCCATTGCTCCTCCCACCTCTTCTCATTATGGTAAACCTATAATTTAGTGGCTCATGTCTATTTAGCCTTCCTCGTGTGAACTTGAACGTTAACAACTTTTTTGCACCTCTCCATGTTACCCCCTTGAATGTATGCTGACGGGAACCCCTTCCCTTCCTCTCCCCCCGCCAAACAAACAAACTCTGTACTCCTTGTGTTATACCCTCCCGTCCTTCAGTCACATCAGTTGAATCAGTTATTTTACTAGTTAAGAGTAGCTCCTTGTCTACTTCTATTGAAACCCTTCCTTTTCACTGGCTCATCTGTTGAAGAATCTTCCTTTCTTGTGGTTCCTTCCTGGTATGTCTCCACTCTCTTTGGCAAGTCTTCTGCTTAGCACGCACACAATCTATTAACAACAGTTCACTGCATCTTACAAGTACATTATTCCTACAGAATTGCTCATCAGCATTAGAATGACACATACAGAAACCCATGCTACACTTGTCAATATAAAAGGGAGAGAGCGAGAACCCACTTCAGAGCTCACTTTTTAAAATTTCATTTTATTTTATTTTAAAAGAAACAACCCTGCCCTCATCTCATAATCCACTGACCAGGCTCCAATGGTGTCAAATTTAGCACAGATAAAATTGCTACACTATGTTCCCTAGAACTTTCTGCAGTGATTTGAAATATTCCTCAGATCCAATAATATACCATAGAGTAGAAGCTCTTCCAAGGTAACTTCTATTTGGGGCCCCTTGATCCTGCAATGAGCTACATGCAGGGGGACTCCTCTGTCTGCAGGAAGTCCCCCTGAAGTCCCTGGGGAGCTGCCTGCTTACATGGAGGTTGTTGAAGGAGAGAGCCTTCAAACTGAGCTCAAAGGTGCAGAGATTTGAGCACATCATCTGTTGACTGCTTATTCTGCAGGCCTCTACCAGCTGCATGACTGAAAGTCACCTTCTCTCACTCTACACAGACTAACAAGGTTTCCTAGATTAATTAATATCTCTGCCTAGTTGTTGTGGGACCTCCTCGTCAACCTCCTCCTAGCCCTGGCTAAAATGGCCATCTACAAGACAAGGGAGAGGAGATTGGCTGGGGGGGTGCTCTGCGATTGTGCAGTCTACTTCTGTTCCTCCGTCCGTTCACGCATCCGGGCAGAGTTCCTCTGGGCAGCGTCCGTTAGCTCCCTTGACACCTTCCGGGAGCAGTAGGCGCTGTCCGAGGTTCTCCGCTTGGTGTCCCTTTCTGATTTCCTTCATTTAAACCTGGTACCCCCACGGCCCGCTCCTTTTTTCATTAGTTGTCCCATGCATTTAGTTGTGTCCTGGGTCCAGTGACTCCTCCCCTTAAGGGGGAGGGGCCTTTAGCGGTGGGCGGGCACACACCCACCCACTTCCCAAGTTACAAATAGTATACATTATGGACATTCAGCATCTATATTAAAAGCAGCTTCTCTTATTTTTAAGCAGTCTTATAGATGCCAGAAATGACCAAACGGGCTTCTATTTAAATACCAGCCACTGAGAAAGTTGGAAATATATGCCACTCCAACGGCCTCTGAATTCATATCTGTGCCCTGCCTCCATCCTGAGCTTCAACCAACCCTGGCTCTGAGGTCAAATGGGAGACCCAGTGCCACCTGCTATGCAGCAGGCAGCTGCTGCCTAGCTTAGAATACCTGCTACTGAAATACAGGAATAGTAAATGCTTAGGGGATACAGCCTCCCACCCATAACAGATTCTGGCTCTCTGGATTTTATACCAGTCTGTTGCTCAGTTCCAAGCATTCCTTTCTGAGCATCTCTGCACAATGTGCCCAGGTGGCCATGGGACGGGCAAGCTTAGACATGCAGATGTCCAGTGCAGTGGAGCCATGAAAGCACTGGGAATCTCCCCACCCTTTCCAGTGCCAGAATGTTAAAAAAATGCCTCTAAGAAACAGCCAAATATGCCTTGCTACTAACCCATGAAGTTGATTTTATTTATTTATTTACTTATTTTTAACAGCCAATGAGCAGAAGGATGTGGGAGGGGTGGGGAGGGAGAGTGGACCATCGATGTGAGAGCACCATGGAAAGCAGAGTAAGTGGTTAGCAAAGTTACACTGTGATCATATTCCACCCCCTTCCCCCATGCCTTGGCAATGGAAACTCTACTATGGCAAACTCCATCTGGGACAAATTCAAGAATGCACTCAGCAAGACATGGATCATGGAAGACCAGTCTGGTTTAGGTTGGTTTGTTTTTTAAAGTTCAGGGATGTTTTGCAAACGAGTCTTTATAAGGACACAGTATTCCTTTAATCCATCCATACAAATTAAATAGTCATTTAAGGAAGGAGATTCTCTTCCCTCATCCCCCACCCTATCTCCCAGACACCTTTGACGAAGAACAGAGAAATCAAATACACCAAATGAAACCAGGAACTTTAGAGAATGACACTACTGCGGCTGCCACTGAAAATCAATGCCCCAGTGACCTTGAGACTACCCCTTCCCCAACTCAAAACAGAAAAAGGGATACTGTACCTTAAAAAATTGCATGTACTCATACAAGCTTGTTACAGAGGTTGCTACTGAGACTGAGGGAAGGAGACAGGAAGGGGTTGGAGGCTGGATATAAAGATATTTTTTGTCACTAGCCAACTAGTGCTGCTATGAAAATCTAGCTGGGGTGGAGGAGGAGAGAGGTTGCATGAGGTTACATTACCTTCATGGGCACAGCAAGGGCAGAAGGAGAGAGGTCTACGACGTGGTGTCCCGGCATTGGGCTCAACTTCAATAGGACCAAATGAGGAAGAGGGGGGAGAGGAGGAGGAGAGGAAGAGAGGCAAAGGGGTGAAATAAAAGACAAGCAGAGGACAAAAAGCGTAAGAGTGAGAAAGAAAGGAAACAACAAGAAGAAAAGAAAAATTACAAGAAATGGAGAAGCAGAAACAAGGGAAACAGTCTACAGATGAATAAGGTCCCTCATCAGCACAGATAACAGACAGGAGCAGACTGAGGCAGTGGGAGAAGCGGTTACTGAGCTGTACAATTCCTGGGAGGAAGATTACTGTTGAGTTTTTCCTGGTCACTGTGACTTTTCAGTTGCAGAGTCTTCACTCGAACATCATGTGACAGTAGGTGAAGATAGGTGAATAATTATCTTCTGCTGATAAATGTCAGCATTTAAAGTGAGGTTTAAAAAGTCTCAGTTGCCTGTATAAGGCACCGCCTCTAAATAGCCAACCTCACAGCCATGCTCTTTTTTTCCTGTCAGGGAAAACGATGCTGAGAGTTCCTTTTTTATGGAACCGAGCTCCCCCAGATGGGGAACGTCACAGTGAGAATCTGATTAATGTGGAACTTGGGACATAGAAACCTGCCTGTTAGGATCCTGAGAGTCAAACATAGAAAGTACACATGTTCTCAATAGGATTAAAGGTGTTTAGAATGGGGAACAATGTTTAACGGGCAAAAATCACGTGCGTCACTCCATGTGGGGGAAAGATCAGCCAATAAGCTTTGCAGCTTTAAGTTAAACTTAAAGAGCCCCATCAACATTCTAAATTCTGGCTTACAAAGTGAGGGGGAATCAGAGGTCTCCTGAAGGCCTGTAGCAGTAAACTCTGCATTGGCAAGGGCAGTGTAAATGCCCCCGTAAAGTCTTTTCCATCTGTTCTGCCATGACACTATGAAGGACAGGTATATATTACCCTTGCAAGGACTCAGCTGTTTTAACACCGAGAGTTTGCTTTTCAGCAGCACTCAACATTAGAGAGACGAGGACTAGGCAGAGTATGAAAGTCTGCTGCATCAGCTCTGGCTTGCCAAGTCCACGGATAAGAAATGCAAGCATTCTCAATCAAAAGCCTTTCAATGTGCTCCCAGAGAACAAACACTGACACTGCTAGGAGCTGGATGGTCATCCCAGGTGCCAACATGAAACTGAAGCCACTTTTAAAGAAACAGCATGTCCACCAATAATTATTAACATTTCTAACAGTGTCTCAGGTGAACACATGCATCAAGAAGGTGAAGTCCCTGAATATCAAAGCTGGAGGTTTAAGACACCCGCTACTCTGAATATACAACTGTAGTTAAAAAGGAAGGAATGCCTGTGTCAGGGAAAGGCAATAACTCAACAGCAATAATATGACAAAGAGAATTCATAACCCAGATTATTCAGAATAACTCAGCTTATAGGATAATGAGGCAGCTCTCACTCTAGAGACCTACTGTATTGGTGAACAGGGAGAGGTGTTAGAAGGGACCATCACAGAACTAGAGCAGCACACACAGGACACACTGGAGTGAGGGGAGAGAGCACATCAGCTTGCAAAATCCCGTGACTGAGCAGCATCGCTCTCTCTGACAGGAGAGTAGGAAGGGATAACATTGGAAGAGGTTCCACAATCGTTCCTATGATAGTCACAGAGAGAACCTCATGTCACTTCCATTGAAAAACCCTTTTTTCAGTTCATTTAGAACTTTCAAAAAAAATTCCATTTAGACTGAAATTTCTTATACTTGGTCTCAGTCCAGAAGTGTATTTTTTTGGGAGAAACAAAGTTTTCAAGCTTTTAAGATACTTTGCTGATTTTTTTGTTTTGTTTTTTGGGTGGCCTGATATTTAAACAAAGCTGGGATTGAGTTATTTCAAACTTGGTGGGTATATAGACCTGGCTAAGGAATTCCTGATTTGCCTTGTTAGTAGAAAATTTAGCATGGAAATAAAACTCTGGAAATGTATGTGAAAGGTAGTGTACTAGCATACACCATCTGAACATCCCACGTCTTCATTAAAACCCCACTTCTCCTGTGAGGAACATGATATATCAATATATCATCATCACCACCTCCATCTTTCACCATAAAAACATTCTAAGTTATCACACCAGTGTCTTCTTGGCTAATCTTTGTCTTTTAAACTGTGAGCTCCTTGGCCAGCAAGACTTTTTTGAGTCTAAGAACACCGAGCTCCGGGTCAAATAAGAACCGTCAAAAACATGCACCAAACTTTGCTGCTCAGAGTTGCAGATATTGGAAAGATCAGTGTCACATACATTTGAATATACAATCATTCTAAGAACCACAAGTAGTTCTAGAAATAGCAGCTGAAGACTGCACAGGCTCTTATTTTTCTTTGAAGGTCTCATACAAGAACTGAGCAGACCTAACCCGTTATGTGATCGGACTAGTAGTCCATGGAAGCCTGGTTGTAGGCTAGTAAATGTAGTTATCAGCACCAAGGAGTGAGGTACTAGGAATAGGTATAAACCCTGATCTCCTGCATAATGCTTCAGAACATATTCCCCAGGGAAGACTATATTGATGCTGCTATTTTGTAACTACAGCATGGAAGCTCTTCCGGCAGTTCTGGTTGAACTTCTTTTGTTCCTAATGTTTGTTTCTAATTTGCTAACAATCAAGTTATGGAGGATTTGGGTTCCCATAACAAACATAACCAAAGATGACTGGTACCTGTCAATGCTGCGGGGGCACGTGACAAGCCACATGTTGCCTTTGGGAGGAACCTTCCAGCCCCCCCTCCCTGGGCCAGGGCAGCCAATCCTGCCAGCTCCAGGGGTGGGCCACAGGAGCAGGGAGCATGTGCCTCTGGGCCGGCCCCAGTGAGGGGAAAGCTCACAACAACACAGTCTCTCCCCAGAGCTCCCGCACCCCCGTGGACACATCAGCAGGGGGAGCGTCATGGGCAAGGCCCCTAATTTGGGCTAAACAGAGGGAACTCGTTCCCGGCACCTACCCCAGAGACCCCTCCACCTTGCACCCGAGGATGTTGTGCTCTCCCCACCAAAGTTTCCTCCTGGGGGAGGTGGTCTGCCCTTCTCCTGGTGCGCCTCCCCACCCTCAGCATGTTTCTGGCTCGCTTGGCCCCTCCCCTTGGCAGCTGGGCCTAGGTGGGCAGTGGAGGAGGTGGAACCCGGAGCTGCTGCTTCTGCTAGGTGAAGGTGGCTGCTCTGGGTGGCCGCTTCCTCTGTGCAGTGCTGTGTCTGTCTGTGAGAGAAGCTGGCTGGAGAGGCAGTGATGGCCCCTCCACTCCCTGCTTAGGCCCGGCTGATGGGGACAGGGGCCTAATTACTTCCTCCACTTTCTGAAACAAAATACAATACATTCCCAAAACATTCCAAGAACGTATTAGTATTATTTTTCCAACAGATGACTAGATAGTTAAAGTCCCCCATTACTAGCAGGTTTTGGGTTTTGGATATTTCTGTTATTTATTCTAGAAATCCCTCAGCCATCTCCTTCCTGATTTGGTGATCTACAATAGATCACAACCCTGACATGTTATTTTTATATATATGTGTGTGTGTATATATATATATATATATATATATATTCATTCTGGAGCTTTTAATATGTTCTAAAAAACATCAACATGGCAGTGTTGTGAAAACACAGGTGTTCAGCTGCCTAGTAGAGCATTGGTGAAAGTGTTTGTTTAGTGCACACAAATCCCAGTGGTTGTATGGGCACGCACCACTCCTGCCATGAAAGATAATGTGTGCAGTTTTCACTGCACTAAGATTTGTGCACACACCTTTATAAAAACTCTTCCTCCTCTTCTCTCAGGACCTGTTCCACTGTTAGAGCCAGTTGTATTCCCTGCCTCACTCCTTTATATAAACACCCTTTCCCTCTGCCAACTCAGGCTCTGGCTTGGTCTTTCTCCTAGATCTCTCCCTACATCCCACATGCCAGACCCCACCATGTCTTCCACTGCTCCTTTACCCACTTACAGTCTAACTTCACTGCTTTTCCCAATTCCTGTCTCGTGCCAGAACCACCAATGTCTCAGCCTTGCAGCTTTTTGCAGTAACCATCTCATAACAGATTATTTTTCCCTATGACCTTCCCTATTCCTCCTTACCACCAGAAACACCTACATGCCAGGCCGCAACGTGCATCTCTAGTGTCCAAATTCTTTGTCAAAAGCACTCGCGATCTAATCCCACTGCCTCCGCACCACAATCCTCTTCTTTCTAGTCTCTCTACTTTTCCATGTGCTACTTTCTTCAACCAGAAGCACCTCTTCTTCTCATTGAGTCCCCTGGCTGTATTGCTTATAATGCTTCTTTTTCCTCTGTTCCCAGTCATAATGAATTACTTGGAAAAGGCTCCACACTTCTTGTTTATAAATTAAAAATAAAGATATTGCCACTGTATTACACAGCTACAGGATTTTAGGCAAAGCTACAGAGTACTGCGGTGTACTGACTGTCCTGTATTGCATTGAGCAGCATAGCATATTGTACTGCAGTGAAATATTACTGCAACATTTATAAAGCACCCATCATCATGATATTGTATTGCACATATCGCTGTATGATACTGTTCTGTATTATTGTACTATACAATCCCAAACAGCACATTTTACTGCAATGTAGACCACTCTACTACCCCATCCTATGCTGTACAGTACAACATCACCACTCTCCTCCTATCTGTTTGGACTCCACATTTTTAGCGATTCCTGCAGTGGTGTGAGTGCTTGCGCATAGATTTCACCATGTTATCCTTAAACAAGTTCAATCTATACTATTTCATGGAGAGAGGGAACAGATTTTCACAGATGATCATAGACCGCAAATGCATTCCCATGTCATACATATTCACTAGCCTTCTGGTGGATCCCTTTAAGAAAAGCCCTATCGCTGTAAGAAGACAATCAGGAACAATTTCATGTGACAAATAGAAAAACAGATCTCTTTAGCAAGATCATTCATTTAGACGGCCCACTTACCATCATATTTCACATTTAAATTCCAGAAAAGCTCAATTTTCAAATGCCGGGGTTATTTATTTAAGGCTCTGACTCCACAGTTTTGTGTTTGGGCAGTAACTGGGTTCCTGATAAGCACAGATAAAACCTAACCATACAATAAGCATTTTACAAAATACTGGTGAAGCCTTGGTCCCCATCTATCCTGCCTTGCCCTTGTCACTTCTCCTAGCACCTCTCCTCCATTTAAGACTTGCCGCTTTTCACCTCTCCTCACCATACATAATGGAGCTTTCTTAACAGTGTTTGGCACAGGTAGGTCCTATCTACCTTGGCAAGGGAAACTACCACTTCTCGAGATAGCTATACTAAAACTCAATCCTTGCTAGAAATGTGTTAACATTATTTCCCAGGCCAGTGTCATGAGGGCCAAAAGGACCAATACACTAGGTTGATGAATGTAAAAAACAATCTGTTCTTCAAAACATTTTTAAAAATTATACGTTAATTTCATGCTCATAAAAAGCCCTGGACTGACAGGTTTGGAGACCAACTCCTCTGTCCACAACACAGGTACAGCGTGGGTAGCTGCAAGACAACCCTCCCTACGTTGTCCTGCTAATGTGATTTAATCCTGGCCTACAGGAGTCTGGGGATGACAGAGGAATTTGGTTTCCATGACCATTCCTTGGTCTCTCCATTCAGACCAGTAAGGGTGTTAACTGTGGCCAGGGCTGGTCTTACGGGTGGGCGACCACCCAGGGCACCGGGGTCAAGGGAGCGCTATGGTCATCCCTGTGCCCCCAGTCAGCCCAAAGCTACTTTAACCACTGAGTGCTGGGCCCAGAGCTGGAATGGGGAAGGGCTGGGGGCACCCAGTGTGCGCTGGGTTCCATTTGCTAGTCCTGGCTGGGCTGGGGAGGGTAGGACTTCCTCTTCCTGTGCCAATCCCAGGGCCAGGTCAGACCCAGGAACCTCCCCCAGCTCAGGAATCTCTGCACGTCCCCACCCTGCCGAGGGCGCCATTTTCCATAAGGCCGGCCCTGACTGTAGCATCAGTCTGTGTGCTATGTGGTGGGAACCAGAGTGAGATTCCTCACTTTTTCCCCCCACACATGACACCAAACAGCCAGCAAATGGCAATGATCTTTTGTCATTACTGAGCCTGGCTAGCCTGAATTGGAAAAATCAATACCTTTAAATTTGCCTGCACAATGGTGTCTCTCTAATGAGTTGTATGTGTGAATTGACTCTCACCTTGGCAGGTACAAAACTATGTTGGGGGAATTATCCTCACGAAAACTTTCTTTCAGGGCTAGAAGAATCTGCATCCAACTGTTCTCTGTTACTGACATCCATGAAATACTTTAGATGTCAAAACTGGGAGCTGGACTAAGAACACCTCTGAACTTAAATCTCTCATAGGAGAAGGAACAATTTTAGAGTTATCAAAATACATCTTCTCAATTACCCATGACTCAGAAGAGTTCCTGAAGACTGTTTTGTAGCTCAATTCATCTAAAAACTCCCTGAGTGCCTGGACCATGTATTTTTTTCTCCTTCTGTTTAACAATTTAGCTCATATCTACTGCCCCAGGTAATGCACTGTTGGAAGGACAACACCCCACACTGGTTTTCTCCTTTCTCTGCTGTGAGATGCTGTTTCACAAACCCAAAGGAAGCAGCAGACATGACCAAGCAGGAATGACAAAAGTACAGTAGAAAAGATGAAGGTGGCAGCAGAATCCCTAAGTTAAACCCCACCGTCAGCCTCAGCGCATCTCTTCTGCCTGAGCCCTATGGGATGAGAGCAGAGCTGGTTTCCCTGAGAAGTGCTGAGCACGTACACCTCCCAATGATGTCAAATGGACGCACCTCAGGCCAAGTGGGATCAGGTGCTGATGAGGGATGAGGTGCTGCCTTGTAGCCAAGGAATTAGATTTGCACCTTGCTGGCTCACCAGAGTGGTTTGGCAGTCAGCACACAGCAGTGCTGCACAGGAGAGACAGGTCTGAGGCTAACTCTCAGGGTTTTGTACATTGCTGTGGTGACAGTTGGCCTCACCAATTGAGGAAAGAGGAAGTGAGTGATACTTTTACATTTCTTAGGCCACCCACAAAAACTTTCTTTTAGAAGCCAGACTAAAGGCATTAGTTTAATATTGAAGCCTGAGATAAAACCAATCTGACTTAGACCAGTAAAAAATCCTTTGTACTGGATCATGGGAGGTAGCCTCTTTCTTTCATTCATCTGAAATACTTCCCTTCTCAGGGCGGCTTACGGTTGCCATCTACATGACATGGGACCAACCCAGTTTCAACTGGTTTGAGCCATGTTCTATAAGACTAACATAGTGGGTCTTTAAAGGGACACTGTCAATTTGAATTTTTTGAAACATTCATTTAAAAAACCAACAAGGTTCTGGTGCAGCAAGCTTTAAACAGGAAATACGGAGTTAGACAAATATTAGTCAGGGTTTTTCTATGCTTCCCTGCTGGTTGATCTTTAGAAGAATCTTTTCAACAAGGAAGAGGGGATAAGCACAACATCATTAACCAGTCCTCTTTCCTCTCCCCTCCCTTCCTCTAGAGGGCCGAACAGGAATTTTTCTAAAATTGCAGTTCTAGGCTATTGCGGGCCATGCCAGGTCTGGGCACCTGAACTGAGAGCAGGGAGCCTGTCTCTTCAGTGACCTCCCTCCTGTTCGGCCCAGGCAACATGGAAGAGGAAAATGTATGCCCTTTATTCAGCCCCCTTGTGCATATGCATTATGATAGTCTTTAATTACATGATCTCATATTTTTTCCACATGACCCCGGCCTCATTCAGTGCACAGGATAGAACTGCTCTGAGGATGAATCAGGGTGCATAGTAAAGGAAACTTTGTCTCTAAGACCCTACCTCATTTGTTGGAGGAGTAGGAAGGTGTGTAGTGAATGAGACAGGATTACCAGAAGAAAAAGGATGGTTTCATGGTTAAGGCAGTTGAATGCAGCCCTGGAGAACTGGATTCTATACTTGCTTCTGCCACAGAGTTCCCTCTGATGCTAGGCAAGTTACATAAACCAAACTTTTCACAGATGATCGCTAATGTTATCTTCCTCATTTTCTGGGTGCCCATCTTGAGACTCTGTGGTCTGATCTGCAGAAGTGCTGAGCACTCCCAGCTGCAGTTGATATCAATGGGAGCTGTGGTTTGGTATATGATGCTAAGTATTCTGAAAAATCAAATCCTATGAATCTCATACTGGGCATCCAAATTAGTAGAAACTTTTGACTTTAATCTCTTTGTGCCTCATCTTCCCATCTGTGAAATGGAGAAAATAATCTTTCTTTTCATTGGGGTGCTGTGAAGATGAATTCACTAATGTTTGTGAAGACTCAGACACTATAGTGATGAGTGGCACAGAAAGACCCATGAGGAAATGTCTTCAGAGAGGGGTTTGAATGGTGTGCAGTAAATAAGGCCTGGGGCGACACACTGAACACTGAGGAAAAAACATAATATTGAATAGCTGCTCTTTAAGCGAGCACCATCCATTGTGCACTGAATGAGGCAGGGATCCTGTGGGGGAAAAGCACATGAGAGCATGTAATTAAAGACTGTATCAGAATGCTTTCACACAAAGGGAACAAATTAAGATCACCTGTGTAATCTTCATTCTGGCATTTCCTAACTTTTAAATGCTTGATTTTGCAACCTGAATAATGTTCTTTTAACATTGTTTTTGGGGTGCAATATAATATACACATAACAACTGCCCAGCACTAAAATGCAGCATTTGTTTAACAGTGACAAAACACAACATTTTAGAATGGGAAGTGAGGAATACGACATCTAAATAAAAGTACAGGGGCAATTTAGGGCAGTAAATGTAATTGCACAAATTGGAATGCAACCAGGGTGTCCAGGTTAGCATTGCTACTTTTGTGAAAGTTGCTGTGGAATCTGTAATGACTCACTGCAGTGCAACTCTCCGGTATCACAGTATACAAACAAAACTTAATAATGGGCCTTAATTATTCAAGAGGGTTTAAAGTTCAATTTGAGAAATTATTTTTATACTTTTGATTATCTCAGTTGGTCAGCATTCTATGGATAGGGTAGCTTCTGCAGTCTGGTCTGACCCTGACTGGTTCCATGGACAGACACTGACTGCCACTAGTGTAATCATCAATCCAAACAGGAGTACTAGCCATTCATAATGCTAGGCAGGGCAATAGTGGGCAAACTGCTGCACCTATATGGAGCCCCAACAACTTCAGTCTCACTCGACACAGGTACAGCAGTCGGCCCAGGCATGTCAATTGCAGGACTGAGGCTTAAATTCACCATTAAACTGGAACAAAGAAGGAGATGATTTTCTTTCCTTAGCTTCAATACTATGCATTCATTTCTGGCCTAAGTGCTCTGGCAGTCCCAAAAGCAAATGTAAAACAAATTACAGAGGAAACAAAAACAGAACTAAAAAGGCACATAATCTGGTAGGGTGTACTGGGTAATTTTTTTGAAGGGATACTGCCAGATACTGTACTTTTCCCCCAAATTTAAGGTGTATTTTAAAAAAGCTTTTCAACATCTAATATGAAGAGAAACATCTCATGATTTAAAAACATTAAAAAAACCAACAATTGACTAATGTAAAATTCCCAGGAGTGTCGGAAATCCAAACACAACAGAACTGTGCTAGTGACTGAGCACCACACAAAGTAAAACTGACTACAAACGGGCGGCCCAGTCTAGTGTGACTGTCCAACGTGAGAGAAATGCAAAAAGTCAATGACCACAAATTGTGTAAAGTAAAGTAAATTAGGCTTTTAGTTTTAATAATTTGAGATTATTTGCAGCACTAGGTAGGATTTCATTTTTAAAATGACTGTCCCCCTTAAAAAGCAAAAATCTTATTTCTTTTCATTTTATTTTGTTTAGCTATCAGTAGTGATTTTGATGGGACTGCTGTCTCCAAGGAGGCATTGATTAGGATAAGAAGGAGGGGAAGGTATCATGGAGATAGCATTAGCCAGGGATAAGGATCTATTAAGTGTAACTCAGCATCAACCCTTTTACAGCTCCTACTGTCTGTGCACATGAGGGTACAGGGCACAACTGAACAATCTTGCCTTCAAAAGTCTCAGTATACAACAACAAAGCCTAGAGAGACTGATACAGTAAGTAAATGAAGAAGGGACTGCCACATGAAAATGATCACAGACAATTTGGACAGCAAGCTAGGGCCAGTAAAAGAAAAAGCCTGTATTCTGTCACTTGAATGTAGGTGGGTATTTTTTGTCCAAAATGATAGTGCATCAGGGTGGACTGGAATTATTCACAGCAGCCAGATGAGATTACAGTGTGGTGCATTGATGGTCATGGTGGAAGTCTTGGGGAATGGCAGAAGAAGGAAATGACAGTTTAAAAAAATAAACTGCTCTTACAGGGCCTGATCCAAAGCCCCTTGCAGTCAATGGAAAGACTGCCATGGACTTCTATCAGGACCAGAGTGTGTGTGTGTACATGGAAGTCACTCCTTTCCAGTTCGGGGAATTGGTCCTAATGCTCTCCCTACCTATAAATATACACTTTGGGCTTAACAACTTTATATTCTGAATGAGAAATGAGGGCCAGAGAAGAGAAGGCGAGCCAGCAGTTAGCTTCTCTTGGCTCTACCTAAGGAGTGCTGATTGCTTGCGGGTAGCTAGTAGAGTTTGGTATTTCTTGCTTTTGATTCCCATCTTTTTCATTCATTTTATGCTGACTTTTGATCCTAGTGGAATGTGGCGGGAGAGAATGTTTCTGGGAAGCCAGACAACGAAATGGGCTTCATTACCAAGAGCAAAGGTGGCTGTAATTTAGGAGTTAAAAATTAAATTTAGAACCAAAATTCAGCCATGTACAACCCCAAAGGAGGATCCCTTACAAATGGTGTGTGGACTGCGACAGGGTCTCCTCTCTTTGAGCTGGAAAAGGGATTCTGCGATAGCCAATCAGTTATGTGCAAGGTTCGTTTCTTCTTGTTGTTTGTGAGCCAAGGATGGGAGAAATAGGTGAAGGGAAGGTTGGGGAGGGGTGTCAGCAGGGTTAGTCTCAGTAAGAGGTTCTGCTATACATACCACCCAGGTGCAAGTCGATGAGGTCACTGTAATAAGACTCTCCCCAATAGTCTACAACAAGGAATGGGTGAAGAGAGAGTTATTGGATCAGATATCCACCCCGAGCCCCACCAAATCAAAGCAATATATGTGAAAGAGAAAGACACACACACACACAAGAGAGACAGAAGGTGAGAGAAAGAAACAAAGAAACAACAAGAAATCATGCAGCTATATAAATATATATGCACATATACATATACTGGAGGAGATGGGGAGACAGAATAATAATTCCCAGCAGGCAGGCAGGCAGGCAGGCATTGGCTTCCAGAGGGAGGGGGCACAAGGTCTGTACAGAGACACTTCAGCTAGTTCCGTTTGCACCAGTACCTGACACCAACCTGTTTCCTGTTCTTCCTAAGAAAGGAAGGGCTATGCTTGTTGCCTCCATGTTGAAAAATGTGTCATAAGAAAGCATCGTAGTTTCTCAGGGAAGCTGCAGGAGAGGTATAAGGATTGATTTCTTGGGGGTGAGGGTGAGACAAGACTGTGCGTACAGCACGTGAGCAGAGGGCACCATGTGCTGGCATAACTGAGAGCACATGAGGATGTGCACTAGGAAGACAAGTGTATATTTCTGCCAGTGTGAAGGGTGTGCTGGGGAAGGAGAATGTCTGTTGGTGTGGAGCTGAGGTGTGTGCTTGGGAAGGAAAGAGCTTGTGTGGTTGTGCAGGTGTGTGATAATGGACACAGTTTGTGTATTTGCACACCTGATAGAGAAGGGTTAGCCAGCAAGTCTGGTACTACACTGTGGTTCTTTGGGCAAGAGGCACATGGGGGCAGTTCTTTCTGTGTGACTGAGTACACTATTTCCCAAAGCACATGGTTTAGCTCATGAAGACCAGATACTCTTAGTAAAGCTCCGGTGGTCTAACAGCAGCAGACATATTTTCCTTAACTTTTAAAATTGGCTGCCCAAGATCTCTTTAAAGGGTGAGAAGAAACATCCAAGATGACAAAGCCCTCATTACTCACTTAGTTTATTGTCTATGTTGGCTAATTATTAAACACTAGTGATCACAGCTAAAAGTGTGTTTCACTAGCCAATGGCCTTTTTTTTTTTTTTTTTTTTTAAACAAAGTTTCAATAAACTAATATCAATCCCATACCGAACACCATTTCCCAAGGGGCACCGGAGGGAATAGGAGAACTGAATCTTCTTTGAGACTATCCTGCTGCACCTGAGAGAGAAGGGGGGGGCCCCACACTGGTGCAAAAAAGATTTCAAAAGACTGAGCTCCTGAACTTTTCACCTGGGATGGAGGCCACATTTCAGAATGTTCAAAGATGTCTTTTCTAAGACTTGAAATTTAGTCTGTGCAACTGCCAGTGGGAGAGATTGTCAAAGAAAGACAGAGAGACTAATAAGGAAACTAAGTAGTCATGGCGGGAGCACTTATGGACTAGAAATTAAGAATAAAAAAAATCAGTGTAGGAATAAATGTTCCACTTTCAACATGGCAAGAAATTAATAGTGAGGTATTCCCAAGTTCTGTACTCGGACTGGTGGGGTTCATGTATTTATCAGTGATCTGGAAAAGAAGGTGAACAATGAGGTGGAAATATTTGCAGCTAAAATTATTTAGGTTTTCGTCAAAACCAAAGTAGACAAGGGGACTTCAAAGGGATGTAACCAAGCTAGATGATTGGACCACAGTATGGTACATGAAATTCAATGTTGACAAATATCAGATAATGCAAACTGGAAGAAATGATTTGAAAAAAAAAATCATACACACTGCTGGGTTCTAAATTAATTATAACTTCTCAGGAAGAGGGCTGGACATCATTGTGAACAGTTCAATGAAGACATCTACTCGGTGACAGTTGATACAGCAAACAGTGTTAAGATGCATATAGCATAGATGGAAAACAGAAGTGAAACTATTTTAATGCCATGATATAAACAAATCATAAATCCTCATCTACAATGCTGGTTTTAGCTCTCATCACCCCATCTCAAAAAAGATACTGCAGAAATAGAATCAGTCCAGAAGTGGGTGAGGAGAATTATTAAAGGCAGGGAGAGACTCCCATCGGAGGAGAGATTTAAAATATTTTGAGACAGGAAATGAATAAGAAGGGATTTGACAGAGGTAATGGGTGGTGCACAGATGTTCAGATGTTCTTGTTTATTCTTTTTCATAATATAAGGGAAAAGGGGGGCATTTAAAGGAAATTTGAAAGGCAACAAATTTAAAACTGGTAAAGGAACTATTTTTACAATACATAATTAGCTGGTGGAACTCACTGCCATAAACAATATAAATGCACAAAATGTAGCTGGTTAATAATGGAAAGTTTGAGGAATAAATGGATACTGCCCATACGTCTATCATCATCATCCAGAAGTGGCTAATCATTTTGTCCACTTTACTTGCGTGGTTCCTCTTACCATTTGTTTGGTAGACTTTGTTCCTTCCTTTATGTCTGTACAGCGTCTAGCACATTGTAGGAACTACTAGAAATTAATTACTATTATTATTATTTAATAGGAATATAAAGCTTCATGGTTTATGGCAAAAGTCATGATGATGAAAGTTAAGGAGAAATTTCTGCTATGGACAGGTGATTATACAGTTATACATTACAGAGATTCTAACACCTTTCCCTGAAGTATCTGGTATCAGCTACTCTTCAAGAAAGGATGCTAGACTAGATGGACTATTGGTCTGATCCTATATAGTAATTCCTATGTACCTCAGCCCTCTGTGTCTGCCAGGTGTGTAAAAAAGATGTATTTTTCCCACCTTAAATATGGTTAGGGCATTCCTTGCCTCTGTACAACTTGTGAAACAGGGAGAGACCATTTTCAGGTCTGATACAAGCACTGTACACATTCACCTCTCCTTTTGATCCCTCTTGCTTATAGGATTTCACTAAGGGAAAGCCTGAACATTGTTGACCAAGGACGAAAAGGCGTGATTCAAAGCCATAAAGCACAGTGGAATTTGCAGTGATTTCATACATAGAGATCACTGCTGAGTCAGTATCTGCAGCAATGCAATGGTCTGCTGCAGGGACAAGGGTAGGAGGAGATGTATGTAGATTTCCTGGATGACCCAAGGATGGAGGAGATAGAAGTTGATGACACTACTGAGGGAGGGGTAAAGTAAGAGTTTTAAAAGGAAGGGAAATACAGTGGCTCCTGTGTGAAGATAAGTAAAACACCCACATTGGGTGATTGAGGAAGTGGGGGACACAGGTCACATTCTAGCTTGCGTTTCAGCCAGCGCAGGTTGGATTACGACACTTTTTGGAACAAAGTGTTCCCTGTTTATCCTCTGCGAGGCTTGGAAGAGTTCAGGCTGCAGAGTCCTTTATGATGGGTTTAAGCTTCTGTAAATGTAACTTGTACAACCTTTTGGTGGAAATGTGTTGTTGTCAGGCTCAGAGCAGCTCCCAGAAATTTGCTGGAGCAGGAGATTCTCGCAGTAGCACCAAGAGAGATGCATGTTCTCATATTCCTGCTTTAAAAAAAATGGTCACAAACACACTAGCCCATGCAGGGCTGGCGTTAGGTTTCTGTCAGTTTCAATGACAAGTAAAATAGGCAAGACCCCAATTCAGCTCTCTCCCCCCTCACCCGAAACTGGATACCCACAACCCCCACACCATCACTTCTTGCCTGCCTATGACATTCCCTAGATTGTGGAGAAGAACACACTTCCATTTGTAAGGCTCCACAGCCCCTGGTGACACTCCACACATGGATGTCACCAGCAGGTGAATGAGGAAGAAGGGATTTAAGACAACAGGGGAACAAGCTAAAAAAATAACCAGACAAGAGAGCAAGAGAGTGCTATTAATTGTGCAGTAACTGGAGGGCCTGGGGTCTGCGTGTGGTGCCATGCATGAATTCATAGACAATATAGAGAGGTGCCACTGCAGATGTGTTATTGCATCAGATTATTCTGTGACCCACATATCAGAAATCAGTCAATCAGAACAAAACATCAGAGATGATCAAGCCTGTCCTCCAGTGCTGACCACACAATTGCAGCAAAACCGTTTGTTTTGATAAGACACTGTTAATCGTCCTGCCTCTACAGGCATTTTTCTCTGCAGTGGGTAGATGAAGGTCACTTGCCAAAATTATCTAGGCATCTCTCACTTAATAATTTAAGCTATTGCAGGGGACTCGAGCACTGTGCATTGTGGTCCCCCTGATTCTCTTCCTATGGCACATAATAATTTAGTATCCTGTAGATCTTATTTACTTTCGTCTAATTCAGTTGTTGGGTTTAGCGTGTGGTGTTGGTGGCCTGTGATATCCAGGGGGTCAGAATAGATGATCGAGTGGTTCCTTCTGGCCTTAAATTCTCTGACACTGACTTTCAGAAAGCCAAACTGAGGGTTAAACACAACAAAGTGAGATGGCTGAGTTGTAACCAATGAAAACCACACCAGACTTTCCTCTCAATGAATTTTCATCACCCAGTCCAGTGCAGTCCTTCAAGAAACATCCGAGCAGCACGCTGTACCATCTTTCCAACAGCTGTCCCATTATTACTATTTATATTCTCCGACCTCGGTGCACCTTGCAGAACAGTGCACAATCTGGGCCTGCCAGGCACACACATCTTGCATATGCCTGTGGCGTGTTGTTTCCTGGACCAATAATTTTATCATTTGGGATTATTTTTTCTGGATTATGATAATATGTGGGGAAGGCAGGAGAGCAGAAAAATGCCATTTGGAACAAAAGGTTTTCTGCTCAGATATTTTTCTAGCCTCACTCAGTACTCATTTCATTAGCTACAAAAGGGATGTCCCACATTCCATTAATAGTGTAACACAGTGAAACTTTTTGGCACATGCATTTTTGCTCTATGCAACTTGGTGAGAGGTTATTGGTGTCTGGCCGGTGCAGTGAGGGGAAGGTACTTGCTGGGGCAGTTCTGTGATGGTCCCTTGTGTGGATACTAACTTTGATTATCCAATACAATGCAGGAAAAACATACATCATTTCACAGTTAGTTTCTTATCCTGCAAACTGGGCTCTCCTTGCTGGGGCAATGTTATTGCCCAAGTAAATCCCAGCTGGGTAACCCCTGTGCAATTTCTCTTCAATGTAACTAATATTCAAAAAAATAACTTTTGTTCAACTAATACATAATAATATAAATACCTAGCTCTTATACAATAGCTTTTAATGAATAGTGGGTAAGCATTTCCTGAGCTCCAAGCAAAGACAAACTGCTCTGGAGACTTCTGTCATGAGAGAAGCCCCAGAGTTAGAAAAACCTCAGGGATAACAGAGATTCAAAATTCTGCTGGGAAAGGGGAAGGAATTCATTATTTGAGTCCAGGTTAAACTATTCCACTTTCAGTTTAGAGGGGACCCCCTCATCCTAAACTCCAAATTGTTATGGACTATTGCATGGGCATTTAGTCAGCAAACATTAAAAACAAAACAAATATTGTACAGTACCTGCTTCCCCTCTAAGGGCCTTCTCCACTGCAACCCCCCTCTCCTCCAGCTGCCTCTGCTTCTCTTCTACCTGCTCCAGCTGCCGCTGGATGATCTGTTCAAGAAGGAGAGAGAAGAACATCATCATCAGGAACTGTTCTTGTATTCCAGATTATCCACCCAGCCCCAAGTGACTGCTCCCCTTTCTCCCAGCAATTCCAAAAAGCTGCTCTTCATGCAGGGCTTCAGAGGCAGGTGTCAGGAGAGAGGTGTGTCTTTTGCCCTAGTTTTGCAAGCAATCCCATGATGTTCTATTTTCTGCCTCAGACTCCCAAGACAAGCGGTGGTACTGTTTGGTTAGGTGGGCCCTTTTCTGAGGGAGAGAACACAACTGGCTAACAGGTTTCATGCAACTCCCACCACACCCTGAAAAGGACATTCAACAACCATTCTAAAGGCCTCTCTGACAATAAAAAGCCATTCCATTAACAGTTAATGGAGCAAAATCCCACTGTAACATCCATGGCTTATACAATCATCACTGGCATAGCTGCATCGCATGTTATTTCAGGAGATCAGTTATTCCATTCAATTAACAATGCTTTTTGCTCAACAGTAATAGTTCGGACTATAGCGGTATTTCCCTGCTCTGCACTATCATGAAAGCTTCAAGCAACTCCTGGCATGTTTGTGATGTGGCACCCAATGTGACAAAGTCAGTAGGAAGAGCAACAATCCTGTTGAAATACAGGAGAGTAATCAAGAAAATCTGGATATACAGTCTCCTCTTGCACATCCTGCTAAGTGTCAGTATAACATGGTTTTCCGGGACAGCAGAGCATATTTCCTGCCAGTGCGAGAAGATACTACACGAGGTACTACCTGGGCTCTGTGTAACCTCTTTAGTTCCTCCTGCTTGGCTTGTCGCCGGGCAGCTTTCTGCACTCGCCTGGTCAGTTTGGCACTCAGCTCCTCCTCAGTGTAGGCTCTCTGCAGAAAGGAAAAAAAAAGAGCAGATGTCACACACAGTGAAGAGGCATGCAAGGGAAGGGAGGCACCTCTCTCTCCATGCGATGTGATCCTTCATTCCCAGAACTTTGCCACACAATCCAGCTGTTCCATCTGCACAGGTGTTTATAGCGCAGCAAGTGACGCTGTCAGGATCAACACAGCATGAAGGAGTGTGTGGGCTCAACTGCAAAGCTGTGATCTTATACAGCATCCCAGTCCTGGCTCTAGCTGTTGTACAATATCCTAGACCCAGTCTAAACACAAAAATTGCACCCATTTAATTAATTGGTACAACGTTCTTGTGTGGACACTCTGAAATCAATTTAAGAGTGTGTTGGTATGGAGGTTGCACTGACTTAATTTAGAAACAAATGAAGGGCTTCTCACCAGGGGAAAGTCATACCAACATAATTATACTGTTTTAGATTAACATCTTAATTTATATCAGTATCTCCCACATGTGGACTTTCTTATTCCAGTATAAGAGTGCCTTTTTCAGTTTATCTTACGTTGCTTTGGAAGAGATTTAAGCTAAATAGAAAAAAGTCACTCTATTTGGAATAAGTGTCTACCTAGAGGAGTTATACTGATATAACTATATCAGTTTAACTATATAACTGGTAAAACCTTCCTATGTAGACAAGTCCATAATTAAATCAGTGTAATTTCTGTGTACATAGATAAGATCTAACCATAAGAGTGGAGGGAAGGAACTGTCATAACAACTACCATCAGAACTAGCCAGTGGAAAAAAACCCCCATAAGAAATCAGGTAAACAAAAACAAACAAACAAACAAACAAAAAAAAGGCCATAGCTACAGGGGAAGAAGGTGCTTTTTTCAGCCAAGTTAACTCAGTTGAGTTAGCTTAACATGATAGGAAAGCCCTCTTAATACCAGTGTAGACACAGTTTAGCAACTTTTCAGTCATTTCAGACCAGTATTACCTCTGGGTTGTAGCTGAGGTGACCTTAAAGCTTATGTGACTTTAAAGATGTTAACGTGATCTCACAATTATGTCAAGCTAACCTGACTGAGTTCACTTGACTGAAAACAGCGCCTTTCCTCGTTATATACACATATCCACAATCTAAGGGACAACTGGAAAGAGACACCTGCCTCTCCATAATCAAACCCAGTCATGGACAGATCCCCTTCTACTGTGCAGCTCAGTTTAAGGGGCAAAATATTGGGAAAGGGAGACCTGAATTTCTTTTTTTTAAATCTAGTTATCATCACTATTCTTTTGTAAGTCCCAACTGAGCAGCCCATCTCTATAACATTGTTTTTGACAACCAACATCTGGGACACTTTAGTGGGATCTTCAGTGGAGTTTTAAAGCCAAAGGGCAGCAGTTCTATCCCAAGCTTCTGACATGGGGAATTACATGGAGGCAAAATGGTATCATCCAAGGAAAGGAGTTAATGCTTTGCTTCTTCATTCTTCTGCACATAATGCTATCCCAGTTAGATGGCAAAACAATTGAGGGGTGGGGGCTTCAAATCCCATCAGACACTCCTGTGACACAGGCTAAATTTGGGGCAGGGATGGTGTTTAGGAAACAGAGATATTCCCATTCTGGAAAAATTCATGCAAATTCTGCCCTTTGATTTCAACCTGGGATAGAATTTCATTAAGATTTCAGGGTGTGTCCAAGTGTTTCAAAAGACCCTGGAAACTAACACATGACCATTTACTCTTTTTCAGATGGTGAGGGTTGTTTATTTAAAACACGCCTATATAGAACACTTTCTGCCTAACACATCAGCCTGTTAGGAGGCAAAGAGTTCTCAAGGCCTCTGCAGCACGAGACTGTCCTGAAGAGTGATTAACAGTCCTCCTTTCGGACCCTGAGGTGCACTGATCATTGCATGCAGTCTAACAAGTCAGAAAAGTTTGGGGATCGACGCATTTTCTGTAGATGATCTTGAGGAAGATTCTGCTGCCAGTGTTTGCTAACATCTCATTCATGCACAGTCAGGGGTGGTGATGTTAGTGCAGAGGTGGTGGGAGGGCTGGGAGTAAGGTATGGATCCGATGGGTTAATAAATGGGCATGCATGCAACAATGGTCAGCTAATGGCAATGGAGACACTACCTTTGACGAGTATGATCTCTTGAATGCCAAGGCGTGGGGTACATAAATCGACTTTAAAAGGGGAATGGTAAAGGAAGAAAAATAAAAACACACAAAATGGAGCAAAATCAGTTCAACATTGAAAACAAATGCACAGTAATAAAAACAAAGCTGTTTTTAAATGCAACATAAAACTGCACAAATGGTGAACTTGGCACAGCCTGATTATGCACAATGGAAGCTCTGCACTCAAAAATCCATTTACCAGCACTCTCCTGAAGGCAATTCCCACTGAGGAACCTCTTGGGAAAATCAGTCAAGCAGGAAATCCCCTTTTCTATTTCAGGAGGTTTCTGCCACCCCAGCAGATTATGGATTTAACATGTGCTCTGGCAATAAGTATATGTAGGTATGTGGACAAACAACATTTTGGTTCAAGCTTTGGAACAATGTTTGGATTGGTTCTGTTTTGATCTGATCCAGTTCAGCCAATCACATATGGCTTCTTAAAAAATTCCACACACATATTATTGTGTTAATTTTGAAAGAAAGATTTGGCTTGTGAGAACCCTAGATTCACCCAGCCCATCTGATATTTCTCATCAGGAATACAAAACTTTCAACAGATCTATCAAAAAATAAGACTGGCTGATATGTATGCATCATAGATTTATAATCCCCAACACCAAAGGCTTTCACTAAGCTGTTATTTGTATTACAGCAGAAGCTGGGAACCCCAATCCGGGACAGGGACTCGACCGCTCTAGACACTGTACAGATGTATAACTAAGACAAACAGTCCATTCTAGATATTTATGAATCTATTGGAGAAGAAGCCTTTTCAGTTATCTCACTACGCTGCACTTTATTTAGTCTGATATCTTGTCCATGGGTTTAACTTTGCCACATAGCCTAAAGCCTAGGTCCTGGTGGGACTCACTCTGGTGTCTGCTTGTTCAACATGCGGAGCAGCAGCAAGAGCATGTGTTGACTCAGTCGCATTTCCTTCCTCATCTACTTTCTGCTCCACAATGTCTATCTAAGTCTTAAATATGGCCCTTACTTAACAGTTAAAAATAAGCTCTACCAAGTTCGACCACCATGGCCCCGCTCATTACTTTCTAACCTGCAGAAGCACCACCCTGGGCTCTGAGCATGTTGCTCCCCACAAGCTAACAAAGACTCAGATATGCTACCTAAATGGGACTCCCTGAAGTGGAGATGTTCTTCACTGTGCCAGTACTGACCCAGTGCTGCTGCGTGGTGCTGGAAGTGCTCTGCTACTGGAGGGAGCCAGCAGCGGCTCAGCAAGGAACTGAACTGTGGGTCAGTCATAGCTGAACACTCTACTCTGGCTCTTCAGTCTTGTAATTTCAACTCAGGAAAAAAAGTCACTGGCTTACCGATCCAAGAGTTGCATTTTAAGGCTATGTCTACCCAGCAGCTGGGGGAGTGCTTCCTCGGAGACAGACATGCTAGCTGTGCTCGAGGTAGACAGGTACACACTACCGCTGCTCAAACTAGCACACTAAAAACAGCAATGGGCTTGCAGTACCACAAGTGACAGCTCAGGCTAGACGGGGCAAACAGGGGGTTGGGTGGGATTGCTCCTGAGCCACCTCCGCCACATTGCTATATTTAGCCTGCTAACTCGAGCAGAGCTAGTGTGTGTCCGTATAGCCATGCTGGGAAACATGATCCCAGCTGCTGCGTAGACATACCCTTAGCTCCATTACACTCTTAAAGGGAGGTAATTGTACTGCCCAGTGTTTATAAGCAAAGCGAATTTCCATTGTGCAATGAGGTACAGAGAGCACTGTGACTCCCTGGGCAAAGTGCCAGTGTTCAGCATTTTTGCAGAACATTCATTTAACTAAAACAATCATGAATGAAAAGCTGAGAAACAATTTGAACATGTGTGCACACTTCAGTAGTCAGCAAACTATCTGCAGCACGAAACAGGTAACTCTGATCACCACACCACATCCTGTACATTCATATTCTCTCTCTCACACACTCACACTCACACACACACACACACACAACCTACCGGGAACTATATTAACATTTTTTACATGAAGCTTTTGTTGAAAGGCAACACACTAAGCCACACAAAGTTAATTTACTGCTGATTGCTAATACTATAATGGGCAGGCTACACAGGCCAAGCAAGTTCAATACAACCACCACAAAAGCAACCTCAGCTGGATTTTAATCTCGAAAGGGTTCAGATAAAAGCTCTGTGGCATAGAAGAAGCCACTTTTCTCCCACAATGGAGGAAATAAGCAGCTGACTTAATCTGTAGTTAAAAGGCACAAACCCCAAAATCATGCTCCCAATTACTGTTCCTGGAAAGCGTAGGCAGGCACTGAGCAAAGAAGAGATGTTTAAGTGTCACTCCACCAGCAACAAATGGAGAACGTTAGACATGAAAACCATATCCTGGAAATCTTACTGCTTATGTAAAATAATGAGAAAATTTAGAGGAAGAACAATTTTTTTGGTTAGGTGCCAGGAAGAATTCCAGGCCATCTCTAGCATCACCAGGCCCTGGAATATTCAGTGACCGCCATCTCTTTTGCAAAAGCCAATTTATATCAAAGTTGCTCACCATGGAGGTACCAGAGAAAAAGAGTGAGTGATAGGGTACCCCCAACTTTGAGAGCAGTCATGGTGCTTATTGAAGTCCTGCTTCCACCTGCCAGGAGTCACAAGCTGGACAGGAATGACAGCATCACAGCTCTTATCTGAACTCCCCTATATTGCAACTTTTTCTGTTTCCCCAGGTACCTCCTCCTTCTGCATCTGAGATGCAATGCGGAACTTGTCATGAAACTCCTTGAGGGCAAGCAAAGGAGGAACAGAAGTGAAAAACAAAGAGAAGAAAGGGATCCAGTACAAAGAACAGACCCCAGCGCAAGACCCTTCTCTGAGAGAAAGTGACTATATATACACACACACACACACACACACAGGCAGGGAAGCTTAAAGAGGTTTAATTAAGCAAGGATGAGTCCCATTCACTTCAGTACACCAATCCCTCTGCCTGCTATGTTTATGAAAATTTTTGTTAGTTACTCTAACTACATTTTATCTTATCATATATAAAAATACAGGTGGAAATGATCTTCTGCTGTATTTCCACTTGCACTACTCCACACCCTCCCTAATTAGCTGAGACCTCCACCAGCGAACCAGTCATCTACCCTAACCCCACATTTGCCATTGATTTCTCCAAGGTTGGTGAAAGGTGGGGGGAGCAGCTCACCATTAGAGTACAGATCTGTGATACTGCCTTTTGAGGCTCCTTTTCTTCATGAGATGTAGGTGTACGATCCCATCCGAGATGCTGGGTACGTACTCGAGTGGCTAGCCTCTCCCACAGCTACACTTATATTTTTAGCATAGTAGCTCAATCAGAGCTAGCACAGGTATGTCTCCTCAAACTGGAAATACACATCCAGTTTGAAGTGAAGACATACTCTGAGAACCAGGCACAAGGGAGAAAAAAAGAAGGGACAGGAGAGAACTCACTTCTCTCTTCTCTCCTTCCAGTGCATGCTTGAGCTGAGGATCACTGCACTGTGGGTAAGAAGGCCGTACCCAATCCCAACACCCCAAATCTGCAGGGCATGTCCAAGAACCTCTACAAGAGCTGCAGGTTTCTCCCCACTCCAGCATCCACTGTGATTTAGCTTCACATTTTTATCTTTCACTTGTTCTATTTTTGCTTTATATTTTCCCCTGTTCAAATGAAACTATGAAAACACAGAAACCCCCTTATTTATTTAATGACTACTCTAGATATAGAGAAATAAAAAGCAGGAGCCCTCAGTTCCTGCCAGGTCTCTTGCTCACAGCTAGCCCTGGTCCCATCAAAATGATGTGGGGTTTTTTTTGGGTGTTTGTGGGGGTCCAACAGAAGCTCCTTCCATTTTTTCTTTACTTTTCTACTCCCCTTTGAGCCCCATTTCACAGCAAAGTTTCCTCTGGTTGAGGAGGGGTCAACGGGGCTCACTCTAGAACTCTACAGCGCTAGCTAGAGGAGGCTGCTCATGAGAAAGAGACACTTCTTCCTCTCAAGAAGCTGAGCGCAAACCCATCCCTTACATCGATGGCAAACAGACCTATGCTCAAATCCCCATGTATCCAAACAGCCTTTTTCCGATTTCAGTTTTATAATCACTGCTTATACCCAAAGAGATACATCTGGAAATACTGTTTAATTGCCATGATTCCTCAAAGGGAGCAGGGACAAAATGGGAGAGGAATAGGTGCCCATTGACCCTGTCCAGCCAGAAGAATGCTAATGTATAGATCCCTATCTCCCTGGGGAAATACACAAACGTATGCCATGCTGCAAAACCACAAACCTGCAGCTTGATCCTCTTTGGATAATCTGTCTTGTGTATGCCTTTGCTGAATGTACAGTAACATAGCTGTATGCAGTTTGCCTTGAACTCCACCAGATCAACATATTGAATAGATTGGCACAACAATGTCCTAAAAGTGAGGAATGTCCCAGTGGCACATTTCTGTAGTAACATTGCTGCCAGTAAAATGTACTCTTTAGACATGAAATTCCCATTGCTAGAGATTGTTTGTTCTCTAGAGGGACAAAAATATCCTACCCCCAGAACAAGGCAATAAATGCATAATGCCTGTGAGTAAGGCAGTGTGGCAGTGAGACAACAGAACCTTTCTATACAATGCCAATAGGGAATCTGGCTTATTGTTGAAACTGATTGGCTGATTTCAGGTTTATTATTCAAACAATCTTATACTAACACCATCTGCAGCAAAAACAATAAGAATCATAAACTTAATCCTGGCAAACATTATTGTGGTTTTGAGTCTGTGATCTGTATGACAACAGCTTTATCCAAATGGTCTTCTTACCTCTCGTTTGGATTTCTGAGAAGATCGTTCAAGAACATCATCACTAGAGAGGTCAGAGTCCTCTGAGAAACTCAAGTGTCGACGGAGCTGCAAATCTGAGAAAATAGACAAAAAAGAAGTAAGAATAAGATGACAAGGTGAGAAGAGTGATCACTACACTATTGTGTTTCTCTCTCTCTGCAGATACTTTTGAGCTTGGTCTTGCTCCTGCTTGACTTGCACTTCTGAAATAGTTATCACAGTCACATTTCACTGCTGCAATATCTGGGAATATCGTGCTCCCAAAAGCACCACTCCATGAAGCAACACCAGAGTGTGACAACACTGACTGTGGTGTTTTCTTCTAAGGAAACTTACCTTCTGGAAAGAGGTAAATTTGAGAATGATGTTGAACATGGTAAGCACTGCTTCCTTTCCCCTCCAGCCAGGTAAATATCCCTGCAAAGAGGCTGAGCATTTGGATGATAGCATCAGGGATTAAGTCATTTTGGCCAGCTCCACTTTGATATGAGTCAAAAGAAATTACAGGTACTCTGCTATGGCCCAGATTTACAGATAACTGTTTTCTATGTCACAAGGGTCTTAAATTATCACTGAAGTGCTCTGAGTGGGCCTGATGGCAAGTGGGAGATCTGTATCTATGAATGACTCCACGATCCCTGGTTTTTAGGGTAGTGGAGAGTTGGCAAGTCACCAAAACACACAGGGAGCAAAGAGGAGGGGAAGAAGCTGTACCTCCATGCCCTTGAGCACCCTTTTACCTGTTAATGAATGAGGTGTCTTTTATGTTGGTCTCTAAAAACATTGCATAGTCTGCCATGCCAGATTCAAGGGAAGTGATTTGATGGTCAAATAGGGGAGCCAGAGTGGGAATTAAAATAAGGCTGAAAAGTGGCAAACTCCTCTCTCTTGCGAGTCAGATTAAGGCAGAAAAATGACTAGTCCTATAGAAAGAACAGTAATGTACCAAATATTCTATTTGAGGATTTGTTTCTCCCATTGATATACTGCTTATTTTATAAACAAATGGATGTACAGTTCTAATCCCATTAGCCTTGAGGGTAAACCTGGTTTGCATGTTAGACAAAGGAGAGTGATTCAGAGTCATAACAATGTAGGTAGCAAGCTGGGACTACTTCATTTCAGAAGCTTTCCAGCCCTAGTGAAAGTATAGTGTGGAGACAGACAGATGTACTATACCTGCTGCTCTAACCATTGGAGAGACCTTGTGCTTCCCAGAGTCCACTGTGGCACCACTGGAGGGAGTGCTAGGGCAGGATTTATCATCAGTCTTTTTCTTCTTGTCTTTCTTGTAACCAGAGAAAACAGACTTCCACAATGATCTGGGCTTGGCGGCTTCCTCTGCCACGCCACTGGATTTGTCAGAAAGCCTGCTGTCATTCTTAGATTTTTTCTCCTTTTTGTTCTTACGAGGGGAGAAGAGAGAAGTCCTTTTCTTACTTTTCCCACTGGAGCCCTCTGAGGAGGTGACAGACCCTTCATACCCAGCAACATCAGCAGGGGGAGAGAGGAACCTTTCCTTAGCAGCATCATGTTTCAGTGTGGGGCCCTCTGCTACTTTCATGGCCAAACGTGCTGAGGACTCGAAAACCATTTCTTTGGGCTTCAAGGGCAGGGAGGAGACTTTTCGTGCCTTGGTGGCCCCAGCAGCTGCAGCCATCTCCATATCTTTCATCTTACACAACTGTTTAGCCATGGCATCCCGCAATGCCTGACTCTTTACAGACTTCTCCCTGGCTCTCATTCTTTCCTTAGCTAGCTCCTTGGCTTCTGGAGAGATCTGAGGCAGCACCCTCTTCCTTTGGTTCGCTCCTCCTTCCATTGATGGTGGTCCACCATTCTCTTTGACCAATGGCAGGTAAAGTGGCTTCTCCGGCCTTGGCCTACTGGTAGGCGGTGTGAAGAACTTCTCATGAAGACTTGTATCTTCAGTTCTCTCATCATAAGTGTCTTCTACATCATCAGCAAATGGAATCTCATCCACGCTCTCCACAAATGACTTCCGCACATCTTCTTTTGGGTCTTTGGCAGGAGGGTTGTGCTCATAAGATGAGGGTGCAGGAGGTGTTGGTGATGGTGCTGGAGCTGGCTTAGACTCTGTCTCATTCTGCCAAATTGCCTGATGCCTCTTTCTACGCAAAGTTGCTGGCGCTTCATTTTGAGGAGGTGGTGGGGGAGGGCTTGACGGTGGAGTGAGCATAGTGGAGTCAGAAGTATTGAAGCTCTGGCTGGCCAATGTCCTCATGTTGGATGAGCTCCCATGAAGACCCAATCCAGAGCTGCTGGACAGATCTCTCTTTACTTCACTGGAACTCTTCAGCTCTTTGTCTGAGGGAGATTTTGGAGTCAGCAGAGACATCTGCTCACTGTCTAGCTTGGACATGATCAGCCTTCTTGGGGCAGGCTGGGGTTTTACAAGACGGAGCCCCTCCCCCTCTGAAACACTCAGAGTAGCTGATTCCAGGGCTGAGACAGTAAAGCCAGGCTCTGACCCTTTCCTTCTGTCCACTGGAGTGAGTCCCAGACTCTTCCGGATTTCAGCACTCTTCATCCAGAACTCCTCTACGAGGTTATTCCGTTTCAGGGCTTCTTCTGCAGTAGTAGGGCTCCCCAATTTTTCCACCTCACTATCTTGGCTCTTCAGGGCAAGCTGGGCCAGAGGAGTGGATGTTAAGGCTGGTACTGGCTGAAAGCACACTGGGGGTTCCACTGGCGATGGAATGGATGCTTCAGAAGAGGGCAAAGGCTGGGAACAGATAGGCACCTGGGCAGAGGGTGGGGATGAAGCTAACACAGGTGTTGCTGGCTGAGACTTCACTGGTGATGTAGGTGTGATAGCTTCTGGCAATGCAACTGGTTGGGACCGTATTGGAGAGAGAGACACAGAAGGGCTTTTAAATTTCTGATCTTCAGGGATTTCATCTTTTGGACTTTCTTCATGGAGGAATGGTTCAGGAAAAAAGCGCGTCTCTGGAGATTTGTCCATGCAGGGCAGTGCCATGAGGGGATCCTTTACATTCTATGGAAATTCAGAAACAACAGAAATGATTATTAATGGTCACTAAGCCCCTTAAGAAGGTTTGATACTGTATGGAATATGGGTCACCATTTATAACAATACCGATACCAATATTACAAAATTGCAATGAATCTTATTTCAGACATGCCATGTAAGGGATCAGTGGAAATACTGTGGTATTTGGCATGATCAGTGGTATCATATTGCTAAATATGATAAACTTGTTTATATGTATGTATCATCTTTGTATTATAAGTTATAAATATTTGTGGTATATTGATATCTCAAACTTGTGCTGTGCATCTGGGTGACACACCCAGACAGATTAGCATCAGCATGATCTAACCTGCTTGATGGCCCATCAAGGGCAATCAGCTGTACAATGAACCGATTGAGAGAAACCAGGGGCTATGCTTATGAGTCAGCAGGACATGCCTGTGGACAGTGGACTCCAAGTGCTTTTCCAAGCCTATGTGCTGTGAGCTTGTGTTTGGGACAATGGATGTATAAGCCACATGGCAAAGGATATAAAAGACAGCTGCATCACCTCCATTTTGTCTTCAATCCTCTTTCTCACCTCTGGAGTAACTTCTTTACAAACGGAAGCTTTGAACAAAGGACTGATGGAGCCCTCCAAGTTTTGGATATGCTCCAGAGGGACTTTACAAGCCTCAAACTCACCAATGCTGCTAAGAACCTGATATATGGACTCTGAAGTCATATGTATGCATCTGATTGCTTTGACCATTAAATAACTCTATTTTCATTCATTTCTTTTCTTTTCTAATAAACCTTCGGTTTTAGATATTGAAGGATTGGCTGCCAGGGTGGAATTTTGCATAAGATCGAAACTAGTATTGATCTGGTAATGTGGCTGGCCCTTTGGGGACCAGAAGAACATTTTGTATAATGAATAGAGTTTTAAGTAACTTCTCACTTTACTGGACCTATTTGCTGATTGGGAGCCAGAGACTGGAATGCAATAAAGGGGGCTGTGGGATTTCTTTGTTTCAGCATCTTGATAACTAGTGTGTGGGATCAGACGCACAATTAGTGACTGGTTGATGACTCTAACTACAGTGTTAACCACCAGTTTTGGGAAGAATCTGCTTTCCTTTTTTTGGCCTGCCCTGCCCTGCCCTTGGCATTTTCAGTGTGGGCTCCCCTAAGCACCTCGAGTCACAGAGAGATTTAGAATACCACTCCACTCCTCAGGCTTTCAGGAATAAGGGAGTGATGATTTAAGCTTCAAAATATGAAAAGTGCATTTGGCATCCTTTTCCAGTGCATGGAAAACCACCTGGGATCTTTCATCAGGTATTTGTTCCACTGTTTACACTGCTTATTGTGGGAATTGAAACGGCACATTTAATTTTTGGAAAAAGAAGGGAAGTACATTTCAGAATATCCCTCCCCTCTGCGAGTGGTCCACACTGGACAAAGATTCCTCCAGACCTATTCCACATGTTGGCCAGAGCTGGCTAGGGTACGGTTGTTTCCCAAAGGCATGAGGCATTCATTTCTTTGGGGCTGAGTACATGGGTGCTGCAGAGCTCCCAGCCCCTAATCTGAGGAGTCTTGGATTTCACTTGGACTTGCTGCCACTAGACTGCTATATCACCCAGGCAATGTATTATGTTAAAGAGTTTAAGCTTTTGGCATTTTCCCATACAGATTTATCATCAGAAGAGTGTCGGCTGCAGAAAATGTTATTTTCAAAACTTTGCAAGATTTTCAGGGCAGAGACCTTGTGTATCTGTATGTCTGTACAGCACCTAGCACAAAATGGCTGACTAGAACATTAACATAAACCAAATAATAAATGTGTTTGATAGCACCATTAAAAATGACTAGAGGAAATCACTCCATTCCCTTCCGACATGAACGCTGTCAGCAGACCAACCTGATCCTATAATTTAGGTACTGGCTAGGGAATCTAAATCAAACCCCACTGGCAATTTAGCAAGTAAATAATGACAAAAACAAAGGATGTAACAATTAAAAATAAATACTACAAAATATGGAAACCGGGAATGATGATTTCAACATGTTTAGCGTCCCAAGTTAGTAGGGAAGTTTCTCCAAAACTAAAAGTTCTGCTGTATTTACATTTAAACATTGTGAGAAGAATTTATTTCCCATTAAAACATCAAATCAGCCCATGCATCTGTCATAGTGTACTTGTTGCCTGTTCTTACAGAGCAGTAGCATGGGAAATTGATTTTTCTAAATGAAATAGCAGTGAAACAAGCCAAACAAAGCAGGTGTCTTTCAATTATGACCTTTGTCTTCACTCATCTTATACACAAATGAATCTGATAGTGGTGTGGAAGGAACTCAGAGTGACTAAGCAGACTCAAGCAGAGACTGGACAATGACTATTTTGCTGTTGTATGTATGCATGATACATAACTCCTGCTAGCTACATGGGCCCACTCAAGGGAGAACATCCAATAACTTTTTCTTTGCCTTTAGAGTTAGAGACTTGTGCTATTGATCAGCCATTGCACTGTGAACGTCTTCAGAGGAAAAAAGTGTCTTGTTTTCTTTTAAAATCTAAATGAAAC
This sequence comes from Emydura macquarii macquarii, assembly GCF_026122565.2. Taxonomy (NCBI): domain Eukaryota; kingdom Metazoa; phylum Chordata; order Testudines; family Chelidae; genus Emydura; species Emydura macquarii. Next base: position 11,525,217 of record NW_027133667.1, read on the forward strand.
CAGGTCTTAGGAAATCAGAGGACAACATAAGTCATCTAGAAAGGAAAAACAAGCCAAAAATATCACTATCACAATCTATAGAGTAGAGCCCCACAATTGGTATCAACATAGCTTTGAAGAGCACCAGATACTCTTACCTCTGTTTGTTCTGCAATGGGACTACCAACTGGGGACAGAGGAACAGATTTCGCATTGGGTGACCAGATGGGGATGGAGGGTTTGCACGGATCTAGGGAAGCTGGAGGGTGCATTAAAAAAAAAACAACAAACATACATATGAGCCCTTTAACATTCCAAATCCATGTGACATACAGTAAACAGTGAACAAATTACTAGCTTTTTAAATTCTAGATGAACCATCTGGTGTCTGGGTATTTGAATGTGACCCCAATGATACAGGCTATTAGCCCAAAAGCACCTATAGGGATTGGAGAGACGGATCAGCTGGTTCTGTGGGTTCCCTGATGCTTCTGGAAGATGTAGCTCATGGTATCATAACACCTTTCTCAGAATACAAATGCAAGCACATGCAAAGTATTGAGAGTTTTGGCATAGTTCACATTTAAATGAAGAGATGGCTTTCACCAATAGCTCAGTTCGACAATTCAAAGAAATGATCAGTCTTTTCGGATTCCAAGATACAGAGACTAAATTTTTCACCTTCTGTTGGACTACAGGGAGCAGTGGCTTCTTCCTCACCCTCAGAGACCTTCAATTCTGGCTCTTCCATGTCCTCTGGATGTAAATGACACTCATCTTCTGCATCAGATGGGATGTCATCTGACCATCGTTGATCTGGGTGGGAAATGGAAGTCGACATAGAAAGGAAGAGTTCATGGATGCAAGCCCACAAGGACAGCCCTCTATTTTCTAAATCTTTCTATTATCCTATCTACCTTCTCATAGGGCGCCATTCACTGTGGTACCTGAGCACCTAACTCTTTCTGTTCCTTCATTACATGCTAACTGGGGTCACTTAACCAGTTACTTATGCGATACAAATAAGTTCTTTAGTTTGTTTCATACTTTCCCGTTTCACTGGAAATTTTACTACATCTTCCAATATGTGCAGTTTCTTTCACGCAGGCGAGAGAAGGCTTTGGAGTCAGTCCTACTGCCTTTCCCCACATGAATGCTCACTTCCTTCATTCAGAAGGACTACTCATGAGAGTAAGGACTGCAATTTTAGGCCCTCTAATAAAGTGGTTGTGAGCAATGCGTTCCAGAATCCATGGCACTGCAATTCTTCAGCTCCATTTCGCACTTCAGTCCTGTTTTCCTCTCTCATCTGCACTGAGCTCCCACATATATAGATCTGCTCTGACTAGATTAGCCTTACACAAGATGACTCTGCTCCCATAACAAGGTTTAATGATGAACTGTGGCATACACGGTGCCGTACCATCATCCAGCTCTGCACCTGTATCTCCATCTTCAACTGCTTCCCCTTCTGTATCTGCAGGCTCTGTGCCCACCTCATCGTCCACTTCATTCTCCTCAAATGGGGCTGGAAGGCATTAAAATATTGAGAGAGAGAAGAAAAAAAAATCTATAAAAGGGAAAACATTAGTTTTAAACTGTAACAAGTGCCCCAAGTGGCAATATTTAATCATTGTTTCTGCAACAAGGTGTTCTGAGGTGCGTCAGCAGAGAAGACACACACATATCATCAACCAGCATTTCAAGCCTTGAGTCCAAGTAGTCAAGGGATTATGCCTTTGAGGAAGCCTTGTCACAGACACTGGCATTGCAAGGTTTTCAAGGCACTTCTGAGGGACTGGCCTCGTGAAGTACCAGTGTCTCCTCTTCCGCAGCCAAGGCATGCTTGAGGGAGATGTTAAATGAGGGTGTCAGGGAAAGCTCTAATGAGAATACACTCTCCTGTTGCTGCAGTATAATATTGGTATCTCAAAGGCACTGCAGTTATCAACATTTTAGCAGATGTGTGCTAGATGAAAACTGCACTCTCATATTTTGCCACAATAACTCTCTTTGCAGCAGAAACAAAGACATTTGAGGGACCTGAAGTCAGACGAGGTGACTTGTTGGGAGGCGATTAGCCAGGAGAGTTGACCATTTGGAAACTGTTTAACTCTGTGCTGCTGCAACATTCTAGAAGGAACAGTTTAGTGGAGTCCAGGCTACAGGACAGATACGTAGGGTCCGGATGTATTCAGATATTTTAATGTGCATAACAGACACATAAAAAGTCTGTTCTTCTGCACCACAGCCCAGAACCTGTTTTACAGGATCAGTACAATAGGTAGGGAAGATTTCTGAATATATAAACCCAAAGAGGGCATTTGATAACACTACACACAAAAGGATTTAAATTCCAGAGGGAAGCATCCAGGCCCCACCTGTGCGACCTTTAATTTACATTACTAAATGATATATCACAAAAACCAAGAGACTCCTATAACTCTCTCCATTGTTACACCTTGTTGCATCTCAAATATTATGGGCTGAGCTGTTAAAAGAATGTGGGTGTTGGTAACACCGCTATGTTCCATAACTTCAGGCAGAATCTTTTTTGTTTTAAAGGAGTTTCTAGCTTTAAACATAGCACAGACTGCACAAGCATGGGCCACATTTTTGGATTTGTGCATGTAAATGAACACAACGGCATGCTCAAATAACATGTTAGACATTTAACTGGGCTGCTGAATGCTCACTCTCAGTAATCATGCATGCAAATTATATGCACACAATGCTAAAATTCTGGCCCCATAATAATGCCAGCGTTCACTTCATAGCCTACTTGGGAACATTTAAATTCTGACCCTACTAATCAAGACAGTCTAAGAAAGTGAACTGGAGTCTTGACATTTTCCACACACATTTTTGTCTTCTCTTTTTCTAATAGAGGCTCTTTTCTTACTTGATCTGAATTTCTTCTATTTCATTCTTTGCACCTTCTTAGCATCATAGCAGTGGAGGGGCGCATGGCTTGCATTTTTTTTTTAAACTGCTGTTACAAGATGCTGTGCTATCACCTAAAAGAGAGTGTGGCAAGACACGACCTGTACCCTTAAACCAGAGGCTTTGTAACACTCAGAATCTTACAGGCCTAGAACGTGAAGACTGAGTTTCCCACTGTGACATCTAAGGATGTACTTAGCTAAACCAGCTTCCCCCACCCCCGAGATGGTGTTTTACTGTCCTGCTTGTTGCTTAGGTGTGTACCACCTACTGCCATTTTAGAAAGAGTAATGCCACAGCAACTTGTTTCAGGTAAAAACATCAAATGTGAGTGACTGTCACAAAATGCGTCAAAGTATCTCCTTCAAAATAGTGAACATCCGGCCTGGCCCTGGCTATGTGTCCGCTGGTTTTTCCATTTGGAAATTGTGGTGCAGTTTCCTTCAGTCAGGATTGAAAAGATGAAAAGAAATTATTTAAAATACCTTAAAAAGACAAAATTCAGCAGCATATTTTATGGATGCATAGATAAGTAATACTCTGGTGCAATGGGCAGCCCATTCTGAAGGACCCAAAACTTGGGGACAGGATAAGAGGGTGGCTGGTTATAGTTATACATATACTGTGCATATATGTATGTGCAGTTAGAATGAGGAGCAAAAGGCCAAAAGCTGCCACACAGTAACTTGTGAGCTATACACGATGGCAGGCAGGAACCATGGATCAGCATTCTGTCCATGTTGGCCAGCAGCTGTGACCTGATGGGGTGGCATGCAGCCATCCCATAAATGCTGCTGCCTTGCTCAAACAGCTACAGAAGCAAAGTTTTAGAGGTAAACTAATTGTTCCTGTTGGCAAGGGCCACTCCGCTAGAGGTCACACAAGTTACCCCTGTCCTACTGTATTTCTTTAGACTCTTTTTGTGGTTTATAGAATTTAACACCCCCTAAAATATCTCCACATTCACTGATTTTGTAAGGCATTCTAGGGGACCACTTAGGAAGAGCTGACAACATTTAGCATCTTTCCACTCCCTTGGAGCTTAGCTAGACAACACATTCCAGGTTTGTGGAGCAGAGCTATTTCTATAGTCACCCCCTGTCCCTAGAAAGTTCCTGGCTTTAGCTTAACAGACATCTTTCTTGGTCTCTTCAGCAGGTAGCGATAATTTGCTCCGGACATTGCTTGAAGCACTCTCACCTAATCTCTTCATTTTCAAGCAAGCCCCAAGATCCCTTTGTCAAGGGATGGGGAAGGATGACTTAACTACTCCTCAGTTTATAACCCAAATCAAAATGTTAAACCTACTTTCTTCTCCATTACACTGAAAATGTTCTTTTCTGTATGGCCTGCCTTTGAAAGGGTTAAGATGAAAGTCCAGTTCATGCAAGAATGGACTGTGAGCGAGGCATGCATGCACACTACCCCCTCCTGGGCATGCAATAGCAACAGGGCCATAGATCCAGGGTTAAGGTACCAGCTCAGCTGCTGAAGGCGCGGGAAGGGTTATTTTGAATTGGTATAGAACGAACATCACCAAACTACCTCCAGGGACTGTCTCCAGCCAGGCCTGCACTGCCTCACGGCGTACGGAGGGAAGATCAGACGCTGAATTTAAAAAACAATAAATAATGATAGTAAATCAAAAGTTAGACATAAATAAGTGTATGAAACTGAAACACTCGAGAGAAATTCCTCAAAACCAAGAACAGAAACAAAACCTTGGTGATGTTAGATGATGGAGATTGGATTTGAGGGTGAAATTAGGATAAGGAGGTACAAATACCAAATTTGCTTTTTTAGAATCCATCTGTGATAGATACCATGGGAGATAAGGGTGTTATTAAGAGTTGAACATATCCTCAGTGTCCTGTTTGCAGATTCCAGCCATTTTGGTCAAGTTGACAAAAGAAGCTAGAAGATGGCGTGTGACCACACAAGTAGTGGTAACAGAAGCCCAAGGCTGTAGAGATTTCAGACTGCATTGCCTGGGTTTGGATGCTTACAGGTAAGGGAGAAATCCTACTGGAGCATGACAGATCACAGAATACAGCTTTCCTGCATATCAGCTATGCTATGCTGGTCCTTTAGACCTAACTATCAATCCAGAGAGTGGTTTTGAAGTGCTCTCTAAACAGCACATGTGGCAGGACACTGCTCAGTCTTGAACAGATACCGAAGTCTGTCAAACTGACAAGTGAAACTTGTGGAGCATCCAAACAGCCACACCTTGCACCAGCCCCTTTAGAAGCAACCTGCTACTACTGTTGAACACACCTTGCAATGAAGCATCTAAGTTATGGATCCGTGGCCATCCAGCTCTCAGTTTGGCATATTCTTTGGTGAAGGGAAGGAAAGATTGCCTGCTTCTTGAAGGAAGCTGGAAAGGCCACAGAAGGGATTGTCTGCACCATGGGAAAGGGTCAGCATAGGTTGTCCTTCACTGGCAACTGTAAGTATATCACGGAGGCAGCTGTGTCACGGAAAGGAGTTGGGATTTAGAAATGGGACACTAGTAGGCCACTATGCTGGAGTGAGTGAAAGTCCTTCTGGCTGACTTTTGCTTTAACCTCTCTTTGTTTTCACAAAGAAAAGCAGGTCAGAAAAAGAAGAAGAGAAAATAAAAGCTAAAAGGAAAATTGAGAAATGGCAGTACCCTTGATTTGTGGTCCCTTCTGTTATCAGTGGAAGCTAAACTCACTTCAAGCGTGGTAAACTTGAGGAACAATGTCAGGACTTCTTACTCAGGATTCTTGAACTTCAAGCAACATTGCTCAGGAATGTTTAATGATATAACACTGAGGCCTGTGTTTGTATGATTGTGGGAGAAGGGAAATAATGATCTCCTACCTTTATAGAGCGTCAAAGAATCCTAAAGCATTTTACAAACTATTATTATTTATAAGAATAACCTCCCCAACCACTGAAATATAGCCACCTTTAGGATGAAATGCAGCACTGAACAATAAATGCACACACTTGGAAGTAAAATCACAGCCGGCTGAAACCACAGAGGAATCTTAGGCAAAACATGGTTACCTAGAAAGAATTTGGCTAGGGAACAAGAGTTAAGGCCCCTGGCTCTTACAACAAATACCCACAAGCAGTCAATACCTTGGTCTTAAACTTCCTTGGGAAGACAGCACCTCTTGCAACACAGTACTTCTAAAACCATTCTGGGACACTGGTTTGGTATGGACTTGAAGGGAAGACTCTAACCCCACACCTTTTTTGTTGTTTCGTTGGCACTTGGACTTTCCTTACAGCTCTCCAATACTAGTAAAGTAGGCCCCACCCTGCTTAGCTCAAGATATCTGACAAGAGCGTAGTCCCAGGTGTGGGAATAGTATAGAAGGTGAGTCACAATGAGATTATGAGAGATGTTGGAGAGGGTACTAGCATTCTCTATCTATTTTTTTCCTTTTTCAAAGCAACCTTATAAGCAAAATGGCATCGTGAAAAGGTTGCTCACTTTACTGAAAAAACCCAAATCTACTGTCAAATCTCAATACAAGAAGCCAAACAGAAACAGCCTGGCTCCTTGGGCTCGTTGTATTCTTCACCATTCCCCGAAGATACCAGGCCCCTGCCAGATGCAGTTACAAAGTTTGAAAAGCAGCAGCAGAACGTATTCAATGTAGAAGCTAAAACTGTTCAGCCCTTTATTTTAAGAGCTACAGAATAAGTTACTTTTGTTTTTCCAAGTCCTGAACGCCTCATCACCACCATCCTGGAGGAACACAACTGGCTGAATTGTTTCCTCTGAAATCCAGAACCCTTTAAATCTGTTATCAGGGGCTTGCAGCCTGCAGTACCAAATGATTTCAATCCTGTAGGAGAATGTTACACAGAGTCTAACTAGATACACAAGCCAGCAGAACTCACTATGCTGTGTTGACCTAAATGGAGACTGACCTGAAAAGTAAAATGTTTAAACAAATGTTTAATTTCAGGAAGCAGAACCTTTAAATCATTATTCACCCTTTTGAAGAAGGCTGTGCTTGAAGGGAGCAGAAGCAACAGAGTTAAACAGTTGCAACTGTGATCTGGGGATCGATGAAGCAGGAGATTACCTCTGGAGGTGGAGGATTTTGAAATTGGGACCATTTTTTCCTCCTCCTCTTTTTCACGGATGTGTGTCCAGTGCACATCTGCCAGGATCTCCAGGGGATCAACCGGATTTACAATCTGCTGTAGCTTCAGGTTTCCAGCTAGCAGACCGAGGATGTGGCAGATCAGGGTGTGGGTGGGGAGGAAGGATAGGGTAGAAATGGGGAAAGGGGTGGAAGTGTAAGAGAAAGGAAACACACCACAGTAAAGGAAATAGAAGGAAAGAAGAAAGAAAATATATTACTTGCCAAGATCAGTTTGTCAGACAGAAAGTCAAAGCTTGGCATTACGTATGCATGCATCTACAAACACACAACCGTTCATAATCCTCGTATTCCTACTCTATCCTAAAGCTGAATAATGCTAATCCAAAGACAGACAAATGCTATTGGAGACTTCACTGCAGACTACCTCTATTGCAAACAGCACCACCGCAAAGGAAAACACTCTCTAAGCATCCAACTGAGATTTGGTTGGCAATCAAATTTCAGCCCTACTCAGCCATTCAAAATTAGTATCACCCTACATATTCTGCTGGAGAGAGGCATAGGGACAGTCCGCACTGTGGGTTCAATTCCACAGAACAAAGGCTCCATTTACTCCCTTGTGGTCTTCAACATTTGGGGTTTGAATCCCTTCTTTTCACCCATGTGTGCAACAGAGAAACCATCAGGTCTCCTCTTGATGGCTACTCTCAGAATGACCAGTTGCACATAGCCTTATATTGCATTGGATTTTTGCTCAGTTTAAGGTTTATAACACTTTCTTCAGAGCATCCTAGCTATGTTGTTGGAGTAGTGACTGGCAGCCTCATTTTATGAGTAATATCAGCATTCTCATTAAGACCTAATGAAAATAACCTCTTCTCTCCTTGAAAAAGGTGTAGATATATATGGCTAACCGCTTTAGAAGGTACTTTGTGTATTTCAAGGTTTTCAACTAGATGGTTTGTTTCATCCACCCTGGTAGCAATTCTCTTAATTTCCCCTTCATTGTTGGTTTCTTTGTGGTGTATAGGACCCTGGGAAATTTGATCATGGGTTCTCCTCACCCTCTTCCTGCAACAAGGTGTTCTGTCTCCATGGCTGACCTGGCCACAGGTTGCAGGGTTTTATATTCTGGCAAGCTATTTTCTCCACTAACCACTCTCCTCCTGCCCCTCACTCATCGGCATGCACTAGACACAGCTGTGGAATGTCAAACACAATCTGTTCTGTAAGGGCCATGACACTGAAACAACCGGGAAGAGATTATTGATGTGGTGCAGACTGCCTGTGCCACAATCCCTCTATTCTGCAATACAGGGCTCTTCTTCACAGACCCTGTCTCTATTGCCACTGGTAAGTAAACATGTCAGTTTTATTTCCCAAAATCCAGTCATCCATGCCACAAGGGTGCAGCATTTTGTCTTCACAGGGGGAAGTTCTAATCTTTCTCGAAAGCAGGCCTTTAACACCGTAGGGCAGGAAGCCCTCGGTTTCTGCAGAGCAATAAGCCAAACTTCACTGACTGTAGGATGTTCATGATGTAGGGCAACATGCCAGGCTCCTTTTCAGGAGTCTAGAACTAGGCATTTGTCAAAAATATAACAGGGAAGGACTGTCACACATTGGAATAACCCAGGGAAAGGAAAGAGTTTACTTAAGCAGCATTGTAGGGTTACTCCCATCATTTCTTGTTGCTTTGTTTGAATGAGAGCTCCCTTCATCCTACCCCGGTTTGTGGAATCCTAAAGTGGGACTTCAGCCTCAGGAATGACTGTGGTGTCATACTTGGCACTACAACTGTAGGAGAAATCTGATATTGAGGGAAGAAGCACTGATCTAAGCACAGAATTATTTGGTTGTTAGTCAAAGGAAAGCAGAGGAATGCACAAAATGGGGCTAGGATTAAAATTTTAATCCGTATTGAACAGTTTTCTCAGTGTAATGATCCCTCTTCCAATCAGCACAAAACATGACCCTACAAGAACTACTGGATATCCTGAATGGAAGAGAGAATATTCAGGAGTGGCTGATGGGGTCCTGGCCACGGGCCAACAAATAGAGTAGACTGGTCTTTCCTCATTGCTCTTGTATTCCACTGCTCCCACATGCAGGCTCTGAGATCAGTAGAGTTAGTGTTTACACCACATCACACAGCTGAGTTAAAAGATTGTGGATTACCAGCAACATCTGGGAGTAGGAAGAAATATATAATTACTCAGCAAGGCTCACAAAGAGCAGGTCCCACCTGATCTGCAGAACTTATTCCACATTATAATGTGGCTTCATATCTTGACTGTTGGGGATTTAAACTGGTATAACTTCACCAAAGAAAGGCCCAATCAGAATGTAGATTTGGATCAGACACAGGTATGACATCACCAACCTTATTACCTGATTATTCCATTTACATAATAGCTATTGTAAAGTGCTTACAGCCCTCTATGTTACCAATACCCTTTTGGATGGAATCAATTGCTCAAGGGTGTGTCACAGGCCCTGTACTACTACAGTTAATAGAGACTCCTTTATTTCAAGTGTTAGGAGTCTCATTTACAGCAGGAAGCTCTGAGCTCTAAAGTTTTAAGTGGTCATGTTATACAGCCCAATGAGAAGCTGGAAATAGATAGCACGTGTCTGTTATAGTATCCATAAACCCATTAAGGAAATGAAATGGGAAAATAGGAGGAGGTCCTTAATTTTAATGTTTTTTTTTCCATGTGGAAATAATATGCTTTTGCTGCAAATGCAGCCATAGCCTGCACTCGCTGGCTCCATCTTTGCTGCAGCACTTTGTAGACTGTTTTACATCTTACTCTTATGGCTTGTCTACATAGACATCGCATTGATTTACAAAACAGTTTAGTTAAACCTGTGCAAACTCCAGTGTGGATACACCGTTATATCTGTTTAAAATAAGCACCAATATAGCTTGCTCATGTAAATTTATGAATGCAAACTAAACTGATATAAGCCAAACTAGCAGTGGTTTAAGAACATTGGTATCAAATTCATTCCTTTATTTAAACCTGCACATCTCTGTGTGTAGAACAGACCTAACGTAAGAAGCAGCTCCCAATTCAGTTCTCTCAATAATGTAAACCTTGGAAGAGCACAGCCACGTGTAAAGCATTGGGGCCTTCCTAAAAGGCAAACCTGGTGTTTCTCTGATGTTTGACCAGTCAAATGCTGGCTGAAGGTATGACAGTCAGGGTCCAGACATCCCAAGAGAATGGGGGTCTGAACCTCCCAAAAGAAGCACTTGAATCAACTGCCTCTATACAATATTACTGTGCTATAAAAATATGCTGACAAAGGCCTTTTATAAAAGCTTGTAATGTTCTGAACTTGATAGTGATTATGAGATACGTATGCAGACTGTGATTATGAATTTATGGGGAGAATCGGGACTGGAAGGACTGTTGGGGTCACCCTGCAAGGAGTAACTAGGCTGACAGGAGCCTGGTGGCAGGGCTCTGCGACATAGCTGCACAGCATGAAGGCACCCAGGGCAGGCAGTAACAGGACCCTTTACTGGCTGGGGTGATCACAGAAGGATTTCAAATGGCTGCTACTGTGGCCTCCCCCAAGGCTGGCCACTAAGCTTCACAGGAAGCTTGACCTTAGTTCACCTTTATATGAAAAGATCATTCAGTGAATTCCAGAATAAGAGCATGTTCCCCCCGCTAGCCTCACGGCAGCACTCAACAGCATTTTAGGAGTGGCTGGGCTCTATCTCTCTCTCAATGTCTGTCATTCAAAAGCTGAACTGGGATGCTCCCAGACCTGGTCTTTAGGATCAAAAATTAAAGTGGGTCTGCTGTTAGGATAGAGAAGAGTGGAAACTAAGGAAAAGGCAGCAGTTAACCTTCTCTCAGCCCTGTGTGTCTGTTTTCTGTGGCCATCTGGCTACCTTCAATTCCCACCAACGAAAGTGTTAAATCAGGCACAATTTAACATTCAAAACTGAACTTTTCCAATAGAAAGTGTTGAAAGAGGCCAAGGTACCCCAGACTTCTGTTGAAAGCACAGTTAGACTCTAGTGGGAGAACAAATGGGTCAAAAAAGACTAGGAAGAAAAAATATTTTATATCTATACATTTTCAAAAGGGCAGAAAAAAATGCTGGTATTTTCCCATACGATTTTCTCAAATGCTCATATGAAATCTTTCAGAATGATGCATATGTTGCATTAAAATACTAAAAAATATATATTAAATTTCAGACTAAACAGGAAATATAAAATAAAGGAGCTATATTATAATAGCAATAAGCCATGAAAGGACATGCAATACCGACCATCTGATGTACTCATTTAGTTCGGTGAAAGCACTCAGCCTTTCATCTCATGTATCCTGGCTCATATAAGCCACATCAATATAGCAGAAATGAACATACTATTGTTGTCCAGTACTCCAGGAAAGTAACAATCAGAACAAAATGGCAACATAGCATTATGGCAAACAATGCATCTAGCTAAGCAAGAAGTGATCAGATTAATTTCAAGTATATTTTACAGTTGCTTGAAATGTCTAAGTGCTCTCTGGAAACTATCTAGCTTTTCCTGCCCTCCCATACAAGAAACAGTAAAAAATGTGGCACAGTCAAGCAATGCCCATGCCTGGATCGCGAGAGGAAGTCAGTAACTCCTGAATCAACCTCAAGAGAGTTGGTAAATGCATTTTAATAAAAACAGAAAATATTTTCATGTGGGACTTGCTCTTTAAAATGTCAGTCCTCTCTGAGAACAAACGAAAGTGGTGATGGTACAAGGGTACCTTTAAAAGTACCCGTGTCTTCTTCGTTTGAGAGACGTTGAAGCCAGAGGCCTTGCTGGAGCTCTCTCTCCCAAGGGTAATATTCTCCCTCTACAGCAGGGGGAGCCACACCCCACACATAGCATCAGATGTGCACACACAAATAATAGAGAGAGAGAGAGAGAAAGGACAGAGAATTGGAAAGCAAAGAGTTATTGTCTGGAAATCCAGTAAGACTTACTGTACTCATCGAAGTTCTCTGTTTGAAAGGCAAACTCCATTGGACACAGAGAAAGGTGGTCTGGGAACTTCATAATTTAGTATACTCATAAACAACATGTATATTACTATACTATACTATACAGTGGTCTTGGTTCTGACAGAGACTTCCGCTGTGGAGTCACAGTTTCCAAGTGGAAAAATATAGCCAAACCGCCTAGTTAAAAGGCCATCTCCTGCATCCAAAAACACCCTGAACAGGACTGCCGCTGAGGCCCAGCATAAGTGGGACCTCTGCTTTTACTGTCAACATTAGGCGGCCAAAGGCCTTTATGAAGCAGGTCTTTGTAGTCTGGTAGCTTTCATGAAAGCAAAAGGGAAATGCAAGCAACCAAGTCACGTTTTGAAAGATAAGATCAATTGACCATTTGGAATGGTGGTGAAGCACAGCAAAGATACCTGTTTCCAAAACAAGCTCAGTACTGTTATGACTTACTCAAGAGGTGCAGGGGAGGAAATCCTTCCATAACTTTTTTTTTCTTTTCATAAAGAAACACTCAGATCTGGAATAAAAACAGCCTTGAGAGCACAGGGGTTCAGCTCAGGCTGCATTCCGTGTAGTCTCTCCTCCCGGCTTAGGAGAGCTGGACATTTCTCCTCCGTTAACATTGGCCATGGGGGGTTACTGCTGAGTGATGCAAGGCACTCCTTCCCTCTCAAGGCTTAAGGCACCACCTCCGCAGCACCCCCAGACCTTGCTGGCCGAAGAACAGAGGGTCAAATCCAAATCTGATTCCCCTACAAACCAATGACAAAATATCACAACAGTCACAAAGCTGTGAGTTACACAGAGGGGAACCAGCAAGAGACCTATCGGTTCAGATGAGACCATTATGGCTCTGCCCAGTGGAAAGTATCTTCTGCACTCTGACTGCACCCTGTATTCAGGCACAAAGTACCTGCCTTCTAACACTCTGAACTGAACACGGGAATATATATATTCCTGATCCAATGAGAGTACTAAGTCCAGAGCAGGTGGAGACAAGAATTAAATCTCTCTCTCTTATCTGGCTATACTGGGGAGACAGGTAATGTACTGTGTTTGGCTGAGGCACACTGTTATGACAGTATATGGGAAGTGTACTGTGCTGCTACTAGTGCTGTAACTGCCCCATAGAGAGAACTTCTCCCTCATGTGGTCCACCTAGCACCTTTTATCAGCACTAAATTCACTTACAAATACGAAGTTATGTTAAAGTGAAAGAATAAAAAAGAAAAACTGATACGAAAGATAAGAGGGCGTTAGGTCTGACACCCTCTTCGGGTATGTCTACACTGAACCTGGGATCGTGCTTCCCAGTGCTGGTATACAGACACTTGTCGCTCTGCTCTAAGAATAGCAAAGTAGCTGGTGGTAACGTGGCTTGCAGCTCAGGCTAGCTGCCTAAATACAAACCTGCCCAGCCCCCGCAGGGTACATACTCGAGCAACTAGCTCAAGCCCCCGCCTTCTCTGCCATTTTTCATTTGCTAGCTCAAGCAGAGGTAGCATGTCTATCTACCCAAGCTAGGAGGCATGTTCCCAGACACAGTGTAGATGTACCCTTTGACTCAGTTCCTTCACTGGCTCCCTTTCATCAATATACTCTCATAAGAACCTCTCCCATCCCACCCAGATTCACTGCTTCCCCATCAGCCCTCAGAGGTTTTCCAGAGAAGAATAAGGTTCTGTCTAACTCATCTTATCATAGAGGTACCCATCCAACATCATTCTCTGAACACAGGTACGTGGCTCTGTTTGCCCTGCCTGTGTACCAGAAGGAAAACACAAAACCAATCTTTCCAACCTTCACTAGACTCTTCGTCTTCCTCTTCTTCCTCCCCCTCTTCTTTATCTTCAGCCTCGTGGTTTTTCTGAGTTTGAAGTTCTTCCTCGCTCTTTCCCTTCAGAAGGGCGTGGATTCGCACAGCCTCTTCCCAAGGCACACCTCCCAGATCTGAGGAGGGTAGCTGTGGCTGCAATGGTTCCTCTTCCTCCTCCTCCTCCTCTTCCTCCATCTCGGATTCTGAACTACTGTAAAGAATAAAAATGAAATAGAGAAGTCAGTTAATGATGCATCTTAGCTGAGTTTATATATGGCTGGCAAATTTCAGTACCAACTAAGGTATGTGTAATGGAAAGCTTTTTTTCCTCTTCTGCTTTCAATGTTTCATTGCACTATTTTAGAAATAGTGAGGTTGAACCAGATGGGACCAGGTCAAAGGAGCTTGATGCAGAGGCTGTAGGTAGATTCAACAGCTAAAAGGGTACTGACTCCAGTTCTTTTTAATGAAGGGGAGCCAGAGGAAGGGTATTTGTGGGTGAGGTAAATTTATATGTGATGACACTTAACACCACAGTATCTGAGCACAAATGGGTTTAGCAGAAAGCTGGTGATCTGGATCATGTCACCTTCTCCTGACGTTTTGGGCATGAGAGATGCTTCGGCAGGGCCAGCATGTGGTGAGATCGTGTCTTTTGATGGTGGGGGATATTGCTGCTGGGTTTAAGCCACTGGGAAGTTTTGTCGCGTGGTGGGGAGCTGGCAGGAAGATTTGGGAAAATATATTACTTAGAATTTTTCCATTTTTGCCAGACAGTCAGTGAATGTTGAAAAGAACAGGTACATAGTCCTAGAATTATCAGGCCATCATAGTACATATAAAGGATGCAGCAGGTAAGATGAGGATAGCCAGAGAGCAGTGCACAATTACATACACCTTCCAGGATCATAGGCAATAGTATCACATGAACACAGGAAGTGTGTGCAGTATGTATAAGGGGGGTGGACAAGAAACGGTAGGTAGCAGCATGAGAATAATTATCAACCCCACTACTCTCATAGCAAAGTCTGGAAATCACTGTGTGGGAAACAAACATACATCAATATGACCCCATTTTGACAGCCATCCCTCTTTAATTCCACACTACAAAGTTTCCTTTGCAAAACATTTATTGGTTTTGCTTGAGATTTTCACTAAGAATTCTCCTAATTGCTTGTTTGAAGAAGGCTTGACTTTGTAAGTGAAAGATACAACAAGCATAGCTCTTCGATTATAGCCTATAGATACTGACACTATATTTGAAAGGTTGAGAACAAGGCACTTCCACCATTTGCAACCCATTTTTTCCAGGAACATTTAAAAAAAAAAAAAAAAAAGGATCTTTTAGGCTGAAATCTTTCATGCTTTTTCACCAGCATTAAAGTGAATTTACTGGCAAGTTTCATAGATACATTAACCAATTTTTGGGTTATTGAGACAAGGAAAGATACACGTTAAACTCAAGAATTTGTTCAAACACTTATGCTCAACTAACTCAAAGTCTGCTTTAATTTACATCTGTAGCTAGCTCTCAGGAAATGCACTAAAAGAAATAAAATATCTGAAATGCACCTCTGTAGATTTGAACTGATGAACTCAGAAAGGAATATGCACCTAAATGTATAGCGGGGAAAGGAATTTCTGTAAGTACCATACTGCAAGTTTATATATGCTACGTAGTTTGAATATTACATTCAGAGTGAGTTTTTCTGTGGGAATAACCCTTAAAACTTTTCAGCTGGTCACACATATAGCTCTTTATACAATTTAAATGCTAATGGTATTTTGGAGGGATAATTTTTCCAGAGTTGAGGTTGTATTCCGATTTCCATAATAAACCTAATTTTCTCCCATGCCCAAATTCCTCAAGAAAGGTCCTATGCATTGCAGATTTTACAAACTTGGTCTGTGATTATAGATTAGTTGACCAAATGTGAGGTGAACTGGAGAAGCTATTTCTGAAGCATCAGATTAAAAAAAAAAGTTTTATGGAATCTTTCCATTTACTTCAATAGCTACTGGATTAGACTCAATGCATTGTCACATCCTACCACCAAACATGGACTGGCCTAGAAATTTCATACTTGTTTAACTAAAGAGCAAGTGACAAGATCTCATATAGTGGATTCTATCTGAGAAGTTGGGAGTGTTTATCCTTGGAGTTATTCACCTAATGGGAACATCTGAGGACTCTGCCAGCTTTTAGCAAACAAACTGTTATAAAGTTGACTCTCTCTCTGATCCTGTGCTATGTAAGAATTTGGCTCATTCTGCAGAAAGCTTGTCAAAAGTCAGCGTGGACTCCTGTGTGCCATAAAGAATCCTTAATATTGTTTGCTAGTCTTGTATTGCTTGCAATTTTTTTCTCATGTCTCCTAAATACACGCAGTTTTTCAGGGGGAAAAAGGTTCTGGCAGCTTCTGGCAATCTTTATAAACTCAGTCCTGGATCTAATGGACTTTGGAACATTTACAAAAGCTGCCCAGTTCAAGGACTGAAATCTTGATGGTCCTACCCTTGTGTGAATGTGTAGGCTAAACTTTCAAACTCTGTCCATCTTGGAAATCCCCCCGCAAAGACATGCACACGCAAGCTGCACTAGACTCATAAAATCCAAAGGCAAGGACTTTGCAAGTGCAACAATTAATCCCTCAGACCTTGACAGTTTCTCCTCACCTCACACATCATACAAACTCCATTAGACTCAGATCGCCAGTTACAGCATCCTGGTATATTTGATCAGTTCATATTTAAAAAAAAGGACAAACCTCTGGACTTAAACTCAACATGGAGTTAAGGATTTAAATTCATATCTGTATTTTAAAAACGCTCATTAAAAAATTAGAAGGCCAGGAAAGTCTATGTTAATTTGAAGTTCCCATAGTTTTAAATGTTTATAATTGTTTAAACTGGAAATTAAGACTAGTATATCACAGTTTTGGCCATTCAGCGTGCTTGTTGCTCTCCTAATGTTATTGATACAAGCATATGCCTTTAAGCTCTAGTTATACAAGGATATTTTTGTCTGGGGTAAAATCTGTGCTAGTGACATTTAAGTGCATTCCAGGATTAACACATTATGAGACAATAAATTGCAATTCAAACAGCAATTCTGACTGCAAAAGTGTCATTGTGGGGCTCCACTCTGTGTCTCTCTGATTTCTGTATCAAATTGATTCCATTTACAAGTCAAGACATTTATTCCAACTGCAAGTCCCCCATTAATCACAGCCTGAGGTTTGAGAATTGAACTGGGTTATGTTACTCTTCTTCCACATCACCTGTAATAAAAGTTCTGCAAGCCAAATGAGGCCCTCAATTACTCATGTGCAATCCCAGTGCCTTCAATTCATGCCTTCTGTAGCATCTGCAAATCTAGGTGCTTTTGGTGAGTATGGATAGGCCTAACTGTTTGGATTTTAGTATGCATTTCTGTTGATGCTGCACAGGATGGCATAGAATTTTTTTATATGTTAGCTCTACAGGGATAACAAGAAAAATAATTAAAAGTAATTTTTGTCACTGAAACTTAGAATAAACTCAGGGAATAGATCTTGTATTTTTATTATACTTAAGAGAAAAGAAGTGCAACGCCTGGATGCTTGCCATATAGGTGTGACTAGGCATGAGCTCATCTAATTTAAAGAGCAAAATAATTTGAGCTTGATTAAAATTCGGGTGAGTGATCAGAGGATACCTGCTGTTCTATTTTGCTGGTTCTGTGCAACAGCAACAGCTGTGTTTAACAAACTGATACATCCAGCAGTAACTTTTACATAAAAGGGCTCATTCGAGATTACTGCTTACAGAAAGAGCAGATTCTCCTTTGGTTCAATAGGTAACCTCACTATTTTTGGCTACAAAAGGTCCTTGGTTCAACTTCTTCCTGGAATGGATTACTCACAAATAAACCATCTTTCATTTAACATTTTCTCACTTGGCTACCTTCTTCTTTTCTGCACCATCTACACTAGATTTTATAATGTTTGATGTACTCTTGCCAGAATGGTTCTACATATTTGCTGTTTATTTTTAGTATAATTGTTACACATTAATAAAGTGCATAAGAGGTAAGATGAGCAGTTGCAGAATTGCTATTGCCAGACAATAAAAGTGAAGGCTGAAAACTGATCAGCTGACATAAAAAAAGCCTGAGATTTAAAGTCTACACAAGTCTGGAATGTATAACTTCTACAACAACCTTAACTCTGTCCCTGCCTTGTAGGCTTTCATTACACAATGACTCCGTTTCAGGCAAACAGACATTCTCCTAGCAAGTACCACATTGCAACACAACTTTTCTTATAATTATAGTTGCACATAATTCCAGGGGCAGAACTCAGGTTACACTGAGGATTACCATTTCCTATTTTTGTGTGATAAAAAGCTATTCTTAATCTTGCTCTAATGCATCCTTGCAAAATTTTATTCACTCACTTGCCTGGGGAGAGTATTTTTTGATGGATGTAAATAAATAAAATGTATAAGGTACTATTGTTTTTTCCTCATCATAGTATGGGGTAATCAGGCAGGGTTTGTGCACGGTCCAATAAGTTTTCATGGCAATTTTCAAGTTACAACATCTGATTTTTGTACGGTATATAATGCAAATGTTATAATCCTCCGTTCCACAGCAGAAATTAAATGTTTATTTATAACTTGCTGTTCCTTCTTTCAAAAGGTAAATGATGAATCAGATCATTAATATATGCTGAGCCTCTGGTATGCAACAAGCTCCCAAGAGGCCTTAGCGTATCCCAGTGGCTTTATACAGATGCTCTCACAGAGATAAAAAAGGTCTTTATTCCCCCCTCTGATTAATAGCACACTTTCCTCCTCTTCAGTACAGAAATAAATCTGACAGGTGGTGTTTGCTGGGTTTTTAAGTGTCCTGTCAATAAAATTTACTGTTGCTCAAGCTGTTGCCATGGCTACTCCGCGGCTCAAACTGTGTTCTCCAGCCAGCCTGCTTATCTCATGTAATAGTCACAGCGTAACTTCTTTACTCCACAGCTCTCTTTACCTTCTCCAGCATGTATCTGTCCCACACTTTTGTGATTAACCTTTGAGTACCGAGAAACGAGAAGCTGAGTGGGTGAAAGGAGACCGAGAGGGGTCGGTGCACAGTGTCTTCCTTTCAAGCTAGTAGCTCTATGCCACCCAGTTGGCACCTTGTTTCTGTTCACCAGTGATCAGAGAAGAGAGTTGGATGACTTTACAGAGAGACTCAAATAATCCGGTAGATACCTCTTAACAAATGTATATATGTGAATTTAGCACTGGAGAAAGGAGCCAGACCAAAAGGCCTGGAGACTCAGATCCTCTATTACCCCACATGCAGGCTCAGAACAGAGTAACAGTGCCAGCTGCCTCCATTACATCCCACAGTATGGGTCAATCCTAATCTGGAGAGGCTATCTTAACAGAGATGAGAGAGTATTTCACCATGATGGCTTCAGCTCAAAGGTGGGGCACTGCAGCACCAACTTTAACTGCATGTGCTCTTTAAGGATAATCAGCTCCTCAAGCCCTGGGGGTGCTGGGCTGTTTGAATAAAGACCTGCTGTTGACACTTAGGTGCCTCATACTGGAATGTGCACCACACTTTGTAGCAGCTGCTGAGCCTGGATCCTAAAATTTAATTACCTTGAATGCATCTTCATTAAAATCTGCACATGCTCTCCAAAGGTTGTGTTGGTATCTTATTTAGCTCTGGATGTGATTCAAAGTGTTGCTATCTTTCTACAGAAGTCCAACAAAGATTAGGTCCAAGTTGGCAACCTTAGAGACAGTTTCAGTCTCTATGCACACTTGTGTTACATAAAATATGCGAGGGTTCTTTTGTTAGCCGTCCGTACAGTGGCTTGAGACTGCTGGGACCTCAGCTTGGAATTTGCTTCCCTTATTGAATAGATATGAAATATGTTGATCTTTTGTGAGGATTAATCTGATAAATGTTTTAAAATGCTTTGACTGTGAAACATATTATAGAAGTACTACGTATGATTATTACTACATTTGCGGAGGAAAGCATATTAACTCCGGTTTTTGCCCACAGTAGTGAGGATGAATCTGTTATAGGAGAAGTGTATTTGGTTTGACTTTTGCCAACAAGTTATATTTATTGCTGTGAAATCTCTGTCCATGCAGCCAGGGACGTGAGAGAGAGATATTTTATAAGTCCAAAAATAATATCTACCTTTTAAAAACAATTTCTTTTAGAGAAAGTTTAAATTAAAAAAATACAAATTTAAGTCAACGTACAAAAAAGGGAGAGTGAAAGAATTCTGAAGAAAAAATGGATGCAGGGGAGGGAGGGAGAGAAGGAATAAGAGTGTGCAGGTCTGTAGGAGGTGAAATAGCAGCTGCAGTCCGAGATGCCAAAGATAAACTTGGCTCCATTGATTCCTTTTTTTCTTGGAGGTTTCCAATCCAAGTACTGACCAGGTCCAACTATTCTTGATTTATATGATGTGATGAAGTCAAGGCCAATAATATAGCTCCAGGCTAGTGAATTTTGGTTAGTACTTTCAGATCTAAAAAGCACTATAAAAGCAATAGTGATAGTAGTAGTAGTATTAATATTAACAACAATAGCAACAGTAACAGAGTATCATTTATTAAATCTGAGCAGTGGGCTAGGAGAGGACAGAGAATATGAACAGATCTCTGCAGAGAACATCTGGTAGGCCACTAGACAAGAGGTCAGAGAAATAAATTATATCAAAATAAGATCTTACTGAGAAATTCCTGAGATAATTAAGAAACACCATCATTATTCTAGTAAAGGAAACAGCACAGAACCCAAGGTATTCTCAGGTATTTACTCATCCAAGTTCAAACCTGTTTAGAGCTTTCAAGATAAGGATGCATAGGACTATTTAAGACCAGCAAGGCTATCTATTGTCAAGTATCCAATTGCTGCCTCTTCTATTTGCATCTTATGAGACTCCTATCATTTGCTCATCCCAGAATGCACTCAGGCCCTGATCCTGCAAAGACTTATGAATGTGCTTAATTTTACATTCTTGCGTAGCCCAGCTGAACTCAGTTTCACCTGTATAACTGAAGTAAGCAACGTGACATGCAGGGCTACACATGTGTT
Organism: Emydura macquarii macquarii; assembly: GCF_026122565.2. NCBI lineage: Eukaryota > Metazoa > Chordata > Testudines > Chelidae > Emydura > Emydura macquarii. The sequence goes on from NW_027133667.1 coordinate 11,546,176, forward strand.
TCGAATTAAGCGTGCGTGTAATTTTATTGTAGGACCTGGGCTTTAGCCATCAGCTATATCATTACCTGACAGTGACAGTTTTAAGAATGTAAGAACTATTGCACAGGCAAAAAGTTAACAGTTCAGGAAAGTTCTTGCTGCATGGAAAAGGGTATTGAGCAGCGCTCAGAGAGCTACTCTATTTGGAGGATGTGAGGCTGCGAATGTTTCACTCAACCCTTCTCAACCTGAACTGTTGCTGCAAGAATTGCCGAGAGACATTTGCCCACATGCATGCACACTGAGCCCCGGGGACTCCAGTTTATTGTTCTGGGGTGGATATAGGGATACATGTAAAATTTGTGCTAACCTGTTGGGTGTATCCTGTTTTACACTATCCATAGCTATTACTTCAAACCAAGTTCTCTCAGACATAAAGGCACTCAATCAAGGCTAAGTATTTGCTCAACTTGAAGTTTTAAACCAAAGATGGCTTTCAATTCTCTGAGTGCAAAATAGGCAGAAAAAGCTCTTTGAAAAAACGCTCCCCTCTGACCCCATGTTCTGTTCACTCAAATGACTCGGTTGATTTTAAATTCAATTTTCCAGAAAGTAAATTCCCTTCTGAGCTAAGACTGAGCATGAGAAATTTCAGCACACCAGATAACTTTTTAAGAACAATATTTAGTGACTCAAAATAGGGGTTTAGAACAGAAACTATAGTATAAAATGCCTTTCTGAAGTGTGGACGAAGCTAGCCGTTCTCCAGAAAGAGTAGCCTCAGTAAAGCATATGGGAAAGTGCACTATGGGAGCAAGCAGGCACAAGCCTGCTGGAGTGGATATAGGGATACATGTAAAATGTGTGCTAACCTGCTGGGCACATCCTCTTCTGTTCCTTTGTCTAGTACACTGCTCAGGTTATGCTCTGCCAAGGTCTCCTCAGGAACCTCTTCCAGTTCCTCCTCCCGCTGCAGTGACAGCCGGTAATTCTCCAGCTCAATCCGCTCAGGTGTGCCACGCAGCCTCTTGGCAAGGCTGGGCTCCTCCAATCCATTGACATTAGGACCTAAAGAACAAGCCAGTAAACAAACAGTGAATCTAATGAACTGAGTTTGAATATTTGCAAGCAAATTCAGAGCAAGGAGCAGTGGGGTGAGAAAGGGCCATAGGGGAATAAAATGAGAGCGAACCTGATGCCATTACAATATTAGCCCATACTGGTTGAATTAGACAAGGAGCAATACTCCAAAGCGGGCCCCGGTTAATGCTTTTGGCCAAAGGATGCTAACAAAAAGTTACATGTCCAGGTTGAAAGAGGAACAAGAACAAAGGCCAGAGCTGCGTCAGGTCAGGCACAGGGATACCTGTTCAAGAAGGGACAGGGAAGCCTTTGCCACAGGGACTGAAGTGCGCCCCATTAGGTAAGGAGTGCCTCAAATATGGGAAACAAAGGGACACTCCTGTCGTAGGAAGCTACCTGGTGCAAGGCCCTCAGGTTCAAACCGCAGATATGCTTTTCTCTGGACTTGACCTGATTTCCTGTCAGTATGTGACAAAACTGGGACTACAGGAGAAATCTGGATGAACAATTTGTGGGAGTGGGGAAGGACGCTGGATAAGAGGTTCGCTGTTTCCCCAAAACCCCAGCAAACTGCAAGGATATGCATGTGGCAAAACAGTCTATCTCAAAAACTGTAGAGCAGCTCCAAGGGCTATTGAGAAAGCAGCACACAGTGGAAGAAATACACCTCTGAGCTTTGAGCAGGTGGGTGAAAACAGGAAAGAGGTGTGTGGAAAGACAAGAGACTGGGAATCACAGTCCCAACAATGACAGGCCTGGTATCATATACTGATTCCGATGCCTGTTACTACAGCCATTAGGAACCCCAGCAGCAATGTCATCAAGAGCTTGTATCACTAAGCCCCAAGGGAAAACGTGTCACAAGTTAAACATGCTCAGCACTGAACATCTCCATTCATCTCCTATCACTCTCCACAGTAAAAGAGAACTCTGCTGATTTGGATTTAACGCTTGTGGGTCTGAATTCCAGAAGTGCCAAGTGCTCAGAACTCCAGTTGAAGCCAATGGGATCTGTGGGTGCGCAACATCTCTGGAAATCAAACCTGGGTGTATTTACTGCCCGTTAAAGCCAGAAACTGCTTCATCAAGCAGAGCTGCAGGCAAGTGATATAGGAAAGCTTCACCAATCGTTCTGTCAGTGCACTTTGGCTCTGACATGGACTCACCTATACATACCCCTTTTACAATTCTAGCCCTGCCCACCTGTGCAGCTCTGCCAACGAACCTCAGTTTGGACCTAAAGCATCCTCTGTTGTAACAATCTTGGGATTCCTCTTAAAGGATACCAGGAATCATGTGCTACTTTTGTGATGTGAACAAATGTCCATAAGAAACTAGGTTGGGACCACCATGTTCCCACAGGAGCCAGCTCACACAGGTGTCCACAGGCAAAAGGTCAGAGTATTAACCCGCATTTCCAAGGACATTTGTTCTCTACAATTTGCTGCTGCAACAGCCTTATGTTGTGTCAGTATTTTTAAAAGATTAATAAAACTGAATAGCACCCTCAGCTAGGATTCACAGTTCATTTCACTCTCTCTGGGATGCCTACTTGCTGATACCACCTCAGCCAGAACTATTTTTGTCATCAGTGTTACATTCCCCATCTCTGAGTTCACAGCATCAGGGGATCTGACCTGGAATGCTGATCTGCCAACCCTGGCTGATGTGAAAGAGAAACAGATTATGGGTAATGGAAGAATACCAAGGTGATAGAGAGCAAATAAATTGGTACAAATCCTCATAAAAAGAGAGCTTATCTTCTGTATTAGACCTTTTCACAGTGTGTTCCAATTAGGTCCAGCTTCCCCCAGCTGGCACATGCTGTTTCTTGCCCTCTTGTTTTGGCCTGCTCTGGGTATCCAGCAAGATATCCATGAAGTTCATAGATTAAAAGAAAAGAAGGATGAGGAGTCCTTCTCCAGGGGATTTATTTCACTCTTTCTTCTTGAACACCTTTCTGTTTTATCAGCTTCCTCAGAAGAAAGCAAAAAAGCAGCAGAGACTCATTTCTAGGGTATGATTAACAGACTATGGAAAAGATGGCTTTTTTCATTGCAGGGATGGGTAGAAAAGACATTAGGAGCTATAAATTTAGGGGAGGAAAAAACCGAAGTGACATTTATACACACAAGTGACACTCTCACAAGCAGTCTATCTGCCACATGTGCAGGATAAGAGTTAGCCTTGTGCCTCCCACCCCATCACTGCAACAGGGATGGCATAGGAAGAATTAAGCCAATCCTGCAGCAGTGCATGGGGATAGATGAGGTGACTCAGTGGAAGTGTCTCCACAGAAAGGCTGATATGGGAGGGATAAAAGCTCTTTTAAACTGCAAGACAACGCAGTGTGATTATGACAAGGTAGTTTACATGCCTGGAAGGTGTTGTGTGCTGTGAACTTTCAGGGAAGAAGGGACACACTTCAAATGTAAGACTGATTTTATTCTTTTTAGCTATGCAATTCAAGAGCATCACTGGCCAGATTCCTCCATTTTATTTTTCTTAAAAAAAACATGAAGTTTGATATTGGAGAACATGAGCCAATAAGCTCAACTTATTGCCAGCCTCGGCCAGGGACTTCTAGCAGTCTGTACTAGAGGAGTACACTTTGCACAGAGAATTTGTTTACTGAGCTTCTAAAAGGAACAGTCAGTCTTCATTGGTGGAGCGTAAGACACTGTCAAGCTCACCACCAAGCACAAATTGAACAGATGTTAACTGATTCCAAGCTATTTGCCTCGTTATGTGGTTAGTAACCAGAAGGCAATAGTTACAGCTCTTGGAGTGCTGCTATTAACATAAACAGCTCAGCTTACACTGGCTTTCTTCCAACAAGCCTAGATGGTGAAAGGTGGCTATCTACTCACATCAGCTGGGTTCACAAGGGTCTGCATTACTGAGCAAACTGGGGAGAGGAAAATTTGAATCTGCCTTGGACGCTCTTGCTGCTTGGTGACACCCTCTATCTGATAGAGGGCTGTACCCACATGGGTCATAATGATTCAAACTGCTGTACAAGACATCTGCTCAAAAACCTGAACAACACTACTCTACAGTTCTGCCAATCGGCAGTCCTTGCAGAGAACACTGGTTAACCCCATCTGCCACTCTACTGTGTGCCTTTATTAAAGGCACAAGCACACCTGCATGGATGTACCTGAGCGCCACAAAGTCGCCTGGAAGCAAAGTCAACCTGGAAGCTGCTCACAAACAGAGAAATGGGCTAACATGACTGAGTATGATGGAACCTGAGAAAACTATGTCATTAGTCAAATATCAGGAGCCATACGAGAGCCAAAAGCAGCTCATCACACAAACACGGAATCAGCTGAAAATCCAAAAACAACATCCTAAATAGGAAAATGTTTCAGGACTTGACTCAATGGTTCTGCATTTTGGAAGGGTCACTGGCTACGGACAGCACATAGATCATCCCAAGGGAACTGTTTTTCCTAACAGGATTAGCTGTTGTGTGAAAGCTGCCAGAGGCCCCTATTTATCTCAGACCTGACGCAGCCTGCCTCTTGTAAAGGAACATAAGGCCAGTGATAACATTCCTGTGCTGAAGTGCCCCTTGCCCTGCTCCCCAGCATGATATATTTCTTCTCTACCCTCTGATTTTAGAAACAATGGTGGTTGCTTCTAGTGCTTAAGAAGCTTCTCTGAAAGCTTTCCCTTCCTGTGAGACAATTCCATCTCCCCTATTCTCCACCGCCTCCCTCCTCCACCAAGTAAAAACTGAGCTACATACATGTTTTAGTCCCACAAGCTTGAGAAAGCATTGCCCAGATTACCCCTCAGATAGTATCTGCTGAGGGATGAAGACACAGGTGATAGTGTGAAAATTGGGAGCGCACAACATCCTTTCCAAAGCAGAATGACCCTCCTCCTGCTTACAACTTTTCCCCCTTACACCAATCCAGTATTAGTGGAGCCTTCTTTTTCATGAATCATGTAATGCCGCCATTTTCCCTCCTACCGTATCTGTCTTGTCTGTTTAGATTGTAAGCTCTTTGGGGCCTGGACTGTCTCCCACTGTATCTGTGCAGTACTTGGCACAATGGAGTGCCTAACCTCAGCTGGGGCCTCTAGGAGCTACTGTAATACAAATAAGGGAGACTGCTGTGATGCATATGCACAAAGGGGGGAGTTGTGGGGGGAGTTACTTCCCTGCATACCGTAACTATAGTTCTTCGAGATGTGGGTGCAGATGTGTATTCCACTCAGCTGCGGGAGTGCCCAGTGCACCAAAGCAAGAGGCCTTTGCTTAGCAGTACCTAGGAGGTGATGGTTGAACCCTTCAGTCCCATTGCCCTTCTCATGACTATATAATGACGGCGCTGCCCTGACCTCCCCTCAATTCCTTCGCACCAAAATCCAAGGTTACAGAAAAACCAAAAACCAAAGTTACAGAACAGGTAAGTACTGTTTTTTAATTCTTCAAGTGTTTGAAGATGTGTATTCCACTCAGGTGACTCACAAGCAGTAACTGAAGGAGGTGGGCTCAGAGTCTACCTAAAGGAGGACTGCAGAACTACCTTCCCGAAGTTTACAGTCATAATAGCATAATGTTTGATAAAAGTATGCATTGAAAACCAAGTAGCTGCTCTGCAAAAGTCTAATATAGAAACATCACTGAGGAATGCAACTGAAGCCACTTGGATCTTGTTGAATAACCCAGGTGCAGAGCCGCTCCATGTGCTGCTGTCTTGGAAAGTAATCCATGTGGAGATCATCTGCCTGGAAACAACCTGACCTTTCACCTGATCCGCATACGAGGCAAAGTTGAGGTGAAAAATGAAACTGTTTAGTTCTCTCCAAAGAAAACACCAAACAGCATCTCCATCCAATGCACAAAGGTGCTGTTCCTCCGTATCTGAATGTGGTTTAGGAAAGAGTACAGGTAAGTATATAGTTTGGTTAAGGTAAAACTACTTTAAACAAAAATTTTGGATATGGCTTTAGGGCCACTTTATCCTTGAAAAATTGCACATATGGAGGTCCCACCACACGAGCTTGCAACTCACTCACTCCTCCTTGTGGAAGTTATGGCTATGAGAAAAGATGTTGTTAGCAAAGAAGGGACAGAACAAGTTGCAAGGCTCAAATGGAGGAAGCCATGAGGGTGGCCAGCACCACATTAAGGTCCCACAATATTGGTGTTTCTTTAACAGGAGAGAAGAGACGGACAAGTCCTTTTAAAAATCTAACCACCAGGGAGTTAGAAAAAATTGACTTCCATTGGATTGGTGGCTGGAACATAGATGCTGGCTAAGTGGACTTTCAAAGACCTAAGAGACAGACCTGAGGACTTCATATGGAACAGATAATTCAAAATGTCCTGAATAGTCTGGGAGCATAATGTAGTAATATCTTATTCTAGGGCCAGATTAGTGATAGAAAGATAAGGGAGGTGTCATTTGATTTGAGAAATCTACAGAATCATAGTTTTAATGGTGTCAGCCTCTGCAGTGTGGCAAGGGGGACTCATTCCCCTCCCCTCCCCCGGCTCCCAGCTCCAGGTCCTCTGCCTGGTGGAAATTTTGATAATACGTTGTTGGAAACGGGCTGAGTCAGGTATCATTTGAAAGCCCTTTCTCCCATGAACACAATGGTACCCAACATGACAAGCCTAGAACAATTATGTAGAGATATATTCAAGAAAATGGTTTAAATTTTTTAATTATACTTTAACACAAGGGTGAATTATTTACGTTAAAAAAAAAGACATTAATCTTTGGTAATCCTAGGGAAGTTAGCCTTGACATGTAGGACTGAAAACATTTATTCATCAAAGTCATCATCATTGTTATGCCCGTCTAGAGAACCACTGCTAGACCCGTTGTCACACTGATCCTTGTCCGTGCCACAGTCGCACATTTCTATACAAGGCAGGCAGCTGACCAAACATTTGCAGGGCCTTTTGCACATGAGCACTTGAGTAGCTGAAGGATTGATTTGGGAGCACATAGTATTTCACATGTAACTGGTGTGATCCATCCATCCTCCAAGACCCATCCATGTCTGATTGGAGAAGGTAGTTTTGGATGCACCCGATCATTCCATTACTTGATAATTTGTCCTCTTGGTAGCAGGGATAAATGCACTGCCATGTTGGTGGCAATTTTTCTCTGGTTGTCTGCTTCTTGGAAAATAACAACATAACTCAGCGAGTGTCATAATGTTGATCTTCAAATGGAAAACTTGGCATGTGAACACCTCCAGTGCACTTATGACATCAGTGATTGTCTCAGCCACTTCAAGTATCTTCAGAGTGAAGAGAGAGTCTTCATAGATTGAATCAAATGCCTCCCAGTAAGATGATTTGGTCTTTCCGACCAGCCTTCCAGCAGTGTCACATCATGAAAGGACACGGAAACCTGGCTGTGTAGCAACTTTTAATGATATGAGTAACAGGAACACATCTCTGAGGGACATACAGCAATTCTGTTTCCCAGAAGCAGGCACAAAAACAGAGTATTGAGAAAGTTTTGGGTAGCATCTCATAGAAAGCACTGGAACATGTGTGTCTTGTGCAAAATAACAGAGCTGAGCAGCACCTCTCTCTGTGGCATTGATGGCAAGCAAGAATTAATTTTAGCGTCGCCCTCCTCATAAGAGCTATGAAGAAACTCCACTGAATGGTGTGAGGCAGCAGGTTCATTACACCATCAGATAATAAAATTCTTTGATCAATTCTTTGCATGCTGAAGCATTTTCCCTGCATAATATGTGGTTAACTCATCCTTTGTGCAAGTATGAGACAGTTGTTTCTTCATTCTGACATTGAAGATGTTCATGGAGTCAATGATTTTTGTACTGGGCAGGTGAAATACCATGGTAATATTATTGATTGATTCCTCTGTGTACGTGTCAAACGCAAGGTGGACTTTGTCATATGGCTAATATTTTCTTTATAGCCTATAATGAAATGTTCTGCCATCTCAGTTGGTGTTAACATTTCTGATTTGTTGCCAGCTTGTACCTCAGCCACACCATCTATGATTGCTATGCTGAAATGCCTCTGCTGGCATAAGGTACTGGTCACGAAGTCAGTAGCGTGTGGCTTAAGAAGAGCAAGAAGATGTGCATTAGTTTGCTGTTTGCCTGGCACACGCGCATTGTTCCGTAACGTTCTAACATCAATTATGGTACTACAGAGAACTTGTATTTTTCCAAAGTGTCACATAGTGTCCGTATCTCAGCATGATGTTGATCTGTCAGGAGACAAGCAAACAATGTTTGGGGTTAACTCTGTCAGTCTCTGCCACCTTCACTGTGATTTTCTTCTTTGCATTCAAGCACAGCATTAGTTTGCTCTTCTTGACTGAAGCCTGTAGATTGATGGAGCCTTGGATTATTCTTTGGATTTTGCAGGCTTCATAGCAGCTGCAAACAGTCTTCATATTACTGTTGACATCAGCACTTTCTTCCACTTTTGATAAAACCATGTCTTTTTCAGCTTTTAAGGGTATGAGCTGTGATTCATTTCTATGGATAGGACTGCTAAAAACTATGTCCAGATCCCACAGTTCATCTTCAATAAGTGCTTTAAGAGCCTTTCTGCTAAGCCTTTGTTTCTCTTCAATCCCATTCAAAGCACCTATTTGTCTGTACTTCGCCTCTGGATCGGCCATCACCATCACTTTCCTATCCACTAGAGCCTCTGCAAGGCACTTTATGAATTCCAGCTGAGTCGCAGTTTGCAGTAGAAAAATCAGTATTTGTTTCTGTTGCTTTTACTGTTGGATGCAACACATTACGTATGTTTTGGTGCAGCACTTGATGGGATATGCAATATTGAATGTGAGGGCATCTTTTGGGTCAATGAACCCACTTTACTTTATTTTCCATGCAATGTTCTTGCTCAGAATGACTATTTCTCACCTGTCTCGTGTTGAATCTGTGCTTAAGGGATGCCCTCGGGCTTCCAGCTTACCACAGAAGAAGCCGGTGTTCTTCTCAAAACGTATGCCATGGGATTTAGTATAAGGAGAGTCTCTCTCAGAGCTGGCAGTTGTCCTGCATCTTCAACTTCTTCCTGATGATCAACCTTGCCAAATTAAGTTTATGCACGTGAGGTGCTCTTGAATGTTGTGTTTAACCAGGTCCTCCATGGTGGTATTCTCTGGAGATTCAGCTACTAATCTGTACTCTGTGTCTCCTCATTGATGCCTAAAAGCGATCAAGACCAAAGTAAAAATTCAGATTTGGCAATAAATTACTTTGGATTGTAATTAATTATGTTATGTAATTATGTGCATACCAGTTGCAGATGGATTTGCAGTAATTTCTCACTGACTGCTGAAGTTTTAGCTACTGCCTCATTACAACTCTTTTGGCACAATAAACAAAGCTGATAACACCACTGAAGAGCTTCTTTTTTGCCGATGATGGCAAACCAGTTTGAAGCACTCCTTCCATTTACAGTAATCTGTAACATTAAAAAATGAATTAGGTTTCACATTTTGAACATTAATTGGTAACAGTAGTGTCAGTCGAGGGTCACAATTAAACTTTGTGAGAGCTGCATGTTTGAAACACGCCTGTGTTAAAGTATAATTTTAAAAAAGTTGATTTTTTAAACATTTTCTTGAATATATGTCTACAAAATTGTTGTAGGTTTGTCATGTTTAGCACAATTGTGCTTGTGGGAGAAAAGGCTTTAGAATGATACCCAACTCAATCCATTTCAGGTGACACTGTATTATCAACATTTCCACCAACTGGAGGACCCAGAGCTGGAAGTTGAGTATGGGGGTGGCAACTCCCTCCTGCCATACCACAAAGGATGACACCATTGAAATTATATACTGTAAATTTTTATGAATCAAATGACACCTCCCTTACCCTTTCTAACATTAACTTACCTATTGAATTACACATGTTCTTGGATTAGAACGCATGCTAGCCTTGGCTGGATTCCCCCGGCTAGAGACCAAACAGAAAAACACTTCCTTTTGGCCAAATATGTGGTCCCTAGTAAATAGTTTTCTACTGTTAAGTAAGACTGCCCTGCTTCTAAGCACTGTTCTTCCTCCTCATCTAACTATACATCATCCACACCACAAGATGCCGACTGCTCAGTGCTGGATACCAAATTTGAACATAGATTTACGTCAGAAGGTCTGGTAAGAGGGAGAAGAGGTTTGGGAGGTTGAACAGATAAGTCAAGAACCAACATTGCTTTGGGCAAACCTGTGCAATAAGTATCAGTTTGGCATGATCTAATTTCAGTTTTAGGATAACGTGAGGAATTAGCAGGAATGGAAGGAAAGGAAACATCAGCTCTGGTGTCCAATTCAAATGGAAAGCATCAGACTGAGCCATGCTTGAGAGCAAAACTGATTGCATTTCTTGTTGTCTTTTGTTGATCGCTGGAATGCCCAAATCTCTGATGATGGACCTCAAGATGCTGTTATTCAGGGATCACCTGTTATTCTGGAAGGAAGCTTTGCTGAGGTGGTCAGCTAACTGGTTCTGAATACTGGGTAAGTGTGTCGCTGTGGGGGAAATGTCCTGCTGGATACAAAAATGCCAGCATTTTATTGCTGCCTGGAAAAGTTGGTTGGAATGAGCCCCTTCCTGCTTGTTCACAATACATTGTGGAGGTATTGTCAATCAGAATGTGAGCTGCTGTGACCATTATCTGAGATCAGAAGATCTGGCATGCATTGCAAATGGCTTGAAGTTCCAAAACATTGAAATGAAGGAAAACTTCCTGGTCTGTCCACAGACCCTGAACTTTTAATGTCCCTAGATGAGCTCACCAGTCCACTGTGGAGGCATCAGTAACTATAATCCTAATTGGAGCAGAGTGGGCAAAAGGAACATCCTGGCAACATTGATCTGATTTGTCCAACACTGCAGGGAGTTCAGGATCTTCAGTGATACCTGTACTAAGCTGTCCATTTGTTGACGATTTGGGAGGTAGACTAGTTTCAACAAACACTGAAGAGGACAAACATAATCTCACACACTGGACTAAGATAAGTGCATGCCACCAAGTGGCTTAGTAACTTTATCATACACAGATAATACTGATGTGAGAGACTGGAGGGATAGACATATGCAACAAATTGCCTAAAATCTCTCAATTGGCAGGCAAGCCCTCAAACTTGTAGAGTCCAGCAGTATCCCAGTGAACTCTGTTTTTTGAACTGGTAACAGGGTTGACTACCCTTGTTCAAAATCAGACCCAGCTGATTGAAAAGGCAAAGTGTGAACTGGATGTGGCCGAGAACCTGCTCTTTGGACTTGCCCTTCAGTAACGAATTCCCACTGTCCTGACACAGACTGTCCCCACAGTCATGCATTTGGTAACCATGAGTGGGACTGAGGAGAGGACAAAAAGGAGCACTGTGTATTGAGAATGCTGACCTGCTGCTACAAATCCCAGAAACTTCCTGTGGCCTGGGAAAATAGTCATAGGAAAGTAGGCAGCCTGAAGATTGACAGCAGCAAATCACTGTGATCAAGTAAGGAAAGGATTGTAGCTAAGGTTACCATGTGAAATCTCATGTATCTGATGTACTTTTTGAGCCCACGAGATTGAGGATAGGTCTCATCCCTCCCTTGGACTTGGGAACCAGGAAATAACGTGAGTAGAATCCCTTTCCCCAGTATTGAGGAGGAACTTCCTCTATGGCTCCCAGTAAATACAGAGACTGGACCTGCTGAAAAAGCATTGACTCATGAAAGGGATCCCTGAAAAGGGACGGAGTACAGAATGGGAGGGGGGAATGGACAGAAATTGGATGGCATAACCTCATCTCACAAGTGCTTAGAATCCATTTGTCCATAATTATTGCTTCCCAAGCACTATAGAAATGAGACAGCCTGTCCCTGAGTTGTGGAAATGTGATCAAAACCTTCACAACTGGTATGCTGCTCCCAATAAGCAAGTCAAATAGGCTACCTGTCTGAAGTTGGTGGAGGACAGAATGATTGGTTAAAATTGGATCCAAAAGGTCGTCTCCTCTGTGATTTATCTCCCTTTCTGGGGAAGTCTTGCTGTTTAGTAGGGGTAGGACAACAGCTGGAAGTATTGATGCAAACAATATTGCTGGTGTTGTTGCTGACTTCCATAATGGTATCTCTTTATGATGCCGGTGACTGCAAAGTAGCACAAAAGTCTTTAAAAGAATGTAATATCTTGTCAGTTTTCTCCAAAAATCACAAAAAACAAAAGGTAACCTCTGACCTGTTGTATCTCAGGAGCTATGCTGGAATTCTGTAACAATGAGGCCTTTTCATTGTTACAGCTGATGCCATAAATCTGGATGAAGCATCTGCTATGTCTAGTGCGGACTGCTAAGTTGTCTGGGAAACCAAGTGGCCTTCTGCAATGGACTCCTTAAAGTCTTCCCTGGAGGATTCTGGCAACTTATCTGTAAACTTGGACATAGCATCCCAATTTACAAAATCATATTTAGAAAATTAGGCCTTCTGTTTCACATCTGTAACAAAGAGGTTGAGTAAACTTTTCTCCCCATCAAATCTAATCTCAAACTCCTTTTCTTTAGGTGTGGATTTGTATCCTCCTTTTTATAGTCTCATTTGTCACAATGAGGGAATTAAGAGCTGGATGTGAGAAAACACACTTGAAATCTAGAATGGGGCCATAATACCAGTACGCTTTGCTGTGGGCATGAAGGAAGCTGGGGTATTCCAGCAATGCAAGGCTCTAATATTGCTTCTTTTGTAGGGAGAACCACTCTCCCTGGAGCGGAGGACTCAAAAGTATCCACTAACTTGCGAGCGTTCTCCTGAACAAACTCAGCCTGAATACCCAAGGTCAAAGCTATTCATCTCAGACGATCTTGATATGATTTAAAATTCTCAGGCACCAGAGTTGAAGAATCCAGCACCGTAGCATCATCTTGTGATGAAAAAGAATTGGGGAGTGGAACCAATGAGATCTCCTGTAGCAACATGTGTGACTGAACAAGGATTCAGGCCACACCGACACAGAAGGAACCCCTCAGTCTGTGGCTGCATAGCACAGGTGGCTCAGGAGGGGAGGCTACCGGGAGAACAGGCAACCTTGCCCCGGACTGAGCTGAAGATCAGGACCTTGCCAAACAAGGTACTTCTCATGGATTCCAAGGAGGCCACTGTGGATAGGGGTATGGCAGTGGTGGCCTGTAGGAGCTAGGTCAGGAGCCTTTATCCCCTACTGTGGGAGCGGTACCAATCCTGGTATCAGTGAGGCTCTCCAGGAGGTCTCGATGACTTTGAGAGCAGTACCGTGAAGGCGAAGGAGAGGGAGATGTCTCCAAACTCAACCCTGAAGACCCTTCCAAGTAGCCTGATGGTAATGGAGCCACCGCTCCAGGCAGAGTGATTCGTGAACACACTGCGTCATCTGAAACCCAATACGCCAATCTCACTGGTACTGACGCTGGTACAGTATTTGGCGCTTTGAGTATTGAGAGAGGTACTGCACCTACACTTGGTACTGGAGCAGACATCAGTTCCCAAAATCAAAGCTGATGCCAGACATGCAGCTGTAGACTGAACCACAATCGTTGTCGGTACTGAAGGTTGTATCTGCGCTGGCGAACCCCTCGGTACCAAGCTGGAAGGAGACTGGTGCAGTGATGGGGCTGACAATAATGGTAAGCTCACAACCAGTCCAGGCAGTGGTGAGGACACCACCACAGTTGAAGAGGAAGCCACCATACTTGAATGTTCCTGGATAAGTGGAGAGTCAGGAACAGAAAGGCACAGCAAGTCTGCTGCTGCCTGATACACCGCTGACGTGGAAACCGTTAGTGCCAACACCACTGTTGTCGGTACCAGACTCAGCGGACACTCCACGAAAGGTAATGAAGTGGATGGTGTGGTGTCAAATTGGTCCTGCACCAGTGCCAGAGAGCAGATAGGCAGCCGAACTCTATCTCGCGTATCAGAAGACTCCAGGTGCCAATCTGCACTCCTCTTAGAAAGGAGGAGGAATCTCTCTGAGCTCTGGAGCAGCCCTGTTCTGTTTTGTGAATTCTTTTTCTTGGAAGAATAGAGGAAAGAACTCTCTCTCTTCCTTCTAAGTGAGGAATCCGAATCCAGCCGTGGAGTCCAAGCATGTCCTGGCTTAGGTGCTCTCTAGAGAGAGTCTGACAATCTGTGGAGGTCCCTGGTGTGGAAGCAGGCAGAGCTGCTTCAAGTGCAAGTCTTTAGCCACTTACATCCTTTTCTTGAATGACTTGCAGATAGAGCACCGTTCCTCAAAGTGCCCTTCCCTCAGGCACAATAGATATCAAGTGTGGAGGGAGAGGGGTCACTAGTAGGGATAGCTACCCGCCATGACAGACAATGCTTAAAACCAGTGAAGCTAAGAACTCTACTAACTACAATAAACCAAACTAAATACTAAGGTACTAATACAAACTAACTAGAGATCATCCCTCCCGCCCGAAACATTACGATAGAGAAACGTGAGGTGACAACGCTGAATGCTCCAAGTCAAGCTACAAGTTCTGAGAAGGAACTGAAGGGGGGGTCTGGGTGGCAGCACCCTTATGTAGGCATGGGAGGGGCAAAGGGCGTGAGTATTGCCCTGACAGGTACTGCTAAGCAAAGTTCTCCTATTCTGGTGTGCTCTGTGTGCAAAACACCTGAAATGTTGAACTCAGAATTCCTGAAATGCACATCAGCAGCTACGTAAAGAAATATTACTATTGGTGCTATGGAAATCATTCTGAATCCCTTGATTTTTGTGCAATTAAAAAAATCTGAAACTTAATTGTACTTGGGGTTTTTGCAAATAATTGTTTCAGCATGGAAGTGTGAAGTTAAAGATAAATAAACAAATCAAAGTATCAAGCAACAATGAAACAAGAGAATATAAAAGGTGACATACCACAGAGAAGGAATATGCGGGCTTCTTTCTAGGAAATTAAATGTAACACAGAGCACATGTAAGAGGCTTTTGCTATTAAAGCTCTTGGTTAGAAAAACTCTATGAATGCTTGATGAGGCACTATTATAATAAACCCCCATTTCAGGAGTTCATAATATAAAAATGTTACTCTTTGGGGTGAAGTTTCTCATGCTTGTTCCCAGCCCAGCAGCGTTTTTTGTTTTTGTGTGTTTGTTTTTGGGTAGGTGGGGGAGAAAATCCTATTTGGCTCCTTTATGTATCTCAATGTCTCACTTTATACTTTGTGAAATTTTTTAGATGCTTATATTTTCAGAAGCTATTTTAAACATCACCTTCCAGTTCACCAAGACTTTTTATCAAAGCGCCCCAAACCACTTTAAAAATATTAATGAATTAGGACAAAAAACTCTTGTGGAGGGGAGGGAGGGAAGAGGCACTGTACGGGTCTTGTACAACATAACCTCACTGTGCCTGAACAGGTGCCAGCAAGTCAATCTCACAGCAAATTAGTGCTAATGCCAGAAATAGAACGCAGAATTCCTGACTCCCAGCCCCTTGCTTTAACCACTAGAATTAGCCATCAGTGAAGACAAGGGCTTTTGAAGGGGTTAAAGAAATCTGGTGTAGATATAGCCCAATTTTAAGCATTTGATAATCATGTACAGTGTGCATGAGCATTCTGGGACCAGCCAGGTGCTGAATACCCTCAAGCCCTATTGACCTCAATGAGAGCCAAGGGTGACAGCATCTTGACAGATCAGATTGAGTGTATTTTACCCAATCTAAATTTCAGGAAATCAGACTCGGTGACAATCCAGTCGAACCATTTGCGTCTCATCTAATGCAATGCAGAGTCAGCCTTTGCTCACTTCACCACTGAAGCGCCCAGCATAATTTGTATGGAAATAAACCTGTGGAAAGGGCAAAAGAGTCAAGGAATTGCAGGAAGAGATTCCCAAAAATCCAATCACAGAATAAGCCTTGCTCCACACACTGAATACACCTCTGACAGAATTAATTCCTTGGCACGTCATTGCCATCAGCAATAGATGAGGATCCCATTCTCTCCAAATTCATAGAAATAAATTAAGATGATTGGCAAACTCAATAGTACTTTGTATATTTACTTGAGAAATGCTATAATGCTCACCATCCACGCAGATACTAATTAGGTTATGAGAAGCAGGCAGAACAAACAGCGCCAGCAGAGCTGACAGAATGTTGCTTTCTAGGGAATCAGCAGAGGAATCAGGGCAATCAGGCTTTCTAGGGAATCAGCCTTAAAAAACAGTTGCTGATTTGACAAACACCCTCCTTCATAGCTTGGTGAGCAGAGACATTCAGCGCATAGTTCTGAAGTGAATGTAATTCACCAGTTGTATCTGAAGGTCAGAGATAAAAGGCCAGTTCTCTGTGACAAAAAAGATGCTAATAAAGTTAAAAGGTAGAGTATATAAAACTAATTCAACCCATCAATGTGCATAACAGAGACTTGGCCAGCCAAAAGAAAGGAAATCGGTACCTCCACTATCACCAAAATGAAGACACTAAGATAATCAAATGGTTGGACACTTTGTCAGAGGAAACAAAATGAGGTTCTGAGGAGCTTAATGTGGGTTGCTCCAATTGAAGACAAGTTGAGGGTGGCCAGGCTACATTGCTATGGACACATTCAGTGGAAATGTAAGAACTGTTCAATAGGCTGACTTTTGTAATGCTTGTGGATGAAAGTTGATCAAAGGGAGACTTTGGACTGGATGCCCTTGGACCTCAAACATGCGAGTCTGCATGAGCGCTTGTGTATGATCATGAGTTTTGGAAAGAAGGCTATAAAAGTTGCCAATCCCAAATAGAGAAGAGGCAAGAAAGTAGTAGTAGCAGTAGTTTTATTTGAAGCTCACCTTTAACTTTTTCCTGTGACTTGCAAACAAACCCAAGCGCATTCAGAAGCTTGCTGCATAAAGTTATGCTTGAGGTCTATAGATGAAATGTATTATGTGAAAGTGCAAAGTATTATTATGAAGTAGTGGAAAGTTAAGGCTCACTGCATGCCAGTTGTTTAACTACAGAGAATAGCTGCTTATACTTCAAGAGAAGTAGAGAATAATCCAGGAATAAGGCTATTTTTGACCTCTGGAAAGAGTCCAGAGCTGGAGATGGAAAAGACATTAGGTCATCGAATCCATGCCACAGAGTATGGTGCAGGATTGTTCCCTACAGTATATTTTCTAGATGAAAAGCCTAACATTCTGGCAGGTTTCATCTTAATTTCTCATCAGGAGAATGTTATAACTACTAGAAATGTAAGGCCCACAGAAGTTTAGGTATATTTGTTAAGTAAATCGATTAATTTCTAATGTGTCCATTATCCTGGGATGTAGGTAAGCTGATAACAAGTAATTTACCACTTTCCCACTTTGTTGGCATCAACTAGGATTTCTGACTTGTCTCCAATGTGCTGAACATCAGCACTATAGAATGTTCCATGCACTGTTTTCATTTCCCGAAAGAAGCCGACCGTGGGAAATCTGAACAAGACAGAGGGATAATGTTGGCTAAAGACAACCGTTGCTTTAAGGCATGAGTTCTGTGCTGCCGACTGTTTAGATTTCAGGTATTCTACCTCAAAGAACCACCAGGTAACATGCTCATCATTCACAGGAAAGAAAAAACTGAAAAGCAAAGCAGAGAAAGCTTAGGTGTAGGGCTCTGTTCTTAACTTGCTGAGGTTCTTGTTCATGCAGCTTCTTTCCGTGATCCTTATGATTTAATATTTTAAAAGAATCAAAATTAAAAAGTGTGCAATTATTATTGTAAGGCATTGTAATGGAAACCTCTTGAGTCTTCAGTACTGTATCACTATCTATAGATTTACTCATTATGGTACTCATTTCTCTTTACCCTTGTCAAACAATCCCCTGTAACCTTTCATTTTACCACCAACACATTTGATTAATATGCATCTGCTCAAATAGTTATACAAAGTATCCAAATGAGCAAACCCATCAAAAGAAGGGTTCTTAATATGCAAGTAACACAATCTAGCAAAGAGCTGGACAAGGCACACTTGCATCCAAAAGTACTAGGTGTATCTACTGCTCAAAAGGAGAGCCTGCTTTTACTCTTAGTGGTAATTCTACTTGAGATCTTCACAAATATTTTGGCCTGATGTATCAAAAATATACAGCCACTAAGAGTCACATCACAGAGAAATAAAAGCCTGAAATATCAAATATTCTCAGCCTCCAAACCAAGTAGTAACCATATGCAAAACTTCAGTTTTCAAATTCCGATGAGACCAGTTATTCACATTGGTATGGCCACCTTCTTTCAAGCACGGATCCAACTACCTGTCTCTTCAATTGCATTTTAGTATGTTTTTCATAATTAATCCATTCCAGGATGCACTTGGATGTCCACCAGATCCTTATTTGAGTTACATCATTAGTTTCAAGATTGTATAAACTGCTACACAGGCGATAAAAGTTGAGGGTGGCTGTTACAGGAAAATATTGCAGGAAAACCTTGCTCTATAACAAGGAAGGTATTTTTCTCCCTCATTCTTCTCCTGGCTTTTAGAATGATTGAATATCCACACCTGCAAAAATCCAAAGCTTCATGCCTTTGTGCGTGTATCTTTCTGAAATTAAGGAAACTAACACACTAGCATTTCAAAAGCTACCATAATTTCAAAACCAAATTTCCACAGACACATTTATTCATTCAAGATAATGCATACATCAAATCTGACATTTTAAAAAGCCAGCCAAGTTATCTAAACCTCAAAGCATTTGAAAAATCTCTTGGGTAAAAAAAATTCCTCTATTTTTAACTCCTCCTCCCCCCTTTTCAAGTGTTGCCTATCTTCCCAAACAACAGAAAGGACTTATGAAACTTTCCAAAAAGAAAGACTGATTTTTGGGATGCCAGTAAGCACAGGAAATTTCAGACTAAACACACGTTTTTATAAAGAAATAAACAATTAAACAGTGTAGAATGGTAGGGCCATCTCATCCTTAAACAGAGTGCCTGTGTGATGAATATGCCCATACATGCGCTATCAGCCAAATCCTGGATTTTTTGCAGATTCGGAACTCCATGACCTCGGTGGTTATTTTGGAAGTCTACGGACTACATAATTAGGCTTCGAGGGACTATATGTTGTTCCCTCTTGGGAAACCTATAAGGACCAAGGTGAGGAAGGATCAGAGGGAGTTTCTAACAGAAGTTTGTGGAGTGGCAGCCCAGAAACAGTGGAACCATTCATATGAAGTGACCATTCAGCACTGCCCTTGTTCAGTTGATTTGGGCCATTTCCAACATCTTTGGAGGAAAGTTAAAAAAACAAAAACAAACAAAAACCCACCAAAAACCCTCTGGGACACTTTTCTCAGTCATTATAGATTATTTATGATTCTATACTGTCAGTTTTGTTTAGCTACAATCAGGTGATAACTGCATCGGACTACCTATGACACTGCCAATTTTAATACAGGTATCTGTCTGTAGGGAACTGGGAAAAGGGGCTCAAGTAGTTTTTCTTCTTTAGACACACTCTCCACAATAGTGGGAGCAAAGACTAGGCACTGACTGTGTGGTCTCCATGCCCTCTTTCCTCCCACCCTTCAGGTCATTTCTCTTGATTGTGCTATGTGGCATATTGTTCACTTTATTTGGCTTTGGAAATTGTTTTGAAACCTTCCACATCACATTCGGTATCTTAATGTTCCTCTTCTTTTTATGCTGCTGTTCCTGGAGCACTGAGATACGTTTGAGAGTTGATAAAAGGATCTTGGTTGTTTCAATGAATTCACAGGGCAGGTACATTTATACTTGATGAATATATAAATCAGGGGTGGCTAAACTGTGGCTCATAAGCTGCATGCGACTCTTTCACAGTTAAAGTGCAGCTCATGGAGCCTCCGATCCCCCACCCTCACTTCTCTACCTATCAGGCTGGGGTGGTGCGCTCGGTGCTTCTGCCATGCAGCAGAGTGGTGCGCTAGAGGATTTTGCCCAATAAGTTTGGCCACCCCAAATATATATCTATATTCAAGAGGTTTCACACCTCATTTTTTTATCATGAAAAGATGGTTTAATCTTTTCTGCTATTGTTACTGGACAGTGTGGAGGAGGGAATAGATTAACTACAGCGATAAACCCAATTCATGGAATATAGTTATTTTATTCTGTACCATATCCAGTGTGACTGGTTACCTTTTCTGTGATCTGAAACAGCTTGTACACTTTGCGCTGTGTTTGCAGTAAAGGAAATGATTTATGTCAGTGTCTCTTTTTCCTGAAGGTGTCACTGGCCAGCTTTTAGCTAGTGGAGCAAATCAGAACTTGCAAAATAAGCTTTTTGTGACACACGATGGAAATTGTCTCCCTAAGGACAGGCCAAAACTTTCCAACCTGGTGCCTGAAGTTAGGCTTCTAAACCCGTTTAAGCACATAAGGAAAGATGGCCTAATTATCCAAAAGTTTTGAGCCCCTTTAGTTCCCACTGATGTCAGCGGGATTTGTGGGTGGCTCAGGACAGTGGAAAGCCACACTGCTTTACGTAGGTTTCTAAATAGGGATTTAGAACCCTAATGTTAGGCACCTACTTTTGCAAATTTGGCCTTACTATAGTCCCTGTTTACAACAAACCTCAATCTCTATTAAGTCTGCTTCTGGAGTGAATCAGTCTCAGGTAGTCAGTGCCACAAAAAACACACTGTGGATCATTTCCTCTCATAGCTAAACACTGTGGAGAACAACTGCTTAACAAGGCCCTGCCCCGAGTGGCAACACAAACTCCTTGAGTGGAAGCTACTGTCACTCCATATTGCTAACTTCAGCAAGTGACTAATATTACAAGTTATCTTCTCTGGAGCACATTGCATGGGGTGGTTACTCCATGACTAGTCATTCATGGAACAGAGGAAACGTGATGTAATTAGAGCATTCGAGGCTTCCCCGTTCTGGTGCTGGTTCTGCCACTGGTTTGCCCAGTGACCTTTGGTAAGTCAGCTAATTGCGTGGTGACTCACTTTCCTCTTGCGTAAAATTAAGATAATATTTTAGTTGCTTAGTCTTAACTAATGTTTATAAAGCTCTTGAAAGTACAAGGTGCTATGGGGCAAATCAGCAAGTTCTGCGACTAGCCCATTCCGAAGGTCAGTGTGATCTCTTTATAGGACTGGCTGTCCCATCTAAGATGTTTGTGCACTCTGCAAGATCATTTCTAGGCCCAAATGTTTCATTCTCTTTCCTCATTCTCATACTATCTGGTTCATTTGTAGAACACACTGTTTAAAAATAATTATATTTGATGTAGTATGAACTTTGGGGCTTTAATTACAATGCATAGGATTTCCTCTGCACTCTTTTTTCTAAATATGCTAATAAATATTTTAAATTACATGCACTTGGCTGTGGGTAGGCTGCTGCAGGGAGGAAAAAGGGACTTAGTGCAGAGGAGACCTTTTGCTTCGTATATAAACATTGAGGGGGCTCTAAACAAGGAGTGGAATTTGTGGGAGGACAAATGCACCTGGGAACGTGCTCCCATTTCTCTATGAAAATTATAATAAAGAAAAAGCATAGTGGCATCCAGTGGAGAAAGTCAGAGAGATCTGAGTGTATTTCACAGAGAATGAGGTGACAGTCACTGTGACTTATCCTGTAACACAAATATATACTCCTCTAGGTTTTAGATTAAAATAATTTGTCCCTTTGCACCAGAGAGGGAATTTGACTGAACTTGTGCTGAGGACCAGATCAGCCAAGGCTGATTTTCAGTCTTTGAAGCAAGTGTTTGATGCCTAGAGAACAGAATGGGAGGGATAAAATTGCTGTACAATTAACCTCTTCACTGCTGCAGAACACAGAGTTGTTGTTCCACTGGTGCTTCAAAGTGACAGCCCTGATACCTGGAGCAGGACATAACATTTTACCCTGAACACCCGGGGTTCATTTTCAGAACATGGGACCCATTTCAGTTTCTCCCTCCCTGAGGCCCTGTCTTCTAAAGAGGTCTCTTGAGTAACATCCAGTACTACAATAGGGGAGGGAGAAAAAGGTGGGAGTTTCAGAACAGGTCAAAGTCTTTTTGGGGGGGGAGAGAGGGATGACGGACGACCAGTCCCATGGGCAAGCACAGCTCATTTGCAGAGAGCCAAAGGACAAAACTGCGGCAGAATGAAACAAATAGCTTTAACAGATCCAGACACCTTTTTGGAGAAGGGAGAACCCGCATAACTGGAAAGGGTCCCAGACAAGTCCTAGGAATCTGGTTGCTCTGTAGTAAATTGGACTTGTATTCACTTCCGACCACATCAATGTATGTATGTCAACACTGTAAAACTGGGGTTTTATATGATTGTCAGAGGACAAAAATCAATTTTGTAAAAGCTGGAATGCATATGTTCCCCATCCCTAATACAGAGAAACCCCACAGATAACGGAGGGAGATTTTCATATTCTGTTCGTACTCTGGCAGTTAAGTTGAACTCTCTTGGCCAACATTAACACAACAGACAAAATGTGCTCTGCACAGCCAGATCCCAAAGACCATCTTCTGCTATCTGCCTTCAGTTGCCATTGAAGCAATAAGAGGCATGCAAGGAGGGCACAGATTAGCTTCTTAACATAGACTAATTTTATACATGCTTGAGAGCAGCAAAATATACCTTGGCACTATATTCCAGTTCGCTGCCTCGGTGACAGTCAGGATACCACATGACCATTTTAGGGGAGAGAAAAGATTTGAGGAGAAGAAAAAGATACCACTGATGACAAAACCATATTAAAGTGGGACTTTACCTGAAAAGCATTTTAGGGAAGAAGAAAGGATTCATAGAAGGCATAAGTCTAAATATTGACCTGCTTCGACAGTTCGGCCCTTTGAAAAACCTCAGGAATTGTAAACAGGTATTTTCAGTGGATCTTTGTTACAACAGAGGAGCACTACCCAGTTACTCAAACCCTATGTCTGGTATAGTCTGCCGATCACTCGGCTGTTAGTTATTATTTATATTACAGTAACACCTAAAAGTCCCATCATTCTAAGTGATATACAAATACTTAGCAAGAATGAGTCCCTGCTGTGAAGAGTTTACTGTCACAACAGATTTGCATCTCACGTCTATGCTTGTGTTCCCCCATCCTCCCAATATATGTTTTGTTAATTTGGGCATTAGTAAAGCCCTATGAAAATTCCCCACTGCCAAAAACTGTTGAATCAAAAAGCATTTACAGTGAGTTTATCCAAAGCAGACTATTGCCAAGGCAGGTCAATCCTTAGGCTAGGTCTACACTACCGGTGTCGTCGACAGGAGATATGCAATTTTTAGTACGTAGCTTGCATCTCTCCCATCGACTTACTAATGTATCCTTACTGCTGTGTCTCCACTGCACTGCGTCAACAGAAAATGCCCCCAGGTCAACACAGCGTTACTCTTTTTTTTTTTTTTTGGGGGGGGGGGGGGGGGGAAGGGATTTACTGCGTTGGCCAGAGAGCACTTCCGGGATCGATTGTGCGGGTCTCCACTGCCCGCTCAATCAATCCCGCTGCATTGATCTGTGGAGCCCAACGCAGCCCCAGCAGTGTAGACATACCCTCTGCCCCAAAAACCTTGCATATGTCTATACTGCAATCTGAAGTGTGACTGCAGCAAATATAGATGGAGCTAACTCAAACAACTAATGCAGTGAGGCCGCAGCTACACAGCTGGCAGGACGGGTTAGCTGCTCAAGTACATACCCAGGATGCCAGGTGGACTTGTACAACCTATGGTATCACTGACTCTGCCACAGCTTCACCGCTATTGTTATTCAAGCTAGCTCCATCAGAGCTAGCTCGCGTATATCTGTACCCACTGCAGTCACACCTCTGACTGCAGTGTAGACACACCTTAAGACAATTTCCCCACAGAAATACATTAGCCCCTCCCCACCACCACACCATGCCCAGTGAAGCGTCAATAATACGACCACAGAATCAGAAATTAGAGAGATAAAACCTGCTAACCCATCTCCTGGTGATTTTTCTCTAGTACTTTCCAGTTTTAGATGGCACATGTGATGGGGCTCCTGCACCACTTCTCTTGGAAGAATATTTCATAGCCCACTACATCAGCTGGAAATACCATCACGCAATTCTAATCTTCCCCACCAATCTCTGGTCACCCATACCATTCCTTCCCTTGAACCAATGGAAGTAAAAAGGGGGTGGAAAAGAAAAACTCAGAAACCTGAAGATTACTTGGAATTTATTCCCTTGAACAAGAGTGGTAACATTTGAAAAAATAGCATATCCATTTCACAGCAGCAGGAAAACCAAATTTTACATTTAAAAAGACGCACTCCAACAAATAAAACAAAACAAGTTAAAAATATTAAAACGTTTAAAGGCTGCAAGTGGAGAGGTGAAGCCTTTCTGGGCACTTATCATCTTACTTGCCTGTCTTCCATCACAAAAAGTTTGTTTCACATTAACTCCTGTTTCTCCCTGAGCAAACCTAACTCCCAGGAGATAGTTACTTATCAGATTCTGCTTTTCAAAAAGCAGAAACTTAAATCATCCCAGGTAATTAAAAAGAAGCAACTTCTCTTTTATGCAGATTTAACATGTCTTTTTCTAATGTCATGAGAAACATTTCATGCAACTTCTGAAAGTGTCCAGAAAAATTCACATCATCCTTCAGAAAATATACACACACACAACAAACAAGTAATTCAGTGGAACAAGTCTACAGATCTGAAAGCTGAAGGAAGACAGAGCTGGGAGCCCTGCTTCTCCCCAAAGTGTTCTCAGCAGGATCCTATTGTGAGTATAAGGTACCAGGACCATCACTGCATATTTTGCCTTAGCCCCAAAAGCCTTCTAGGCTTTTTCACATTGTTGTTATACAGCAATTATTGGGTTAGCTGCCTTTCAATACCTCTGAGACATGCTTCAGCCTTCCCCTTTCCAAATTTGCTGCACTTGAACCTGCTGTTCCCTCTGCATTCTCCCCCCACGAAATCCTGATAAGAACACTGAGAGGAACAGGTTGGACTGGGAACAGGTTAGCACACACCCCAACTAGAGAGCTTCCAGACTCCACTGTGGAACAAGATGACTCATTGGGCAGGGGGGTTTGGTCCTAACCCCTCAATCCACATCCTTTTTTAGGCTTTCAGAAACACAGGGTATTACTCTCAAATTAGGTAGCACCAGAAGAGCCCTCTTTCGAGTGATGTTAGAGATCAGCTATGGAAGGGTTCAATATAATGTATCATGAATGCAGAATACTACTGCTCTTTACAACTCCTGTGAAGGTTTCCAAGGCAAAGCAGAAGATTAAGTTCCTTTTTTCCCATCTCTGTCTGATCAGAGTCTGGTGCATCAATTGTCAGACTGAATCTTAAAATATGGACCTTTTGAGTTTTACTGGTTTAGGAATGGGTGTGCTTCAAGGTGGTTGGTATAACATGCAAGCAACAGGGGTAGAACACTACACCACAAGATTACTTCCACAGGTGTAGTAAAATCTTTTAAAGTTTAATGTTTAAGACAAAGAGGGCCACATTTTTAAAACACTGCCATCCATTCACAAAGGGTTCTGTGCAGGTAGATTCATCTACATGACCAAATGGGATTCTTATGTATGAACTGTATTCACAAGTAATTCATGCACAGTTTAGGCACAATCACATGTGGACAACATTTATATGCACAAAGCCCACTTGGATGTGTATATACAGAGAATTCCCCATTTGTGCCTTATTTACCCATTCAAGCAAGTTTGTGTGTAAGTTCTACTGTAGGAGTTCACAAGGAACCGTGAAAAATTAAACATACAAGTGAGGCCACTTGAGGTCTCTTTGAAAATGTGGCCCACATAATACATATTAATGGGCATGTGCTTTACAGGAAGCAGCCACCCTCTAGCCTCTGTAGTCATCAAAATACTTTTCTATAAGTAAGCTACACTTTGTTATGTACAGTAGGCTACACATTTAAGAGATGGATAGTTAAGGGTGTCACACTTTGGACTCTACTTATTGTCCAGATCTGTGGGATGTACATAAGTGGGCTTCCTGTCTCCATTCTTGCACACCTATTGTTATATACGCTATACATTTAGAGGCTTACGTGGTAGGAGGCCAGACCTCTACGTTCCCAATTGCATTTTGGGTTCAGCCCACTACCGTTTATATTTGGTGACCAAATGCCTCTGCAGGGATCTTTCACTGGCTCATTAAGGACATGCCTCACTAGCCAGGCAACTACCTCAAGGATCATGAAACCTGCCATCTAGTATTGTATGTCTCCAAGGGTAAGATGAGCTTGCTTCCCTTCTGAACCCTCCATTGTGAGTACGGAAGGAAGCAGATTACCAATAGGAGAGTGCTAGTCCTGGGTCTGAAACATTTTACCTGTCCAAAGTCAAGCATTATTATGAGTTCTGCATTAAAAAAGACTGTTCCAAGTCCACCTGTCAGGGAAGCGTGAAAGGTTCAGAATAAGTTCTTACAGACCTTTAGAACAAACAGAAAAACAACACTTGTATATTAAAAGCATATTAAAAACCATATAAAAATACTGTAAATCATATTCAAAAAAATCCAGGAGAAACAACAGTTACAGATTATCAAAGGAAGAAAGACAGCTGAAAAGCAAGTTTCTTGTTTGGTTTTTGGCAACAGAAGCTATTTTGGCACAAAGGCAAATGCAGAAAAGGAGAGACACAAACAAGCAGACAGTACAGAGAAGGCTTACAGAGTCTACCACATGCACGCCAGAGTTCAGCACCAAAAGCACAGTTGTAGATTTCTCCCATCCTTCCTTCACAGGAGACCCCTGTTTATTGGGAAAGAATGGAACCAGCTGCTCAACAGCCCAGTTAAACCGGTATCAGTACCTCCACAGCCAGTTTGCATAAACTTCTCTGAAAACCCCCGCTTAAAGTCCTCCCAGTGTGCACACAGGCTCCTTGAGAAACCAGAGAAGACCCTCAACAAAACTGTGATTCTAACTGATTACTGGAAAGCTCAGCTTGGATGTCAGAGATTGTCCCTAAAACTACAGTCATTATAGCACAGGGACAAGAAAGTGGCTGCATTGTGATGCATTGTGGCTGCATTGTGATGCATTTAGCAAAGTTCACACATGCAGATCAGGTTAATAACATCCCATATGAAAGCGCTTACACCACACCTTAGCTGACTGAACCTGCTGAACAGTGTTCAACGTTTGGAGCTCCTTTAGGTTCCACCTCTTCCACCCAAGTTGGCTAAGAAACAAAGTGCCAGACTCAGTGGTGGTGCAAAGTATATGCCAAGTGTAAAGGGGTTAGAAACATGTGCATGTGAATGGCAAAGTAGTGTAACTTACATCCATTTGGTATCCTGTGGGAACCAAGCATCAGACCTAGCATAAACTGTTGTCATGTCCGCTAAACAGGAGTTTTGCCTGCTTATACCTGGATTGATTTCTGACCCAAGCAGTGTTGGGGATGGTGCCATTAGAAGTTAAGAATGAGAGGGGGCTGCTTTATCCTGCACCTTTCCGTTAGTTGCCTTTCCTAGTACACATTCTTTCTTCCACCCACTCATTTTGCACCTCCACTGAATGCCAAACCTGTGCAAGTCACATTTCTTTGCTACTTATGCTGATTTTCCAACCAGTTTACACTCCACATGCAGCCTACACTATCACTGGAGCTGGCTCAATCTCCCACAGGATTTGAAACTATTAATGCCACATTGCGTTTGATGGAGTTTGGCCCAAAGGGCGGGGGTGAAATATCCTCAGATATAGAGCTTACAATAGCAAGTCCATCAGCCAGGAGAAACAGAGGCTTGGGAACAGCTCCCAGCTCCAATTCAGAGAGGTTCATGCTTAAGGTATTGGTCTAATTCTACAGTGTACACAGTGCATCAATATTCTCTAATTAGCACAATTTAATAAATTACAGCTAAGCATGTACAGGGCATGCCAGTTCAAAGTCAGGAATCCATCAAATGGAGATGCATCCAGCAGTCTCCCTATGATTTCCCAGGAATGGAGTCGCATCCTTTCACTGCATTACCAATCCCAGTAGTTTAAAGTTAGCCCTACTGGTCCCCACAAACTCTCTTTTTAAAACACAAAGAACTGTAAACACTAGCCATATACTTCCTGAACCACCAGCAGAACAGGATCCAAAAGCAAGTGGTTACAAGGCATATGACTGTTATATTGCTGCTCTGGCTAAGTGAGAACTGACCTGCAGTTAATGAAACTGCAGTAAGCTTTTCAAGCATACTGCTTTTGAGCCAATATCTCCCGTTCTATCCCACTTCTTGTTATTGCCACTAGTTTTAAGATACACTTAAGATTTCCTACAAAGAGCCTGGGGAGAGATGTGAAATCTCAGCTGAAAAGGGAGACTCTGTCACAGGAGGTAAAGCAATGTCCATCTCCTTACTGTTAAACCTATCTCTGCCATGCGCACAGCTGAGTATGCAATGCACTATACACCCTGTGGGTGATTCCAGTGGGTTTTTTAATAATATAATAAATAAGCAGCTCTACTATACTTGGTGCTGTATATGAGTGCATACTGCCTCATGTACATCCCTATCAAGGGCTAGTGTTCCGAAAAACGTTATGGAATTCCACTTCTGCTAAAAGCTGAGGCAAACAGCAACAGGCTGTTACAGGAAATAATGTCTGTTCTGTTCTATTCTGCCCCCGTGCACATGGATCACAGGTCTGTCCACAATCATATAACAATAGCAGCAGTTATTTATTTACTTGGCCATACCTGTATAGCAAACCATGGCTTATGATGAACCCTCATCACTTATCTCTCCACCAGTACTTGTTGAACACTAGAGTTCTGAGAAATAGCTAGTGTTTTCCATTCATCTTAAAGGTGAATTCTCCCTTGTTTTTAAAGAAAGACCTGATTCTTAAAAGGCAGGCAACTTCAAATGACTCAATAAAAGCAGTTAAAAACAATTTAAGGTACTATACCTGCCAAAGACACTTTTGAGGCCAACTTTTGAGGTTTTACAATGACATTCTCCTTAGGATTTCTCTCTCCTCCATTTTGCTGCACGGAAAACCCATACAAATGGAGGAGGAAACTGTGAAACTAACTACACACAAAGTGCTGCCAAATGCACATAGTAAAACTGAAAAAAAATTCTCCAATCACTTACAATTATAATCTTACACTGTAATAAATAACACGAATAATAATTTTTAAAAATTCAAACAAAAGCGTGATTTAAGCTGACTATATCCCTTAACATCTTTTAAAGCTCATATTGTAATTTGGAGACATTGTGCTACTCAAAGTGTGACTATCTAATATTTTCGCTTTCCTAAAAGCAACTGACTTAGTTTATCCACAGTATTCAGGGCCCATACACTAGAAATCAACTCTCTTTTCCTTTCTGCCTCCCTCTCACCTTTTCCTGCTCCACTAAATTGCAGTTTTCAATAAGGACAATTGAGGAGCTGGGCCAATGAGAGTTTGTGGCACAAACAGAATATTTCTCCCAAGTCAGAAGGAATTAGGTTTTTCAGATAGAGCAGATTATCCCTAGCAATACGAAACATGCTGTAATAACCCAATTCCCAAAACCACTGCCAAGAGCAGCACATGTTCTGACAATGAGCACCATGATCCGCCAGCACCAAGAAGTTCAAGAGTTTAAGGAACTGGTTTCTTTCAGCTGCAGAAGACACCAAGAATTCTTAAGTAGCCACAGTCCAAAGACAGCAACAGGGATTTTTTTTTTTTAAATCCAGATACCAGGTTAATGAGAAGCTTGGTAGGATGGGCATTATATCCAGAATTCAGGTGAACACAGAAATCCAGTCCATGGGTTATTCAGGTCCAACAGAGAGACCTTCAGTTCTACTAACACTAAAGTGCAGACTTCAGAGATCAAGCCTTTTTATTTGGGCTCATTCCAAGGAAATCCCAAACTGAATTATCTATGTTCACCTAGAATGATTTTAGACAATGCCCTTGAAAGGACAGAGAGTCCAGGCCCCAAAGCCATCACACAAAAGAACATATTAAAGCTTTTACACAATACCGCAAATTCACACAAGTTATACAGCTTATAAAGTTGGATCATGTTAAAATCTTACTGGTCAACAGGCTGCCGATAAAATTCCCCCAGGATCTGCACAAGAACCTCTGACTGGACATACAGAAAGGGGACCCCAAAAGCCATCAGCTGACACATGAAAAAGGAGTCCAAAGGGTTTTGGGCTACCTGGCGCCCAACCGAAGAAACTGTGCTTTGCAGGCGCTGGCTTGCCACCCTAACTTTGTCAAAGAGGCTGACAGAGTACTGCACCACCCTGCCAAAGAATGAAGCGGGGCTACCTGGAGTCCTCTCTGCTGAAATGGCTATGGAATTTGCCCGTCCACTTCCTTCAGCTGCCATGGTGTCCTGCAGGGATCCTTTGTTGTCCTGTGAAATGAGGGAAAGAAAAAAACCAATCAGAGAAGAAACTGGAAACACCTTGGAAGCATTCGTTTTTAGTTTAGAGCAGTATGTTTTAATGTTGAACATAGCCAAACAGGGAGAGCCCTCTTGAATAGCAGCATGTGTTTATCCATGGGTTATGCAGAGTCTGGACACAACAATCAGGTATCGGGCCCAACCAGTGCATCATCAGCTGATTATTTATGTTCTTTAGACCGATATATGTATCCGAGAAAGCCAAAGAGGTGACATTTCTAAAGCTTGCTCATGGAAGTTACAAAACAACACATTTTTGTCCTTCATCTTTGGAAGGAAGCATGACAGCAGCGGGCCTATATCCTCCCCCTACATAGGAATGAAAGAGGCACAGTATTAACTTGCTGTGGTAAAGGTAGGGCACAGGGGGGAGAGCAGCTAACACTTACTACAGAAACAAAAGCTCCACATATAAGAGGGCCCAGCTCTGGGCAAGTAGGAGAGAGTTGCAGGCAAACTTAATAGCGTTTGAGAAGGCAACACTGCTCATGATTATAATATAGTATCCCAAAGAGAGAACAGAAAGAGAGACTCAAAGTGAAACAGGGAAAGAAAATAAGCCCAACTAATGCTTTGTGGGGTGCAGGAAGTAAAGGAGGAAGCCCTTTCCGTACTACGCAGTATGCCCTGGTCTTATTTTCCAATCATGATTCCACATGTTAGTATTAAGTGAGGGAAAACTGTTCCTTTCTAGCAACAGGTTCCGATAAATGCAAGACAAATCTTTCTAAGGAAGATTTTGGCCTGTGCAAGTGAGTTTGGCTCAGAACCCACAATCCCAGCCCACAGAGTTGGGACTGGATTTCCTAGACAGAAATGAAAATTGTCAGCTTCGGTTTAGTGAAACCTTTTCAAGAAACAGGAAGGCTGCTAACTTTGTCATTCTAGTTCTAATGTTTGCACAGGCTTCAGTAATTATTTTAGTTCAACAAGAAACTGACATCAAAATCCTAGACTGTGTTGGGTGGGGTTTCCTTTTTTAAGGAGACCCACAAAAACATAAGAGACTGGTAATTACAACATGGATTGCTTTTGAATTTACCACTTTACAAAGAGGCAAGACCTCATGACATTTAAACATAATGTGATTAATTATGATTGTTCTTCCCTCTGCAAAAACACACTTTTCCAATATCCAGGATCAAAGCCCATTACACCCAACATGTCAGATTAGAATAAAACGTTACCTTTCCTGACAGAGGACCCGCTGCTGGTCTCTTCCTCTGAGCATAACCAGAGAGTCGATAACAGTAGTGTGGTTTACAGTAGAATTTACCTGCAGTCAGAAGAAAAGGGAGAGGAGTAACAGTGAGAACACAGAAGCTAAGTCTACACAATATAACACTCTACCTTGGTGAGATTTACTTTGCTATCTCCACTTCCAGTGCCCAGCCCTGCCCCCTCACTATGCTTGGAGACAAACACTCTGAAGTTTTAACTCAAGTCCTCCTCTCCCTCTCCCTAAACAGTGCCTATTCCATTGGGCGAGTGACAGCCATGCAACCAACATCCAATCCGTCACCAAAGCAGAGCTGAGGCCTCCGTGGTATCACACACTAACAATGCAGCAGTGTGTGAAAAACAAAGACATCATCACATGAAAAGCTGGCAGAAGCACTTCTGGAAAAAGCAAGAATGAATACAACTGGCAGAGGAATGAGTGAAGCGATGGGTGTTAACTCTGAAGGGACTGTGTAGAATATACTGTGACTTTTTTTTTGTGTGTGTGTGTGTGAGAAGAGTTCTTTGCTGTATACAGACTAACACAGCTACCCCTTTGGAACTTTTCACCCCCAAAAAGATATTCTATTTAAATCTCATCTTCCTAATCAACAGGCTTCATGGGACACCATCGAGTGCCACAACTAGAAGCCCAGCTCAGTACAGGCCTCCTAGTTATGTTTTACTCTTATTTGGACAGTGCTAGTGAAATGGTATCCTGGCCTCTACGTGCCACTCCAATACAAACACTTGTAACAGGTCAGAGGGGTGATGCTGTGTGAGCTTTCCATGTAGCTCTGTCACTGCACATCTGTCCTGAAATGCAATGCAGCATCCTCCGCTATTCCAACAAAACTCTGCTAATGGACCTCAACCCTGCTGTCTGACTTCTACTGCTTTACTCGTCAGAGCACCTCAATCTTAACCTGCAGCTCTCTCTACTAAACCAGTCCTGCCCTCTTCACTGTAAAGACTTCTCTGCTTGAGTCCTGGCCAGGTTGCTCTCTGGGATTCAGGAGATGCTTACGACAGCAACCTACAATTTGGACTCATGGTTTTCTTAGCTGGTAAAATCTCCCAGAAGGACCCAGAGCCCATTATGTGAGAACACTAACTGTCTTCTTCTGGGAAGAAAAGGTGACAACATCTCACAGTTGAGAGGTCCCTGCTCAAGAAACCACCACTTGATACTGCTAATCTCTCCAACTATTGCCCTGTGTCTAACTGTCCCTCCCTTTCTGGGGCCCATTTCTGAGAAGGGTATGGGGAAGGCATCTCTGGCAACATCATGAGTCCTCAGACTTTCTTAACCCATAATCTGGTTTTAGGCCTGAGTACCATACCAAGGCTACTATATTCTTACTGGTCTCATTTTGAAGATATATTCACATGATGTGGTACATAGTGATTCTTTTAGATCTAATAGCTGCCTTTAATACTGCTGACTACAGAATGTGGATTCATCTGTTAACCCAGACAGATGATTAATATTAAGACATGAATGGCTATATTCTTCTCTCACAGGAAACCCAGAGTGAAAAATATTGGATAATTTCTCATCTGTCCCAGGGACTCTTTTACAGTGTGATGCTGTTGTGAAAAAGGCTAAGATAATTATGGGATGTACTGACACGAGTGTCACATGAAAGACATGAGAGGTAATTGTTCCACTCTACTTGGCACCGATGAGGCCTCAGCTAGAATATTGGGTAAGGTTTTGGGCACCACACTTTACCAAAGATGTGGACAAGTAGGAGAGAGTCCAGACAACAACAACAAAAAAACCGGTAAGAGGTTTAGAAAGCCTGTCCTATGAGGAAAGGTTGGATGAATTGGGCATGTTTAGTTTAGACAAGCGAGGGGGAAAGGGAGAACCTGATAATGGTCTTTAAATGTGTTAAAGGCTATTATACAGAGGATGACAGTTAATTGTTCTCATTGTCCACCAAAGATAGGACAAGAAATAATCAGCTTAGTTTGCAGCAAGGAAGATTTAGGTTGGTTAGTTAGAAAGTTTTTCTTAATATCTATTAGGCTAGTTAAGTACCGGAACAGGTTACCTAGGTTGGTTACGGAATCCCCATCATTGGAGGTTTTTAAGAACAGGTTAGACAAACCTATCTGGGATGGCCTAGGTATATTTAATCCTGCCTCAATGCGGGGTGGGCGAGGGATGGATTAGATGATCTTTTGAGGTCCCCTGCAGCCTTACA
Organism: Emydura macquarii macquarii; assembly: GCF_026122565.2. NCBI lineage: Eukaryota > Metazoa > Chordata > Testudines > Chelidae > Emydura > Emydura macquarii. The sequence goes on from NW_027133667.1 coordinate 11,580,061, forward strand.
TTTCTAAGATTCTGTGCAGTAATAAAGAGTGCTATTTGGACACTGCTGCTCAATATACATGTAAAGCTCTTAGGGAAGCAATGTAGTTTGGGTTTCACTGCTATCAGTATGCTGAAACCTCATTTTTATTTCACCAAACCTGGATGAAGTGATCATTTGGCACGGACTGGTGCTTGGATGATTGCTGTCAGAAGATTGAGTAAATGCTTACTGGCAGGGAGAACTGGAGCAGATGGCAGAAACTATTTCTGCCCTTGCAACTGAGGAAGGATCCCAGTGTATTGTTGCTCAGACTTACAAGTAGAGGACTCTATTGGATAATCAGCTGCTTCTGAATGTCCAGGCTACACAGCGACCAAAAATGTTCCCCCTGCCACATTTCAGATTACTAAGAAGGCTGCTGCTGTTTCTTTTATATGTGGCCTTCAAACATACCACTGATCCCTTTAGTCTGGTCTGGCAGCCCAAGTTTGTTGTCCTTGAGGGCACATTGTAAAGGCCCATATTTGCCTTACTAAGAGGCTGGTTTGGTTATGGTTCTGAAATTTCCTGTCCCCCCACCCCTCCACCTCAAAGGGTTGAGGGAGTGTGTTACCGTTGATTGCCACAGGATCTATCAACAATATGTATGTGATTTCAGTTATATATTGCCTGTGAAACTTGAGTTTGATGCCCTGTGGTTTTTATCCTAGCCAGTGTATTTATGGATACTATTCTTGGTCACATACATCATGTATCTAATCAATTTCTGAAATTTACTAAGATATTTATCTCCTAACATTCTGCAGCAGCTTATTCCACAGCTTCATTATATGTTGTCTCATTTTACCTTTTTTATTTTGCTCTTATCTGAAAGGGACTGATTGAGTGCCTGACTGGTCTTCTATATGTTATTCACTACTGTTATTTTGTCTTCTTAAATAAGCCTAATATGGCATCACACCTTGCATGGAATCCTATATTGCACTCCCCCCATCTACCGGCATTTTTAATGCCTTTTTCCCCAGACCTTTTCTTATTGAGATGGACTGATTAAAGAGAAATGGTGGCTGTTAGTCAAGGTGAGGATGCACCATAGATGTATATGATGGCATTAAAATATTTCGCATGTTATTCTTTCCCCTTAACATAGCCTAACATATTGTTCATATTTTTGATTGTTGCTGGTCAGACTGCCATGACATCTTCTCTTTCCAGAAGGCTACAATACACAACCCATCGAATATGTAGTTTACATTATTCCTTTCAATACGTAAATCTTGCTCTTGCTGTTGTTGAATTTCTTCTGCCATCGTATGACTCAATTCCTCAGTTTTCGTAGGTCCTTTGGGAGCTCCTCATAATCCACACTACTTTTGACTCGCCTAAACCAACTCATCAATAAGTTTTGCCACCTCTCTTACAGGACCATCACACACAGAACACCAGGCCTAGTACTGTTCTCTCACCACTTTTAACAACTATCTCTATGCAGCTAATATCCCAACTCTGTTTCCGCACTCAGCTAGTTTCATCTAGAAACAGGACATCCTCAGCTAGCCTATGAAAAGCTAATATATCCACTGGTTATAAATCTCCTATTGTATTCACTTTGGAAGAATTTTCACTGGTTTAGAGTTATGATTAAGGATCTGATTCTGTCACAGAGGTCATGGGTTCATTTTCACCAGCCTTGGGGCCATCCAACAGCTGATCGGTGGCCAGCCCTGGGGCCACCAGAGCAGCGACTGGGGCTGGGTCAGCCCCTGCCATAGGAGGAGGGCTGGAGCAGCTGCAAGCCTTGGCAGCGCTCTCTTTGTCTCCCCTCCCCCCAAGGTATTTTTAGTAAAAGTTAGAGAGAGGTCACGACTTGCATGAATTTTTGTTTATTGCCCATGACCTAGCGTTGACTTTTACTAAAAATACCCGTGACGGAATCTTAACCTTAGTTGTGATTGGTCCTGGCAGAAAGCTGTTTGAGTTTGTTCCTATCATGTTATACTCACCTAAGTGCTTTAAAGCTCTGGCTTAAGGAGTCTCCTACTTTCCTGGAACTGAAGTAACACTCAAAGATCTATACAATTCAGGATCACCCTTACACACCTTTTTAAAGGGCAAATGCATCATTGGGTCCCCATCCATTTCAGGAGCTATTTTTTTTTAAATGATAAACTACATGTTGTGCTAATAGTTCAGCTCCTCTGTTGTTTTCACGAGCTGGCCACAAGGATACAGTCCCATATAGTCTTACCAGTTTAAATGAGAGGTGGTATTTTTGGAAGCAATATTATTCCTGCCCCTCACCCACCAGTATCTGTAAAGCAAAGCAAGGGCTGAGATCTTGAGGCAACCTCCCAGTACGAGAAGTGTGTTTTTGATACATGAGGAAGAGGACAGGTAATTTCTCTTACCATCTTCAATGTCGTAGGCGTAAGATGATAAGCGCAAGGTGGTGGCGCAGTATTCGCACTTGAAGCAGCTGCGGTGGAAGAACTTGCCTTCAGCACTCAGCCTTTCCATCACGTAGACCCGCTTGCGGCAGAAGTAACAGACATCACTGCCTCCCAAGTTCTGAGGGAACTCCTTTTTGAATGAGCCCTGGACAGAAATAAGGCAGGACCAGGGTTATCTGGGTGTGATCTCACTTCCCTTGCAGGGCCATCTTTTATATCTGTGGTTACTGAGCATCTGGAAGGGGCCATTCTGTGACTCCACTCAGCCCTTCCCAGGGCATATGCACCAAGCAGACAACTGCCACCTAGAGATAATAACTAACCTTCAAGTTCAGGGAGAAAGGTCCTTGGGATTTCATTCCCTACACCTACATAAATCAGGAGCAAATTACAGTTTCCAGCTCCTTGGATAGGAGAGCTAACAATCTTACAAGAGACTATGAATGCTGCCCTGGAAACAGTTGACTGAAGCTGGGAGGATTATTTCTGGAACGCTCCTAACCCTGTCTGTATTCACTTGCAGGAGACTGATGCTAGTCTTGGAACCAAGATTTTCAAATTACAGCCCTACACATTAATTGCCAGAAGCATCAAGGAATCCCTTGAGCAGCCTTTTAACCCTACATTTCAGTCACCCTGAGATTTGTGAAGAAAGAAGTTTTCTCCAGGACACAGCAATCCAGAAGTAGCCTGACTGAATCAAACACAACTCTGCATTTGAAAGTCAGGACTTTTCAGTCTCTCAATTTAGTATTCCTAGTCCTAGGATGTTGGCATTAGATTAAGACAGACTTTGCAAGGAAAACTGGGTGAGGAATGGGGAAGAAAATGAAGTCCATTATAAAGTTACTACAAAGTATCACCAGCCCCTTTCAAGACAACTAAAGACTCAAATCACTGCAGATCTACAGGACTTCTAATCACAAACACATCTTCTGTACATCATTCTCTTACCAGTTCCTTCTTGTCTAGAAGGGTTTTGGGCTGTTCTTTCCTTTGAAGCTGATTGGCTATCTGCTCAGCCAATGAGCTCACTCCGCCTGTATACATCTTTATATACTTCTACCAGATGGAGGGGACAAAACAGCAGGGAAGCGAGGAAAGAAAAAATCAAATTAAAAAGATAACAAAAATGATAAGAGTAAGTGATGAAAAAGTGCAAAGAGGTTTCAAACCATGCCAAGACAGTGGACAACACAGTGATTGTGTAGTAACAGCAGAATCAGTATCATCAGTGATCACCAGCACAGCCCAGCAATAACGGTAATAGTAACTGAAAAGAGGGAAATTTGAAATCAGTCACTCTACGAGATTAGAAATATGTTCTTTCTTCTCCCATGAACCAAAATCTCTTTGTTCTGAGAATATTTTGCATATAAAGGACCTGAACATTTGGTTTTTCTCTGAGAGGAGACAAAGGCAGGACAAGTTTTAGCTGCCAGATAAATGAGGAAAAGGGTAGAGAAGAGGCATTTCATAAACCCTAAATTCAAAGAACCGTTCACAGAAGTCCACACAGGTGCTTAGCAATAGGGAGCAAGTTGTTTCCAGGGAGACAAAACCCTCAAGCTCAGACTGAGTTGTGATTCCTAAAAATCTTTAACTCTTCCACTGCTGCCTGAGCACCTGCCCACAGTACACAACAGATTTCTAGAGTTATCTGGAAGGGGCCAGGGGACTCTGATCCAACACATTAGATTTGTATCCGTGTATACCTACTACTAAATATCTGTTCAGCTGTGCACACAAGCTTTACCCATAGGTTGTTCTGTCAAGGGTATTTTGCTTGGTTTTATAACCTTGAGTATCTGGACCAAACTAAGCTGCAACAAACCTTCAATTTGGGTCATGATGAATCCAGGCAGTTCGGCTCTTGCCTCAAGGAGCAAGGCCCAAAAGGAGAGTTTTACAGTTTGTTTTCTAGCTAAGCTTGGACAGTGCAGGAGGAGCAGTAGAGTCTTGCACAAGAAACACCCAGGACATTTGGCAGTAATTAAGTGGTTAAGGAAATAAAAACTTCTATGGAAAGGTAATCCTATCACAAGCACCACGTGTGTGTCTCAATACAGCAGCAGGCAGCGGGCCAGGCAGTGTCGCTTATTCAGATAAGGAAGTGTTTTGAATGTCTCTCTGACTTACAACAGAAGGCATTGCTGGAGTCTCATCAGCAAATGTAGAACTGATTCAGTCTTCCATATTCAGACTGCTGGCTTCTTACAAGTGACACATGCCAGGGATACACTGCTCTGAAGCAATGAACCTTTTACAACCCAGAGACTGCAGGGTTTCTACACTACATGCTCAGAGCTATTCCTGTGTAAAAATATAGCTAAAACATTCACAGTACACAAGGGATTGTGGCTGTCCCCATGGAACACACTTCGCTATGAACCTCACCTCTTGCCATAGAAACCAAGTTATTCCTTTCCCTTCTACATTTCTGTGCAAATTTTAGTGCTCACAAATTTAGAGGAGAATAGAGGTTACGGAATCATGACAGATTATTTCGATGATCTGTAGAATAGTAATTTTTAAAAAAAGCTGTGAACTCGCACAATCTAATCTTGGATTTCATGGCTTTGACTATCAGCCATTTACCAGTGTTTATATCTTCACATTTGTGAGCATGGGAGCATCAGGAAACACTAAGGAGTTTGAAACCCAGTATTTTAGGAGGGTTTCCTAAAGAAAGAGACTGGAAAAACCAGGGCCAGGATCAGACAATTATCATTTATATCTATTAAATATGTATCAATCCATAAAAGTAATAACTCCATAATCTGTATGTCACTGCATTAAGCAAGGGATTCACTGCCCTGTAGCACTGATTGCTATTCCAGTCTTGCCTCGACTCCACCCAATATACACAGAGCTCAGCTAATGCCACATCCCTGAACTGTGTGATATGAACATTATTACTCACGTCCTTCCTCTTCCCTTCTCCTCCTCCTGTTTGTTACTCTCATGCATCACATCTTGTATAATATTAGATTGTAAGTGGAGCTAGTTGGGAAGTGTCCCTCCCCACCAAAAATGGAAAACGGACTGTCAAAAAACAGCAACTGAAAGTTTTTGGTAGACCAGTTGCCATTTCTCAGTCAAAATCCCAAACATTTTTTCAGATTGTAAATTTTGTGCCAAAAAGTCAAAATTTTCCATGGAAAGCAGGCATTTTGTTGTGAAAAATTTCATTTAGCTGAAACTCCAATCTTCCATGAAAAAATTTTAAAGGAAAAATTTCAACCATCCCTAATTGTAAACAGCTTAGGACAGGAGTTTTCTGTCTATTTGTACTGTGAGGTGTTAGCACACAGCAGGTGCTGTCAACCAGCACAAGCATAATGACAATCCTGACCTGCAACACCCATGCTATTTCATTGCCTCTCTTGGGCAGTGACTTTCAAACCACTTTGCTCATCCTCCAAATGCATTTTGTGACATGGACATATGTCCTCTATACACTAGGAGACCAACCAAATTCCTGTTGCTTGCACTATGAATATCAGCCATTTTAATTTCCACTAGCTTTTTCGGCAAGCCAGAAGTGATTTTCCTCCATTATTCCTGCTCTCTTCTCTTAAGAACATACACACAAAACCATGCTGTAGTTTTGCTCAAGCCCTCAAAGGGAAGCAGCAAACGTGAAAAAAGCTTTTATGCCCCTGTAGATTATTCCACAGCCAGAAGAATTCCTGTGCTGGAAAAAGTTGATTTGAGTCTATTTAAGAGCTCAAATCAGACTCACCAGAAGTTTTTCCATTTAATTTTAAGCATGTTTCATTCCAAATGGCTGTACGGCTTGGAATAACCAAGATATGCCACAAGGTGCCTCTGGCTTTTCCTACGTGCACGTGTATGTACACTGCATTCAGCCACATCAAGGCGATGAAGCGTCACAAGCCTAGATATCTCCTGTGGCACATCCTCTGCTGGTGGGAGTTGGGTGGGGCAGTGGGCACAGCTGAGTGCAGCTTGCAAGACCCAGGCCATGCTACCTGTCGAAGGGAGTCAGATGAGGGTGAAGCAGGGCGGTTGGAAGTGCGGAGGCTAAGGGAGCGCTCCCACTGGTCAACAAAGAATCGTCGAGACGGTTCAGTCTCTGGCTAAAAAATAAAATACAGTGAGAAAATCATGAAGGGATATGGACAAGAAACCAAAACAAGATCACAAAGGAACCTTTAAGTAGAGTCAGGGAGGACACTGTCTGCCTTATCTCCTCCTTTTCCTCAACTGAAGAGAAGTTGTGCACCAAATGACTTTCACTGCCATTTAAGTTCATTTCCTCTCCTCCCCCACTGTTCCTTTGGAAGCAGTTACCCACCTGCACAGAAACCCCACATCCTGTGCATTGCTGCTTCTTGCAGCACAACTAGATAAACCATTCATGCAGATTCCAAGCCCATCTCTGGTGCTCCTCCTACCCTGTCCAAATGCTCTCTGTGTTACAGCCCAAGGCAGGAGTATGAGAGAGAGAGTTTTGCAGTGCAGTTCATATTTCAGGGGAAGGAAAGATCCCGTCCCAGTTTTTAACTAGAAAGGCCCAAGAACTTTGTCTTGTCGGGGGTGGGGAGAGAAAGAAACCACCTTATCTCCCCAGCCTTCACCATCCTCACTGCTATGATGGAAGGTTCTATGGTGGCTACAAGATTTCCAACTGTCTGAGCTACAGCTTGAATCTTTCTCCACAGTGGTTGCCTCTGCAGCTGATCACAGCCTCCCCAAGGAGCAGCAGTCTGAAATTGACCTGATTATTGCAAATTTCACTCTGACCCAGCTTGGGAAAGCTGTGACAAGCAGCAGAAGCCCTGGAGCTAATTGTAGGCTTAAGAAGACACCACTGGATCATTTTATACTCCACTCATGTTTGGGAATTTAGTTCACATCCATAAGTGCTAGGAAACTGATTAAAAAAGAAAGCCTAGATTCTGTAGAAGTAGATGGCATTTGCCCCCAAAAGCTTCCTACCTGTTGAAAACTATTGGTGAAGACCTCCCAGGTGACTGTGTATGTGTTGTTGTTGGAGTGGTGGTATGTGTATGGGGGGAGGCTGGAGATCAGAGAAGCTACTGTCCCAAGTGGCAGGATCCCACAGGTCAGAGAAGACAGGTGGGTGAGAGGAGAAAAAGAACTTTAAAAGTTTCTGGTAGAAGCAGAGAGAAACTGCACAAGCTGCCAGCTTTACTACTGGAAGCAGGACTAGTGGAAGCATGGACACAAAATTGGCTCTCTTAAGGGCCACGGATTAGTGCCTGAAAAAGGAAATGTGAATGTTCCTACCTACCAAAGCAAGTGGATGGCATTTCCCAGCAATTCTCTCCGTACTAGCAGAGGGCCATTCCCTGGCTTGAGCCTAGCTAGTGATTGGCATGTGCCCTGAAGTTTGGACATTGATCGTCCTTGTCAATTTTATTCTACTTTGTGAAACTGCAAATGCTACGCTTCTTCAACAAGTAAGAACAGAGTTAAGAATTGGCAGGGAAAGAAATGGAGTAAAAAACGGCTCAAAATCACAGTTGTTTACAGTGTCCTTAATGTGGTGGTGTAGAGTGACAGTCAGTGCACTCTTCTAGCCTGCTGATCCCAGCAGTCATCCCTTGCACTATTCCTTTACAAACAGATACAGACTGCCAGACAGGGCAGTAGTCACCTGTTGCCTGATTGTCGGTCTCGGCTCCAGGAGGGCAGCCAGTTGGCATGCCCTCTGCTCAACATTCAGTGCTTGCTCAGGCACTTGGGCATCAGAAAAAACCCGAGGAGATCTCTGTGGGGATAAGGAATAGGGGAGGAAATAAACGAAAAAGGAGAAAAACAAACCCAAAAAGGAACAGAAGCAAAGCGGACGACAAGGCCAATGCCAATGCCAGACAAAAGGCACAAAAGCCCACATGCAGAAGAGAAAAGCAAGAAGGGCTCCCAGATGAAGACTCTTTCCTTTCTTCCAATTGGGACCCAACGCGCACTGGAATTCTGCACTGACAAACGTCTCGATTCAGCATCTCAAGGCTAGGGAGGACCAGCTGAATTAGACAGTTGTTCACAACTCACCCTCTGCAGCCAGAATCAAGCAAATGCACAGCTTCTATCCGGCGTTTCCATCCAAAGTAAGGTCACCATTAACCAAAAGGCATGGCTGTAGAGCCCACAGCAGCTCCATCCTTGGTGCTTGCCTCACCCCAGTTCTTTTGTTTAAAGGATTTTCCTTACTGAGATTTCCAGACCTAGCACAACTGTTTGTACTCCTCACACTTTGTGCCCAGAAAGACTCATTTTGGGGTAGCGCAGTCCAGCTCTGGAAGAGGATGAACTAGACTCCCAGCAATGCCCTCCTATGCGCCTTTAAAATGCTGGGATACAGAAAGGTAGGTGAACGTAGAGCTTATGAAAACTAAGGGGCTCGACAGCATTGGCTAGAGCCAGGTATAATGCAAAACATTATGCAAGCTTCCTACACCTGCCCCAGCAACTCCATTACCCTAACCTCTCCTACTGCACTTCACCCTCTAACACAGCTTTGGCAATAAGCTTCAACTCTCACATGCCACACCCCGTGGCACTGCTTGAACCGATTTTGCTAATCTGTTGTACAGTGCACTTTTGTGATATTGAAAAATGCCCACTAGGGACCAGGCGGTGGCCTGTTGGATGGGGCAGTAAGCCAGAGTACCATGCAATGCCCAGTAACTTACTTTGTTTGGGGGATGAAAAGTAAACCCAATGGGAAGTATAAACATCTGTAGCCTAGCTTCAGTAGGCTCCGTCTGTTGAGATAATCCCAAACTGATGACTATGTGGCCTGCCAGATAAAATGCACTATGACAACAGACAGACAAGGTGGGTGAGGTAATACCTTTTATTGGAGCAACTTCTGTTGGTGAGAGAAACAAGCTTTCGAGACCAATAAAAGACATTACCTCACCCACCCTCTCTCTAATATCCAGGGACCCACCTGGCTACACCTACACTGCTCACAGCTATGACAACAGAGCACACAACTGTGTTGACAGCCAGTTACCACGCTTTTCTTACTCAGACACATTAACCAGTTTCTCTCCTTTTCTGTTTTAAGCAGCTTGTCAACCCCATCCACTCCTTCCTACTATGCCAATTTATCAGAAGTAAAACTAAAGCCGGCTACAAAACTAGGGGCTCCTGCGTTGCTGCAAACATGCCTGTGACGCTCCTGATGGTGGTCTGAACACATTCCGCCCAGATGCATGGGACTGCTGAAGAGGACATACTTTGGAAGTCAAGGCAATTCTACAGCTGGCTTCCACTTATGATTTAACTTCTCAACTAACCAACTTCAAGACGCAGTTAACTGGGTAATATGAACCAAGATCTTTCAACTGTGTAGTCCCACTTCCTTCCATAATTTACGCCTCCTTTCACCCTTCCCACTGATAGCTAAACATTTCATTATGAGGCAGGCTTCCTATCCTCTGTAGTAAAGCAACCCCCTCATCTTCCCTTGTAACCTGGCCATTCACGAGGCAGGTTGGAATGCCAGTTGTTTAATGAACCAGAAAGCAGCCATGGAAACAATGCAACCATGTGCACGGGAGTGGACACAAAATGTAACCCTTCCTGTTCTGCTACAGCCACAGCACATTTCATTAAAAAGAGGTGAGAGAGAAGAATGGGGGGAGCTAGATCTGATCTACGCAAAATAAAAGCAAAGAGCAAACAGTCAATGTTGGTAAATGCTTGTTAAGTGAGTAATTATGCAGACACCACAAAAAATAATCATTCCTAACACTTTCAGAAGCTCTGGTGTGTTAATAGCAGTACAGAGATAACTCTGCTTCCCCCATCCCACACAACACTTCCCTTGAATATTGCACACATCCCGCCACTGCATGTGTCATCACCATCCATGCCATTTGCTCATGCTCTTTTACCCTTTCCTGTCTGGGACTCTGCTCTTCAGTGGGGTCAGCACCAGGCTCCCTGTTTGTCTGTGGGTAAAAGTATGAGCTTTAAACCAACCACAATCCAAGTTCTCACTCTGGACAGATTCCATTTGAGTCATCCTACCATGCAGGCAGAAAAGAGAGCATCATGCAGGGAAATTGTGGCATTCATTAAGAACTAGAATTTTAAAAACTGTCATCAACCACTTAGATCTTCAGAGGAAAAGGAAGGGGGGTGGGAGGGATCAGTCCACACAGGTCTATATTAGGACATTAGATCAGTTAACCAGTATATATTACTACCCAAAGAACTGGCAATAGCATGAGAAGGTAATAGGAACACTCAGTACCTCTCACATAGTGATATTACATCAGATGGAAAGTTTAAAAGGAAAGGTGGCAGAATTAATGTGTCAGAAGTGTAGAGATACAGTTTTCAAAAGGTAGCAGGTTAAAAAGGACGCAGACTAGAGTGAATAACGGCATTGTAGGGGCCAAGACAACCTCAGAAAGAGAGGCCATTCTGAGCAAAAGCTATTGCCCGCAAAACTGAATCCCCAAATTGGATATTGATATCTGCTTTATTCTGAAACAAAGGGACTAAACATTCCTCAGACCAAAGGGAGGAAGTAGACAAAGTTTTCCAATCTTACTTGAGCAAAGAGATGTGTTTTAAAAAAAGTCTTCTAGAGAAAATAAGGGGGAAGATGGTAAATCCTTAGCTGGTTCCAGCAGTAGTCAGCTGTCATGGCATAAATGAGCAAATCACACAGGAGGGACCAGACATTTGGATGAGGTGATGAGTGATGAAGACTTAAAACTGAAAGACTTTGTGTGTTTTATTCAGAAAGGTGTGGACTAAGCATAGGACTGGGAGACAATTTCCCTACTTAGAAAACGACTGTCCACGGACTAAACAAATCACCACCTCTTTGTCTCAGTTTCTCCCATCTGCAAGAGATTATTCCCCCATCTCACAGAGATTATCAGTTAATGCCTTTAAAATGCTTTGAGAATCAAAATGCTGTGCAGGTGCTACATGTCACTATTATATTAAGGGTCTGATTTACAGATCATAGTGGTCATGAAAAGTCAGAGTTCAGGCTTAAATATCTCCCCTTCACTCATTCTGCTATGCCTAATTGCTGCAGCACACAGAACACAAGTCTTCACTCAATTTTCAGGTGTACAAGGGAATTAAGCCAAATCCATAGAAACAAGTTTTCAGAATTTAGCAGTACAATTAACATTAATATTAGGGAGTCACGGAGTTGAATCCATGTGCGCCTCACATTAGGAAAGGAAGGAGACTAACAAAATACAACTCAAAGAAATACTGGCCATATATGAGCTGACAAAGGGCAAGAGTCTTCACATTTTTAGATATATTTAAGCAGAAGGCCAGCAAATCCATGTGTCTGTACTTCTAGGTGCAGCTTTTATAACCTCTACCCAGCGTAAGAGTAACTGCTCTATCTGTACTGCATCTCTGTATTCAGACACACTGAACTCAAACTACTGAGAAGTAGCACAAGAGGAGTAAGCTGCACAAATACCTGCCACTTTGACAGTCACAAAAGTACCTCATATAAGAGGCCCAGAAAAAGGCTTTCAAGACCAAGGTAGGAAAATGCCCATTCACACCTGTTTAAATGAGAAATGGGGATGGAAAGAGAGGACTAGAAGGGAAGGAAAGCTGCAACCTCAAATACAGGCAGGTGAATACCTGACTTCATTTCCCATCCTATTCCAGCCAAACTAGCCTTTCTTTTGGAAAAACTGCCTTGGAATGGTGAACAACCAGCCAAGGGTAGTAATGGGTCAAATTCTACCTCAGATACGAACACACGTAACTTCCCTGCAATAAGAGTTGTGCACATGCATTTAAAGACAGAATCTGGCCCTAACATTTTGCATTTCAAAACTCTCTTCTGCAACACAAAATTGGAAATGGCTGCTGTAGACAAAAACAAGCCTAAATTAAAAGGCCCAAAATCTCCACGGTGCCAAAAAAAATTAGTTTTAGGTTAGATTTTGATATACTATATTCAGTGTCTAGTTGGGCTACTGACCTAGGAGGTCCATGTGGGTAAAGGAAATATATAATTTATAAACAGAGGGAACATTTAGTCACTGATTTAGTGACCTGTGCAAGCAGGAAGAAAGAGGAGAGAGCAGGAGAGAGCATGCACAGTGAATCACCTGCTGACTGGGATACCATGGAGAGGAAGGTGGAGTGGAGGAGGAAGAGAGCATGATCACTTTTTTAGGGCAGGTCCGAGAACGCTCCTTATTCCTCAGCTTTATTTAAAGCAGAAAAAAAAATGAGAGAGAGAGAGAGAAATAATAATAATAATAATAAAATTAAAGGGAACATTACAATTGTCTTTGGCAAGTCAGGACGCAATCTCAGAAGTGCATCTTCTGGGGGACCCTGAGCCATATCCCACCTCTCTCAAATAACCTAGAGCCACAATTCGGTCTAGAGCAGGCAGCTTCAAGTCTTCCGCTGAGATTCAAGACCTGGAGTTATCAAAGATCAGTCTGACAGAGGTGTCTAAGGGCAGCCACTAAATGTGCTATTCACTATCAATAATCAATATCTTTGCTTTGCAGCCTCACCACCAGTGAAGTGCACGACTTTATATAAAGCACAGATCAGCTATTCTCCAGGCAGCAGGAGAAATCTACCACTGCCATGTAATGATTAAAAATATCCCTCCTGTTAGCCTAATTACACATGCACAATGTTCAGCAGCAACATGATTCAAGTCTTATCAATAACGACATTCTGCTCTCATCTTCAACTCCCCCCACCTCACATAAATTTACAAAAGCTTTGGGGTGCCTACCAGAAAACAATACAGTGAAGTGTAGGAATTAAGATGTAGAAGTAATCTGGCTAATCTAAATGTGACATAACATGCATGTTGCTTTTTCCTTCTCTTTTCTGGTGTGCTTCGTTTCTTACTCGCTTAAAAAAAAACCAAAAGAAACTCCCCCCATTTCTCACCTGTGTTTTACATGTCAGAGCCCATTTCTGTTTTATACGTCCTCCCCATATACCCCTTTTTAGATATCCTAGCTCCCCACCTTCTTTGTGTCTCCCCTCTCCAGTACATCTGAAATAGGGGCCCTGCAAAGTTTAACTCATGTGAATTTTGAGGTCTGGAGGGAAAGGTTGTGTATTTGTCCCCTATTAAGTAGCAAAATATCACACAGTGGCATCAGACAGAATCCATAAAATGGAACAGGAATGTGCCCAATCCTCCAGCAGGATGCATTTCTGAGTATACAAAAGCAAAGATGGGTTTATGAAGGCAGAAAGAGACAGACATCAGATTTCAACAAACGTGTTACAAAAAATAGGTCAAGTCATATGGAAATCAAAGCTGTTGTAAGTTTCCTTTCATTCCCTCAATGTCTCAGCTCCTGATGAATGTGGTCATCCCATCAACTCAGTCATTACATGTCTTCAGCATCCCATGGAACTACAGGAGAGGGTTTCTACTGCAACATCTCTATTTTCCTCCAAGTGACCATTCCAGGAGGACCAGTTTCAGAGATTTGCAGAGAAAGAAAACGTACATACAGCCTCCACCTTACACACACCAGTGAGTTTGCACTTGTACATTATGCACCCTGCTGCTGCAAGGAGGCTTATGATGCTGTGGCAGAAACTACGGGATGACCACAAATTAAAATGTGGAAACCAGGACAAAATTAAGTGTAGCAGACTAGTTCACAGCAACCACACTCAAACTGTAGGGGCATCTTCTCAAATACACCACACTGCTTTCCAGCACCTCATGTTCAGTTATGGAAGCAACAGGACAGAAGCCACGTAAGCTATTTTATAAAATGATGAATTCACTTGGTGTGATTAACCGACCCAAAAGAACAATATAGATGTCTTCAAAGAAATTACCGTCATATGAACGCTAAATATACTTTAAGCGTGCATGTGTACACACCTCAAGCTTGTACATTACCAGCTGCTGCTAAATCCAAACAAGGTGCTCTAACTCATACAGCATAAAAATAGATTTAACATCCCCTTGAACATATAGCTTAGCAAAGCCCATCCTCAAACTGGATCTAGTTCAAGTCATGAAGAAAATGCAGGGCAGTCTGGATGTGGAGGAGGGGCAGACGGGAGGAGCTTGATCTTGCTGGGTTCTTTAAAGTTTCCTCACTTCACAATTCACATCCTGAAATGGAAATAACTTCATTCCCTTTACAGATGCAGTTGCCTCCATACCACCACTTCTTACTAGTAATAAGCGTGTTACTGCAATGCCACAGGGACAGGTATGGAGAAGGGTCTGATCGTGTATGGAGTTCATCCTTTACAACCATCAAGACCCAGTAACAAAGAAAAAGAAAATATGCTTCAGAACAGTCTTGGCCAGGATTACCTGCTTCCTCAGGGTCTTTTCTTACCAGGATAAGACTAAGAAACATCTTGCATCTCAAGCTGCATGACACTGCTGGCCAACAAGGTCTGTCAACCACAGAGCAGAGCAGAATTCTGGCCTTGTCCTGCAGCATGAGTATTGCTAATGCAGTGCACCTGATAGACATGAGCAGGTCACAGCCCAGGGAATACACAGCTTTTCTACCAGCAGTTATGACCACCTCCCACTGGCCTGATTTTCTCTCTTGCATCTAGTCTCATTGGTCTTGTAGTAGGTTTTCCTCTGCCTTGTAACTTCAGGATGCGGAACCAGACCTGCCAAATTGGTGGGAAGGGGATTGGTTTCCTATTCTGGAAGAATCTCCAGTTCATTCTAACTGTTGGCAAGGGCACTAGCCAGTTCCCAGACCACTTATTTTCCCTCAGCTATAGGGATCCTACTTTGCCTTCGTATTTGTCCCCTCTTCAAAGCAAGGGGCACCTGCTGTCCAGAGCATCTCAGGCACAGTCAAGTACAAAGAGATGCTGTGTGTGAACTCCCCTGCAACTGTGCCACACAAAAATATTCCGCCCCTTCCGCATCCATGAGCAACTCCTTCTAGAAAGCACAATCTCATCACAAGCTCATCAGCAGAAGCATTATTCCAAATAGCAGCTCTAGTAACAGTTACTGGCAGTTTGGCCCCAACCTCACTATGGAACCTGTGGCCCAGAAAACAGCACCTCAGCTGGAGTTCCTAGCAGTGCCACAGAGCGCAGCTCCAGCACTGGTGCAAGAGCTACCTGCTCTTGCTGTTCCTCTCAACCAGCAGCAGGATACCTCAGGAGCGAGTCCAAGCACTGCTTCGGAGACAGCCTCCTACAACAGAAACTCCTGCAAAGTGGCTTCTGAACATCATGGAGGGCCTCCTGATGGCCCATGCCTCAGCCACCACAGCAACTGACTGCAGGGTGCCAACAAAAGTTCTTTGATCTCCCAATTCAGCACAGAAAGAACCCTGCTGCAAAAACAGTCCAAAGGCTATGGGCACTCAAACAGGCAACTGGGTCACTTTGCTCCCCAACGCCAGCCAGTCTCTCTGTCCCCAACTTCTGGAGTACAGACTGCAGGGATATGCTCTCCACTGTGCCCTGAAGATTTTGCCCCACTGTGAGCCCAATTGCTATTCCCCCTCTCCACCTCAATTACCCAGCATGGAAAACACAGCAAAGCCCAGCACAAAAGCTGGACCTTCCTGTCAGGACACTGAAGTCTATCAAAGAAAAGGCCAGCAAAGTTTGAGCACCTAATCCAGAAGAGGCCTCAGAGGCAGTGCCTACACACTAGGTAATTTTGTAGACCACACTGACTACCACCATGTTAGTTAAATCTTCTGAAAAATATCTTTAATAATAGTCAACAGTAAAAACAGGTCCAGCCAAAGACTTGCACTACATTACCCCTATTCTAGGGCTACCATCGGCAACAACACCAGTCCAGCTGCACAAATGGTAACAGCAGGGTTTTTTGTTTTTTTTATTTTAATTCCATAGTGGAGACAAAGCCCAAGTGAGTGTGACTCACCTGCCTCACTCAGGATCCCTGTTCTGTCTGGTGAGGAGAAAATTATAATCAAATTAGGAAACAAAGGCTGTCCAGCCTCTGCTGCTTAGCCACAAAGAAACTGGGCAAGGATAAGCCATTCATGTGAATCTCTCAGACCTCAGTTACCCTTCCCTATAAAAGGGTTAAATCTAGAGTCTTGGTGGTTAAAATTCAAAAGGCAGGGAAAGTGCCATAGTGTTGCAGGGACTCATCCAGAAGCTAAAACACAAATCTTCACCTTCCTTTCTTGAGAAAGGCAAATGGTGTAATTCAGACCCAGCTTTACTTGGTTTTGCAACAGAAGCAAGGCTAGTCAAATGGCCCAGAGGTGTAGCCAGTTTATGCTCCTCTTCACTTCTTCCTGAGACTCTTTCTCCTGTATCAGGTTACATGAAAGATTCCCAAAGGCTGGAATCCATGCTAATGATGATCCTGTCCAATTCCCTCACTGGGTGCCTGAAACTGCTCTTGATTAACCACTGGATTAAAAAGAGAGGCCTTCCAAAGTAAGAGCTCTTTTTTCAGTGGAGGTGAACGGGATCTTTTGAGGGAAGAGATAGCAGGAATCATGGAAGGAAGCAGAGAGTCAGGAGATTTCTACATACCAGCACACAGGCTTACTAGTGCTATGAAAGATAGAGGCTCTTACCAGACCTATCATAGTGTATAATAACCTTTATTTGGTTCTCTTACCTTGGAGAGAAGCCTGGCGCAGCTTGGTTTTAATCATTGTACATGACTTCAAAAGTGCTGGATTGTTTGAGTGGGGCTAAGCTTTTATTTTTGTTCTGGTTTTTTAACAGAGTTCACCATGAATCCACAAACTTTGAGGAAGTGAGCAAAACTGGAGTTCTCTTCCTCCTCCCATCTGAAAAGTGTGCTCTCATCATATTGAGATTAGAAAAAGATAGATGTGAATCCCTTTCTCTGAGCGCTGCCACCAAAACTATACCTTTATGACTACTATCTCATAGAGGGAATGAGGCCACTTTTATTAAGAACATGGGAACCAGAGTCAGTGCAATGAGTAACCCTGCCTGTGTGCAAGTAAGGAATTGTAAAAGTCTACCCTTCGGATTTCACTGCTGCTTGAACCCCCACTACAAGGATAGTAAGCCAAAATACATAAGAGAGAAGGTAAAATTTGGTATCTGGTGATTTTTCTTTTCCAAGTACCCAGGCTTCCCCTTCTGACCTACTCTGTGACTGAAAGTCCAAAGTTTCTTTAAATTCACAGTAAGACAAAAATCTGCCACACTCTGGAGATGGAGGGGAGGCCAGGAAAGCTTGCTTATTACAATTTCTGTGCATTGTTTGAGAATTTTTAACCCTCTTTTCAGATCTGGATACAGTCTCACTGGGAAGACCAACAAACCCCACCATAGTGACATAGGTCTCCTGAAACTGCAAACCAGATAAAATCCACTGTAGGAATAGCAAGCCTGGATACTCAGAAAAGAAATTATCAGGCAGCAAATTTTATTTCCTGCTGCTAAGGAAGCGCTTCAGTGGTGCCGTAGGTATATTTCACTCAACTCCAATTCCTGATAGAATCACTTGGGTATATTCATTTTTGAGGCACTGCTCATATTTCATGTGGATGGTATTCTACTTTGGAAGTCCATACTAAGCTACATTTGAAGGAAAAATTCCTGTTAAAATATCCACTGACAGGGAAGACGGTGAAGGAGAGAAAGAAATTATGATTACTTAAGCCTTCTTGAAATACTAAACAACTCCTAGAGAGAGATCTCAATCTCACTCACTATTATTCAGTATTTTAAACCAAAGGTCTTTGCACAGGGGTGCCAAAGAGGGGTCAGTAAAGAAAGGAAGCAGTGGGGCAGGTGAGATCTTTTGTGGATGTCATATCACATTCATTTTATTGGTTTACCTGTTTCCACTGAGGCATGGGAGCAAGGCGACCCTGCTCTCGCTGTCTGCAGGATATCTGGTTGTGAACACGTTCCTGATAAGGCAGGACTGGCTGTTACATGCAGGTCATAGGGAATGCAGGATGGGATTCCAGAGGAACAAAATAAAATAGCAAAAGGCACTCAGAAAGAAAGCAACGAAGGAGTGGAAGGACATTAGACAGTGAGACAGACAGACATGTGGAAGAAAAAAATGGGGTGGGGAAGAATTAATTATCAAGTAAAATTTAAAGAAAAATCAAGCAAAATAAAAATGGAGCTTATTAAGATTTTTGTAGCTCCTCTCCCATGTTCTCACTGTTTCTTCTGTTCAGCATAGTGATTAAGTAAACATTAACTAAGTGGTGACCTTTACTCTACTCTTCCGCAGTTAAACATAGCTCTATCCTACGTCCAAGCAGGCAACATCAGAGGGAACGACACAGGAGATCTGGCTGTAATGGCAACTCCCAGATGATCAGGTCCAGCTTTTCCCATGGACAAAGCACTGGGTGTTATGGTTTAAGATCAATGACCATGGGAAATCTCCATTCTATGGCCACGCAGGACATATTGCAAGGAACAAGTGTTACAGAATTCACCAGGAAAAAGCTCACCTCTCCACCAATCTCATTCTCTTCCAGCCAAAAGCAGCATGGAAAATGGTGTATGGAGATGGGGGTGGTTTTATAATATAAAGCAGTATTGTCTTTCTGGAACTGTGAATTCAAACAAACCAGTCCCTACAAAGACTTTTCTCACCTCTGGAACAGAATAATAGCATAAGAGAATGTGTTCTCCTTGTTTAAATTCACAAACACTATGGCCCCAATGTGGCCCTCACTTCAACGGACAAAGTTACCACAAAGGTCAGATTTTTAAAGGTACTTACTTAGGCACCTACTGTATTTTCAAAAGCAACTATGCACTTAACTCACATTGAAATCAATGGGACTTAGACATTTAGGTATTTTTGAAAATTCTACAGTGCCTGTCGGCATCTTTAGGTGCCTAAATACCCTTAGAAATCTGGCCCGAAATCTCTTGTACTCTTCCTCTTGCATCTAACCTGGGTGGAAGTGCAAAACCAGAGTCCAGTCTTAAAGAGTGCATCGTTTTACTGTCCCAGCTCAAGCATTCCTCATCATCTCCAAAATAAAAGGGTTCTACTACCCAAATTTGGGTTAAAGCTTGTTGGCGGAGGCTTCAGAATATAAAGGTATATCCTACCTGTCTCCGTGAACCTGTGGTCTGCACTGGTGCATTCTCCTCGAATTTGGCCAGCAGCTGGGTTGCCATGGACTTCACCTTGTTCTGGTTCCCGATGGCAGCATCAATTCTCCTCTCTGTCAGGGCACTCACAAGCATGGTCCTCTCCTCCCTGTAGCTTCGGGGGGCTTCCTCCTAATAACCAGTACAAACTAGAATAAATGGAAACTTTCCAAATGGGACTTTTCCTTCACAGAAAACTTCTGCAATTCAGTATAGCAGAACCCAAATCCATTAACCCACACTTCCAAGTTCTCGTTCTTTCTTCTAGTCAGCCTTACTGCTCACCAAATTCCTCTCCAGCTACCTGCATCCTCTTGCTTCATATTTTATTGCTACACTGTTCCACTGAAGAGACCCGTAATTGAGAAGCTCTCATGAGCCTGTGAACGTAAGAATATGAGCTGCTTCAAGCACTCATTGAGAACCCAAGATGGCAGCCCTTCGCTTAGCAGTTCCTATCTGGATGCACACTCTTAACTGTAGGTGTGCCATGTGTGACGTACTGCAAGTGTTTTATACACCGATTCTGCAGCCAGCTTCACTCCCCTGAAAATCCAGGTTCTACCTTTTACTTGGATGGAATTGCTAACATCCCATGCCAGCTTAGCATCTGACCATGCTACTCCTCTGCACTCTAACCAAAATCATTAGAGTGTGTTTGATGTAAGGGATTTTCTGACATTAAATGTTCAATGTACTATTTATTTAGTAAGTGCCTGATGTAGCTGGCTCTGTACATGACAAAGTGTAAGCTCTGACTTCATTCTAAAAAAAATCCCACATAAGGTTCTACTTGAGTGGAATATCTGGGGAGTAGGGGAACATCCTGGGAACAGAGCATGAAGAAAAGAACCTGCTAAAAATACAAGGGGTTGAGTGTGGAAACAGGGAATCGATCACATACTCTTTCACGTAGGCATGTTCCCTACTACAATACTTACATCCTCTGACTGGCTGGTCTTTCTCCTCTTTCCTGCACCATCCAGTTCCTTCTCCTTTTTATCCTGCAACAGGAGGAAAACTGCTGATTTTTTTTTTTTTTTTATTTTATTTTTTTTTAACTCTCTGGCTCATAATGAATCATGTCAGTGCATACACAAGTGTTTGAATTATTGCTGGCTGATTCTCTATGCTCATTTCCCATCTGTAGGAAAGGTGGTTCCCTGCAGCTATTGGTCCTCATCTAGGGAACCAAGCCTTCTTATCTGAATACAGCTTGTCATTCTTGGAGCGTTTCAGTGAGTCAAGAGGAGAAACAGCAGGTATTTAACAGTACAGAAAATACTTTGCACTTAAGCCAACAGCATAGAATGACCCTCCCTTCTATTTTTCACCCTTCTCCCAACCTAAAGTCCCTGAATAGTGCTCTAATGTTAAGAATAAAGTATTTCATTATGTGAAAGCACCCATTCTGAATTCAGTGCTGCAATTAAAGGACTCATGAAATGTACAATGCTAATAAGCCTAAAACCACTCTATCCTTTGGAGACTGACTGAGTGACTGATTGACAGACAAACCCCACCCTTCTTAGCACCTATTTGGCTGTCAGCCTGACAAATTCCAATGTTCTCAGGGTTAAAGTATACACAGCACAGTCTGGCTACCTTTGGAGTTCGCTTCCGGGAGATACTCTGCCCCAGTTTACTAAGAAAAGAGATTGGAGACTTGGTACTGGCAATTAGAGCAGCTTTCTCTTCTGCGTTCAGGTCCAGATTCTCTGTGAACAGAAATAGGTGGTGCCAGTGAATGCACAGAAACCTTTGCGTAGTTAACGATAGCTAAGAAACAATAAGAAGAGACTCAATCATTCTTTAGCATGTCTTTTCTTTTTTTAACGCTCTCCATATAAAATGCTCTTAGAAACTTCAAAATCAATTTCTTTCTGAATAGTTTTGCCCTTTTCCATTTGGCAAATGCATTTTTTCCCTCCCAGGTTCTCTAAGTGCTCAAGATAGTCAGAGTTTAAATAGGTCAAACTTGGACGTAAACTCCATGACTACATCTTTCCGTTCCAGTTAACAAAAATACAATGTTTCAGGCCTTCATTCCACTAACTTAGAGTTATATACAAAATCCAAGCATTGTAATAAATATAAAGCTCTGTCAGAGTTTCTAAAATTAACTACTGAATGACTGCTGGCTAGGAGCCTCACACTAGCAATGACAGACCAACCCTTAGCAGCAACAAGAGAGCAAGGAAATTGTTTAATAATTCTGACGTGAGTTTAGTACTAGTGAAAGATACTGGATTGACAGTCCGAGGCTAAAACCCTATTCATAACAAGCACAGCAAAAGCAGCACCTGTGCTAGCTTTTTTACACACAGTTCTGTTGTCTACTCTTTTGTGGGTGAGAGGGTAGCTCAGTTTCTGCTTATTAAACCCTTGCGCTGGCTCCTAATGCTGCTAGAAGGTTGCTTGTTAGCACCAAGGAAGACTCAGACTCAGATTTTAAAGTCAGAATTATAATCAACTCTGACTTCCTGCATAACGCAGGCCACAGAACCTCTGTCCATGATAGACCCAAATAGCCTCAGAGAAACTCAAAAAAATATAGTCCTGTCCAAATAATATACTAGCACTTTCCTAATATCTAAGGGGTGAGGGGCAGAATCCTCCCCAGTTTGATGAAGTTTAGGGTAGAAAACCAGATGACAAAATTGTGTGATTGACATAAAGGTCTGAGACGACTATAAGTAAGAACCACAGGTGTGGTTAGAGGGATACCTTATCCTTAAAGAAAACAGTGTGTGTGTGTTAGAAGGTCAACCATTAAAGCCTCTAATTCACCAACTATTCCAGAAGAGGTCATTGCTGCTGAAAAGGTGGTTTTCATGGAAAGGTTTAAAAGGGGGTAATGGCTTAAAGGAAGTTTCATCAGGGAACTAAGAACTAGGTTCAAATCCCAAGTTGGAGTGGGCTCTCTAACATTTGGGAAGAGGCTGGATAACTCATTGATGAATCTGGAAATTGCAGGGTCAGCAAATATTCAGAAACCTTCCACAGGAGAATGGAATGCTTTGATGGCCTCCTCCAGATGAATGTTAATAGAGCTCAAAAAGAGACCTCTTTGCTCCAGAGTGAAAAAGTATTCTAGAACCTCTGGGATAGGACACTTAGCACGAGTTAGATGACAGTGAGTGCACCAATGGTAATATCTTTTTCATCGCTGAAGGTAAGTAATCCTGGTGGAATACTTTCTACTGTTCAACTGGACTTCTTGAACCTCTCTGAAACAGGAGAGTTCTGACCCCAAGAACCATCTAGAAACCATTCCCTGAATCATAGAGTATTCAAGTTGGGTGACAAACATTCCTCGAATCCTGAGTGAAAAGATATCAGCAGCAGATGGATGGCCAGTTGGAAAGAGGCAATGTAGGTAAGGAAACCACACCCGTCCTGGCCTGGTAGGTTCTGTAGATGAGCTCCCCAGCCTAGGAAAGGTGTGTCAAATTATTGTGACAGTGGGAGGGGGATGGTTAAAGGGAACCCCTGAGCACACCTTGCCTGGATTGTTCCATCAGTTGAGAGAGATTATCACATGGCGGGGAACAGACAGTAATTTGTTCAGACTGTCTCTGTTGCAGGTATAAAAACTGTCCTGAGCCAGGCTTAAAATCAGTGTGGATGTAAGTGGGGGTGTAAAGTGATGAAGGTACACTCTGCCATTTGTGCAAGGAGCTGCAGGCACGTTCTGGTGGTAGCTTGTGGGATCACTTGAACTTGTGCGATTAAATGCATCAGAATGAGAAATCTGTCTCCTGGTAGATAGGATCTGGATACAAAGGCACTGACAGTGGCTTCTATAAACTCTATCTGCTGTAGAGGTAGGAGGCAGGACTTTGCTGTATTGAGCTGAAGGCCGAGCATGTGAAAGAGACATAGCCCTGCTGCTTATCACTGTTTGAACTTCCACACAGAAATGCCTTTTTAAAAGCCAATTGTCCAGGTATGGGAAGACAATTGCTCCCCATTGGTGAAGCTGTGCAGCGACTGAAAGGTAGGACTCTATACCGATAGTGGGCCTGACATATGACAAACCATAGGAATCTCTTGCAAGAGGTTGTGTTGTGACATGAAGATATGTATCTTGAAGGTCAAGGTTGCAAAACAGTCTCCTGGATCCAGGGATGGAACAATAACTACAAGTGTTACCATTTTGAATTTTTGTACCTTGACAAAGGTATTCAACATCCTGAGATCTACAATTGGCCTCTACTCGCCCTTCTTTTTAGGAATGAGGAAGTACTTGGAGTAAAATCTGCTTCCTCTGTACTGAGTGGGAACTGGTTCCATGGGTCCTAAGTGAAGGAGGGAGACAGCCTTTTGTCTTAAGAGCAGCTTGTGAGATGGGTCCTGAAAAGAGATGGGAAAGGAAGGTGGGAGAGAGATATGGAGTGAAAATGGATGGAGTAGCCTAATGTAAACCTCCAATAACATCTGGAGGTAATCTGCTCCCATGATGCCGAAATGAAAGAGACAATCCTCAGAACTTGGGAGGATGGGGTGGGCAGTATAACATCAAATCCAGATCGTGGGGGGATTGGTGGCTCTTGACTGAGGCATCAAAACAAACACTTTGTAGATAATGGCTGCTGCGTTGACCCAGATGCAGTGATTAAAAACTTTCCCCTCTGCATTCTGAATTTCTTTTTAGGTGGCTCCAAAGCTCTATGGAAGATGGGAAACTGAGCTAGGCAAGATCTCTGAGCTGTTTGAGAGAGACTAAATCTCTACTTATTTATCAGGAATACACATGCCCAGCAAACAAAGGGTTGTCCTACAGTCTCTCAGTGAATATAGGGAGTCAGCAGTGGAGTCTCAGAAAAATCTGAGACCAAAGGGTTGGTCCTTTATGAATTTCATACTGAAAACCTAAGAACTGTAGCCACAAGTCTCGACGCATGACTACAACTATGGAGATAGAGTGGGCTGCTGTGTCAGAGGGATTGGCAGAAGCTTGCAAAGTTGCCCTTGCAAGAAGCTGTCCCTCTGCAATGAGGTCCTGAAATTGTTCCCTCTGTTCTTGTGGGAGGTGTTCAATAAATGAATTAAATTTTGAATAGTTAATATGGTTATATGTTGCCAGAATCGCCTGGTAATTAGCAATTCTGAATTGCAAGGCAGCAAACAAGTATCTTTTGTGACCAAAGAGATCTAAGAGCTTTTGGTCTTTATCAAGTGGTGTAGTCTTGGAATGGTATTGTCTGTTGTGTTCCTTTACTGCATCCACACTTAAGGAATTAGAAGCAGGATGGGGAAATAATTCTGAACCCCTTGTTGGAACATATTACTTTTTGTTTGCCCTCTTAGCTAGGCTGTGTTGGAGATCTGCCAAATAGCCTTCGCAGTTTCTAACAAGGTTCTAGCTATCTGTGCTGATGATGTTGTGTGAAGAATGTCCAGCAACTTATGCTGAGTCTCTTGGACTTTTTCCAATGGGATTTGAAGAGCGCCTGTCAACTCCTTCATCAACTCCTGAAATTGTTTAAAAATCAGACAAATATTTCATCGCCTTCCCCAGATGAAGTGGTTATGCCCTCTCTGTTTATGGTAGAGGACTTTAAACAATTTCAGGGTCATACCTCCATTCCTCTCTACAGCAATCTCCATGCAGGAGGAGATGTTTGAGAAGCAAGAAAAGAGACAGCACTGACCCTGGTGTTCCCTGCAAGTGCTGGGTACTTCAGAGAATTGATGGCAGTAAATTGCCCCAGGGTCCCAATATGGCCATTGGGGCAGACCATAAGGGAACAGGTGAGAGATCCAGGACTGATTATACCAAGGAGGGTGCTGAGCAGGTTGAGGTAATCACAGCCTTGATGTACCCCTTGATGGAGCAGGTTCAGGAGATGATAGTCTAGGCAGGAATCATAAGAGCCCTGAACAGAAATTTAAGAGCTTGAAGACCTCTCATCTGCATAATCTAATGGAGGAATAGACAGAAGAGGAGTAATGATTTGTCTCTTGGTATGCATGGACACCAGGGAAATCAGGAAATCAGGAGGTATCAGTGAAAGCAAAGTACCAGAGACAGCAGAGGTTGCAGTACTAGGGGTCTGACTAAGCTCAATAAAGGAGACTCAGGTTGATTGGAAACAAACAAATCCCTGGAAAACCTGAAATCCTGTGGTACTGGGTGCAGTTGTGTGGGCACCTGGTGAGCTGCAGATATGGAAGCTTGCGGTACCGAGGAAGGTGCAGGAAGCACCAACATGATGGACTGCCAGTCAAGGTGGCAACTTAAATATGCCCCCAAAATAAAACATTCTTCTTCAAACAGGAGGGCAGGGGACTTACCCTGCACAGGGGGTGGGGATGAAGATGGGAGGCAAAAGCATCAGCCAACAGAAAAAAATAATCCCCAAAAGAGAAAAAATACTAACTAAATAAAGAATAAAAACTATAATTAGAAAAAGAAAAGACAAGACTAAATAGTAATGAGTAGGCAGATATCTGCAAACATTTATGACCACTCCATCTCTGGCCAAGGCAGTTGAGAAGGAACTGAGAATGCTTTGTCTGTTGCACCCCTATACACTCTTGGTGTGGGGCACGAGGATAGCTACAGCACATGCCTAGATCGAACAAGCCCTATTGCTGAAAATTTTTGATTGAAGGCACAGAAGTGGAGCACCCCAGTATGGACACGACGCATAGAAAAACATGAATACTGCCACCATCACCAAATCTAACATACTTGTTCTGAGTCCCTTACCACTGGAAGGAATGGAATCCTTGAACATCTCGTAGAACTGTGTGAGATACATCACCATGGACAACTTGTCTGGCTCCCCAACTGATGCCATTTCCTTTCCAGTCATGATAGGAGAGATTCCAAACTCCTTTTCAGCAATGTCAAATGCCAGCTGGTTATTCTTCTCCACATTGTGTTCATCCAGAGAATCAAAGTCTCTGCAAAGGACAGAAGAGGACATGCATTGAGGTAAGCTCGACTAAAAATACTTCTTCTAAAAACACTTTCAGAGGCAGTCCTCTCCAGCCACAATGCTGAAACTGCAGGGTACCCCCTTCTTTCAATAATTCTGCCATCATACTTTTTGTGTTACAGTGATGACGATAGTCTGCCTGTTATTGGTGAACTGTGAAGCAGATACATTGTTTTTTCCATTCACTGCTCTCCTTTATTATCTCTATAGTCAACCTAAACTTCTCTTCATAGAAGGTTGGTTTTTTTTTGTTTTGAATATTACATCTTCACTTCCCTCTTTGCTGGGAGTATCTTTTGAAGATGCAGACTCCTCTTCCCCGTATAACATTTTTTATGTATTTGGAGGCACATCAAGTTGTCCCTCAGATCACCATTTCTCTTGACTGATCCATATATATATCTCAAATCTTTTCCTCACCAGTGCTATTTTTCTGCACTTTTATATTTGTCATTGTTGTATTTCTACTTCTCCCCAATATGTATGGCTTTTTAAACAAGCTGCCTCAGACTGCGTGTAGTACTCCAAAGGTGTTCTAAACCAGTGACACACAGAATGGAATATTTAGGTAGTAACTTTGCTTGCTTTACATGTGATACTGCTTTTAAATACATCTTCAGCATTTAGCATTACAGAATTTATCTTTGATAATGTTCCATTGGGAACCTGAAATCATTTTAGATTTTCACTATAATACTACCACCTACCTCTTATGTAGCACTTTTCATCAATATATCTCAATGCCCTTTACAAAGGAGGCCAGGATCATTATCCCCTATTTACAGATGGGGAAACTGAGGTACAGAGCAGAGAAGTGACTTGCCCAAGGTCACCCAGCAGTCCAGTAGCAGAGCTGGGAATGGAATCCAGGTCTCCTGCATCCTAGACTAGCACTCCATCCACTAGGCCACAGTCTTCACTATGGAACTTCTGCCTTGTCAATGTTCTCCCATTCTAGGATTTGTGCACTTTTATATATTCCTACCCAATTACTGGCTGGAATGGCTTCTCCCACTTATCCTCAGAACAGATTACTGCACAAGCAGTGATAGTGCAAGTTTCCCTACACAGTGTCTATTCAGACCATGAGACCTCTCCTCTTGGACTGAGAAAGTATTTAAAAACCATCTGAAGAAGCTACCAACAAGGGGGTTATTTATAAAGGTGATGTGCACATTTGTCCACTACAAATTAAATTGAAGCCATCAACTATTTCTGCCTAATTTCACAGAGGCTACTGAATAGCTGTTAGAGGGTAATGAGTTTTGGTCACTAACAACTTGGGACAGATTTGATCGAGTGATCTAGAAGATAAAATGATGGTACATGTGGCCAGCTACTCACCAAACCATTACAATCCTCTAGACTTTACTGAATCTTATTTAATTGACTTCAGTCCTTTTACCCCACATACCTCAATTGTACTGTATCTAATACTATTCTTTAAACAATTTGCAAATCCCTCCCCATATATTGGTTGAAAATCTGATTAGCATTCTCTCCGCTCCCTGTGTTCTAGTCAAGCAGTCAATCACTTACATCAGGTCAGGACGGTATCTGTGGATAATAGCACACAAGGCTAGGCCACTCTTCCATGACATTGTGAGATCTGTTACATTCACACCAGCATACCCATCAGTCTGCCTCTGGCACCAACCAAGCAGTTTACTGGAACGAGCTACAGACTCTGAAACAAACAACATTTTTAATAAACTGTAATTTAGCATTTTTCACTTATGAGAATTCCAAGTATATCTCATGAAGTATATGTTATAGGAATCACTCACCTACTGAAATGCAGCCTCCTTTGAGGTGCAACAGCATGCTTCCTGCATCAAGAACACTATACAACTGGGGTTTTTTAGGGCAGGAAATTACTAATAATACAATATGTAGTTCAGACTGAATGGGGAATTTTAGTTTGCTAGAAAGTAATTACCCAAGCTGTAATTTGGACAGATCACCCTGGCTCTTTTGAAAGTCCCAGGAAATTTTAAATGACCAAAAGTGGTCAAGGTTTTGATTTAAGTCTGATCCAAAATATGGCATTGCTCATAGCATGGTGCTCCCTAATCTTCTGCTATATTGTTTCAGACAGAAGAATTGCCAACACCTTTCTGCAACAGTTGCATTTACTTTAAAGGTCTCCCATCAAATCATTGACCGGTCCTGACCTTATTTAGCTATGAGATGTGACAAGATTATAACGCAGAATGGCATGGTTGCAAGTCAAAGAACAGATCAGAAGACTGTACCCAACTGTACACCAGTAGGAGGAAGGTGAAGTAACAAAACAAGCAGATGTGAATGAAGCACTATTCCAAGAGACACCAAACACCACTCAGACATCCAAGACATTATATGGGAGAGATTCAACGAATCCCTTAGGTTATGGCTTGACCAGACAGCATTCCAGTTCTTAGCATAAGGCACTTAATTCCTAGAACTCATGCCATGCATTGCCTCAGTAATTAGACTCCAAAATCCTAGAGTAGGGAACCCTATAGCTGTGATGTCCCTATGACCAGTAGAGCTGCTATATTATGAGGAAAATTCAAATAAAGTAATTGCTTTCATTAGTCAAACTAAGAAATAAGATTTCAAAAGGAGAAAGCTTGAGTGGAGAGGAAATCTACAAAAATAATTCTCTTTTTCCAATTAATTTTCTCCTTTTCCATTATTATTTTTATCTGTACTTAAAGAGTTTTTGGCTTCACTGCCAAACCAAGTTGAGGCTGGTTTTCCACACCTGAAATAAGAACTCCACTACAGGATCAAGCAGGTGACCAAAACTCCTCTCTGAAACAAACATTTCACAATCTGAAAGTGTATTGTAATAAGGAAAACTCAGGTAAAACTAATATATTTAAGTTTTAATTATGTTTGAAAATTGAATTGTGTTTGAAAAGTCAAGCTTTTGAGCTAAGAATTAATGAGACAGCTTTGTAAACAGAAGGGGCCTCTCTGTATGTTCTGTGCATTGACCAAGCTCTGGAAGAGTGCAATGAAGTGAAACAATACTAGGACCTACCATTCCGGGTCAACTTCGGTGTCCTGGAGTTCACCAAGTTTTCTATCTCCAGGTGAATGTCTTTCAGGTCTCCTGTGTCATACAAGTGGCGCACCTGTAAGAGTGCAAAGGCTTAAAAATGGCCAACACACCAAGTCCTAAAGAAGAGCAGAATGCTTTGTAGTTGTTGTTGAGGGAAGTGGAATGGATGGGGAGAAAGAATAGTCTCTCTCATCAAAAGCCAATATGATAGGAGAAGTCATCTCCTCAGGCCAGAGCTACCTAAATTCCCTTTCTAAAAAAAGGCATACATGAGCGTGCAGACACACACGCACACAAAACACGGCCCCCTTAAGCAAGAAAGGGATGCTTATATAAAAGTTTATTTTATTACACGTTCACACAGCAGACAATTCTCTCCCAAAAGCCATAGAACCCCAAGGAAAAGCTCTTAATGATGCTGTCTAGTTAATATCCATCTTAGTATGGGCACCGACTTGCAGCCACTGAGTGTATGTTAAGTTAATACAAAGGAAATACAAAAAATATATTGTCGGCATGGCTGAAACTGCCAAAATCCAGAGAAGTACAGAGCCACAACTGACATGATTGTGAACAGTGTTTAGAGACTTCTACAATACCTAATCACAAGGAAAATGGGTACAGTACAGCGTTTTAAGTCTGATTGATATTTCCAGCGTTTGCTTGCCATTGTCATTTCCTTAAATATTCATATAGACAGGGAGTTCTCAGTCTCTTTTGAATCAACCCCCCTCTTAACATTTTTTTAACGTAGACCCCTGCTCCCTTTAAATCAGTAGGAAGGATTATGCCACCTAGCCAGGGAGGTTTGACTGTGTGCCCACCTCTCCCCCCACCTGGGCAGCAGCAGCTCTTGTCCCAGGGATTGGACCTGGGGTTTGAGCACAAGCCGACCCAGCACTCACCTAGAGTGCAAGGCAGGGAGCAGTGCCTGGCACTAGGGAGCGGCGCAGGGCAGGATGCTCTCTG
Organism: Emydura macquarii macquarii; assembly: GCF_026122565.2. Taxonomy (NCBI): domain Eukaryota; kingdom Metazoa; phylum Chordata; order Testudines; family Chelidae; genus Emydura; species Emydura macquarii. The sequence continues at coordinate 11,610,561 of NW_027133667.1, forward strand.
GCATTATGCATGCACGCAGCATACAGGGCACTGGGGTGCAGGGCAAGGCGGTACCTGGCACTATGAGCACAGGCAGCATGGACAGCACCAAGATGCAAGCAATGTTGGCTCCCATCCTGCGGGGTTGGGGCTGAGCCTGGCTCTATCCTGGCCCAGTGTGGAGTGGAGGTGAGTGCTAGAGAGTGAGCCTGCCCTACACTCACTCCAGATGCAGCTCCTGTCATGTGGGTTTGGCCTGGCTCCCTGCTCCGGTCCATTGGCTTCACTGCTAGGAGGAGCTCAGCACGGCATGATGCGCACAGATGGGGCCCTCTCCCCACAACACTGCACCCCGTTCCTGGCCCTGGCAACGCCACTCACTCAAGTTTGATCCCGCCTCCCCTCCACCATGACAAAGCAAAAGGGGGCCAAATGTGAATGAGTGGCATTGAGATCTGGCATTTATTTAAGGCTTGCTGTGCTGCCCTCCCACCCCAACTGAGAACCTCGGACAAAGACCAATAGCTACATGAAGATGACACAGGTCACATGCTGTCAAAGATACTGCCAGTGTAATTACCTGGTTTGGTCGCAGGAAGTTGATGTTGATATTGGGATACCGGGTGACAGGATCGATGCTGTACTGGCTGAAGTTTTTACTCACATTCTCAGGGGTGGTCTGAGGCAGCAACCTGTAAATGCTTTCCCTGGGGAAAAAATACTAAACTTCAGATCAGCAAGTAGGAGAAAAAGAGACATCATCACCACCTTCAAAGTCAAGACCCTCCTGAACTCAGGGGATTAGAACACTCAAATTAGCAAATCCCTTCAGATATGAAACAAGTAAGATACAGAACTTAAACATCTAAGCTGTTTGTATTTTAATTTAACAGGAGTCAGAGAGGTGGGAAGTTTTTTTAAAATTCAGATAAGATACTTCACCAATTTTAAGAACATGTGCATAAAGTTATGTACCTCTTTAAGAGATGTATCTTAATACAGCAGTTTTTTTAAAATTCAGATAAGATACTTCACCAACAGTGGAATTTTAAAAATGCCATAGTGACATTTTATCTAAACCTGCAATTGCACAAGTTTTCAAATTAGTGTTACAATGCCTCATTTTGATTTAAATCAGTGAGTTTTAGGGTTTTGTTTGTTTAAAAAAAAAAATCCAGTGATTTAAATCATTCTACCCTAGATGGGACTTCTGATTTGATCTGTAAAGACCATTTCTATGCTCCTGTGTCATCTGGAACAATCCAACCCAAAAACAACAACAACAAAAAAGAGAGCAAGCTGTAGTTTCAATGTTAAAATAAGATAGTGAATGTAGAGGCCGAGTATGGAATTAAATTTTGACCTTTATCTCCAAATAAAACAAAAACACAAACAGGGAAAATATTTACAAGGCAATTGGAATTAGCATGAATTTCTGTCTCCGAGGTATTTCAAAGGCACCTATCACCATGGCATCTAAGCTCTTCCTCACCTAAACTGCCTAGCTAAGGCTAAAAGTAATTGATCAGACTCACTTTCTCCAGCTAATACAATCCCAACAACCACCAAGAAAATATTCTCCATTCCTTAATCTGCTTTTAAACAGTAGAGAGAGTAGCCACACCGCACACCAGGCGCTATTCTATTCTCTCTGAATAGATTCCACTGGATCTGTGCTGCCCAGAACAGCAAGTTACAGCTGAGCACCAGTGTGCGAGTGTGTGATCCCGACCTTCACATGGTGGTGCTTCTGGTCAGTTCCCTCAGCTTCTTGGGATATCTTTCCCTTAAATCAAACCACTTCATTGGGCAGCCTCCAGTAACACTAAAGACACAAGGATTGCTCCCTCCACCCCACTCTGGATGCACATCTGTAACAGGATAAGGAATTGGAGGGGATGGTCAGAAGAGTGAGCTTCTGAGCACAATTACTTTTCCATTTAGCTCTGCCTCCAAATCATTCTGTATTCAGATCAGAAGTTACAACTAGACTCATTTTCCCATAATAATCCTCTATTACCTCTCTGCGAGGACCTCCAAAGGGCTAGTTCCCTGAGACCAGCTTCGCACCATCCAAGCAGAATCCATGGCAGCCAGAAAGCCCCTGGCTATTCCAGTTCCCATCGGCCAGAATGGCTAGATGTAATAGGTCACCAAAAAATAAAATTAAATTAAAATAAAGAGGGGGAGGCAAAAAAAAATAGGTCATTTGGAAGAGGAAATTAAAAATGATACCAACAACATATTTGGAGGGCAGCCTGTTAGGATATTATAGCTCAGTGATTAGCTTGAGACTCTGGTTCCTTCTGGGCTAGTGGAGGCCAAATGCATGGTAAACTGGCTGTGAGCTCATCCAGAGCTAGTGTTCCATTATTCCTTACAATGACTCCTAGCCTGGAGCTGCTAAGAGCTTCTCTTAAAAAACCAGATATTTCAAACTAACTACGGTATGCTAATTATTAGCTGTGCTTGCATGGGCTCCTTAGGGATTCTAGCTGCCAAACAAGGAGCAGGTAGAACAGATGCAATTTCAGCAGGTTTCTGCACACTGAGCTTCGTATGCAAGGTCACTGCTATGCTAAATACTCATTGTTTTCCCAACACTTCTTGCCCCTGCCCCTTGCACTTTATGATATAAAACAGCAGTTGCCTTCCTCGTGATAAAACGCTCACAGCACAAAGGGAAAGTTGGATTCATTTCAGTGGCGATGGGGGGATGATCTCTTCCATTCACTGTTCACACAGTGAGTGAGCTGTTTAACACGTACCTCTAACAGACTGTCCCCAACCAGTGCCACAAGCAGCTGGTGGCCATTCTGTTCTCGCACCATTGCTGCATTCTCTGATGCATACATACACGTGAAGTCAAACATGGCCACATCTGGTTGCCCATAGTGATTGATGGCAAAGTCCAGTGATGGCAGCTGCTGATTGGTGGAAAAGTCAGCTGCTTCCCTGGCATAGTTGAGCAAAGCCTCCTGGTCCACATTCTCCCGTGAGAGTAACAGCTCTGTGTCAGCGTAGTCCTATCAAGAGAGAGAAGAGTCAGAATAGAACAGCCATGTGGGGAGAGGGGATTTTAAGTATGGTATCTGCAGACAATCTACACTCTGTAGGCTCTGAGACTCCTCAGAGTCCACTGATTTAGGTTTTTTCCCTAAATTATTTCAAGTTCACTAGTGTCTAGGCCTCTAAGAGAAAACAATGTTTCTAACTCTTCTTGAAAAGAGACTTTGACTTTTGAAAAGAGACCTCCCTGCTAGCATTCCTGAGTATCCAACAGGCAATATGATCATACCAGAGGTTTGAAAATTCAAAAAAGTGGGCAGTGCCAACAAGCACAGTGGTTGCAGGGGTGTTTAGCATACACACTACAAATGGAAAGCATATATGCTAAAGTTGGCAACAGTGAAGATTAAGAGTTTGTCTACACAAAGCAGGAATGCAGGCTACAGAGGACTGATTTCTAAAGCACACTGTGTCGCACACTAGCTGGTCCATGTAGATCCAGCTGGTGCACATTAAAAGTTCCCTAGTGCACTTTAACATACTGCTGTTTGAAACAGTACTATGTTAAAGTGCACTATGGAACTTTTAGAGCACACCAGCAGGGTCTTCATGGACCAGTTACTGCATTACATGTTAGTCGTCTTAGAAATCACCCCTCCTCCTTATCCCTGGCCCATAGTATGCATTACCTCACTGGGTAGACATGCCCTCAGTGAAAGCATCCAGCTGAAGTCCTTTGAACTTCACTATAAGGGAAGCATGTCTGGGCTTAGATTTTGATTAAACCAAGCTTAGTGTGTGCTAGTTGAGGGCATCTGAGCAAAGCAATTAACGTACAATATGTACATGTTTATTTGGACTAAGATTTGAAAGCAGATATCCAGGATTCCCCTAATATATTATTTCAAATCATGTTCCTCCAAATCAGAGTGATATATTCCATGTGAGATATTCCACAATGGGCCCAAACCACTAGCAGGCCGGCTAGTAAAACAACTGATTGGAGAAATTCTTATTGATTAATAATATTCAGCTGTCTTGACATAACTATAGGAGGCAGTTCTAAGGTACAGCCTGGTCCTGTATGTTGTCAGAAAAGACTATACAGTGCAATCCAGCTATTGACAAATCAAGGATAAATGAAATGTTAGCCCTTTGGCGTATATGGCAGTTAAACTCCTGTGAACTTCCCTCCATGCTCTGTTTTCGTACAAAAGATGCAAGATCTAGAGCCCTACTTATTTCTTTAGGACCAAAATCACTATTAAACTGATTTCTGTCAATGTGAGGAATGGGTAAAGCTCCATCGCAAGCTCTCTTCACACAATCCCAGTTCTTTCACTTCCACCAATGAGGCAGAGTCACTGAAGGAGTCAATGGGTTGGCAGGACATTTAAACTTCCTATGTCTGGAAGCCCCAGTTCTGAAGGGGGATGTGCAGAGAAGAGGATGAAATCCTTTCCTAAGGACTCAATCTGCTTCCTCTAACAGGGCGCTAGTCATATATCTGCCTTAAAAATCCTGCAGGCCATGTCCTAAAAGAGGCCTGTCTCAAAACATTAAAGAGAAGTCAATATGCCCAGGTATACTTTAAATGATAATTTATTTAATTCCCTTAAAAAATATACTCCCTTCTCCGAAGGTGCCAAGGCCAGATTGTTTCATACATTTAATATGGAGGAGCTTTGGAAGAATGTAATACACACGTGCAGTATCACCCCTTTCTCCAGCAAACTCTGCTTTTTGGCAGTCATGACGAAGTAGTGAGTGTCATCTTTATAGTAGACAATGTTCTCCAAGTCAATACCTACGACAGAAGACAGGGATGCAGTAATACTAAATCGGTTATGTTATAAGAAGTACAAGAGCTCACAGCATCATTTGGAAATGCTCTGGCTTAGCCCTCCTGGCTCATAGGAAAATGAGGTCTGTGCACAGAGGGTCTCTTATAGTGCACATGAGCTCCAACCTGCAAGGAGTATACAACAGACTGAGATTACATGGGCTGGAAACCCTAACAACAGAGAGAACCATTATATGGCTGCACTGAGCACTTTATTCACATGCTTTCAAGGGGTTTCAAAAACTGAACCTTTAGCTACACACAGACATCTCTCCCCCTCCCTAGTGGGCCTGAACTTGTTTTGATATTCCTAAACTTGACTTCAAAGGTGGGGTGGAGAGAGCGAAAACATGGCATCCTAGTTCCTTTATGGAGTGCTGGGATTGCTTACCCACATGTCCAAAAGTTAAAAAACACAGCTCTCCAATGACAAGCAGCTGAAGAATAAGCTGGAACAAATCAGTTGAGAAAGTGGGAGAAAATTAGACAGGAAGGACAGATGATAGCGATGTACTTTTTGGATCAAGGGCCACGATACTCATTCATGCCTTGGTGGAAAAAAAAGGCAGCTTAACGAGACGAGGGTCAAAAATTATTAATTAGATAAACTCATTCACCTCTGGTTGTTTGAACATTGTTCACAAACCTGTGGCTTCTCGCAGATCCTGGAAAAACTTCTGGTTGAATATGAAGGCCACACCACTAATTTCCTCCACTTTGGCTTCGGCTGTGGTGTTGCGGTTGATGAAGTTTGCTGTGATAGCAATTGCGAGCTTACCACGGAACTCTTTCCGGCGAAACCCTAGGAACAGGACAGAGCAGAGATAATGAAACAGTTCAAGTCCAGAGAAGGCTCAACCTGCCACAAACCAGGATATGATGGAAGGGGTCAGATGCTACAGACACTCTTCTTTACAGTGGAAGCCATACAAACTTTTCTTGCAAATTGCTTCACCAGGAAAATAAAATGTGGATCTTTGAAGAAAAAAGGAAAAGTTTGACCATATCCAAATGACTCACCTTCATCCCACACAATGCAATGGGTTTTGCAGCAATGATTTAAGATATCATTCCCAACCACCCCACTGACGTGCCTAATAATTCCCCATCTTATCTCAGAAGCAAGAGGTGCTGCAAGTGCAAGATTAGGCCACCTAAAACCTAGAAAATAGAGAATATGAAAGTAATCTAACCCAGTATACCTGCTGCTTTGATTGTAGAGGAAGATGCAGAGACTGGGGGAGAGAATGGGGGTACAACTGGCCAACTGAATTCCTGAGGGTTACTGGGGAGCTTATGTTTCCTCTCTCAATTCTTTACAATCTTTCTAACTGTTGAATATTTGGAAAGAGATTGGAGTGCAGCTCAGACGGAAAAATATTTTTGTTCATCTCTGCTGTGACCATTTAAAATACAGACAATTCCACTGTTAAGTGTGTGCTGCGGAAAGCTTTCCACAGCATATACAGTAGGAACCATTACCTTCTAAAGTGTTCCTCCTGCCATCCCCTCCAATAACCACTTCAAATTCATACTCTGACACCGGGTGTGTTTTCGGGTGGACCTGTGCACGCCAGCCTATCCCTGTGGATAAACCCTCAGTTAATAATATATTAGGTGCATCTACAGTCACAGACATTTAACAAAGCGAGCATGGGAATCACTTCTCACTTCCTACACAATCCACTTCTCATATCCCTGGCTTGGGAGGCTATACAGTTAATAACCACAGGTGGTAGTAGCATCTTTTCAGGACCACTATGGTACACCCCAACTCCATCTGGAAAATACCTGTAGTAAGATCTTAGCTTAGTGTACATATTGTTTCACTTAACAGGATCCCAAACAGCCACAATCTACCCAAAGCATTTAGACAAATGGGGTTTAATGGAACTAGGACATAAAGGGTATAACACTATATTAGAGAGATCATTGTAAGGCTCTCTGTATTACAAGATTGAAAAAGACTTTGCCCAATAGATTCAAAGTCCTTTTTCATACATTACATGATCTGTTTGCTCAGAAACAAGATAGCCAACAACATCCATGGCAAACTTGCAGGATCCTAAATAGCTAGAATGCATGCCATGCAAGTGGTTGCTATTACAAAAAAGTTCTACAGTACTGTAAGCGCAATGGGCCAAAATTCTGCAGGAACTATTGTAAACTGTAGCATTTTGGTCCATTTTTGCAGAATGCATTATGTACTTTTAGTTTTGTAAAGTGAAGAAAGGAAGGTTACATTACTTTAGTAACTGGAGTTCTTCAAGTACTGATCCTTATGGGTATTTGCTGGGGGTTTGTATGCACTCCAGGTGCTCGTGTCCGGAAATTCTTCAATAGCTATGTCTGTTGGTCCAAATCTGTGACCTTCATCTCCTCATGTCCTCAGTTGAGAGCACAAGGGACAATGAGGACTGACAGCCTCTCCTGTTCCTACTCTGCCACAAATCCGAAGAGGATCTGAGCAGAGGGGAAGGAGGGCAGGATGTGAACACATAACCATAGGACCACACAGCTTGAAGAACTCCAGTTACTATAAGGTAAGTAAACTTCCTTTCTCCAAGAGCTGAATATTCATTGTGGGTGACTCCCGAGCAGTGATTATTGAGAAGACAGGGGTGAGGAAGTGCTCTGTACCACAATCTGCAAGATTGCTGAACCAAAGAAAGCATCCACAGCTGAGGCAGGCACGATGCTTGGTAACCGTGTGAATAGAGCCCCAGGTTGCCGCTTTGTAGATCTCAAAGAGTGGGATTCTTTACAGGGAAGCCACTGAGATAGCTTGAGCTCTGGTAGAGAGAGGAGGAGGAGCTCTGCCAGTTCATAGCAGAAGAGAATGGAGATGTAAATCCATTGAGTCTTTGAGAAGATACTGCCTCTCCTTTCATCCCCTCAGCAATGGCGATGAAGAGCCTCAGAGATCTTCTAAAGGGCCTTGGTCTGTCCAGGCAGAAAGCCAGATCTCTCCTCATCAAGGTGATCGCTGTTAGGAAGACCACCTCCATCGATTGTTGTAAGAAGGAATAGAAAGCCAAGAGTTCAAAGGGCAGGTTCATAAGCTCTGATAATATCTGGTTCAGATCCCAAGCAGGCATACATTTTGAAACTGGTGGGAACTTTCTCACAATGCCTTTTAAGAATTTTACTGTTATTGGGTAGGTGAAAACAGACGAGCTCCCTACTGGAGAATGAAAGACATAGATAGCTGCTAAGGGTACCTGTAGTGAACTGACAGATAGGCCCGATGACATAAAGGAGAGGAGACAATTCAGAATAAGAGGAATTCTGGACTTCTCCAGAGGCATATGATACTTCTGACATCATAGGGAGAACCGCTTCCATTTGGTAGCATAATACTTTCTTGTTGAGGGTTTCCTGATATTGAGAAGGATGGATTAGATCTCCTCCAAGGAAGCTCTCTCTAAATCTGCTGTCCATCCAACAACCAGTCTGTCAGATGGAGGTATGTGGAGGAGGGATGGTTGGAGCTGCCTCCGTTCTGTGACAGTAGGCCAGGAGACAGCTATAGGCAAGTGCATGGGCACGAGGCCATCTGCCCAGCTGTGGTGAACCAAAACTGTCACGGCCACCATGGCACTATTAAGATCACTGTTGCCTTGTCCCACTTGATCTTTCCAAGGATGTGAGGTAGGAGAGGAATGGGAGGGAAAGCATACATCGGCAGGTCTGACCATTGCACTGAGAAGGCATACCCCTGTGAGTCTTGAGAGCAATAGGTCGGATACTTCTTGCTTCCAGGGGTTACGAAGAGCTCCCATGATGGGAATTGGAATCCCCATGGCAAAAAAAATCTGCTGGACCAATAACAAGTCGTGCTTCCCCTTGTGAAAATGCTTGCTGCGGGTGTCTGCTAGTTAGTTCATTACCTCAGGTAGGTACACTGCATATAGAGTGATCTGATGCTGTGTTCACCAATTCCAGAGCTTGCTCTCCCATTTGTTTGCATAATAAACAGCGGCCATGTTATTTGACCTGACCTGGACATGACTGGCTGGATGAAGAGCAGGAACCTCTTGCACATTTTGTGCTCTGCCAGAAGCTCAAGAACATTGATGTGAAGCGTAGATTCTTGCGGAGTCCAGGGACCTAAAGCTATGCGGTTGTCCAGATGCTTTCCTCAGCCCAGTACAGAGGCATCTATAATAAGTGTCTTTGTGGATGGCATGGGAACAAAAGAAACCCCTACACAAACATTGCCCTTCTTCTCCCACTAGGTGAGTGATGTTAGGACACTGAGGAAGTGAGACTTTTGTCTAGTGGGTTTCTGCTCAGAGTGTAGACCTTTCTCAGCCAAGCCTGGAGACTGTGAAGGTGGAGCCTCAGAAAGTAGCATCTCAACAATGCCAGAGCATCCACGGCCCAGCAAATAATAGGGGAACGGTGTAGCAGTGTCTCTCACTAGAACTGAGTCCTACTATTTCGGCAACTCAGGATCTATGTAAATCGCCAGGTCCCCAAGGAGGATGTAATGAGATTTGTAAGAAGGAGAACTGGCCAGGTTCTTTAATACAGGTTGGTCTATACTGGGGTGGGGTTGGGCACAGGCCTTGGTGTGGTATGGTGAGTGAGTTCTCCTTCCTATCCTTACACACCTTTGTGGATGTTTTGGAGTGCTGGAAGCTCCCAGTACATTGGTGCTGGCCTGTGTTCCCTGTGAACTCTAGGCAAACCTGCTCTGGGGCATAGAGTCTCACCTGGTACTAAGGCTGAGGAAAAGGCAATCCTTTTATTGAAGGTCTTATGCTGTGATTTGTCTCTTTATATGGGTGTTTCTTCTTCCCTCTTCAGACCTTTGTTTTGTGGAGTCCTTGGGGCTGCTGGAGGATTCTGAGCTGGAAAATGACATTACTGGTGGGGCACTGCCCAGAGACTCCAGCCAATAAGAGGGAAAACAGAAGGGTCTCAGATCTGATAGGGGCCTCATGGAGGCCTGCAGAGTCTAAATTCCAGAGACTGCCTGGTGTGAAGGGGAAAGGAGTGGCAGATCTCACACTTTGATGGAATGTATGATCCCCCAAGGCAGCTCTCAAGAGAATCACACACTGGGAAGACCTGAAGGCAGGCTAGGCTGGGCTTGAAACCCAGAACCCTGGTCACACTAAGTGCCCTGGAAAAACAATGGAGGGCAGGGCAGACCCCCATAATCTCCACCAACCATCTGTAATTAAACTACCATCTGTCAGGGCTCATTCTACCAGCGCTCAAGCTGCTTCAATGACTTCTCTGCAAGGAATCCCACTCTCTGATCTACAGAGCAGCAATCTGCTATAGATGCTTCCTTTGGTTCACAGCACCTCCTTGCACCTGCCTCCTCAATAATCATTATTTGGGATTCACCTACAGTGAACAGCCATATAGAACAGCATTCAAAGAAGAAAAGGTTATTTATACCTTACAGTAACTAGAGTTCTTCAAGCTGTGTGGTTCCCATGTGTCTTCGTGTCCCACCCTCCTTCCCCTCTGCTCAGATCCTCTTTGGATTTGTGGCAGAGTAGGAATTGGAGAGGTGGTTGGCCTGCATTGCCCCTTATGCCCTTGGTTTCGAGCACATGGAAAAGAAGGGTGCAGGTGCAGACCAACAGACACTGCTACTGAAGAATTTCTGGTACAGGGAGCACAGAACGCATGCAAACCCCCAGTGAATATCCAGAGGGACCAGAAAGAACCACCAAATTTGGGTACTAGAAAGTAAAACCTATTGGGATTAAACTAGTCTGTTCCTTCAGTCTAAAGAGCAGCACTGTGTGCATGCACATCACCATTTTACTCTCTTACTCTCCCCACTCTCATTTAATCTCTACTTACTCTCATTCTCCTGGTCCTCAGGGGGATAGACAAGTCCCTGGAATTCCACATTGACATGGATCTCTATTCCCAAGATCAAGGCAACCTTCAATAGGATGAGCTGGAGCTGACGGATACCTGCAGGACAGCAGACAGATCATAAAGTAATATTGTATGAGGACAAAATCTACCCGTGTTATACATTTTCATCAGCACAGATCTTATTGAAGCACCAGTTGCTACATCAGCCTCTTCAGATCGTTTTTAGAAAGAAAGCATTTTGTAAGATGTTTTTAAAGGCAATGTACACACACAAATCAAACACCCAGACAATGGGCAAATTCATCCAATACCTGCCTTCCTATCCCAAGAGTTGTGGTTCAGGGTTCATGGAAACTGATCACAAACAGTGTGGCAGGGCATTAAGCTCCTCACCTTTTGCTCCTTCAAGAGCTAACACAGCTTCTTAGGGTGAGGTAGGCAGTTTGTAGGCCTGGAGGAATACTGCAGGAGATAAAGACACTTTGCTACTCTGCAGGGAAAACCCTGCTGGCTAATTCAGGATTCCACTTAACTGCTGTAATTCAAGCGTGGCATGGGGGGCAGAAGGGGAAGAGACAAAAGAGGATGGAATGCTGTGCGTGTGTGTGTATGTATAATTATGTAAAGAATAAAAATAATAAGAAATTAGAAAGAGAAAAACATCTGTAAGATCAAAGTTCCAAAGGTCTTTTGTCAGTCCTATGTATCACTTCAAAGCAAGAGCTAGACCTTTTTCCTACACAGGAGGCTAAGTCCTGTTTATCATCTGTTGCTAGGTAGGATTTGTTTCATTATCTTCCAGCTTTGTTGGGTCACCACTTGGCAGAAAACATCCCCACTATTAAAAGGAACTGGCAGGGGACATGCCCAATACATGATTAGAAAGGATGGAATGCTACCCTGCTGATTATGAACCAGGCTGATTATGCTTTTAAAAGGGCATCAGTTCCCTAATTTAAATTGAATCTATCTTATCTTCTCTGTGGCTTGATTCCTAACCTTCTACCCAATCAGGCAGCTTTCCTTGTCCTCAGTCACTTTCCTAAAAACATTAAGTAGTGAATCCATCTCCACCACTCCTTTCCACTCTTCCAAATTTATAGATTACAACTTATGTGAAATTGTCTTACATTTGCCTGTACCAGGAGTACAATAGCTTTATTTATACTTTTTTGGGTTTGCAGGGCCATATGTGAAGTGTGATGTTCACGAATATTAGGCCATTTTCTGCAACTTGCCTCACATATCCACGGAAAGAGATTAGTGTGACAGTTGCAGGGGTCTGACTGGGCCATTTAACAAGAATCTGGAGAATTATCAGTTGGAACAGGGGTTGGTTCCCCAAGTCTACTTTTCAAAGTAGAAAAGAAGGGTTCATGGCAACATCATAGGTGTATGCTGGGTGATGTCATCTGCAGGTTCTGCTACAGCCCCACATTTAGCCCATGTCTAGGTCTGGCCCAAACGATGCTATAAAAAATAGGACTGAATTTCATCAAAGTGACATATTACAGAGAAAGAGCAGATCAGAGGAGCTACTGCCAAAGGTCAAGTTTTAGTGAGTCATTACGTGCTATCTCCCACCTTCTCCTTGAGGAGAAGTGAGAGCAGATGTGTGGATAACAGCTGCTTTTACTTACTGATGTGGTCGATGGCCCCTGCACAGAACTTTCCGTAGAACTTTTTGGCGCCAAGGCCCCGCAAGTCATGTATAGTGAATGGCCATAGGTGCAGCACATTGTTGCGGGAGAAGGCATCCCGCTTTTCTATGACCACCACCTTGGCTCCCAGTAAGGACAGGTCGATGGCTGTACGAAGGCCACAGGGTCCAGCCCCAATTATGAGACACTGCAAGACAAACAGCACAAAGCAAAATTACAGATCTGAATAAAAAAATATTTTTACCACAATTTCAAAGCAGCACAAGGCACTTCACTTGGTCCTAACGTCCTGTAGCTGCAACACATGCTGGGATTTTACCAGACACAAACCCTTTTGATGTCATCTGTGTGCTCTGTTAATGCAGTTACTACAGCCAGAATTAAAGCAAGCATGTTACTCCAGTGGAAGTGATGAGGAGCAAACAAATCAATTGTGTATTTTCAACTCTCATTTAAGAAATGTGCCAAGTGGTATCTTCCATCTTTGTAAAATTTGGGTGGGATCAAGATTTCCAAAGGATCATGCCCCAGTTTGTGCGCATTTCCCTCCTTAGAGCAGGTAATTTAGCCCTTTTCTCTTGTTTTACTTCCCAAAGCCTGAATTGGCCATTTAAGAGGCAACTACCAATGGCCTTTCCTACACTACGCTTTTTCCTTAAAACTTCCCACTGTCGTGGAGTTGCACCAGTGGTAGCAATGGTGAGAGTACTAGCATAGACAAGACACTGGGGCCGCTGGCATTATAACCACTAGCTCATCAAGATCCATTCTGAGCAGCACCAGGCAACACTGCAGTAAAAATTCATATTTGTGTTTACTCTACCTTCCTATCATTGCCACCACCAAAGCAACAACAGTGGGAAGTTTTAGGAAATAAAATTTAGCATAGACACAGCTCCTCTTTAATTGACGAGACAATTTTGAGCAGGACACATTTTCCTTCAAGCCTACTTCTGCTGTGAGTTCTCTCTTCTTCCCACCTCATTCTGCACTCAACCCACAGGCACTATTACTACTGAGAGAAAGTAACTAGTAACTTTAACATAATTACAAAGCCAGCAATCTTTGAACAGACAGAGCACCATGGTGTCTTAATAGGATTAAAAAAAACCTCAAGATGGCCAATTGGCATTACTTACCCAGAGAGCAATCCTATGACCTGAGAGAAGCCTTGTAGCCCAAATAGCTCACAAGGTGGCTTGTACTAAACAGTTTACCTTTGTCATATTACTTTTCTGCCTGAAAACATAGGAATTGAGTTCTGTTGAGTACAAAAAAACAGCTGATAGACTCAATGATCCTGCATACATTTTACCTCAATGAGGCGTGATCACAACCCAGATTCAGACATACATCTTAGGCTGGTATGTAAACATTTTCTAGGCCTTACTGGGGCTTCAAGGTTGGACATCTCCTATACTCCCTGAGCAGCTCTGAAATGTGCTAGAGATTGATCAGAGCCCCAACTGCTGATTAAAACATGGACTTTTGCTTTTTGAGGTCTCACTAGTCAATCATTACAATCAACCATGTTTAACCAGCTACTGCTGGTGCATACATTTTGCAAGTTAAGTGAAACTGTAATTATAAATTAAGAATACTAAAGTCATACCAGTTCAAACAGTACAGGCTACATCTATAAAAAGATAACAATTAACACACAAATTAAAGAATAAGACCAATGCCTGCTCTATATATTGTTGCAAGATACCCAGTAGTTATAATGTGCAAGATAAGTGTTATTCATTGGCAGGCAGAGATCTTAGATATGATCTGAAACTATGAAAGCAAAAAAAGAAGGGCATCACAACAGGTTCCCAGACCAAAAGACCCATCAAATAAACAATTCAGGTAACCAGAAAGAAGGCCCAGCCCAAAACATTAAGTGTTCCAGATTAAGTCAAACTTCAAATTCACTCATTGAAAGATTTTTTTCCTATTAAGCACTTGTAATAAATAGGGCAAAAAGCCCTAGATCAGGATCTGGCAAGCTTTTCCCCATTTGTTATTGGTTTCTTTCTTGATACCAGAATTCTCAAAAACTATCTTTTATTCCATCTGTCAAGGTTACAAAGAGAATAAGTATGACCTAGTAGATGTACCGCTGCATCTTTGTCCAGCTAATGACAACTCCATTCTTTTCACAATGGCAGACCCAAAGAGGAATAAATATGATGTAAGCAGCATGGCCACATTCACACAGCCAACTTTTATTTTTCTGATAACACTCCCAATGTGAAGTAATCATGATAGGATCCAAGAGAGTAAATGAATTATTTTATACTGGCTGGCTCATAAATTCAGGTCCACAGACCATTCCTGTATATTAATTATCAATAATTTTTTCCTAGTAAGTTCAAGATCCATTTTTCTTAAATTCTGCTTCTCATTTTTTTCAAATACAAGTTTAGGTCATACTTGAGCATTTAGATATTCTGGATGTAGCATGTAAGGCATCTGCTAATATATTGATAGATGTCCATTTTTGTGCTATCACAGGACGACTTATTAAAAAATATTATTACTAAGCTAAGAGTCATTCAGAAATCTCTCAGATATTTTAGCAATTGATTTTAAACTGATCATCTCTGTTCCTCACACTTCCAATCCCTTTCCAGGTTGAGACCTCATGCAGAAACTTAGTTCTTGACATTCTTACAGGAGAGCCACTGGATTTATAAGGAGGATCCAACATGACTTTAACTGAAGCTGTACAATGGGAGAAAGTGACATGTTCTAAATTTGAGGTGGGAATTAGGATGAACAACCGCAACAACTTTGTGCATTATACACAACTTCCCCCATATCCTCTAGCTGAGATTTTTCAGGAACAAGGAGGGTAAAGACATTCTGAGCTGTGGTTCTCACAGTGACACAACCCCATTACATTTTTAGTGCTTATGCCAGTATTTTAAGTTTGAGCAAAACACCATGTGCAACTCTTTGCTTTAATACTCTAAAACCCTAATTTTCTGATTAGCTGAATGTTGGCTATATGTTGCAATGACTGGATTCACGCATCTGCAGAGTTTTTGGCGTTAATCCAGCACAGTTCTCAGTTTTAGCTCTGCAAGTTTGAGATTCACAGGGTTAGCACCCCTCTTCAGTTTCAAAGCACCCAGGCTTCTGATTACCTGAACCCCTCAAATTCACCCCAGTTTGGATGTTCTGAAACTTTCCTAAAAATTGGCCTTACTGAGTGTGCACAATATGACAGAACTGAAATTATTGCAGAAATTACAGATAAATGTCCTGACTTAACATATGTAAAATCTTAACACTTAAGGAAAACTTCAGTGTAGGTTTTTTCCCCATTTAAAATTATTTTTTTTTTGCTTTCTTAACTAGTTGACTGCAAATGGTATTGAAAAGCAGGAATATAAAAACATTATAAAACAGCACTCATTCGAGCACTATTTATAGTACAACTATGGTCATTTCTCAGATGTTATACATAAAAAAAAGCCCTTAATGGGTGATTGAATCAGAATCTGAGACAAGTAATTAACAGCATTAGAGAAACTAGGTAAAAGTAAAAAATGTTATAAGTTTACTTTTATGTAAATAAAAAATGGGCATTGCATTTCTCTACACACAAATAGCCCAACAAGGGATATCTGTTTAAAGGCATACAGCAAATCTTATAGAGTTGTGCATATATGTTCAAGAACACATACTAACACTAATAACAATAAATATTTTATACTATAGCCTTTAATTACCAACCCTATAAAAACAGAATAGAATAAACAAACAGAGAAACTGAAATAACCTTCTAATACCCAAATGGGTAGGTAAAGTTCAGTCATTTAGATCTCAGATCACTGACTGCACATTAACAGAAATTACTTCCATTTCAGTTTCTGTAATACTGGAATTAATCGAGACAGCTTCCTTGGGGAAGGTGAATACATAGCAATAAACAACATCTCACTCTTGGTGGGTGAAGCAAGACATAATCCCATTCTAACGTCTTGAGTTTCTTAATTTTATCATACTCCTCTCTTTCTCATCTTCCTTTTTAAAAGAAACTGCATGATCATTTACAAAAAATAACTCAGGAGTATATTTAAATGTATTATTACTGAAAAATGATTCTATGCAGATAACTGCACTGTGAGAGCTTAATTACTAGAGGAAAAACATAGCACAGTATGTGATTTTCTCTTCCTTACAACTTTGTTTAAAAAATTCTTTTCAGCCTTAGAGCAGAAACTTCTCATTTTAGGTACAGCATATACCAACCTTTTAAAATGAATTAATGTAGAACTATAAGCACACAGAACGTAGATGTAGAACTGTAAAAATTTCTTGGTTTTTCATAGTGAAAGTGATGACATAACTGTTATCTACCTTTCTGTAATAGTTGTTCTTTGAGATGTGTTGCACATATCCGCTCCACTGTAGGCACACGCACGCCCCATGCACAGATGTTGGAGATATTTTTCCCCCTCAGTGGTACCTGTCGGGGTGGCTGGAGTGCCCTCAGCTGCCACACGCTACTATGTACTGGTATAAGAGGACTAAGCTGACCTCCAACCCCATCACATTTCCTTCGTGCCAGACAGACTCCACTACACAGGGGAAGAACGGTAGGTTGTGGAATGGACCATCCCTGACAGGTGTTTATCTAACCTGCTCTTAAAAATCTCCAATGATGGAGATTCCAAAACCTCCCTCGGCAATTTGTTCCAGTGCATAACTACCCTGACTGTTAGGCAGCTTTTCCTAATGTCCAACCTAAACCAACCTTGCTGCAATTTAAGCCCATTGCCTCTTGTCCTATCTTCAAAGGTTAACGAGAATAATTTTTCTACCTCCACCTTGTAACAACCTTTTATACACCTGAAAACTGTTATCATGTCCGTCCATCGCCCCCCCCTCAGTCTTTTCTTCTCCAGACTAAACAAACACAATTTTGTCAATCTTCCCTCATAGGTGTAGGCTTTAATCATTTTT
This sequence comes from Emydura macquarii macquarii, assembly GCF_026122565.2. Lineage (NCBI taxonomy): Eukaryota > Metazoa > Chordata > Testudines > Chelidae > Emydura > Emydura macquarii. Next base: position 11,627,862 of record NW_027133667.1, read on the forward strand.
GTTGCTTTTCTCTGGACTTTCTCCAATTTGTCCACATCTTACCTGAAATGCGGCACCCAGAACTGGACACAATACTCCAGTTGAGGCCTAATCAGCACGGTATAAAGCGGAAGAGTTATTTCTCGTCTTGCTTACAAGATCCCTGCTAATACATCCCAGAATAATATTTGCTTTTTTCGCAGCAGTGTTACATTGTTGACTCATATTTAGCTTGTGCTCCACTATGACCGCCATATCCCTTTCTGCAGTACTCTGTCCTAGGAAGTCATTTCCCATTTTGTGTGTGTGCAACTGATTGTTCCTTCCTAAGTGGAGTACTTCACATTTGTCCTTATTAAATTTCATCCTATTTACTTTAGACCATTTCTCCAGATCATTTTGAATTTTAATCCTAACCGCCAAAGCACTTGCAAACCCTCCCAGCTTGGTATCGTCCACAAACTTTACTCTCTAGGCCATTACCTAAATAATTGATGAAGATATTGAACAGAACCAGACCCAAAACTGATCCTTGCGGGACCCCACTCAATATACCCTTCCAACTGGATTGTGAACCACTGATAACTACTCTCTGGGAATGGTTTTCCAGCCAGTTATGTACCCATCTTATAGTAGCTCCATATAAGTTGTATTTCCCTAGTTTGTTTATGAGACAGTCATACAAGACAGTATCAAAAAGCCTTACTAAAATAAGTGTCCTTTAAGTCAAGGACAGTGTACAAGTCCCACTTATCCAGGAAGAAATAAATGAAGCTAGGGAAACCATGTGGAATTTTATTTTCTTCAGGAATTTGTTTAACTGCCTTAGGTCTAAAATAGGTCTGAGACCCCCCTTTTGTCATGGAGATCAGGAAGTAGTGGGAAAAGAAGCTCTTCTTCTGAGGTATAATGGGTCTTCCTCTATGACCCCTGCCTGAAGGGGAGATTGGACCTCCTGTTGTAGGGCAATCTTGTGAGAGTGATCCCTAAAGAGGGATGAGAAAGTGGGGATCAAATTGAACTGGATGGCATATCCCAGTTCCACTACGCATGACCGGTCCATGACCGATCTGAAGTTATGTGGGCCCAAGCACTTAAGAAGTGTGATAAGTGATTGGTAAATGAACACTGGGGAACAGATGGAGCTATGGTAACTAGTACACTGTACGTGACAAACCCATCAAAATGCCTGCTTGGATGAGGTGGATGATCCTACTGATGCTGAAGAGAAGGGCAGTGGAAGGTATGTCCTATAAACTCTGCCATTTTTCCTCAGTGGATCTTGGGATTGGGGCGCAAACCCCTGGTGTCTGTACGGCTGCTGCAGATGAAACTGCTTTCTTTTTGATGCTGGCGTTTGCAGCCCAGCAGATTTGAGTATTGCCGTGGAATCCTTAAGGCTCTGAAGCCTGTCATTTGTTTTCTCTGAAAAGAGGGAGGAAGCTTCCAAAGGAAGGTCCTAGATAATCTGTTGGACCTCTAAAGGTAGCCCAGACAACTGCAACCACGAACACCTTCTCATAGTTATAGCTGATGTCACGGTTTAAGCAGCCGAGTCTGTGCTATTCGAACTATCCTGAAGAGCAGTCCAAGCAACCAGGTTACCCTCTTCAGTCATTACTGCTAATTCTTGTCTATAGTCCTCTGATAGCTTGTCTTTAAATTTCATAATGTTCTCCCAGAGGGTGAAGTCATATCAACTAAGGAAAGCTATCGGTTTGCAATCCTGAATTGGAGGCTTCCTGAGGAATAAAGCTCGTGACCAAACAGATTCAGCTTCTTTGAGTCTTTGCCTTTCAGAGTAGAAGCTTTTTTGTCCCAGTCTTTCCCACTCACTGGCAGCTGCCACAAGAGAACCCTGGGGGGATGAGAATAAAAATGTTCAACCCTTTACTAGGGACAAAGCATCTATTCTCAGCTTGCTTTGCTGTGGGGGCAAAGAAGAAGGGTGTCTGCCTAATTGGTAGAGTCACCCTGGCTGGGGTCACTGATACCAGGATGTCTACTAACTTGTGAGGGCTTTTGTGCACCTCTTCTGCCTGAAGGTGAAGTACAGAGGCAATTCTTTTTAAAAGACCTTGATGAGCTCTGTGGTTGTCTAGTGGTAGCAAGTCATTTGACGGCTCAACAGACTCATCTGGTGATGAGGATGAGGAAGCAACAGGCATCTGAGGCGTGCGGCAAGGAGAATGCCTGAGTGGCTTCTGGCTGCACGGTACCAGTCTCCATACTGGGGAGTGAGGCTCTTGGTGCCAATGCCACTGGTGCACTCTCCAGGACCACAAGCAAGATGGTTATGGGGAAGTCCTAACTGCCAGTGGTGGGGCCAGAATGGCCAATCACATGGCCATCCTTGCCTGGGCCATTGACCCTTAGGAGAATCCCAGTGCTGGGACTGTTGCTTGGCCTAGGGTCCCAATGACTCTGATGGGGGGTACGTTCCCAGTCCTGTATTCAGAGGACCTCACCTCTGAGTCTGAGAAAGAAGAGTCAGATGCTTCTGACAACGGAGGTGCAAATCCAGATTGGACTGGTGAGAGGCAGCCTGAGCCTGGGCATAGCAGTATCAGGGAAATCATGGGACGTTTTCCTCTAGACATGAACTTCTGTGGAGGCTTGGGTAACAACACTGCAGGATCTGGATGAGGCGAGATACGAACCATGGGTATCGGTGGCAGGGTATCCCCTGCTGGCGATACTGGTACTGAGAAGCTAAGCAAGCCTCTTGCGGCTGCATATGCCTCCAGGGTTGCTGGGATCAGCACCATCCATTGGCTCCGCAAATGCCTTCCAGGAGACAGGCTCCATTGACCTGGCCCAGGTTCCCAAGGCATTGATTCCCCTCTTGGGAGATGAGAAGTGTTCCCAGGATGGGGTCTCTTCCCTGAGCACTTCTTCAGGTCTGTGCCTCTGTCTGGTTGCAGTACTGACACAGCCAAGTGAGGAACTGCACCTGAGAAAGGCCTGAGCCTTTTCTTTAGTACAAGAAATTGCAGACATCTCCAGCGGAGCATTCTGTACCAAAGCTGATGTACTTGGGATGCTCTCCCTGTGTGACAACTCTGATGGATGCTGAAGTGTTGCCTCTATAAAGCAAGCACTTAAGCCTTGACACGCCCCCCCCCTTTTTTTTTTTTTTTTTTTTTTTTGGAGAGAGGGGATATCATTTGCAAATGTGACATTTGTCACTAACATGGGATTACCCCAAACATTTCAAACAGACTGGGTGTGGGTCGCTGACTGGCATGGGTTTCGTGCAGGTCCAGCAAGACTTAAAACCCTGGTGAACGCAGCATTGTTCTGGTACTGAAAGATAAAAAGTGGTCAAAACAGACCAAAAACGGAAACCTAGCACTACAAGTTGTCTAACACTAACTGTAACTAACAAATTGGTAAACAGGCTCAAGATACAGAAGAGGAGGGAGCAAAGCAATTGAATTAACAGGCCTGAATCATTCTGACAACGGTCATAGTCAGTAAGAAGGAACTGAGGGAGTCCAGGGGTAGCTCTGCCCCTTATAACAGCAACAGAGGGTATTCCAGCCACCCCAACAGGTACCGGAGAGGGAAAAAACTGTACAACATCTATACACAGGACACATGCATATCTACATCTACAGTGGAATGGAAATGTGCAATCACTCAAAGAAGAAACTCCTTTTCCTCAAACCTCTCCAGCCTGAGGACATATTCCCCCCTACCCAGACACTGCCCTTGCACATTCTGCAAACAAGTCACAGTATCAAGTTAGGCAGAAGATCTCTACTGGCTAAGGTGAGAAAGCTCTGTGGAGACCAATTTTCCTTACCTTCGTGTTGGTGCATGCTTTCCCTTTCTTGTAGTCTTTGTGGCTTCCCCTTTTGTCTAACTTGGCCCAGAGGGCTTTGGCTTTCCAGTAGTTGAGCTTGGACTTGAGTTTATGATAGAAAGAACGATAGTCCTTGGGCTTTAGCTCTAGGTAATCACAAAGCTCCTGGAAAGCTTTGAGAGTCCCTTTACAGGTTGTGGCCTGGACAAATCTGTCAAAGAGAATGTGGGCTTGGTTCACTTTCTCGTTCCCACTTTCCTCCATGCTTCTCACTCAACAACAGCCCTAGTTGGTGTAGAGGCAGCTGTGCTCTTCCAGTCTGGTGGCCTTCCTGATGTTGCTCTGCCCAGCCACTTTCACCTCTAGCCCACACGCATTATTAACCTAGAAAGTAACAGAGAGAAATATCACTGAACTTGCATTTATTCATGTTTCTAGAGTTACAGCTTTGACCACTGAAAGTAGTTCAACCTTTCTATAAACAGTAAGGCAACGGTTCTCACTGAGGCCAGTTGAATACCACACAAATGTATCTCCATTAGCTTCACTGAGAAACTCCAACACCTAAAAAAAATTAGAACCATTTTCAAACAGTTAAACATCTAATTTTTTTCTGACCATCAAATCATGAATGCTTTGTCTAATTCACTCCCATGCACAAGGTTTTCCAAAACGTTTGTTTCTTTTGTGCTCCATAGTCAGAAGTTTGAAGTGAATTGAATACGTTTTGGTGAAGCTGGGCACAGAGGAAGAGGTAGTGTTTAAATAAAATAAAATAATCAGGTTTATAACAGTAATGAAAGGCTAGACATGTCCATAACTGTGGAGAGACCAGTACCTCCATAACACAGCTGTGCTTACATCTAACTCCTCTTATGCACACCAACTTCACCAACATAGGGCAAAAATTGCAATAGTTGGGATTCTGCCAGCCAAACAAATATTGATTCTTTCATTCAACAAGAGACATGCATCTCTACATACAGCACCTGGAGAAGAGGAAAGAGCATGTTGAAGGTGGTGCTATTGCCTGAAGAAGTCTCAAACACAGTGAAGCTAAAAACTGACCTAAGAGAAGCAATGGTGGCTACCGCACTCCAAGTATAACCTGCAAATGGCAACCAAATGACTGAGGAAGAAAAGACAATAACAAAAAAATATCTAGCTCATTTCATCAGTAGACTCACAGAGCTTTATAAAGGAGATCAGTACGATTAGAATGAAAAAGATATACCAATATCCAATATCCTCCAATATACCTGCTCCATCATACCAGGGCATTCACTTTGCCCTGTCTAGCCTCCCTGTGGGTATTCTTCTGACTTTAATTGCTTTTGGGAACTAGATATGATAGAGTGATTTGGATGCTGTATTATTCTCACAGTTAATGCTTTCCTTTAGTGGATACAGCATTTTATATGCACTCATTAAAGGTACCTTTGCAGTTTTTGCTGGAAGAAAAAAAAAAGTACATTATCTTTTATTTCTATAAAAAAATTCTCTTGCATACCAAGGAAGGAGAGTGCTATTTACCATCTGATCACAGAATGGGTAAAAAAGGAGGAAACAGAAAGCACAGGCACAGAATGTGGAAATGCAATCCTATAATACTCTTGAAAATAGTTTTGGTTTGGTTTTTTGGGTTGTTTGGGGAGGTGGCAGGGGAAAGAGAAAGATAGGGTAGAAAAGAAATTTGAGGATTCAGATAAAAACTTTCAGATTCTCACCACAAAGGAAGCCAAAATCAAACACTGCAGCTCATCTCTCTGCCCCTGATAGATCACAACTTTGCAGCAGTTCGTCTGGGCATGTGACATCACATCCGAACATGACAGTTAATAGTCAGTGCCAGGAATGGTAGAGTAGGCCAATACCCCGTTACACAACTCAGCATTATTTTTTGTTAAAAAGAAGTTTTCACCTATATAATCCAGAGCATGGCAGCATGTAGACTCAGACTTCATTAGGGCAACTGCTTTAGTGCACTGGACATATATGAAGCTGTTTCTTAGATTGGTGCCAGCAGTTATGACTAGATCAGTAACATCCACTAAGTGGCATGGAAATGACTATCTCCCTTATTTTTAATATTTCACAACAGTGAAAAGACTCTCCAGGCAATAGCTCTCAAGGCAATTATCGTACTTTTCCAGGAGTTGAAGGCACGGTGCTTTACGCCTTGAAAGAGACAATGTCACCCCTCTTTTAGCCCCAGAGGCATGCTATAAAGCACTTCAACATAATACTTGTCAAGTTGGATTGCTTACTTCTATTATATCTACGTAATTCTAACTATCAGCTCTCCCCCCAATTAGCTGCAAGGTACAGCTTCTATTTTGTGTTGTCTACTTGTCACTCACCATTATTCGAGAACCCTAACACTCAGTGTGATCCCTGCATTAAATACCATCTGTGCTTCCTATCACTTAAAAATGCTTCCTAATAATGAGTAGTATAGATTAAAGGACATAAATCTCCTGCAGGTAGTGGCAATTTCGTGGAGAAGTCCATTAGTCTACTGAACGTTATTAAAGCACCTGGATCCAAGCCATCACAGGATTCCTTCCCCTTTGTGCTATCTCTGTTTTTCTATTTCACCAGACAAATGCAGCAGGATGATCCTGTAGCGGAGTCTCTCTGGGGGTACACCCCAAACTGCTTCAGCTCCTGGAATCTACTGCTTTGTGTTCAAGCTCTGCCAAGCTATGATCTTTTGTAGGTTTGTCTCATTGTATACATTTTAACCAAAGTGGGGTATAACTATTCTTTGTAGGGGAGGGAAAAAACACAGGACTCCACCTCACACTCCAATTTACAAAGGGTTATGTTTCAGCCACTTATTCTTAAAGGGGGAAATTCAGCTGTTCTTTCTGTATGTAGCTTCGCTGATTTCCATCCACCTCCCACAATTCAATTTGACATTCTTAATGCAAAGAAATGGAGCCCCTGAAATCTGTGGGCAACAAGCCAGAGATCATATGGACTACAGGAGCCAAGGCAAGGACAGGCAGAAGTATTTGCCAGGTTTCCAGGGTATAAGTATGTGTCTCTGGCTTTTCTGCAAGCCGACAGTATCCTGCATGTTTTGTCTCGAGGCAGTTGATTGCTGACTCAGAAGCTCTGCACATTCCTTGGCTAGCACACTGAAGTGTTGGGAGAGAAAGACAAAGCATGTGAAGTGCATGCAGGAACAGGGATCACGTTTCTATTTACAACAATAGCAAGAGGTTGTCACTGACTCATGGTTGCAAGTATGCTCAGGATCTCCTGCTCATGCCAGGACAAAAGAAACCAACAAAACTCAAACACACAATGAAGGATTCCAGGTGGCGTTTCCTCCCTACAGTCACCACAGAATGTTAATTTCAAAATTGCATAAACATTTGAACAGATGTGCAAATGGTAAGAGAATAGGTTGCCTGCAAAACTCATTCCCACCCTGGCTCTAGGTCCAATTTAGCAAATTGGAAGAGGTCTTGGCGGTGATGTGTGCTTTGGAGTTTGATCATGCAAGTGACTGGGAAAGGGTTAGCTAGAACAAACATTTTTTCTCTCAATCAATATTCATCCCTTCTGAGGTTCTTGTGATTTCATAACCAGAGAAAAAAGTTAAAGCCACAAGACTGGAATGCTCTGCATCTTTGATCTTTACAGGCATCAGCCTGAGACACTGCACGGAACTTAATTTCTCAGTAAGCTAGGATCCTTTATATAAGCCAACCAATTGTTTTTTTTATTGTTATTCCAAGCTCTTTTTAATGCCGGGATTGTTTTATTTATTACAGATTAAATAAAAGAAATGGCCCTCTCTGCAGAATATACAATACAAGCTCACTGACAGGCCTTTTTTAACAGTTTACTGTTTACTAGGCCTTTTGGATTGGAGAGCAAAGCCAGCCATCAGGCTGTAAAACAAAATTCAGAATGGACTACTCTAACTAGAGCTATAAAAAAACCAACTTATTTTTGCCACATGTTATGCAGATAAGAAATGGGGAGATAGGAGGCCCAAAGATGCAGCTGCAATGTTTGTTGCTTCCCCTCCACATCTAAAAGAAAGCAGAACATCAGCATCATGCACAGTATGTTTTAAGATGTTATTTAAATCTGTCTCAGTTCCATAAAATTTAGCATTCAGGAAAACATACTGGACATTAAATCTGGACATTTGTCACCTAATAAACTCACCAAAAGTTATTGGGTAAGCAGGAAATGGGGGGCTGACTCATTTTGGTTTCCATCTGCCTCCTCAGAATATATTCTCCTAGGTGGAATACAGGTGGGAGAGGTACAGCCCATATATGAATTAACCTGCCCAAATGAGAACCTGCTCTTCCTAAAGAAAAACAGTGCATATTAACTGCTCACAAGAAGACTGCACCTCAAGAAAACTGACCCAAACAAATTATTTAAAATAAATGCCCCAAGAGGAAAGAGAACATATGAGCTGATGACTGCAAAAATGGCTGCAGGGAGGGGTTTCGGTCAGTTAATACAAAGATTCCTTGGATATAGGTTTTTACACTGTTCATCAGGGTTGGTTTAGGTATACCTGATGCCATCTCAATGCCAGGGGCTGGACTAGATGACCTCTTGAGGTCCCATCCAGTCTTACTTTTCTGTACTTCTATGATTTTATAATTCATTGTGTCAGTTGCCTTGAGATAAGCACTGCAAGGGTCTGATAAATGGATTGAGATGTTGTCTAGATTCACTGTAGCAATTATTAGCTCCCTGGAAAAAATATGCTATTTTGCAGCTTCCTACTGCATTATCCTTGGCAGAATTCAATTTTTATTTTTTCATAATTTTGACAGATAATATCTATGTTTATTTTTAAACATTTTTCCTGATTTTTATCGACTTACATTTTCAATTACATGAAATAATGAGGTTTTCACACAGTTATTTAATTATAATCTCTAATAAGTTCTCAAGAAGCATTCTTCTTACTTGCCTAAATTTTGATTATTACTGATGGAAATATTTTTTGTTGGTTCATGTGTGTACCATGAAATCGATGTTCACTGAAACTGACTGATAAAAGTCTAATCTTTCCAAACCTAGTTATCCTGTGACCATAGAAGAAGTTCCTACACCAAGAGTGCACCTCAGGCCACTTACATCAGCAAAATTTATGAAGCTCACGGTGTAAATATTTCACCTCCTTGAGCGACATAAATTACATCAAGTGCTAGTGTGTACAGTGCTATGTTGGTGGGGGAGAGCTTAACTGCTCGTGGGGGTGCGAGGTTTTCTGTGTGTCTTCACCTGACGTGCTGCACTTATATGTAGACATGCCCTAAGTGGGGACAAAGGCAAATGGACAGCCTACTTCACCTTCTACAGTGTGATTAGAATAAGAATGCACCAAAAGGCTGTGTGGTGAGTCAGGATTCCCTTCAGCTTTCTGCAGCAAGGCAGAATTGCTTAGCTTAGTCACTGAAGTTATGAATATTTTAATTCAGGGTTCATTTTAATCAGTTTCAATGAATCACAGATGCTCACAATACAGGGCTGCCCAATGGCAGTGTTTATTCCTTCATGGAAGAATGAGAAAGAAGCTAGATGGATATGATGCATCTGTTCATTTTTCCTTTCCTTATAAGATCACATGGGAATAGTTGGAGATGCAGAAAGCTGGTATAACACAAGACCAGCTTCAGGAGGAAAGAAAAGAGCCCATCCAAAATGACCTGATATCTGTCATTTCACACACCAAGTGCAGCTTCACAGAATACAATGATACTGAGTTCTATTTATTCTGAGAGCAGAAATCCTCACCTTGGGCAATTAAAAGTGGACCACCACTTGTTCTTTATGGGCCTCACGTCCTGGCATTGTCCCAAGACTTCAAAGCACCACAGGGTATGTTGCATCAATAGCACAACAGCGGAGAAATTTCCCTTTTCAAAGAAGGAAATGCCTCTTGCAGGGATTGGGGGAAAGGGGGACGAGTGTGCAACGTCAGAACAGAGAGAGGGAATGCCCAACCAAACTGATCTTTGGAGTGGGGCAGGCAACATACATTATGTTCCAATAAGGTGAAGTGATCAATATTCCCCTATATGAAACAAGCTTACAAAGTATAAGAATCAAGATGCCAAAAGGATCATTTGCAGTCTGACAGGAGGAATCCCTGCCTATTGCCCCAAATCCTCATGAGATTGATACCTGGGAGCAGGGGAAAATCCCAACATCCCAACTAATGCAATGAAAGTATTAACAAGAGAGACTTGCATAGCATTCTTCAGCAAAAGCATTTTTCAAATGGGGTTAAAGCACCAATAATCCCATTTTACAGTTGTATAAATTAAGGTACAGAGTACATAGCATGAAGCACCTCTATTACCTGTCTGCTGTTCTGAGATTAAAGTTTATAGTTTATATTCAATCAGTCTTTACATCCTAACTCCCCTCCATGCCTGATGGACTTCATCCATTGAAGTGGATGTGGCTTGGTCAGTTGCCAGTTTCTGCTCAACTTCCTGGGGCATCATCCCCCTCTTTGGTCTCAGATTTTTATTCCCCCAAAGATAAGGGGTGCTTCCCCAGCTCCTTCACCACTACCTGCAATGCTGCTATTTCAGGTCTTCTTTCCGATCAACTGGCATGGAACCTTTCAGCTCTGCTATCCCACTAATCTCTCATCATCCTGACAGAGGTATCCCTAAAGACAGAACTGTAGCTTTCATCAGTCTTATTCCTTACCAGAAGGGCTGATTCTCTAAGTGTGCAACACACCCCTTTTGAGATCAGTCTAAAATCACTTCGCATCATATTAAGCAGAGATACAAAAATGCTTATCTTCACTACTGAATCGGGTGGGCCATGGCGGGATAGCTGGGTGCTTCTGAATACAAATGCACTTGGATGTCCTACGACTTTATTTCAGAGGTAGAACCACTAAAACACAGTGCTTAGACACCACCCTAGGAGATCCTACCAGGTAGACATTTCTAGAATTCCTCCACAGCTATTCTATAATTTAGTGACGGCTCTGGTTTAATGGAGGAGGGCTCTAAAAATGGCTACAATGGACACCTTCATATGACAAAAATGGAATCTGTTCTTTTGGGAGCACCCACCTACCACTCCAGTTGAAGATCAGTATTTCCTGAACAGCAGACCTCACCAGCTTTGGAACAAGATACAGGATACAGATTAGTCACATTTCTGTTGAGCCAGTATGATATACCATTGGGAGGGTACTGCTTGTGGGGCAGAAGAGAGTTTTTAAAATACTCTATTGAACACTAATGAATGAAGAATTGTTCTGACCCTAAGAAAAGAATGCAAAAGGCATAGAGACTAGAAGCTGTGGATAACCTATTGTGACTCCAGCAACATGATAATCTAAATACTTTGAGGATTGAATTTTCTACCAGCATCCTGAAAAAAACTCCAATTATTCCAGGTCAGCAGCATGGCAACAGGTAATGAGAGGTTACATAATGGTAGTCTAGATGCCAAAAGAACCTCAAAACAGCAGTTTAACTGGCTAACAGGAACCACATGGAATGTGATTTTCATACATATATAAGAAATTCAAGATCAGTGTATACCTCTGTCAGAACCAAGGGGTGACTGTGACCCAGGAAAACCAAAAAGGAGAGCTGGTAAAAACAGCTGCAATTGTATCTTGTCAGTGACAAAAGAAAAAACAAAAAACCTGATTATACTGCACATATATACCTTCTGAAGATCAATAATATGTACTGTGAAATTTAGAAATTTAGAGCCTGGCATAAGGCAGGCAAATGTTGTACAAGCGTCTCTCTTGCCACCCTCAGCTCTATGAGCATTCTTCAGTTCTACCCTGCAGCAACTTCAGCTAGCCCTGCCATATACTTATCAATCTGTGCTGAGAATTGCATAGAATTATGGTGTCCCAATTGGGCTGAGATCACCAAACCCATTTCACCCTAGTCATCAAAAGATGTCTCAACACAACAGGCATGAAGTTCAGACAATTAGCCATCTGTGTCAGCCTTAGGAATCTTGTATTTTGCTGTGACACTCTTAGTACCTTTCCCAGACCTGAAGAAGAGCTCTGAGTAGCTCAAAAGCTTGTCTCTCTCACCAACAGAAGCTGGTCAAAAAAAAAAAATATTACCTCACCCACTTTGTCTCTCTGATATGGCACTGACATGGTGACAACACCACTGCATATCCAAGAAAAGTGACCGTATGGATTTTTTTTTAAAACTCAGAGTCACTCTCTAGCATGTTTTGGTGAATACTAGATTATCAACATCCAAATGTAAAAAATGTTCCCAACCACTTGAACCCATATGTAAATAAATTGCTCATAGATGAGCGAATTTTAGAACACTTTGTGCTACTTCCAACTTTTCAGCTCTTCTGGTGATGGAGAAAAAGCAGGCAACTTTCTGGAAGGGAGTGGGTAGAAAAGGAACAGGCAGACAGGGGACACAGGAAGTTGTGGTACAAGATTGATGATTTCTGCACCACACCCATGCATGATGAAAAGCCAGGATGGTGGGTATGAACTGCAGGGCACAGCGTAGCTCAAATACATCACTTAAAGGAAACACCTCCTGTTTCTGTGATGGAAGACTGGATTTGGAAGGCAGAAAGGTTCAGATTTGGAAATCTAAATTCTTTACTGCAGACCCAGCAACAGCATTTGGGAGAGAAGACGCCAAAGCAAACCTACATGTGGACATGAGGACTGTATAGATTTTCCCCTGCCCCACACACCCACTTCATCTGAAGCTGATGAGCTTTTAAAACAAAACAACCCAAACCAATTCTGAGAAAAATTCTGGGAGTGCAGAGAATCTATGGGTTCAAAAATGAGCATCATGACTGCCACCTAAACCATACACACGGAGTACAAGGTACATAGAGCTCAGGAATACAATCCATAAAACATGGACCTCCATCACTCGAATCTCCATACAAGAATTAGGGACTACATTGTCTTTTAATGACAGTCCCTAGAGAGGGAAACGTCACAATGCACAAATACTTCAGTAAATCTGATTCCATCCAGCAGAGGGCAGCAGTACAGACACCAGTAGGAATGATATTGATTGAGCAGATAACTTAGTTTAAACAGGATGAGTACAATTTGAAGGGACAAAAAAAGAGATTGTTTCCAGCAAACTTTGTATATCTGTTTCAGTGGCTGGCTGTTGTGCTTGACTGGCAGGTTCAAGGTGGTCCTTCAGTTTCAGGGTACAGTTATGTATCTAGAATCTTATGCTGTAGAGTCATCTAGATCCCAGAGCTTAGAGATTAAATTGCAAAGACTGAAAGGATTCAATATTAAATCTGAGTTTCTTAGCCATAAAAACAAACTAATCGAGCACTAATCGTACCTCACAATTTTTTTTTAATTAAGCCCCTTTCTGCGGTGCTTGAAGGTCTTTCCTTTTCTAGAGCCTTCCTCAAGGCTGATTTCTGTCCAATAACCTATTTTATACCCTGAAGATAGAATCCTCATCTTGCCTTGCTCTTAGAGAAATAGCATCCTATCACTGTATTAACATACACCATCCCTATCATCATAGTATCTGAGTTTGTAAAGTCATACTAAACAATCTTAATTTTGTATTAATCCTTAAACTATTTGCTTATTTATTTGAATTATTGCTAACCTACAGTAGGAGGCTACCTTTCCAATGTTCTGGTGCCCTTGACAATTTTTAAAAATACACTAATAGACAGACATGTCGGTTGAGCCAGGATCTAATCAAATAAAACGACAACATAATGTAACAGAAATTTGCCTCCCCACACAACCTCTAGAGTCTCATCCTATCACTACCCAGCTCTCCTTATGGGTAAGGGAGAAAGAGTGAGCCTGGCAAAGGAGAGGAGCTTCTATCTTATATTTTATTCAGGATGCCTTGGGTAAAAGACTGTTCTGATACAATGTTTTGTCCATTACCAAGTAGTTTGTGCAGAGCTGAGGACCTGTTCCTCTGACAAGATGGTGACAGTTCCCACACAGACAAGCATACCTTTAACTCTTCACTACTCTCTACAGGAGCAATGAACTGGATTCTGTGGAGAGCCGACAGCTGGAGCAGGACTTCTGTTTGGAGATGAAAGCCTCCATCCCATAGGTTAATGGCACTTGTGCATACCATTACTTTGATTAAAAATAGCAACAGGGCTGTATGTTCCCCACTTGGCTGGACATTTGACTCCTACTAGATACTGAAAACAGCTTGAGTTGGACAGATAATAATGACTCGTCTCAAGGCGCTTGGTATGCAGAGATGCCTCTTTCAGCAAAGATGATGCCAAGTTCAATGCCTACCGCAAGTGAAAATCTGTTAGGAAATCAGTTACAAAGGAAGGAGGAGGTGGCGGGTGTGTGTGATTTGCTCTCCTCCCCTGGGGCTTTGGCATGCATAACTTCTGAAGTAAGGCAGCAACCATCATTTCCAGAGGCAGGCACTGCTAATGTACTTGGATTCTGTGTGAAAAGGGTTGGTATGAATTAGTCAGAGGGGAGTAGAGGAGGAAGATTTAATCCAATGTAAGTGTAAGGGTGCCGATCAGCAGTATCTGTGCTTATGAGCAGGAATACAAAACTCTTCGCTGATTGTCTTTCATCCTCAAGGAGCTTTCTATACTCCCTTTCTAAAATCAATCTTCATATGGATAACAGCCAACTCCTTCAAGGATATCTCAGGGGTGCAAGGAAATCCTTAACTGAATTCTAAGAAGCCTGTAGAGAAGGCTTTGACAAGCACTGCTCTTAGATAAAAGAAAAATTTCAAGGAGAGAGTATGGCATGAGCAAAAGGAGATCCTAGAGCACCAGCTTTTCCCCCAGATGAGGGAATAAAAATCTGTCTTGGAGAAGGCTTAGAGTCATGGCAGCTGAGTCTCTCAAATATCCCCTCCCCACAGAAGCAAAGTAATCCAGAGGATTTAGCATGGGAGACCAACTTCCATCTTAATGGATTTGCTCCTCTTTTGGCTCCTTTCTCCAAAAACAAAAGTCAAATTCCATCCATGGAAAAGAGTACATGTGCATGAAAAGAAAAATCAGTCTGTTCTAACTGGGCCATACTCAGGAACATGAGTCACTACTAACAGTGCCAGAGCCATCTTAAACAGTCAGGCTGCCATGTCATTAGCTCTGCCCCTAGCATGCTCTGGTGCATAAGAAATAAAGAGTCCTCTTTGGGAAAATAAACCTCAGTCTTATGGTACATGAAGCAACAATAAAACAAAGCTTAACCCATGAAGATAAGAACATGCAAAACTGACAGGCAGCGGACAGAATAAGGAAAACACACACGACAGCGAGATCTATAAATACCATGTTCTAAATCCTCTCCATCATTCAGTGGTGAACCTCCAAACAAAGGCATGGACTAGATTCAGTAGAACTTCATTAACACACTAATCTCTCTCCTGCAACCACACCAGAACATTTTCCGTGCACACTGACTTTGGGGTGGACTCTTGTAAAATCGAAGTCGCATTATTAAAATAACCTTCCAAATTGTGGATGTGGTGGGAAGTGAAGTCATCTCACACTAGTAAGTAAATAACATTCAGGGATTGGCAGAGGTAAAAAGGAAAATCACCTGTGCAACTTTCCCCAGTTAGGGTGCCATTCCTGGCAGCAGGGCCACAGCGAACAGCTATTCAGATGTCAAATTAACTGCAAGGTTTTTAATAGATGATTCTAAACAGCCTAAACCAGAGATTATTCTGTCACTCTCCATGCCAATGTTGCAAGACAGCGAGGAAATATCCTGCAATGCAAACAAAGCACAATGACTTACCTAAAAATTGAGTTATTTGAATGTTCTACCTCTGCAAAGCTATACTGTAGATGCCTTGCAAGGCACTGAGCAAGATCCAAACAGTATGGACCTGCTGGAGGAAAACCATTACTAACTTTTGGTTCAGTTTTGGTGTATCTAAATAGCAGATTGGTAAAATTAAGTTTTAAAGTACCTAAATAAATCCAATCCTGCAAAATAAAGAGAGGTTCATCAAAGTGAAGTTCATTGTTGGGATGGGAGGTTGATTCTGATTAATAATTAAAAGGCAGACAGTTATTGTGCCTTCCCCAGAGTGTTTAATTTGCTGGAGGAAGGAAGGAAAATGTTGCTTAAAGGGAAGCTGTGTAGAGGAAGCATGATTGTAAAAGCAAGCAGCAGGATAAGTAGGAAAGCTGACTTTGCAGACAGTATAGAAGGAAAATACTGCCACGTCTAGTGGAAACACACAATACACTAGTGGGAAAATGAACTGTTACTGTGACCGATAAGACTTACCTATGTTTAACTGGTATATAGCTTTTCCACTCTGAGAACGTGATTGTCCCTACATGGTGTTCAAGTCTGACCATAAGATGGCTATTGGAGGCTTACGGAAGCCGTTGGAACAAAGTCATATTACTTTATATTGGTTCTGCACAGGTTTGCATTTTGAATACTCATGTCATGTTTTTGGAGGAAGCTGCTTTATGAAAATTTAATATAAAACTTGTGACTTACAGAAACAAAACATGACTATTTTCTTGTGTGTATAGAAACCAGCTATATCCACCCCAAACACACACATTTGCAGGATTAGGAAAATTAGCACTGAACTTTTATGGGGTAAGTGGAACCTGACCTAGTCCAGCTAGGAATGCTACAGTCTCATCCAGAGAATCTGAGCGAGGTTTGTGACTCTTATTTCTCTAAGACAAGTTTACTTTCTCCCCATATTACAGGTCTGCTAAAAGTACTGGTGTATTGATAGTTGAGGTTTTAATCAGTGCTGTGATCATTGTCAAGGACTGTACTCATACCAAAGCTTGGCACAAAACATCTAAAGCAAGTTATTTTCCAAAATTGAATTTTGAGACATGGTTTGGGTGTTAATTGATGTTTGTAATGTAATGTATTTGGGTTAAGATGTTAGTTTTTACTTGTGTAATTTAAACATCTTGGATTTAATTTTGGCATCTAGTCTCATTGCTTTAGGTATAAAGAAGGAGCATCAGTCTGAATTTAGAATTAGTTGCCTTGTATCAAAACTTGTGTTATTAAAAAAAACACATTTTTAATTATTTACATGAAGTACCTTCATATTTTCATTCATGCAGATTGCGACTACACAGGCATTTGTAATGAGTCTCCTGTAGCACCTTAAAGACTAACAAATTTCTGTGGGCATAAGCTTTCGTGGGCTGCAACCCACTTCACCAGATGCATGAAGTGGAAACCACAGATAGGAGGTAAATATATACATCCAAGGGTGAGAAACATAACAATGGGGAGGGGAAGTGATGATAAAGTCAATTCAGTTAGGGTAGATGATGCCTATTCACAACAGGCATTTATGTATCTGCCACCAGGAAAATGCCCGGTGCCTCCTTAGCACAGAACTAAAAAAGACAATTCCTTCGTCACCCCAAGAGATAGCTAGCACTAACAGCAGCCATGTATTTGTAAGATACAATTATTAGTTACACCCTATCGCCTACCCTGTTTTCTTACTACTACTAAATTCAAACAATTATCAATTTCAAATTTAGATGAAGTCTGAATTCAGTCACTTTTAATGAGCCAAAAAAACAAAAAACAAAAAACCCACAAAAAAACAAAGAAACCCCAAACACTGTTTATAAAAATTTCAGAGTTTACATTTGTAACACTAAACACGCCTCACTGGAAGATCAAAATGATTCAAGTGGCATATTAATCAGTCACAAGATACAGCTTATGGATCATTATGACCATGTAATACTAGTGTGAATTTTCAGTTTTCAAAACTTAAGAAAATGTACTAATTAATTTTTTTTGATTAATTTGAGGCTAGTGACTGAAAGCAGGCTGAAATCCACAAAACAAAGAATAAGTACAGTACAGGCAGCAAAGGATAGCTTGAAAAGTTTCTCAAATCATACCTAAAAGCATCAACTCTGCTGCAGAGAGAATAATTCACTCAATAGCCATTCTTGGCTTTTCATACTGCCAACAACAATGCCGGTGCAGATCGTGTTTTCTATTATGGTGATACAAAGAACTTAATAGATCTTCAACTAGTTTTCACAAATTTAAGAATAGCTGTCCAGTGGCAACAACTTTCAGTCATTACTAATCTAGACTGGATTTGAACCAGTGACCTAGAGATGAAAGGTTCTGCTTTGCATTACCAATACCTGAGCCACCTTAGTGAGCTCCATGTTAAACTCTTTAGAAATAATTCATTGTGACAGTTACCCGATATCTACAGCATCAAGAGAAGAAAGGGAGAAGGAGCAAGATCCATTATGTAGTTTAAGAATTAGAGCATATTAAACATTTTAAACTTTCAAAATGCCCTGAAATTACTAAACGTACTGTTTTAAAATTGAAGAGCAAATCTAATGTCAAGCAACTAATTTTGAAGCAATGTGTAAAACAGAAGTCTGGTCTATACTGACAATGTAGGTCGACAGAATGCAGCTTACATCAACCACATAAAGCATGCGTCTCCACTGGCATATCATTCCGCTGACCTAAATCGCGGTAAAATTCGACTTAATAAAACCACCTCTGCAAGTGGCGTAGCGCTGAAGTCATATTCTATGGGTTGAGTGAGCATCAATATAGGCAGAGCGCATTGTAAATTGACATGATTGGCCTCCGGGAGGTATCCCATAATGCTCTGTTGTGATCGCTCTGGACATTCGCACTCTGCTACACCACTGCCATGTGCACAGGAAACAGCCCCTCCCCTGAAGCCCCAGGAAATTTTGAATTTCCATTTCCTGTTTGGTCAGCGTGGAGAGAGTTTGTCGCTGAACTGCTCACGCCAACTGCATGCTCCAAACATGCTCCAGCATGGAGTCGACCTGAGGTCTTGGATCTCAATCAACCTGTGGGGTGAAGAGTCTGTTCCAGCTCAGCTCCAAGCCAGAAAAAGAAATTTAGATATCTACGAGAAGATATTGCATAGTATGGTGGAGAAGGGCCACAACAGGGACACGCAGCAGTGCCGTGTTAAAATCAAAGAGCCGAGGCAGGCACATCAGAAAACCAGGCAGGCAAACAGTCGTTCTGGCTTGTCACCAAAGACATGCCAATTTTATGAGGAGCTGCATGAGATTCTTGGCGGTGACCCCACCACTGTGTCACCACGCAGCATTGATACCACCAAAGAATCCTAGTCCACGATAAATGAGGAGGACTTTGTGGAGGAGAAGAACAGGGGGCAGAAGAGTGGGATATCCATTCTCTCGAAGAGCCAGGACCTGTTCATTACCCCAGAGCAGCCCAGCCAGACACAGGACAGCATTACTGACCAAGATGCCGGGGAAGGTACATCTGGTGAGTGTGTATAGCAAATTGCATTTCTGTGGTTATGTCCCCAGTCCAGCTTCTTATTTGTGAGAAAAAAGGAGTTTGTGTTTTTGTGGGGATGGGTTTCCTGGGTGTTGGTACACTTCAGCAGAGGGTTACCCTTGGAACAGACTATTTATGTGCACAGGGATGTTTAGAGAATCCTCCGTGGATATCTCCGTGAAACTTTCATGTAGGTACTCTGCAATCCTTTGCAGAAAGTTTCTGGGGAGGGCAGCCTTATTTCTTCCGCCACAGTAGGACACTTTTCCCTGCCACTCTGCTATTAAATGAGCAGGCATCATTGTGGAACACAGTCTAGCACCATTAGGGCCAGGCCTGTACCCCAATGCTTGCAGCAAATCTTCCCTTTCCACCTATGTTACCCTGAGGAGACAGATATCACACACAGTCACCTAGGGAAGATGGTGCAAATTTATAGTACCCGACCAATATAGTCACTGCGTGTTATTCCCCTGCTGTGGACAGTGTCCTGGGCCCCTCCCCCCTGAGATAATTCCTAGTCATGATATTGTTGGCATGGGTGTTAGGGGTCTGGGAACGGGCACCCCTATGTTTTCTCCAGCGACACTTCACCTACACCCTCCTTCAATCCCTTTTGACCACCTCCTCCCAAACCAATCTTTGAGATGGTAAAGGGGAGCCCAATGATCCTTCTCCTTGGTTAAATATGGATTGGGGAATTCAGTGCTACAGAGACTTCCCTATAATGGATGCAAGGGCCCCTTACTTACCATGGCTGGAATGCCACTCCAACCCATCCAGTAGGTACTGATTTGTATGTGGGTCTGGCTTTGCCTTGTGAATATGAAAGGGAGTTCTTTTTACATTGTAACATTTCTTTTAGTCCATGGGGCCAGCTAACCATGGCAATTTTGTGCTTTGATTGCCTTATAGTGGACACCTTGGCCTTCACCCCAGCTTCTACTTCTGCAGAGCGCTTTTCCCAGATTAGAAAGCAAAAAGCAAAAACTCAGGATGACATGTTCAACGAATTAATGAACACCTTCTCGGCTGCTGATACAGCGCTCAGAGTCTGCAGGACGTCATTGTCAGAGAAACTAAACATAGACATGGAAAACCGAAAATCAGCGCAGGAGCGTGCAATGCAACAGGAGACGTAGCACATTATGAGGATCAATCTGACATGCTGAGGCATCTGGTAGAGCTGCAGGAAGAGCAGCAGCAAGACAGACTCCCTCTGCAGCCCCTCCAAAACGTTCAAACAAGCTATTTCTTACCAGCCCCCACCACCAAGCGCTCTAGGAGGAGGTTGAGCAGGGTGCAGTACGTGCTCCACTCCACACCGGTGGAGGGGAGAAGAAAGATGCGATAGCCCCTTTAAGAACTGGGAATGTGCGTGCTTTGCTGTTTGCACAGTCACACTTTGCTCTGGATGGCCAAGCAGCCTTATGAGAATGTTAAATCCTTCCTCCTCTACCCCCTCCCCCACTGTAACGGGTCACCAATAAAATTGTATTGCTTTAAAAAACATTACTCTTTATTCATTGAGAGCGTGGGGATTGTCGGCGGGGAAAAAAGGGGAGGGAACCGATAGTGCAAGGATGGGGGATGGGAAAGGAAGGCACAGCACTGACAGAGACGTACATTACTGCGGTTCATTGCAAAAATGGGTTTTCAATGCTTCCTTGAGGCGCAGCGCTCCACGGTTGGCTCTCAGTGTAGTACTGGAATCTGGCTGCTCAAAATTTGTGGCTAGCCTATCAGCCTCCACGAACCAACCCAGTAGGTCCCCCTTTGTTTCACACACATTATGGAGCGTACAGCAGGCACAGAACAGATAGAATGTTGCGTTCACTGAGGCCTAACCTAGTGAGCAAACTGCGTCATCTTGCCTTTAAGCGGCCAAATGCACATTCCACCACCATCCTGCACTTGCTGAGCCTATTATTGAAACGCTCCTTCTCGCTGTCCAGGTGCTCAGTGTAGGGCTTCATTAGCCAGGGGAGCAAGGGGTAGACAGGATCCCCCAGGATCACTGATGGTGAAATGCCAATGCCAATATTTATTTTTTCAGGGAAGAAAGTGTCCATCTGCATCTTTTTTAACAGACCCGAGTTCCTAAAGATGCGCACGTCATGCACCTTTTCAGATCACCCCACATGGATGTTGGTGAAACGTCCCCTGTGATCCACAAGGGCCTGCAACAGCACCGAGAAGTATCCCTTTCGATTTATGTACTCTGTGGCAAGGTAGTCTCATGCTAAGATATGGATATGCGTGCCATCTACTGCCCCCACCACAGTTTGGGAACCGCACTGCAGCAAACCCGTCCACTATGTCCTGCACGTTTCCCAAAGTCACTATCCTTCTTAGCAGAAGGCTATTAATGGCCCGGTACACTTGCATCACAGCAGGTGGATTTACCAACTCCAAATTGATTCCCAACTGACCAGCAGCAGTCTGGGGTTGCCAGCTTCCACAGAGTGATGGTCACTTGCTTCTCTGTGGTCAGAGCAGGTCTCAAGCAAGTATTCATGTGCGTCAAGGCTGGGGACAGCTCTGCGCAAAGTTCAATGAAAACAAGGTTACTCACCAGTAACTGATGTTCTTTAAGATGTGTTGCTCATATCCATTCCAGTATAGGTGTGTGCGCGCCCTGTGCACAGATTCCCGGAACTCCAGGCTTCCCGGAGCTGACCCTACGGAGCTAGCTAAGGGAAAAAAGTACACACCTATGCTGGAATGGATATGAGCAATCACTCAAAGATAGAACACATAGTTAGAGGGCTAACAACAGGTTCCCCCAAAGGAAGGAGAAAGATAGTTTAGGGTGATGTAAAGGAATGCAAATAGGAGTTATCAGACAAAATATCAAAGAAAAATGTAAATTACAGATTAAGATTTCCTGAGGAAAAAAATCGTTGGGCGGGGGAGGCGGGGAGGGCAGATGTCAGTTCAACTGTGGCACAACCTCTCCAGGGAAGTTGTGGAAGCCTGTTGCTCAAGTAAGTTAAAATCAGATTGGACAAAGTACAAGAAAAATATACTGGGAAAAATAAACCTTAACTGGCCCTAGGAGGAGGTGAGAATGGGTAAGATGGTATGTATCTGCTCTCTACAATGTTGCAAGGAAACGAATGAAGACCAAAATCCACAGCTTTCTTTGTAACTACTAGGACAGCAATGGGCAGTTGTGGAGTATAAACTTTTTGGAAGTCACAGGAGTTCAATGTTTACTTCAGAGCATTTCGATACGAGGGTTCTCCAAGCTAATTATGTAACAATAGCTCAATGACTTCTCTATTAAGGTGGCAGGCTGGCTGGCAAAGTAAGCTTCAAAGCCCATACTTCTTAACCATACCAAAAATCTGAGCCTATCTGTGGCAAACTGAATTTAAAAAAAAACAAAAAAACCCAAAAAACCCAGCACCCAACATGAATCCCTCCACCACACCAGGGAAGTAAGTATTTCCGAAGGAATCGTAAGTACCTGGTCCAGGTAATGCCTGACTATAGAATACACTGATGCCATCCACATCTGGAGTGTCTGAGGTGCAGTCTGGCATGGGGGACCACATAGGTGCAGGCCGCCATGGAGGCTGAGGCAGACCCTCATCATTGTGAGGGGAGTGTCCTTTAAGTTGAGAGCAGCGTACCAGTTGCTGGGATCCAGTGAGGGAATAATGATGGTTAAGGAAACCATACGGAACTTTAACTTTCTGAGGTACTTGTTGAGGCACCTTAAAGTCCAGGATAGGCCTCAGTCCTCCTTCTGCCTTTGGAATCAGGAAATAATGGGAGTAAAATCCTCAACCTTGTAGGTCCTGGGGAACCTCCTCTGCTACACCCCCACCTGCATGAGGGCCTGCACCTCCTGCTCAAGAAGTTGCTCGTGAGAAGGGTCTCTGAAGAGGGACAGAGAAGGAAAGTGGGAGGGGGGAAGTGAGGCAAACTGGAGGATAAAGCCAAGCGCCACCGTACTGAGCATCCAGTGGTCCGACGTAATGATGGTCCAGGCCGGGAAGAAGCGGGCCAAATGAAAAGAAAAGGGGAGTTGGATCCACAGGTAAAACTGGTCGGTCGCTCTCGGGCGCACCTTCAAAAGGCCTGTTTTCTGCCCCGATTATGGCAGCTAGAGCCCGGTTATGGACCAGCTGATGACAAGTGGCCCTGGTGTTTCTTATATCCCTTGCCCTTCCTCTTATAGGAGCCCTTGCGGGAGTAATCCCCAGACCATTGCTGATGCGACAGCTTGAAATGCCTTCTGGAGGAAGACAGGGTATAGAGCCTGAGGGATTTTAGTGTTGCCCTCGAGTCCTTCATGCCGTGCAGTCTGCTCAGCAAAGAGGGCCATGCTGTCGAAAGGGAGGTCCTGTATCGATTTCCGGACCTCTGATGGGAGACCTGAAGACTGCAGCCACAATCCTCATCTCATCAACACTGCTGAGGCCATCGACCTTAGCAGCCAAGTCTGTCGCATCGGAAGCCGCCTGCAGGAATGCCCTGGCTGCTGCTCTCCCCTCCTCTTCTACAGCGGCCTCGAACTTCTGTTTGGAGGAGGGAGTCAAAGAGTCCGCAAATTTGTCTAGCGACTGCCAGATATTCAAGTGATATCTTCCTAGCAGTGTCTGTTGATTTGCCACCCTTAGTTGTAAGCTAGCCATGGAATAATTTTTTCAACCAAAGAGATCCAGTCTTTTCACCTCTTTGTTTTTAGGGGGCGAGCTCACCTTCTCCTGTCTGTCTCTCTCGTTAGCGACAGTGATCACCAGAGAACCTGGCATGGGGGTGGATATAGAGGTATTCAAACCCCTTCAGCAGTACACTATTTTTTTCTCTGCCCTTCATGACGTGGGGGCAGGGAGGCCGGGGTTTGCCACAATGCTTTAGCTAGCTTAACCACTCCTTCATGGACTGGTAGGGCAACTCTGCTGGGAGCTAAGGAGGCCAGTATCCCAAAGAGTTCATCCACTGGCTCATTCAACTCCTCTATCTTAAGGCCCAGGGAAGAGGTGACCCTTTTCAGCAAGTCCTGGTGAGCCCTGAAATCAGCCAACAGTACCAATGACAAAGGGCCCGCAACTGCCTCATCCGGCAACAACAATGAGGAGGCTGGTAGCTGAGGTGGGAGAGGTGCCTCTGCTCTGGGAGGGGTAGATTCCCCCAGGGTCGAGGCACGTGAGCCCTCACTGTCAGACTCTGAGTCCAAATGCGGCATCGAACCTTGAGGGATGGAGGTCTGTGGCACCGAAGTTTCTCTCCCAGAATCAGGCTGCGGAATCCGTAGGTGAAACTCACACCATTAGGGCCATGGTTCGGGCCACTGACCTTGTGGCCACGCTCCCATTGGCGGTGCTGTACAGAAGCTGGGCATCGGTGCCACAGTCCGCCTGACATGAGTAACTTCCTCGCTGTCTGAGGATGTGCGCACGGTGCCGTGTGGGGCATACTGCTACAGCACTGGAGAGTGGTGTGGTGAGCCCGAGCGGTGGGCGTGCTGAGACCTGCTATTCTCTTTTGGCTTTGTGTATGGACTAGGCGTGCGGGGCCGCAGAGACATGCTGCGAGGTCAGCGACCTGTGTCACTCGGGGGTCCATGGTGGTGTTCCACCCAGTGCGAGCCCTCAGGAGACCAATGGCAGGAGCCCAGTCTAATGCTGTCCTGACCCGGAGAGCATGGTCTCGACTCCGGGGACCGCCTGCACATCGTGAACAGTGCCTCGAAGAAGGGGACTGTCAGGCAGATCTGTCCCTCCATATGTTGTCTGTTGGTGCTGGTGCCGAATCTCGGAGCAGCCTACTATCTCTCGGCGTCGGTGGCACAGGCAATGCTAGGAGGTCTTTCATAGCTGGGAAAGCCTCTGGGGTCGCTGGCACCACCAAGTGGTGAGGGCCTCTACCGCTACTTAGAGTTGGTGGAGGGCCTGGTGTTGGGGTCAATGCTCACAGTGGCGAGGACCCCTCTGAGGCGGGGAAGATTGGCGGTCCGACCCAGGTCTCACCTGGTCCCCTTTCGCTTTCTCCACAGGGGAGCGTCCCCACTCCATGCAAGTCTTCTTCTGCCTCTTCTTTGGTACCGGAGATGGCGATCGATGCCGAGATGAAGCAGAGGGCACCGGCGGAACGCTGTGCACCGAGGCCGTCGTGCTCGGTGCCAAGTCAGATCTCCTGGGCTCCAACTCTGATCTAAGTGCCGACTCCATCAGGATGGCCTTAAGATGGATATCTTGTTCTTTCTTAGTTCGAGGACAAAAACTTTAAGCAACTTTGATGCAGGTCGCTCCTAGGCATGGGCTTCTTACACGAAACACAGGGTTTAAACCCAGGGGAACGGGGCATGCCCCAACCCTGGGCTTCTAACAACTAACAACTGGAACCAACTAAACTAAAGTATTAACTATTAACTAACAACTAGAACAATGAAAAAAGCACTAGGTTTAGCAAGGGACTTTCAAAGGCAAGAGACGTTCCAGCACCGTCACTGGCGGCAAGAAGGAACTGAGAGGGAGGGGAAGTCAACAGCACCTACCTGCAGGCACATATGCGCGCCACTGCAGGGGATGCTGAGTCGGCTCCTACGGGTACTACTAAGGGAAAAAGTTGTCTGGCACCGGTGTATGTGGCGCACAAACACACCTACTTTGGGAATGGACGCGAGTAAGCACTCAAAGAATTGAATTACTAATGTTTAGCATTTCTCTGTCTCCTACATAGAAGTAACTTTTGTAATCTTCACACAATTTATACTCAAACTATCTTAAAGTTCAAATATTTCTGATTCTTTTCTGTAGTCTGTTATGCAGGGGATTTTCCAAATATTCACAAAATAGGGGTAAGGTGCCCAACACCCATACACTTTCAATAGGAAATGAGCACTTCACTTCCCTTTTAAAATCTTGCCAAACTGTTTCTTTAATGAGTGAATCTGGCTACAGAATTAATGTATTTCTAATTAAGTAAACTGAAAATGATTTTTCCATAATATGACAAAAAAGTGTATTTCAATATGCAAATTTTAACTGTATTAAACATTAAATGTATTTGCAACAAAAGGAATTAAATACTACTGATAGTGAATAATGTATTGTAATTTAATTCTGAATATTATAAATATTTTCACTCTGACCCGATTTCACTTCATCCATAATAGTTTCCATATTGTGGAATCCATATTGTGTTCTGCCCCTCCAGAAGAGCCTAAAAACTCACTGTGACTTTTCATAACTTAACTCATTTTCTGATAAGTTCAGAATCATCCAGAAATCTTAGAGTTAGGATGGCTATGCGCATACATGCATTATGCAGCCATCCTTATCTTTGCAAGAAAACACCTGAAAAAATCTATTGTGCATGTGATTTTAAGAAGTTTAGCTCAGTCAAATAAAACCATATTTTCATGACAGCAGTCAATGCACTTGTCATCGAGGGGTATTTTCATGCTACTTTTCAACTTTTAAACCCCTGCCTCTTCCGTTTCATGCTGTTCAAGAAATAATACATGTTTTTTAAATTATGGGGAAAGTATTTTTTCTATTCTTCTTGTACTCAATGGTCGAACTGATTTGACTTCAAAACAAAACAAATTCACTTCTGGGAAGAGACAAAGCCTGGAAAAATTCAGCCCAGAAGTTGTAAGTTTCAGAATGTTTGGTAACAGGAAACAGCAGAATGGAAAGTATTATGCAACCTTGCCATAGTGGGTCTTCATTAGCACCCCACTATAATTAAAAGACATTGAGGAAGGGAGTAGACCTTCCTGTGTCCCAGACTGCAGCCCATTTGTGTGTGTAGACTTCTTGGATCCCCATGGACATCTCAAGAAGCTAAGTTGTGCTCTATGTGTGCAGAGAGGGACATTTTAATCAAGTTGCTTACCATATAGATGATGTCCATATACCCAGCACAGTGAGGAATAACGTTGGGTGCAGTGCTGGGAGGAACAAAATTCTTACTTTTATAACACTTCCATTCCTGCTCTTGTTCAGTTTACAACCTACCTAATCTACCATCCTACAAGAAAACAAAAGGCTAAGAAAGAAAGCTGCTTAACAAAGAATTGAGTAATGCTTCAGTGAGCATGCAAAGGGTGGCATGCATATTCTCCTAGCAAGAGTATGTTTTGTACAGGAAAATGTAAACCATCTGTAATGTTGAGTCTCTCCTGGGGTGAAGTTACACCACAAAATAGCTAAAGATAGCACTGGTGATTGTATGTTGGCAGGGAAGCAGCAAATTAAGCTCTGCCTAAGCAGGCTAAGATCAGCCACGAATCGAGCAACTACAGTTTCTGGGACAGCTTTTAATAGTTCTTTCCAAAACCCAAATACAGGGTTTGTAGGAAGATTATAGAGGTCTTGCCCCAGCTAGACAACCCAGGTCAAGGGGGCGTAGGAGACTCAAACTTCATTGTTCAAACAGCGGTGGCTCCCATGTTATCCATGCAGATCAAATATCTACACAGGGATGACCAAATCGTAAGTGCATCCAAGAATTAGAAGGGTGAAATTTGAAGGGAATGGAAAGGGGAGTTCTCAGCTGAAAACAGATATACCTGCAGTTGATAAGTACACACAGTACTTACTACAAAATCTATTTGTTCCTCCCTAAAGCAACATCAAGAGGGATTCATTACAAAGTAGTCCTGAATAAGATAAAACATTGACTAGCTGAAGTTTCATCTCACTCCTTTGCTCCCATCCTGCAGTATCTTTATTCTCTCCCGATGTCCCTTTGGTCTCCATCTCTCTCTCATTCACATCCCCCTTCTGGAGTGATTGTTTCTGCAAACTGAAGAAGACTCCACAAAAAACCCTCAGTCTGGGCAGCACTATCTGGGTTCTACTGCTCTATGAAACCCTTATCTCTCCACAAAACTCCAGAGCTCCCTTTGACCTTAAATGGTGCAATAAAGCAAGCTGCTCCTGCATTTTTGCTCCCTTACTTCACTATTCCTCTCAGAAGACAAGAGCACATAGCCTGCTGTCTAAATTCCTGGTTTTTGGTCTTCCACTCCAGGAAAATTGATTAGATGTAATTGTGCACAATTACATCATCAACCACCAATCAAAATGCAGGACAGATGGAGTGTGTTTCATCCAGGAAGCTATTTGCCAATGGCAGATTATCAAAGGGGTGCAGGTGTAAGGCAGACTTCTACCACATTGACTGTATTAAGAGGGGAAGGGGGGAATAAAATAAATCAGCAGAAAAGCATAATGAAAGTAAGCTACCTTCCTTATACTCTTAGGCCCAAATCCTGTAGTTCTTCTTCAGTAAAAAATTATTTCAATGGGAGTTTTACCCAATCAAACCCTTAAGAGAGACAAAAGCCTAGTGAGATGGCAAGCTGGTTTTCTAGTTACTTACCAGAAAACCACAGGTAGATGATTTCATGTCAGGAGCCTATGCTCTAGACTGTACAGTGATTTCAGGCACAAAGGAAATACTCAGAACTGTCCTGAAGTGTAAAAAAGGATTTCTGACTGCATGGCAGCAGGATGGGGGTGGAGGGAAAAGAGGAATGCAAAAAGAAGAGAGTTTTAAAAGAGATATTAGTTTCAAATTTCTATCCAGAAACAAAACAGATTTTACATTGCCACCCACCACCAGACGCTTCAGGATTGCTTACTTTCATTCCATTTGCTCTAAGGAATGACTAGCTCTGTATGAATGGAGCTTTTTAGCTAGGCTTAGGACATGCAAGAAGGGGGGGGGGGAATGAGTGGGGTAAGCGGGCAAACCCATGAAGGAAAATTATAGAGCAAAAATTGTTTACAAATACTGAGCCAAGCTAACACGATCTCCTTGACTGTTCAAGCATATTATTAAATTAAACCCTGAACAATAGGCATGAGGGCAGGGAGGAGAATGGTACCACTTCATCCTCCACTTTGCTACTGGGCAGAAGGGCAGCATTCCATGTAAAGTTTATGAGCCCAGCAGCCAAACCCAGGAGCCGTCAATTAGGGTCCTTTGGAAATTAACCACTGCTAGGCTGCCAGTCAATACCAATGATGCCACAGGAAAGTGCCCTTGTGTCACTACAAGAACTAACATGACCATTGTCTGCTACAAGGCACTGCAGCAAATAGAGAAGTGTCCAGACAAAAGGTAAACTGAGCCCTCCACGCCCTCAAAGCAACCAGAACAATGGAGGGTAACAACTTGGTACAGAGAAGAAACCTGACTGGGAAATCCCACTCTGAACATGAAAGCACAGCACTGCTGGCATCTGGCCTGCAAGCACACTATTATTTTGGGTTTCTATTTTTAACTAGACCAAGGGATGCAGATGAGGATAGTTAGAGCTCCCCACTACTATTTACTGACTAGGTGTTTTGGTTGTTTTTTTTTAAGTTAATTTAATGCTAATACGTAGTGCTGGATGATAGATGATAGATCCTGTTCATCTACTGTACAGGCACAGCATGGGAGAATAGAGCAAAAGTTTCCCCACTTCCTGCCATGCCAGTGTGCCTTAAACCACTTTTAAAAGGACCTCTATTGGGGTTACAGCCTGCACCCACTGAATCCTTGGCCTCAGAGTGTCTGTTTGTTCCGATTGTTGGAAGGCTGCAACACAGAAACTCATGCTCTACAGCTCACTGCACAGAGGTCCTCCAATAGTCAGGTGGGTAATGACTTTTGGTTTCAACTGACTGGGGCTAGGTTTGAACTGGTAACTAAAGGTAGAATGCTCCATAACCCATTTGCTATCCTCAGTCATCCTGTCCCCAATAAATGACTAAATCTTAAGCAGGACAATTCAATGTCCTCCTCCTTTGGTCCCTGACAGTTCCTTTTCCATCAGCAACAGGAGAATCAATGATTAATCTTCTGTGTCTTGTTTCCTCTCTAGAAGCAAAACTCACATTCACACTCTGTCTCCTGCCCAATCCGATGTCAAACAATCTACAAAGAGATAACGTTCAGAATTTTCTATTGCATAAGTACATTTGGGTCTTCTACATACCCCTGCTCAATTTCTCGTAGGACCCATCTACTTCCTCGTCTTGCTGGTTGCTTGATTGTCAAATTCTGGACCTCAAATAGCCTGAACAGTGAGCAAGGAATAGCAAAGAGAACAAAACTTGATAACTCAGCTCCAGCCAGGGAGAGCAATCCTCACCCTTAGAGCTGTGGAAACTCCACAGAGGACCCACAACACTTCTTCCCTTTGCCGTTCCACTGAGAGATCCCCTGCCAAAACAGTCCCAGTTACTCCTCTGAGATGGAAAGCTACCAGCTATGGATGACAGAACAGAGAAGATATGGTCTCCACCTTTGCTGTACCAATGAACTCTACCAGTGAGTGGTTTATCACAACTTCACCAGATGCTGTAACTATGTGAACCAGTGAGAACTCTTTTCCAGATATGCTTGTCAGCAGCATTGATCCAGGTTAATGCTGCAACACCAGTGCGTTACGGGAACACAAAGAGCTCTGACTCCGGGCACATCTACACTAAAAACTTACATTCACCTACGTTAGGTCGAGTTACAGCCACCGCAGAAATTACCATGGTGGTTCATGTCCAAACTACTCTCTTTCTGTCAGTGGTGTGTATCCTCACCAGAAGCACTTCCACCGACTTAAGAGGGGCAGTGTGGGGGACAGAGGCTGGGCTCTTGGCTCCCTGCTTGGAACAAGGAGACTGGGTAGAAGCCCAGCTGGGAACAAGGAGCCGGGAGCCCAGGAAACAGTTGGGCTCTAGCTGGAGCTGTCCACCCGCCCCAGGGTGACAGACTGAGCTGTAAGTTTGGGCTTTCTTGTCAGTGGAGCCATGAAGTTGACAAGAATGCCAGCCAGCCACATTGACATAAGTAACCCGCAGTGTCTTCATGGACACTGCATCGCCTAACTCCCTCCCTCCTTGCAGTTGATGAGCTGCGACCGCTGTTTCTCAGACTGACTAATTTTGCCTTACTGTTTCCTTGTGCTTCCCCTGTTTGTTGTATCAATCTCTTAAACTTAGATTGTGAGCTCCTTGGGGCAAGGATGGCCTTTTTGTTCTATATTTGTAGAGCGCCTAGTGCAATGGAGTCTGTGTCTATGATTGGGGTCCTTAGGTGCTAATGCAATACAAATATATGATAGCAAAGCTACTCTCTTGCCTAGACATCTCAAAGGCATGGAAAGAGTAGGGCTGGGAGGTGGAGGGCCTCAGAAGAGAGAAAGGAGCTATGTTTACCTATATTCTCCAGGATGAGAGGAGTAAAATGAATCATGTTGCACAAGCATCCTAGCAGCACTTATGCTTTGTCAACTGCTCTGATGAAAGGTTCCTTCAAGAAAAAAAACACACATGCTGCATTTGCTCTACAGAGTTGCTGCGTTACAAGCCTTGACAGAACAAACATGTACAAAAGAGGTAAATGAACAACCTTTCAAGTCTAGTTTTGAAATAATTTAGGTGCTGAAACAAACCAGTTTGATCAATGTACAAAAGTAAGCAGGCAGACAAAGACCAGGCAGGGTCCTAAAAGGATTCTTAAGGGAGAGAAATTGCAGTAGGGCAAGACATGGCTAGCTTTAACCGCTGCTAAGAACCAGAGTGCAAAAGCATGTAGCTTAGATGCATTATTTCACAACAGCATTCCTCAAAATTGAGATACCTCTTCGGTGCACTTGGCATATGCTTTTTCAACAAATTGCCAACTACAGCAGGATATTTCTTTATGGGGAGGGTAAAAAAGCCTGTGAACATTTCATAAGAAAAAAACTCTATGGCCCGTCTGCACTAAGATATGAAACCATATTAGCAGATTTTTGTCCACACCAATGTACATATAAACACTTCACTACACAGGCGACTCAATTCAGTAGAGAGAGAGCTAACTCTTATTTTAAAAGTGTAAGTGGTACTGTGCCATAAACAAAATGCATCTGCATAACACGGATAGAGTCACCAGCTCAGAGGTGTAGCCATGAGAGCCCACCTTCACTTGCAGGGCATCACATCATGCAGCCTGGGTGGTACAAAGGCAGGCTAGCATGCCACACTCAGGAGGCTTTCAGAGTGCAGCAGCTGCTCCAAAAAAGACTTATTGAAGAGTTAGAGACTGATAAGGGCTTCAGAAGAAGCAGACAGCACTTGGAAATTAACATTTACAGCTGCTTTATACAGTACTTCTCTCCCCAATTGAGTCCCATTAGACTTTTATTTAAAGGGACAGTCAACTTTTGAAAAATTTTCACTTCTCTGAAAATGTTCTACTTTAACTGTTACAAGCAACAGCAAGGGGGCTATAAACTGAAAGATTAAGGAAAAAAACTATGTCTAACTTTGTGCTGTGCTCTTGACAGCAGTGTGTGTCTACTTAGTTTCCTGCTTCTCCATTACAGTCAACTGGTTTCCCGTCAATGTTTGTGTGGCTCTTACAATTACATTTTCTTTTTTAAATGTAACACCACAGAAATGGGCAGCGACACTCAGAAAAGCAAGTTAAGTACTTGAAATGACTTTCAACTGTTAAAAAGACAGTGTTGATTTTTTAAAGTAGTTAATGTTTGTACTTTATTTCAAAAGCACCATGTAAGTGATAAGTATTTTTAGATAAAAGGGCACTAAGTGAAGGTTATTCTGAAAGGGCTGTAATTTGTGACTAAGCTTTTTAGAGCAGGAAATGTCTGTATTTTGGGTTTTATCTATCACAGAACACATTGTATACTACTAATTTGTTAAGCACCAAACAATTTGTTAAAACCACATGCAGATTCCATATACAGCCCAAATGTTTTAACCATGGTGTTATATTCAGTCTCTGGGAAGTACCTTTGGGCTAGTCTACACTTAAAACTACAGATACAGCTGTGCCACTGTAAGAGTGCTCGTGCAGCCACATTATGTTGACAGGAGAGAGCTCTCCCACTGATATAATAAAACCACCTTAACAAGCTTGGTAGGAGAGCATCTCCCACCAACAGTGCTGTCCATACAAGCGCTTATGCTGGCAACATTTATGTTGGCAACATTTATGTTGCCATGGGGTGTGTTTTTCTCACACCCCTAAGCGACAAAAGTTTTGCTGGCATAAGTGCTAGTGTAGACAAGGCCTTTGTTCTTGAACGACCCCCTTCTGAACACTTCCTCAGAATGGCAACCACTAGCTCAGAGAAAACCAAACCAAGTCCTCGGTCAGAAGGGAAGAGAATCACAGAAGAACCCACTTCCCACCCAATATGAAATTCAAAACAATCTGGGGGGGTGCCAAGAGGGCAACAGCAAACCTTCACTTTAAAACAGAAACTAGTTTAATGATTTTTATGTTTAAAACAAGGCAAAAACGTTCACACAACTTAGACTTAAAATAATTTCCCCCTTTTTTCCCTTCTGGACAACCGTGCTACTGCATTCCAACATCCTAAAACAAAGTGGTCATTTGCAAGCAGACCGTAACAATTAAGACATTCATTGTGTTTCTGTTTCCCTTACCTCCATCCCTGCCCCATTATTTGGTAGGGGAGAGAGTTCCTAATGAAAGGAGGAAGAGTTCTAGACATGGGCAAGATCTGTGTCTCCCCCTTTAATACAGGGAGTGATGGTGCCTGCTCAGGTGACGTACGTGCCCATTGTCACAGATTGGCATCAGAGAATGAACATGATTCACACATAGCCTACACTGTACACCACTGGTGACAGCGTGTAGGGTATGCGTAGCTATGCACCACACTGAAAAGCAAGATGCATCCACACTGCAGTGTGAAGCTACAGGCAGCAGTAAAAGGCTCTGGCAGCAGAGAGGCAACAGAGAAGGTTCTGGCAGCTCCCCACTGCCAGAGCTTTTCCCCGCTGCTGGAGTCTTTCCCTTCAGTGGAGAAATACTCCAGCAGCAAGGAGGCAGTGGGACAACACACTGCTAAAGATAGCAACGTGGGCATGGGAGGGACTGCTTGAGTGTGTATTGAGCAATGGAAGGTACATACCCTAAGGTTCTAGCAGGTCTTTACTCGCCTAAGCAGTGCCTTACCAGCTACACTACTATTTATACTGGTGCTGGGGTGTGTGTGCAGTGTATGTTCTGTACATGACACCCTAAGGAGTGTGCAGTGTAGACATACCTTCAGATGGCATAAATGGTTTAATTGCATCTGCATATTAATCTCTCATTGCTCTAAGGATTGCAGTTTGAGCTTGAATCTGCCAAGTGCTTGGTGCCCTTAACTTTTATTGAAGTCAGTGGGAGTCAAAGGTGTTCAATATTTTGCAGGACTGAGCCCACAGCATATCATACTTCAGCATGGGAGACTCAAATTGTTACCAAAACAAAGGTGGTTAAACTAACTGGTATCTGTCTCCCCAATTTCCAGGATAACTTTCAGCTGAGAAAGGAATGATTGGTCCATCCCTATATGCCCCACACCCTTGCACCTGTAAGGAATAATGACAGGTTGTTACAGAAGTCTTCTGAAAATAAATTAAGAAAATAGGCTAGTGTTTTGTCAGTCAAAGATTGTCAGGAAAGTGTCATGTTTCTGTCCTACTTCACTGCTCTCTGCTGTAAGAGCTGTTTCATATAACTTGGTTCCGAACTCAAACACTGCCTTATGGGAAAAAAAATAAACCTCTAAATGTTGGACATAAAACTTTTAAGGGCCATTCTTCATTTTGTTCATAATTGTCTTTTTCAGACTTTGTAAAGTACAGTATAGTCTTTGTCCACTTCAGTTTTGATTTCTGCTTGCTTCCAGGATTAGATGTTTGTTTATGCAAAATTCCACACTTCTGATTTTTTTTTTTGTTACTCTGGCTACCTAGACTCTGAAATGTAGCAACATTTCCAACACAAAATAGGCTCTGCCAAATCCTTGTTCCTCACATTTTATCCTCTGCCATGTTTTGAAGCTGTGGTACAAACTAAAACCAGGTGGATTTTTCTTTTAAATTTCAAGATTCAATTTCATATTTAATGAAAGATTTAATTTCATAATTTAAAATGAAGCACAAGATTTTAAATCATCCCTTTTGAGAGAGCTCATTTTGTTGGCCCAATCCTGCTTTTATGAAATACACAAAACAACAGAGCCACAAACACCCCCCATCCATCCTACAGGAGGCATTTCAGCCTGATACACTGTACCTTTAATCAAGGGCTAAAACCGCAACTTATTCTTATTGTTCTACCCTTTGAAATGTTCACTTCAGTCTTTTTAAAATATTCATTTACTGCATATCATTGGAACAAGAGATCCCAGATTTTGTCTAAGCTATTCTCTGTAAATCCTACATTCCAGTTTGACATGGTTCCAAATCTCATTATTTAGTAATAATTCAAGTCTGTCTTTACTTTGAATAATTCTATCTGTTTTAAGATTATTTGTAAAAACCATTCCACTGACAATTTTATCTGTTGATTTTACCCACTTTCAGAATATTTGTAAAAATCCTATTTTATATGTGCTTAAGTCAAAAATAAAATAATGTTTGCTTAAAAAGACATGTAAGTTCTTCAGCTAGGAGTTTGCACTGAGTGATTGGAGTGTGAATGGCTGAGCAATTGAAGTGGGTGTAGACAGGGAGAGTTATTGAACAATTGGTCTAAGTAAGGAATGTTGAAACATGATGAAGAAAACACCAACCAGCCTCATCTCAAATGTTTGAGGGAGGAAGAAAGGAACGAAGATAATAACTTTTACCACTCAACTGGCCGAAGAGGAGTCCACCCTGATAACTTTGGAGTCAGCCCACTTCAAAGAACAAAATCTGATCAGGCTTGCAACAATGTGGGTGATTAAGGATCACACCAAATGCAGATGCAGCATGACAGAACAAAAACACCATAGACTTACATGGGATCTTTTTCCTATAAAATGGGACAGAAAGATGAAGGCTGGAGATTCGGGTCTACATCATCACACCAGCCAGGAGTACCGATGCGCATCGGCAGAACCTTGCTCCTCATCCTCATGCTACAGTCATCTGGCCAGTGACTACCACGAGCACCAAGAGGCTGGTAAATATAACATCTGTGAGACCCCTATGTATGTTTATCTGTCTCTCTGTCTGTGTATGCTTGTCTGTGTGTATAAGCGTGAATGAAGGTACCAGTTGAAATGTGTCAATGAAGTATACTTTGTTAACAAGAGTTTCTGTATTTGCCATTACTAAGTAAAGCACAATATTGATATTGTTACAGTGTTGATACTATTTTCCTGGTATTTGCACTATTGATACTATTTACCAAATTTAGTATTCACAATAAAGGTGGCTTGTTGCCTTATCCCCTGAAAAAGATCCTGTGATATTTGTTATTTGAATAACAATTTGCAAGCAGCCTGATGTCACTGTGTATCTTAGATAAGTGAACTTGACTGGCTTCTTTCACAATATGGCTGTGAGCCCATTGCCATGGCTGCAGAAACAAGAGCAACATCTTTTTTTCAAACACTCAGCATCCCTACATAAAAATAAAATAAATAAATAAATAAAAATCAGAACAGAAATAGCCAAGTTTTACACTTCAAGAGGCAACAACCCCTGACTGCCCCAATGCAGTACGCACTTGACACATATGCAGTATCATATTAAGCTACACTCAATATAGATCAGCGGTTCTCAACCTTTTTTTCCCCCGAGTACCACTCGGGTCAGGTACAGTCAGGTCAAGTACCACTTGACCTGACTGTACCTGACCCGAGTACCACTCGGGGGAAAAAAAGGGGGGGGGGGGGGACTTTCGGCGGCGGCGGGGTTTCGTGGTGGCAGTGGATTTGGCAGCACAGTACGGCTCGTGTACCACCCAGCCTTCTTTGACGTACCACCAGTGGTACGCGTACCACCGGTTGAGAACCACTGATATAGATGTTCAAACTGATAACTAGGGACTGATATGTGCACCCCAGTCCCTCTTTCAGGGACCTTCTGATAAAAAGGCAGTGGGTCTACCACCTGATATAGCTCAGTAGGTGTCAATAGTATTTTTATTTTATTGCATTTTTTTCAATCCAGTGTACTGCAGAGTATGGATGGCCTTGTTCATAGCCTCCTTTCTAGTCCTATAATGGCTGGAAGCCAACCTAGCCTAGTCTAGTGATCATAAAAAACTGACCACGGGCTATTTGTTTTCTGGCCAGCCTTGAAGATTAATTTTTATCAAACAAAGGCTTCCGTATCTCCCCCTGCCTCCATCATAGGCAGACACATCTAACTTATTGCCCATGGACCCTTCATTACTCAGGGTGAAGCTTTGATTTTCTCACTGCTCGAGGGCTCAGGACACTACAGGATCCTAAAGTCTGTTGCATAATGAGTCATTTGAAATCAAGCTGACAGAAATAAGAGGAAATAATTGGTCAAGGTTCTCTCAGAAACTCCCGGAAGATATGACCTAGACATACTCTGTTACTTTCTTCCCACCACCCTATTCCTTCCACCATATACACTCTCCTTCCCCTGAAAGCTTCCTTCACTGTTGTTGTTTTTTTTTTTACTACAATGCTAAAGCTACTTTAATACAAAAATTTAATCTTACTTTTTATTCAAGTTTTACCAAGTCCATAACCTCACAAAGGCCGTTTGATTGCAACAGAGTTCGAGTAATGCCAACAACTAAGGAGACAAATTTTCTTCATGTGACTATATCATTAATCGTTCGGGTCCAGTCTGTTTTATTAATTGATGCTACTGCAAGACATCAACTCAAGTCACTAACAGCCACAAGGAAGATTATAACGCCTAGTGGGTGTTAATGTACATAAATAAATAAATACATACATACTATATTGTGAAATCCAATAACTAGATACACATAATTTGCTACGTGGAAGGAAATAACACAGCCCATTTGGCACTAGACTCCAAATGCAAGGGTTACTGAATGCTGCCCCATTCACCTTGGGCTAATCATGGCCTTAATCCTGTGAACACTAGCATTTTCCAAACAAATGGTTGAGAAGATATATCTGTAAGCTTATAGATAGCTAGACAGATATTTTACACAGCCATGCAACCCTCAAAGGATTTAAACAAAAACACCATTTGGCCAATGGCAATAAATGCCAAATGGATCCTTCCCTTAATTAACAAGAAAAATTCATTGATAGACTGACACAGGGAGTGGCTCTTAGCCCAACTCCATTGGGAAAAGAAGAAAAGCAGCAGAAAGCACAGCTGGCCTGCCCAAGCCTTTCATCAGGGCATATTTGCAGTATGCTGGATAATATGCCTGCATATTCCTTCCATGGTAGCTCTATGAACAGGCTTCTGCTGTGTAGCACTGCATGCTCAACTATGAGTTCCACTGTAGCTGTAAATTGCTGCCTGACTTACAAAAATGCATGTATCACAAGCACCTGAAATAAAGATACTAGCTGCATAGAGACCCCATCTTTCTACAGGACAGTTATATGCTGCCCTGCACCTGAAAAAGGGCCCCCGCCCTACAAACGTGAGATAGTGTCTGTAAGGAAAGCATTGCAGTATCAGCTAGATGGGATAGCATGCAGACACTTCTGGGAGACTGCCTCTACTGCTGAATGACAGTAGTCAGGTGGCAGCAGCACACAGGATAAGGTCCTGGCATCTAACCAGCATTGTTCATAAACACTACTATTTACCAGGCAATGGTTAAGAAACAGCTACAAGATTAATATAACATTCATTTTCTTAATTGGAAGGGTGTAAAATATCTATTCCTTTCCCCACTCCTACCAAACCAATGTGCCTCCCCAAGTTGCAAAGAGAGGAGAATGCAAGGATTCTGTCCCTGCTAGTCCTTGGCCACAGAAGCCATGTGAAAGCCATGTGAAGGAGACTCTCCACTTCTCCATAGCTGTTAGCAGCTTTGGGGGCTACAGCGTTAAAGAGCAAGGCTATTCTCTAATCAGACATTCTTGCATGTAGAGATTTAATCAACCACAGGAGGATGACCAGAGCAAAATGTACTCATGTAACTGAAATGTACTCATGTAAATGATAACGAGGCATTTATTCAGGACTGTGATTCAAGTTCTAAATGCAAAGCCAGCTAAGGACTCAAAGTGAAATCAATCTTGTGGAGAGGCAGGTACTGTTCTCTTCAACTTTGTCCTTTATCCAACTCCTTCAAGAATTCTAGCACAGCTAATGGGCCCTGCTTGAGATTAGATTAACAACAGAGAATGCTCTCAATTAAATAACTTTTTGAAGTTTAACAGACTCTGGTGCCTATTTTCTGAGGGTTATAATTCTCATTTTGTCTACCTGGTAAACACATCTGTAAAATCGCATTCAGTCAGTGGAGACCATTCTAACTAGAAAGAACAGTTGGTAGGTCTGTTGTGTGTAGAGATGAAGGAGAAGGATGTGTAGTCAATCTTTAGCCTATGGGTAAAGAAAGCATGTCTAAGTATTTGCCATATCTCAGTAGCCCTCTGGTATTGAGCTCTGTTATAAGGCTATGCATGTGCCTGTCCCAGTTCATATTCACTGTGGAAGATCTTATGACAGGTACACGTGATACAGATAGGGACCACCACCAGACAGGCTTTTTTGTTGTTGTTTTTAAATCGCCAGCTAAGGGTTTTAGAGGCAGAATGAGGGGAAGCAAGGAGTTGCCAAATGGCACCACCTCTAAGCCTCCTGGTTCCTGATTTGGGAAGGATTATCCCTGGTGATTAACACAGAGTGCCAGCTCCGGAACAGTGCACTCTACTGGAAGGCTGGAATAAAGCAAAGGGAAGACAATGAGGAAGGAAAGAGGTGTTGAGTCAGCCTCAGCAAACCCAGAACCCATGCACTGTGCATTAGCAGAGCCTGTTTACCTTCAATACAGGTCTTTAATAGCCTCATTTTGCAGACATCCATATGAGACTAATAAGGAACTCCTCTCTCTCCCCCACCCTCTCAGTGGGACGCCTTCCCTTTGTCTCCTGAATCAGGGAGAGGATATGACTGTCAGCACATTGGCAGCAGCTCACAGGATACAGTCCCAATTAACAGGCAGAGGAAATACTGTACACAGATGGAGCAGACTGGGTGTCTGCAAACACCCCCAATACAGAGCCAATTAAGAGCTAGAAAGAGAGTGAGAGAAAAACACCATAATCTGCAGAAAGCCCCTCAGATTTACCTCTGGGGGGTTATTTTTAAACTTTATTAAAGCCATGCTGCTGGAGGTGCAGTTATTGAAGAAGAACCCCTCTCTCTCTCTTTCTAGACAGCTAGATTTGCCATTCATCTTACACAACTGGTTTTGTGGCATACAGACCTCATTACTGAGTGGCCTGCAACCAGCTATTCCTCAGCAGTGGTAGGAGGAGAATGTGCAGTAGCCTGGATGAGCAATTGGACACTGATTCTTTGCAGCAGATTTATTCAGTGTCTGCTTTGAACTGTTGTCACAAAGTGGGCGAAGGGGGGGGGAGGAAGAGGAGAAAAGACATGGGCACATAGATACAGAAACAAAGCAGCCAAATGGAGGGCATTGGGAGGCAAAAGCAGAAACTGATGCACCAGTGCAGTGGCTCTCATTGGGTTACATGTACCCCCAAACCACACAGTTATCTCAATAAGAATCTGCATGAGCAGAGACGTGTATTTCCTTTACCAGATTTTCACGGTCTGATGAAAATTTTATGTGGAAGATGATTAATGCAGCGAAGGACGCAACTACTTACATCACTCAGGCACAGGTTGCCTGAATGGAGAAATATATCAAATAGTAAAGGAGGAGGGAAATTGGTAACTTAGAGGTTAAAAGGTCAATGTACCCTTTACCAAAGACTATTATCCTGCTTGCTTACAAGCAACTACGGCGGCATATGAAACCCCCACTTAATAAAATAAATTCTTGACGAACTCCAATATGGCTCCGAGGTTTCCCAGTATACTGAAGATTTCAACTTCATTTTTATTAGATCCATTACACTTTTTCAAACTTTCATGAGATGAATCTTCATACCAAATGGGGAGAAGTGGGGAGGAGGAAGGGGCAACAGAGAAGAAGAGACGACTAGCAGTCAGTAGAGGAATAAACCCAGGGCTTGTCTATACCACAGGTTATGCCTGTATAACTTATGTTGCTCAAGAGTGTGAATAAACCAACCCCATAAGCAATGTAAATTACACCAAACTAAGTGCTGGTGTGGACAGAACTTCTCCCACCAACACAGCTACCGCCTCTTGCAAAGGTGGTTTTATTATTTCAATGGGAGAGCTATTTCTCATTGGCATAGAGCATTTTCATCAGATGTGCTACATCGGTGCCGCTGTGCCACTGTAGCATTTCTAGGGTAGACTAGCCCTTACTCTTCTTCCTTTGCAATGAGGATGAAAAACTTAGATCCATCTCAGTAGAGAGAGAGGAGGGAAAACTGCCCTTTGAAAAAGTGTTTAGATCTCCTGAATCTTCTCAAGTGATTATTCCAGAAGTTACACAGCCTGGAGGTAAGATGCGAAAGCCACTTTTTAAAAAAAGCGGCAGAAGAGGAGAGAGATGTCAAAAAAACCACTATACCATTTCCAGCTAATCTGCATCTTCCCAAGAACAGGTCACAACCCAGAATTTCAAGGGATGGTACAGAAAAGGGCTGTAGTGAAACAGAGTAATGCTGCACGAGGGAAGTCTACCTACAATACATCATGGCAGGCTCTGGCCAGACCTTCATGTTCCTAAATCCAACATTTAACTCAACAAGCAACAGGACACTGCAGAGGCTTCTCAGGCCTTCAAAATTCACAAATGATTGAACCATCAGGACTGAGAAAAACAAGGTTACTTACCAGTAACTGTTGTTCTTCGAGATGTGTTGCTCATATCCATTCCAATGTAGGTGTGTGCACGCCCCGTGCACAGATTCCCGGAACTTTTTCCCTAGCAAGCCCCGCATGGCCAGCTCAGGCGCCCCCTGGAGTGCCGCGCTCATATCGCGGTATAAAGGGCACTGCTGGCACCGCGGGTCCCCAGTCCCTTCTTTCTGCCAACTCCGACAGTGGGGACGGGGGTGGGTTTGGAATGGATATGAGCAACACATCTCGAAGAACAACAGTTACTGGTAAGTAACCTTGTTTTCTATCTTCGAGTGATTGCTCATATGCATTCCAATGTAGGTGATTGAGTAGCCATACCTTGGAGGAGGGTAGGAGTTATTGGTGACCTGCTCTAGACAGCACGGCCCTGCCGAACCCTGCGTCTTCCCTTGCTTGTTCCACGATGGCGTAATGCGACGTGAACGTATGGACTGATGACCAGGTCGCTGCCCTGCAGATGTCCTGCAGGGGAACCCTTTCTAGAAAGGCTGCGGAAGAGGCCTGAGCCCTAGTGGAGTGTGCTCTCACCGGCCCTGGGAGGGGTACTCCTGCCTGCTCATAGCATGCTTTAATGCAGGCAGTAATCCACTTGGAGATGCGCTGGGTGGAGACAGGCAAGCCCTTCATCCTATCCGCCACAGCTACGAAGAGCTGTGTCGACTTCCGGAAAGGCTTGGTCCTCTCGAGATAGAAGGCCAAGGCTCGCCTGACATCCAGCGAATGCCCCCTCCTTTCCTCCTCCGACCCGTGGGGTTTTGGAAAGAACACAGGAAGGAAAATGTCCTGGTTACAGTGGAACTGAGACACCACCTTAGGCATAAAAGCCGGGTGAGGCCTCAGCCGGACCTTATCCTTATAAAAAACCGTGTAGGGGGGCTCCGAGGTTAACGCCCTCAGTTCGGAGACCCTTCTGGCCGAGGTGATAGCCACTAGGAAGGCCACCTTCCATGACAAAAGTAGAAGGGAGCATGTAGCCAAGGGCTCGAATGGATGACCCATCAGCCCGTTAAGGACCAAGTTGAGGTCCCAGGGTGGCACCGGGTCCCGCACCTGAGGGAAAGTCCTCTCCACCCCCTTAAGGAACCTCACCGACATAGGGTGAGAAAACAGGGAGCGGCCCTCCATGGGTTGGTGGAAGGCCGAGATGGCTGCTAGGTGGACCTTGAGGGAGGCCAAAGCCAGGCCCTGCAGTTTAAGCTGCAGTAAGTACTCCAAGATGGCCTGTATAGGTGAGATGCTAGGGTGTAACCCTCTCGCTTCTGCCCACCCCGAAAACCTCCGCCACTTAGCTTTATATGTTACTTGCGTGGACGGCTTCCTGCTGCCCAGGAGGACCTGTTGAACCTGCATGGAACAGGCTCTCTCTCCCTCCGTCAGCCACAAAGTCTCCAGGCGGTGAGGTGGAGGAAGTCCAGGTCGGGGTGCAACAATCTCCCATGGTCCTGGGAGATCAGGTCGCACCGTCTGGGTAGCGGAATCGGTTCGGTGATGGAGAGGTTGAGCAGCATGCTGTACCAATGCTGCCTCGGCCACGCTGGGGCAATCAGGATAATGTCCGCCCTGTCCCTCTTGATTTTGAGGAGGACTTGGGGCAGGAGCGGGACAGGGGGAAAAGCATACATTAAATCCCCTGTCCAGGGAATCAAAAAGGCATCGGACAGAGAGCCCGGCTCACGACCCCTGAGCGAGCAAAACCTCGGGCATTTCCTGTTCTCCGCTGTAGCGAACAGGTCCAGACGGGGAGTACCCCACCGTTGGAAGAGGCAAGCCACTATGTCCTGGTGTAAGGACCATTCGTCGCGGGGAGAAAAAATCTGCTGAGGCGGTCTGCCTCGCTGTTCCATACCCCCGGGAGGTGAGAGGCAGATAAATGAAACCCGTGCCTCACCGCGAAGTCCCAGAGGTGAATGGCTTCCTGGCAGAGTGCCGAGGAACGTGCCCCCCCTTGCCTGTTCATGTAGAACATGGCTGCCGTATTGTCCGTAAGGACTC
Organism: Emydura macquarii macquarii; assembly: GCF_026122565.2. NCBI lineage: Eukaryota > Metazoa > Chordata > Testudines > Chelidae > Emydura > Emydura macquarii. Next base: position 11,671,669 of record NW_027133667.1, read on the forward strand.
GGACCACTCTGCCCCTGAGGAAGTGGAGGAAGGCCTTGCAGGCCAATCGGACCGCTCTGAGCTCGCGCACGTTGATGTGCAGAGCTCTCTCCTCCAGTGACCAAAGCCCTTGGGTGCCCTGATCGTGAGAAATGTGGGCTCCCCATCCCCGATCGGATGCGTCTGTGATGAGCGTCACAGATGGGATGAACTCTCTGAAGGGGACGCCCATCATCACTTCCCTCGGGTCCCTCCACCAATCGAGGGATGACAGCACCTGTGGGGGAACCAGGACCATTCTAGTTAGAGAATGCCGGTGTGGTACATACACCGAAGCCAGCCACGCCTGGAGAGGTCTAAGCCTCAATCGTGCCAGTCTCACCACATATGTAGAAGCCGCCATATGTCCCAACAGCTGCAGGCAGTGCCTGGCTGTCGTCATGGGGGACAAGTGGAGATCAGATATGATGGCTGCCATCGCCTCAAATCTTGCTTGAGGGAGGAAGGCCCTGGCTTGTACCGCATCTAGCCTGGCTCCAATAAACTCAATACATTGTACCGGAGTGAGTGTGGACTTTTGCTCATTGATAAGCAGCCCCAGTCTAGCGCACAATTCGCGTGTGAGGAACAGACTATGTCTCACATGGAAACTCGACCTCCCCCTGATTAACCAGTCATCCAGGTAGGGGAAGATTTGAACACCTTTACGGCGCAGGTGGGCTACCACCACAGCCATACACTTAGTAAAGACCCTAGGTGCTGAGGAGAGCCCAAAGGGTAGGGACCGAAACTGATAATGGCGTCCCGCTACCACAAACCTCAAGAACCGCCTATGGGCCGGTAATATTGAGATGTGAAAGTATGCATCCTTTAGGTCAAGGGCGGCATACCAATCCCCTGGGTCAAGGACCGGAATGATTGTGGCGAGGGAGACCATACGAAACTTAACCCGCCTAATATACCTATTTAGGCCACGGAGGTCCAGAATGGGCCTAAGGCCTCCCTTCGCCTTGGGGATTAAGAAATATTTAGAGTAAAAGCCCCTGCCCTCTTCGGCCAGTGGGACTTCCTCCACTGCCCCCAACGTGAGGAGCGACCCAATCTCCCGCACAAGGAGTTGAACCGAGGCCGGATCCCCAATGGGGGACAGCCGCAGAGGGTTGTTGGGGGAAAAGCTGTGAGCTGGAGGGAGTACCCCTTAGCAATCACCTCCAGGACCCACCGGTCCGTAGTGATGGCTTCCCAATCCGCAAGGAAAGGGCGAAGCCTATCTGCGAACGGCCGGCCAAGATCCCAGAGAGAAGGAAGAGTACCACCCTCCGGTTCTGGGTCAAAAACGTTTATTCGGATTACCCCCTTTCGAAGGCCCCTGCTGGCCCCCTGCAGAGGACCCTTGGCGGCCTCCTCTGCTGGGACCGCGGTAGCGCTCACGACCCCTCCTCTGCTGGGTGGGGCGAGGAGCCGGCCTGGGCGGGGGTGGTGGTTGCCTCTGGGCTTGAGGTCTGGACTGCTGTTTGGAGGCCTGAGGGGTATACAACCCAAGTGACTTCAGGGTGGCCCGAGAGTCCTTGAGTGCGTGGAGTTTGTCGTCTGTCTTCTCCGAGAACAGACCCAGGCCATCAAACGGTAAGTCCTGAATGGCCTGCTGTACCTCCTGGGTGAGGCCAGAAGCCTGAAGCCATGAACAGCGGCGCATCACTATCGCCGAGGCCATAGCCCTGCTGGCTGTGTCCGCCGCGTCACTAGCCGACTGCAGCGCAGCGGTGGCCACAGCAGCCCTTTCCTGGAGGATAGTGGAAAAGTCTGCCTCCTGGTCCGGGGGCAGCTGGGAGGCAAACCTCTGCATAGAGGCCCACAAGTTTTTATTATATTTCCCAAACAGGGCCTGATGGTTCGCTACTCTAAACTGCAGCGCTGCAGTAGAGTAAACCTTCCTCCCAAATAAGTCCATCTTGCGACCCTCCTTGTCCTTGGGCGTGTTACCCTGGTTCCCCTGGCGGTCCCTCTGGTTGGCCGCATCGACCACCAGGGAGCAAGGTGCCGGGTGGTTGTAAAGGAACTCAAATGGTTCCTTGGGGACATAATACTTGCGTTCCACCCCCTTGGACGTAGAGGGCAGAGAGGACGTGGTCTGCCAGAGCTTCCTGGCTATCTTCATGACATTGTCATGTACTGGCAAGGTGGCCCGTGAGGGTCCCAGAGAGCTCGAGGGCCCAAAAAGGGGGTCCTCCTCCTCGGACATGAGCTTAAACTCCATGCCTAAGTTTTCAGCCGCTCTCTTTAGGAGGTCTTGATGAGCCCTAAAGTCAAACAGGGGCCCCTTACGATCCCTGGCTGCTGCCTCATCAGGCGATGAGGAGGAAGAGAAGGGTAGGGGCGCAGTGGAGGGTCCCTCCCCTGGGTCCGAATCCTCCGACCCTTGCTCCTGAACCTTAGGTGCGGGAGGTACGGGGGGAGCCACCGCCGACTGCAGCGACACTGAGCCCTGGGGCATAGTGGCATTCCAAGGCCCCCAGTACGGCCACTGCCAAGGCCCTTGGGTCCATCCTGGGGCCTGCAGGGAAGGCTGCTGCAGCTGCACAGCCTTCCTGTCCCCCGAGCCCGCCGTGCGTCGTCTATGTCGCCGACGCGTGGAGCGGTCGGGCGAGGACGACGCGGACCGGTGCCGACGTCGGCGGTGCCGGCGATACGAGGAAGTCGAGGATGATGACGACGACGTAGCCGACCGGCCTCTGCGGTGAGAGGACTTGCGGTACCGCTTCCCTCCCCGGGACCGAGAGCGGTACCGATGACGGCGACGTAGAGGAGAGTCCCGTCGCCCCGATGTCGGCGTCGGGCCAACCGGTGCCGGGCCCATCATCGGTGCGGCCCCCATCGGTGCCGGGCCTAACGGTGCCTGGACCATCGGTGCCGGAGCCATCGGTGCCGGAGCCATCGGTGCCTCTGGGCCTTTCGAGACCGACGGTGACCGGGAGCGGTGCCGAGACGGGCTCCGTGCCGAAGAGTGCGAGCCCGAGTCTCGGTCCCTGCTGGCATTGGAGCTGGACACACGGCTCCGGCGACGGACTCGGGACCGCCCACGGTGCCGCGGTGCCGAGTCGCTCGACGACCTAGAGTCGGAGCTCGGAGGGGAGCCGACGCTCTCCACCCTCCGTGACCGTCTGGAAGGAGACTTGGATTGGGAACGTCTCCAACCACCGAGACCACCCAGCACGGGTTTGCCTCGAGACGCAGGTCCCTTGTCCCTCGGCCGAGGGGGGACGGAGGCATAGGCATGGCCATAAGGGCCCGTGCCGCGGTAAAACTCCGGCGTCGACGGCCCTTGCGGGTGCACTCCCCCACCCCCAGGAGTCGGGGGAGGCAACCCGCGCGGAGACCCCGGTGCCGGAGTAACCTCTACGGCCCGTGACTGGGGCGTCTCCGTGCTCCCGCCGCCCTGCGAGGGCCGGGGGGAGATCTCCGGTGCGGCCGAGGGCCGTGCCGACTTCTTGGGACCCTTGGAGGCCTTCTGCGGTGCCGAAAGCGGTGCCGGTGGGGGGCGCTCCGCACCGACGACACACTCGGTGCCGACGGAGACCGGGACGGTTCAGAGGCTGGACGGAGCGCCGACTCCATAAGTATTGCCTTTAGCCTCGCGTCCCTCTCCTTTTGGGTGCGAGGCTTAAAGGACTTGCAGATTCTGCACTTGTCTCGACGGTGTTCTTCCCCAAGGCACCGGAGACAACGGTCATGCGGGTCACTGATCGGAAAGGCTTTGGTGCACAAGACACAGTTCTTAAAGCCAGTGGAGCCCGGCATGACTCCAGAAGGAGGAACCCCGTCCGGGGTTCAGACTTAACACTAAACTAACTAACTCTATAAACACTATAAACAACAACTTTGAAAAACAGTCAAACAACTAGGGAATGAGCTACTTGCACGCAGCAAGAGGCGATAGTTCCAGCAACCGTCACAGGCGGAAAGAAGGAACTGGGGACCCGCGGTGCCAGCAGTGCCCTTTATACCGCGATATGAGCGCGGCACTCCAGGGGGCGCCTGAGCTGGCCATGCGGGGCTTGCTAGGGAAAAAGTTCCGGGAATCTGTGCACGGGGCGCGCACACACCTACATTGGAATGCATATGAGCAATCACTCGAAGATAGAAATGAACTTGAAGACAGACTCCAGCACTTGCCTATTGTGTAGGTGTCAGTCACAGCTCCACAGTTAAGCTAAAAGTAGATTTCCATTTTGCACCTGAAGTAGGAATTTAGCTTCTTTGTTATATATGAAAAACAAAACGTATTCTTCCCAAACTTATAACATTTACTTTTTGAGCACAAAATTAATTTTCTAGGAATTTAGAAATAAATCTGTTATTTGGTTTATGAGTTAAAATTAATTTTAAAAGGATCATTTAAGAAATGTAACACCTGTCAGTCTTTTGTCCTAAATGGTGTTAGCAGATTAAAAAGACCCTTCAAAATTCCATATAATTAAAATTCATTAAAATTCTATGCATAGGCTATATTTGTAGATGTTAAGTTGGAATAAGCCAAGGTTATTGATTATTCTACTCTGGAGTAATGAACATAATTTTTAAAGACAAGTTAATCGTAATCATAATTGTATGATTAAGGCATGATGTGACTAAAAGATAGAGTTAAAGCTGTTTAAGTGCCTTTAATGTATTTCCATATGTTAACATGTCTGGATTTTTTTTTAAGTGTGTAACCTTAACTCTGAACTGCCTGGGTTTGTAATGCTTTTTTCTGGGATAATTACAACATCCCTGCAATGTTTTTTCTCTGAAGTTTACTAAGACATATTCTCAACCCTATTTATTTTTTCCTTCAAAATTATATTTTATATATATAAGGCTCCTTTGAAAATACCAGCCTAAGAGATTTAGGTGCACAAATACCACGGAATTTCACCAGGAGTTGGGTGCTTAACCACTTCAGGCCCTTCTGAAAATCCGTATGAAATGTGCTCTGGCAAGAAAAAAAAAAAAACCTGGTTGCCATTGGGACCATGCTTAACTATAAAAAAGTTACACGAGAGGGACTGGCTGGCACTGGAAACTAGTAATGGAACAGGATATGGAGCTTTAGATCACTAGGTTACGAGTTTAAATTGGCTAATTAGGACAAAACCATTAAGCTTCTGATAGCCATCTGGTGGCCTGTGTGAAAGAAGTTGGGCTCATGCCAGTTCCTAATACACAGGTATCCACACAACAGGCACCATTGTTGGCAGTCTCAGAGGGTATGTCCACACTGCAATTTTATACTCCAACAGCTGACATGAGCCACCCATGGGTGTTTTGTTGCAGCACAGACATACCCAGAGAGGCAGAGGACAGCAACCTGAACTACGCTATAGAACAGAGGACATCTGGCATTCTTAAAAGGTAAATGACCCTTCTTAGCAAGGACTGAGAAGCATGGGCAAGGTATCTGATCCATGAATGGAAGGTGTTAGTGTCCAGGGAGTGTCAATCCAGCACCTCTCACCAGCACTAGAAGTTGACTTAAATACTTAAAGAGTTACACTGAGTTATTTTATAAGGAAAAACATTTCTTCTATACAAAGTGAGCTCTCCCTAACCAGCCAGTGGCATATTTCTGTGACATACAGACACAAAGAATTGGCTCCTGGAGAGCTTTATCAGTCCTGTGACTAGTCCAAAACAAGTCAACAGCAGACAGAGATAGAGCCAAACCCTCTTCTGAAAACATCAACCCCCAGAGTTATCTTCCTGACACAGAGAGCTTTGTGTTCCTCCAAACAAGGAGCTTTCCAACATGAAGGGAAGGAGGCAAAGCAACAAGATGCAAAGAAGCAGATGTTTTGAGTGTGCTGATGTGACCAAGTGCACGCCTGTATTCACACCCTATGCACCACTGTCATAATCTTTGTATAAAATATGCCTTGTAAAGTATTATTTGAAAACCAATAATTTGCTGGTCAATAATATCATGGCAAAATGTGTGTAGCAACATTAGATGTAAAGTTATGAACCTAAGCTGAAATCATTACTGAAATATGTTTACCAGACAAGTCTGGGAAGGAGGTAAACCTGTTTCTCAAAGACAAAGGACAAGATGACACCTCTAGCCAAGTGTCACCAAAGTTAATTGCCAGTCACCGGTCAAGTGGCCATTCTTTAGCATCAAAGGGGACCACAAACAGATTGAGCTGCACTTTAGCCAACAACTCCTCGAAACCTCTTTCACCATGTGGACTCCACATCTCCGTCCTCACAGTAGGAAGGAACTTTATCTATGGTAACCCTCAGGAAAATGCATTTCAAAGGGTGACTGGACTACAAAAGTGAGGGAGAAAAACACCCCAGGAATTCTCTCTCTCTCACCAAAGTCAACAAAGGAAATAGCTTTTGCACTTTGGGAAGGGTTCTGACCTGAGAATTTGGTTAGCCCTGTTGCTGGGAACATGTGGTAAGGGATTTTGTCCTCAATCATGTCTAGTTTAAGTTTTAATTACTAGAAATCGTTTTATCTTTATTTCTCTTGTAACCATTTCTGACTTTAATGTCTTATACTGTAATAACTTAAAATCTCTTTTTGTAGTTAAATAAACTTGTTTTATTCTTTAATCAAAACCAATCAAGTGTTGTGGTTAAACGGAACTATTTGGTAATTGCAATTAAAGTAGCAAACTGTTGTATACTGACCCCATATAGGGGAAGCGGACATCTAATATCTGAATTGTCCAGCAGAGTGCTGGATAGTGCAGAACATATGTTTTTGTGAAAATTCAGGACTGGGAGTGGGTTGAGGTCACCCTGCAAGGCTGGGCTGGGGTCAGGACTGGGAGTGGGTTGGGGTCAACCAAGGCTGGTGGAAACCAGAGTGTGACTGGAGTGTTGCTGGCAGGCTACAGCTATACACAGACACTCAACTGTGACATGCATGCTGTTTGTCTGTGAAGGGCTATCACATTCCATGATGCAATCTGGACTAGTGAGGGGTTGTGTCACCACCAGCCCTGCAATCTGGGGTGCCTCACAATGCTCTATTGCTGTAGCTCCTAACCTGGGCCCCCTCACAGAAGGCTGCAGCCCATTTCTAGCACCAGCCAGCAGATAACTCTTTGCACATTACTGTTCCCCAAGAATGCTAGAATGCAATGAAGGGAATAAGCTATTTCCACAGTCACAACTAGGAAGATGCTAGATTTTTACACCTCATTGTTATTATCAGAGCCAGCTTCCTTTCTCATTTAGTAAACTGGCTGAAGAGATTAGTCTTTACCAGGTACAAATTTGCTTTAGGGTTTCCGGTGTCTGCCTCTTCACTCACATTCCAAATTAAACTGTTTTAATAAGGCTTGTGACTTGTTCTGATGAGGCTTCATCTAAGTAATAACATGACTGCTGTCTGTCAACATGTTTTTTTTAATTCCATATTAACACCAAAAAGTAGCCCATGGAGTAGGTGGATACAGTGGAAAAGGAGTAGCAGCAGGATGGGGCAGTTATGGTCCAGTGAACTGAACATAGGACCAGATTTCAGTAGACGTCCATCTATTTCCAAGGGCCAGCGTGTATCAACTTGGCCAAGTCACAGAGATGCAGAGCAGTTCAGAGTCACATCAAAGGCTCTTAAAGTAAACCGCCATGGAATAAGAATAAAGATCCTCTCATGGATTAGTAGCTGGTTTAAAGATAGGAAACAAATGGTAGGAATAAATTATCAGTTTTCACAGTGAAAAAGAGGTAAATAGCAGGTCCCCCAAGGATCTGTAGTGGGACCAGTGCTCTTCAACATATTCATAAAAGTGATCTGGAAAAGGGGGTAAACAGGGAGGTGGCAAACTTTACAGACTGTATGAATTACTCAAGATAGTGAAGTCCAAAGCTGTCTGAGAAGAGTTATAAAAGGATCTCACAAAACTGGGTGACTGGGCAATAAAATGACAGACAAAATTCAGTGTTGATAAGTGCAGAGTAATGCATATTGGAAAATATAATCCCAACTATACACAAAATAATAGGGTCTATATTAACTGTTACCACTCAAGAAACAATCTTGGAGTCATCATGGATAGTTCTCTGAAAACATCTGATAAACATGCAGCAGCAGTCAAAACACTAACAGAATATTAGGAACTATTAGAAAAGGGATGGATAGTAAGACAGAAAATATCATAATGGCACTATATAAATTCATGGTATGTCCACATCTTGAATACTGCATGCAGTTCTGATTGCTTCATCTCAAAAAAGATACATTAGAATTGCAAAAGATACAGAGAACAGCAACAAAAATGATTAGGAGTATGGAACAGCTTCCATATGAGGAGAGATTAAAAAGACTAGAGCTGTTCATTTTAGAAAAGAGATGACGGGGGGAGGGGGGGGGGGGAGAAGGGAGGGTGTTTGGGTGAATGTGAAAGAGTCTATAAAATCATGTATGGTGTGGAGAAAGTGAATACCAAAGTGTTATTTACCCCTTCACACAAGACAAGAATCAAGGGTCACCCAATGATAAAGAGGTAATTTTTTACACAATGCAGAGTCAGCCTGTGGAACTCATTGCCAGGGTATGTTGTAGAAGACAAAAGCATAAATGGGTTTAAAAGAGAACTAGATAAATTCATGGATGATAGGTCCATCAATTGCTATTAGCCAAGATGATCAGGGATGACATCTCATGTTCTGGTTGTCCCTAAATCTGCCAGAAGCTGGGACTGGATGATAGGGAATGGATCACTTGATAACTACTTTGTTCTGTTCATTCCCTCTAAAGCATCTGGCACTAACCACCATGGGAAGACAGGATACTGGGCTAGATGGACCGTTGGTCTGACCCAGCATGGCCATTTTTATATTCTTAGTTACATTTTCTTATCTGTGGAATGGACAGAGATACCTCATTTTATAAAGCACTTTGAATTCCTATAACGAAAATCACTATTTAAGTGCAATATTTTAAATTGTATGATCAATTGAACTCTATAAACGGACATTCTTTTTCCTCCAAAGTACAGTGAACTTCAGTAGAGATGTCATGTAGACCTTTCAAAGTGCCTCTTAGAACTGGGATGTTGCCCTGATGATATCTAAAATACCTTTTCTTAAAAAACTCAAACTCCATTTTTCTGCTCCCCTGATGTTTATAAGTGTCTTTTCAGCATAGGGAAAAATGGCTATACAAGGGAACAGTGGAACTGACTATACTGAAAGTACTGTCAAATGCACAATAATTTCCACCCCACTATCAACCTCAGCCTGGACCAGTCCACACAAAAAATCCACTTCCTGGACACTACAATACAAATAAATGATGGTCACATTAACACCACCCTATACCGAAAACCAACTGACCGCAATACATATGTTCATGCCTCCAGCTTCCACCCTAGACACATTACACGATCCATTGTCTACAGCCAAGCCTTAAGAAACAACCGGATTTGCTCCGATCCCTCAGACAGAGACAAACACCTACAGGATCTCCATAAAACATTCTTAAAACTACAATACCCACCTGGAGAGGTGAAGAAACAAATTGACAGAGCTAGACAGGTACCAAGAAATCACTTACTATAGGACAGACCCAACAAAAAAACCAACAGAATACCACTGGCCATCACCTACAGTCCCCAGTTAAAATCTCTCCAACACATCATTAAGGATCTACAACCTATCTTAGCAGATGATCCCTCACTCGCTCAAGCTGTGGAGGCAGACCTATCCTGGCTTAGAGACAGCCCCCCAATCTGAAGCAAATACTCACCACCAACCATACACCCTACAAGAAGGCCAATCCAGGAACCTATCCCTGCAACAAACCCCGTTGCCAGCTCTGCCCACACATTGACTCTAGTGACACCATCACTGGTCCTAACCACATCAGACACACCATAATGGGCTCATTCACCTGCACATCTACTAATGTAATATAATACCACCATGTGCCAACAATGCCCCTCTGCCATGTACATTGGCCAAACTGGACTGCCACTACGCAAAAGAATAAATGGACACAAATCAGACAAAAAATAACAACATCCATAAACCAGTCGGAGAACATTTCAATCTCACAGGACACTCTGTCACTGACTTGAAAGTTGCTATACTCCTACAAAAAAACTTCAGAAACAGACTTCAAAGAGAAACTGCTGAGCTTGAAATCATCTGCAAACCTGACACAATCAAATTGGGTCTGAATCAGGACTTGGAATGGTTATCTCATTACAAGAAGTAATTGCCACTGATCACACATTCTCACCTCCTAATCAATGGTTGTGAATAGGCCTCAACTACTCTAATTTAATGGATTTTGCTTTCATCCACCTTCCCCATTGTTGTTACTTCACTTGGATATGTATATATATGCCTCCTATGTGATTTCTATTCCTTACATCTGACGAAGTGGGTTACAGCCCACGAAAGCTTATGCCTGCAGAAGTTAAATTTGTTAGTCTTTAAAGTGCTACAGAACTCTCGTTGTTTAAACTGAAAAAGAGAAATTTCACTAGCTGTCTGTTAATGTAGTCTTAGGCTTTCCTGGTAACTGTAGTGGGTATAGCATTTTCAGACACAAGAGATTTTAAAATCAATGCACCAAATGTGTTATCTAGCAGCTCTGTGGTCTTAGGGAACCAGGACGCAAAACCCAGACTCTCTCTGGCTCACCTGAGACCCCTCCCCTGCCCCCCAGCCCCTGCTTGAACCAGAAACCAAAGGCTGCTTGAACTAGAAACCAAAGGCATCTCAATATGAAAAGGCAGTGGACACAACTAAAACCCTCCCACCAAGGGTGATACAACTCCCCATGCCTCATCTACATCAAAGATGTAAAAAGGAGGCATCTCAATTAGCACATCACTGGAGAACAGAAGCTTCATCTACATCAAAGATGGAACACACACTGAACTCTGGGACTGGTAAAGCAGGGACCGCACTGAACTCTGGGATTGCCAAAGCAGGGACGCACTGCATGATGGGAGATCTCTGCTCTTGATGTAAATAAACTCACACCTGTGCACATCCAGCTCCGCAGTTATCAGACCATTCTAGTTATTGATATGCAAAACACTGAATCCTGGTTGCATTGTGAGCTCTCTCAAAGAACATTGTCCATAGCCAGGAATGATCAGCTCCTTTTGTCCAGACATTGTTTATCCATAAACAAACCTGGTGTCTACAAAATACCCCTATCAAATTTCAAATCCCTGTTCTGATGCTTGGATACAAAATGATGCATCAGTTCCACTGGAACTTCCCCTCTTCCTGACTGATCGTGCTGGGGACTCTGCCTGACTCAAGCGCTCCAGACCCTAAGCTGACCAGCCTGTCTCCTGAGAACTGCTGAGCTGCATGGAGTGGTGAGACCCCCCCCCATTTCCCCTTCCCCCAACACTCTCTCTCTCTCTCTCTCTCTCAGTCCAGGTATAACTTTCTACTTTTGTAATCAAACCTGGGATAGCTTTCTCCAATACCCCAACTGTAATTGTGTAGTATTATAAGCATTTGATTGTTTTTCTCTCCTTGTATGGTATTATTATTAGTATCATAAGTTTTATATACCTAGCAACAAAATAACTGTTAATATCAAGCTGGTTGCCACTCTCTCTCTCCAAACTTTATTTTACTCCTTTGTGTTCTTGGTCTCTATATTACTCTGCAGCCATGATTCATTACCTAAGCCAAAGATCTCTGGAGTCCCCAAAAATCCTATGGGGTTTGCTCATCAAGGGGGTTACTGCTAAAACAATTGTGGTGTAAAGGGGCATATGAAGGGGACAGCTGAAAAGTGATGCTCTGCCTAGCCTATGGAGTCCAGGGGCAAATAAGGGGGGGGGGGGAGGAGCCAAAGAGTGCTGTTTGGACCTAGCCTGCTCAAGAAGTGTGCTCTATTTTGGTGCGTTGCAAAGGGGCATATACGGGTGGCCACTGAAAGTGTGGTGTCACCCAGCCTGCTGAGTTCAGGGACACATAAGGGATCAGCTGAGAGTGCTGATAGCCCAGTCCACTCAGATGCACTTGGTTAATCTGGAGTGTGTGTGTATGTGTGTGTGTCTGTCTGTCTATGGGGGGTTTATTTGAATCTGGTGCTGGAGGAACCCAGCCCTGGAAACCTTAGGACCTGCAGCATAGCTCCATTGGGAGGGGGCTTGTAACCATATGAACACACAAGTAACACAAGCAGTACATTAGTAGAATCACACCCCTAGAATCACACGAAGGTAACCCTAATCACACCCCTAGAATCACACACTCCTTCCAGGAAGGTAACCCTAATAAATGAGCATAACCCAAGGTGAAGGGCAAATCTGGTAACAAATGCCAAAAACCAATGCACTCTCACCCACAAGATACATGTAGGGCAGATTAAACCTACACACATTCCATTCTGGGAAGGAATAAAACTCAACTACAACTTTAGACTCTATTAAAATGGCAAGACACATACAGTTATAAACCCAGCAAGAAATGGATAAGGGCAAAAGGCAAGATTTGATACTCTGAATTCAAACTTGGAGCACTGAACTGTGGTACTCTAGGCTTGAAAGTAAAGACTGTAGGAAACAAGGGTATTGAGTGTTTCAGACAATTATGCATGTTTCTAAAGTATGTGCATTCTTTAAATGGCCATTAAAGGATACTACTGCTGTAAATAAAAAGTAGCAGGTTGTTTATCTGCCTGCAACAAAAGCTGTCCTTAAAGGCAAAGGTACACAATATAAAGTTCTACACCAAGGGCGACATCCCACTAGGGACCAATTAAATTTAATGTTCAAAGATTTGTATGTAAACTTGCTCCTTGTAAAGTGTTTGGGTGGAGGTGAGAGAACCAGAGTTAGAGGCCTTCTCTCAAGAAGTTTTCATTATCATGGAACTGTAAGGCAGAAGGGATTATCACAGGACCTATCAGATCTGTTTCCGAAGAGTTAATCACAAAACTGAAGGGCTGAGTTTCTGCGGGTCTAGAAGTTCTCATTCCTCATGGGAAAAATACTTCAAGAATCACTTCTTAAAATCTCAGTTGCTAACCTTCTACTATTCTGTTACCTACTCCCACATGCCCCCCCTACTACAGGCACTGTGCAGCCTATTTCTGTTTTGTTTGCCCACGTCATAGGCATGGCATTTGTGGGCATAAAGTGAGCTGTTCTAATTTCTCCCTGTGGAAAAGCTGCTATTCTCTTGGAAGGAAACTGTTTAGTCATTTTAAAGGCTAGTTAGTGGGTTTTTCACTTAGCCATCACATTAACAACCATGTAAAGGCCTTTTGTAGTTTAAAATGCACAAATAGATTTTCTACTGTAAACTTAATTTGGCACTTAACTGGGATAATGTTTTGGGTTTTCTGACCATATGTTTCCCTTTCTAGTTGAAGGCAGGATCTGTGGCTCCATGGCTGCCAACAGCAGAGAGCACAGGAAGCTCACAGACACAGAGTTCTCACTGACTATGAGGATGGCTGCAGGGGAGTGTCTGAATTCAGTTGCTTTCAGAAAGGCTACTTGAAGAGACAGACCCTATATGAATTGTGATAGTGCAGCCATGAATTGAACCTGATCCTCCTACATGAAGCAGAGAATGCCCTTTTTAATTTATTGACTCTTGTTGCCGACACTACTATCAAGAGTCAGTACCTCCTTATGAAGCAGAAGTATGATATTCCCTTACAGGCTTGTCTCCTGGGTTCATTATGCAGGTGCTGGGTGATGTTAGTGGCCTGTGATATACAGGAAATCAGACTAGATCACTGACTATTCTCCCAACACAAGGCTCTAAGTCAGACCAGGCTATGGAATACAATGAGGGAAAATAATGACACCAGAAAGAAAAGGAGCAAACTCTTGCTAGCAGTACCAGAAGCAGGAGTTGACATTAACAGAGGTCTCTGTCTTCAGTATCCCGATCAGCACCTAGAGAGACAGATACCCCCATATAAACCTTAAGACCCACCTTCCACTTTTGAAACTCCGAAAAGAATACAGCCAGTCTATTCAGACCTGCAGTCTCAATCTACATTCTTATCCAAGCTCAATCGTATTGTTTCCTTGCACTTCCCCATAGGACAGTCTGTATTCATCTGTTGTCCTGTGTCTTATACTCAGTTTGAAAGCTCTTTGGGGCAGGCACATTCTTTGTGTTCTGTTTGTACAACCCCTAGCACAATGCAGTCCTGGTCCATGACTGGAGCTTTTAGGCACTACAATAATACAAATAATAAATAATGGGAAGTATGAGGGAGAAAATTCATAGCAGCTGGGACACTCAATTCTTGCTCCTTTTATGCTACTCCTTACCTGCAAAGCAATCCACAGACCGCGCCTTCTACTAGGAAGTCAAGGCAGGGTCTGAAAACCCAAGATGGGATCTCAAGTTTGAGTAACACACTCATTGGATCAGTATTGTAGCTTCAAAAAAATCAGGCAGATCATGGAAATAAGGGGGAGGAGAAAGGGAATATCCCTATGTTTATTTAAAAAAAAAAAAAAAAAAAAAAAAAAGGAAAAGCTTTCATCCCAATGAAAAACATTTCTTTCAGCTGGTATACCATGATATCCCTCTCACTCATACCACACTCCTAAATGGAATTAAAAGTTAATGTGACTCTTTTTCTTCTGACTTCTCTTTTCAGATATCAAACACCAATGTCAGTGTTCATCCAGGAATAATTAATTAATTATCTGTTGCTGCAGAACCAGCAGAGGGAGCTTCTACTTTAAAAGAACTTATTTCTCAGGAAATCAGGATTTTAAAACAGATTTGGAATTTAGATGGTTTCAAACTAGATTATTGAAAAGCGAAGGCACGTCAAGTTTGAGAGGAAATAAATTATCAGAAAAGAGAGAAGCCATGTAAGAAAAAGTTTCATAGTTCCTTTTCTGAGGTCAATAATGCTGCCTCCATTTTTTTTATTTGTTACTCATATTAAAGCCAATGACTTGGACAATTTTGCATTGATACTCTGTATTAATATGCCAGACAGAGGCTGGAATAGTTCTGTTATTTTCCTTATGTTAGCCCTAACAGACTCGACTCTGTATGAAGTCAATCAGTTTAAAAACAAGGAAAAGTTCTTTAAAATGCAGCATATAATTAACTTGTGGAACTCATTGCCACAGGATACTCTTGAGCCAAATAGCTCACTATGACTAAAGAAACAGGAAGAGACACTCTTAAAAAATTCATCTGCAGTTAATTTAGCCAGGGTAAAGTTATGAGAGTTACCATACCTCATGCTTCAAGGAACATTAGGATCAGGGGGAAAAACTGTCCCTTTTAGTGTTGTTAGAACAATTGGCTAGGTTCACCTGTGTGTGGGAAGGATCCTCATAGTTGCAGACTGAATACTGCTATACACAGACAGTAAACAGGAGCATTGACCTCTTACGCCTTGTAGAGAAGACAAGCATGTATATGTTGACCCCATACTGTGACACTGGTAAATCAGGTGCCAACTCTTTCCAAGTCTGTAAGTGCTAGCTGAGCACTGACAAATTCATAGTTGGAAATCAGACTAGTTCATCAGTACATTAGTACTGTTCAAGATAGGTGTTAAACTTTTGTAAGGTGTTTACTATTTAGACTCTATAAAATGCTTGTAGGATGCTGCATGTATTGATCTCACTTGTATTCTCTATAGCCCATGGTATAAAGTTATATTTGCGTTTGCATTGTAAACCTCTGTAATGGTGTAACTCACCAAACAAGAAAAGAAGAATTGATTAAGGTAAAGTAAAACTTGTCCATAATCCATTGAAGGCAAATGATATATTGTGTGTGTAGCATCGAAGGATGAGTTGTTGATTGCATTCCTAACTCCTTCCAGGAAGGAGAGACCTATGTATGAACTTTTCCCATCACTTTGAACTCTGGAGTGGAGGAGATAAAAATCCCTGACAACGAAAAACTGAATCTTTCCTGATATCTGGACTCTGAGGGCCAAAGATTACTAAACGTAAGCAAAGAGATCCCCAACTGCTTGGAATGGGTTAGCCTTGAAAGACATTCTGAACTAACGGATTACCACAACTCTGTCACCTTTTGAATTATGGGCTGAAACTCCATGGAAAGAACCTGTGACAGATTTAAATGGAATTTCTATTGGCCTCATGTGTTTGAGACAGTAAAGAATTACTGTAAGAGATGTTTGACTTATGTCACAGTGTAAGAGATTAAAAGGACCCTGCAAAGCGCTGTTGCAACCTCTGCCCATCATTAAATCGGTGTTTGTGAGACATTGTGGGACCCCTCACTAAACCTTACAGCAGTGGAAAGAAATATATACTTGCTGTGGTGGATTCTGCCATCAGGGACCCTGAAGCCACTAGCCAATATTGAAGCGGAGATTGTGGCTACAGCTTTATTTGCCATTTTTAACAGAGTAGTTTTCTCAGAAAAATCTAGTTAGACTGTGGTGCTAATTTCATGTTTGTAGTCTTTAAAAAGTTATGGGAGTTATGTGGAGTGAGGCACATAACAGCCACCCCCTACCATCGTGTAACTAATGGTCTGGTGGAGAGATTTAACGGAACTTTGAAAGCTATGTTGAAAATATATGTCACCAAGTGAGAGAACAACTGGGACGTGTTACTCCTTTATTTGATATTTTCATATAGAAGCATTCCCTAAGAATCTACTGGCTTTGCCTTGGATCCCATGTATGAGGGGCAGGTAAGAGGACCCCTAGATTTAATTCAAGGCTCTTGTGAGGATAGTACTGAGAAGATGACAACCTGTAGGGGAGTATATGTCCTTGTTTTAAAAAGAATGTATAGGCTATGGTGGATTTAGTGCAGCAAAACCTTGAAAGAAGTCAGGAAGCACAAAAGGCTTGGTGTGACAGGCACGCTGAATAAAGATCATTTGATATTGGTGATATGATGCTATTGCTGATCCCAGTGAGGAAAAACAAAAAACTGGGTTACTTACCAGTAACTGTTATTCTTCGAGATGTGTTGCTGAGGACTTTCTGAGGTGATAAAGTGAATGAAGTCACTTATAGTGTAAAAAAGACCCCTGGTAGGAAAGCTGTACAAACTGTACTTGTCAATAGTTTGAAAGCTTACCACAAACAGGAGATGGTAGTGAATGAATATGATTTGTTGTGCTGATGAGGGAGCCTTTACTGTCCCCTTAATTGATTTGACCAGGGAGAGTAAGGAAGAGATTCCTCTGGAAAGCACTGCGATATGGGAGGGTCTAAACCCCATCCAGAAGCAAGAAATGTTAGCCCTTTTAAAGCATCATAAACAGGTGTTTTCCAACAGGCCTGGTTTAACTGACATGCTTGTACTTTCCATTGAAACTACAGGGCCACCTCCTGCTCCCAGCAAATCATATTATCCTAAAGAAGAGATGCAGAAGCAAATTCAGGAGGATGTGGAAAGCATGCTGGAAATGGGGGTGATTAAGTCAAAAAGCCACGGGCATCTCCTATTGCGATGGTACCTAAAAAGGATAAAATCATGAAGTTGCATGTAGACTTTAGAAGGTTAAACACTATCACCCAACCCGACCTATACCCCACTCCCTGACTAGATGACCTACTGAATCTTTTGGGGGGCTGCGAAGTTCATAAGCAGTCTGGACTTAACTCTTGGGTATCGGCAAATTCCTTATATGCTGGTGCCCAGGAAAAATCTATTTTTATAGTGGAATCTGGCCTATATGAATTTAAGGTTATGCCTTTTGGATTAATTAATGCAGGGGCCACCTTCCATGAAGTGCTGCAGGGCCTAAATAGATGACTTGGTTATTTTCAATAGCTCCAGGCAAGACCACTTGAACCACATGGATTTGTGTTACAAAGGCTTAAGAAGCAATCTCACTGTTAAGGTCTCCAAATGCATGATGGGGGCTGCAAAGATATCTTATCTAGGACACAGAGTGGGCAGTGGGTTAGTTTGTCCTGACCCTTTAAAAGTAGAAACTATTCAGAGATGGCCTGCCCCACAAACTAATGAAGGATTCGGACCTGTTTCTTGGTCTGGCCAGCTATTACCGGAGGTTTGTGAAGGGGTTTAGTGACATTATGGTCCCCATAACAGACCTTATAAAAAAGGGGAAACTAGATGGGGTGATATGGACAGAGGCCTGTAACTAAAGCTTTCAGAACATAAAAGAGCCTGTTTTGGTCAGCCCTGATTTTAGCAAGGAATTTGTGCCATGTACTGATGCTTTGAACGTTGGGTTAAGTGCCGTACTAATGCAGGATGGGGCAGAAAACAAGAGGAATCCCATTGCCTTCTTGAGTAAAAAATGACATCCCCTCCTCCCAACAAGACTATGCTGTCATCGAGCAGGAATGCTATGCCATTGTTAAATTTTATTTGTGTAAAATAAAATATTTGTGTAAAAAAATAAAAATAAAATAAAAAGGCTCAGGTTTTGACAGATCATTTCTCTCTAATATGGTCACACTGAATAAAGTCTAGCTCTACAGGAATTTGACATGGAAATAATTCATATCAACAGGAAGAAAATGTAGTGGCTGATTCCTTATCAAGAATAGGTGGACCTAGGATGTATTCAGTAGTGTCAGTGACACGCCTTCCTACATGAGCTTTGCATTAGGGATGTCATGCTGGTAAACCAGCTGCCATCTGTTGCCAAGTCTGTAGGTGTCAGCTGATCACTGACCAATTCATGGCTGGAAACTAGACTAGCTCACCAATACCTTAGTTTTGTTCAAGACAGATGTTAAACTTGTAAGGATGTGCTGCTCATTGGTTAGACTCTTATGAAATGATTGTAGGATGCTGCATATACTGACCTCACTTATAATCTCTATAGCCTATAGTATAAAGTTATATTAAGTGTTTACACTGTAAACCTCGGTAATTGTGTAACTCAACAAACAAGAAAAGCAGCACCGATTAAGATAAAGCACTTGTCCATGGCCCATTGAAGACAAATGATTTATGTAGCAACAAAGGACAGGGGCTTTGTTGACTGCATGCCTAACTCCCTCCAAGAAGGAGAGACCTATATATGAACACATTCCTACAATTTGGATTCTAGATGGAGGGGATAAAAATCCCTGGCAAGGAAAAACTGGATCTCTTTCCTATTGTCTGGACTCTGAAGGGCAAAGATTCCTAAGCATAAGCAAAGAGAGCCCCATGTCCCTTGGTGTGGATTAACCCTGAAAGACATTCTGAACTGACAGATTACTATAACTCTGTCACCTTTTGAATCATGGACTGAAACTCATTTGTGTATATATGCTTGCTTGAACCTGTAAATAATTCATATTAACTAGGAAAAAGAAATATCTCCTTAGGTAAGTTTACTATAGGATTGGCTACCAGTGTTGTCTTCCGTGTGAGAGCTAAGGCAAATCGATCTGGGGTAAGTGACTGGTCTCTTGGGACAGAGAGCAACTGAATATTTTGTGATTTTTGGTGTAAATGACCATTTATCACTAAGTCCAACTTGCCAGGGTGGCAAGATAGATTGAAGAGCCCAAAAGGACTGTCTGTGACTCCATGGCAAGACTAGAGTGATCCAGGGGTTCATCTCTGTTACTGAGTTGGTGACATCAAATTATAGAACATACCACCAGTCTGGAGTAGCTGCCCTCCTTGACAAGTCTGCCCTGAAGCTGGCACTCACAGTCATAAGCCACTCCAAACAGCATGATGTATACCAGTTGTGAATAACTGTTCCAAATGTAGCCATGACTTAAATTCCTATGTTCTGTAAGTGTGCATTAATCCACTAGTTTCAATAATCCTGGGATTCTGAAGTGAGTCAGACAGGGGAATTTTTCTGTCTCCAGTACTTACTTTGGTGAAATACTTGAATGATACCATAATAAAAGGCTAGCCTCTAATACTTTGATGCAGGACTAATGTGTTCCATTGCAGATCTCAGAACAGTGTCAGCACTGCCTCTCCCAGGAGGAGGAGGGACTATATAACAAAGTACCTATCTACACCTAGGTATTTAAGGGTGTATGTATACTTACAGTTAATACATACTTTTACAATGTCATAATAACCCCAGTAACAATCCCATTTTAGTCAGTTTATGATGCTTTTTGGAATTTGTGCATGTATTATGTTGACAGAATCACAGAGTGCTTAGATAACTTATGGCAAGAATTTTCCCTTGTAGTCTTCCTGACAAAAATCAATTAAGAAGATACCGATTGTTCAAGCACCTGCTGCAATTTTTGTCAGGAAGGACCAGCTTGAGGAGTGAAAGACTTTGGGGGGGGGGAGGGGGGAAGAGAGTTTGGGAACTGTTTAAAGACAAAAATCCTGTCATTTTAAACAGAGACAGAATAATGGGACATCTTGCATCCATTTTTTAAAGACAATTTGTAATCACAACATGTTCTTTTCTCATATTTGTATTTTGGCTCCCATAAAGCAGTCCTCAGAAAAGAGCCACTAATCACCAGTCTAAAAGAGCACCAGAGACAGAGAGGGAGAGAGAAAGAGAGAATTGTATTCTCACTCTAAAAACCAGGAGTCAGGGCTTAGTGTACAGAGAACTTCCATTCCTTTACTACTGACAACTGAATTGTTACCCTGAGTCTCTATCTTTCCTTCTGTGGATTATTTCTCTCTAAAAATGTTTAAAGTGCTAACTGCTACTGTGTATAACACAAGGCAATAGACAAAATTTCATGACCAAACAGTCCCTCATTCACAGGCATGGCCTTAACAAAAGTTAAAATTGTGAACCAATAAATTCAATTTACACTGTCATGACACAAGCTGGAAAACACAAAGCTAGTGAAGGTGCAAAAGAGGGACTCAACAAAATTGCAGGTAGGCAAGCAAATACAAATATGTCAGAATGCAAGAGGAGGTTATGCTGTACTTGGAGATACAAATTTAATGCAAATACTTATCTTAACATAAAATCTCAAACTTTAAAGTGTCAACTATACAAGAGAATCAGAATATTCAAAATTACGGTTCCTGCACATTAGACTTCAGCACCTTAAAAAATTTATTGGACAGCCACTAATCAGAGACTAGTATGAAAGATGATGGAGGGTCCCCACCAACATGCTCTATGAACCATGCTTTGCTGAGAACACATCCCTAGCTGTTATATTCATGACCCTATCCCGGGGCTCTGGCTTTCAAATCAGCATCTGATAAATCTGGGTCTTCTCCTCACAACTGCTACAGCTGCTCCCAACACAGCCATGTTATTAGGGGAGGTGGTTACTTTACCCATCCCCCTCCTCATTTCCTGCCTTCTATGAGAGGATGTCTACCACTTTACCAGCCTGTTTTGTTATTTGTCCTCTTCCCAGTGGAATAGCTCCAGTGCCTGAATCAGCTGCTGCTGACAGCTTTCCCAAGCTGCAGCACAGTGCAATTGTGAATGGCTGCTCACCCAGTCCTAAACAATTGCAATGAAAAGAAAAAAAAGGTCTTGTCAGTTTCAGTCTATTGCTGCTTGGGAAAGGTAACAGCAGCAGGAAAAGGACTGGAATTGTTCATCTGTACTCATGAAACCTGTGCCACATTGGGTCACATTAAATTTTAAAAACAGGAAGGGCTTTTTTGTGTGTGTTTATTTAAAACTTAAATTTTGCAGACATTGAGTTTAGTGGATTTGTCACGGATAGTTTTTTATATTGATGTAGAAAATATTAACATATACATTACAAGGTATGTGCCAAGTGGCAGAATTATGATGATCCAATATACCCACCTCTCCATTTGTACATGCACACTGATCATTCCATCAGTTCACAAGACATTTCATACATATGCATGTATGCATGCTTGTATTTGTATAAAGCATTGACTGATATAATTGACAAGCCAGACTTACAAACTGGTAAACCTGTATTTGCTAAACAGGGGCAGCTGTGATCTGGTGGACTAAACACAGGGCTAGAAGTCAGGAGATCTAGATACTGTCCCCAGCTCTGTAATCAATTCACTCTGCAATCTTGGACAAATTGCATAACCTCTCTGGCTCAGTTACCCCATCTGTAAAATGGGGAGGAAATATTATTCCTCTTTGTAAAGTGTATGGGACATCTACGGATTAAAAGTGCAAAATATTATTAATCAATACTATCTGCATAACTGTTATGGCGATAGATGATCTATCAAACAACACAAAGAATATTTCCACCTATTAGAAAAGTAGATTTACTAGTATTAACAGAGTAACAATGTTCAAAATGGAGAGAACAAACACTGTAATGCTGCTCTGCAGGTCTAAACTAGAGAGCAAAGTACAGGGAATAGACAGAAAAGCAGCCATCAGTATCACTCTCCTACCTGACCCACCCTGGTGCTTGCACAAGCACTGCAAAATAGGTCTGAATCTTTTCCGTTCTTTCAAGTTTTATTTCCTTTAAACTTCTGTTTCAGGCTTTGTATATTTGATTAAAAATAGAGCTGGAACACTGGGAATTTTTTTGGCTTCAAAAACCAGGATAATCTGTACCAATACATACCACTACCAATGCAAAAACCACAAAGTAGACAAGCTCTTAGCTACTTTTCATATTTTACTTTACAAGTGTAAGAGGCTCAGCTCCAAGCTCTCTTCAGCACCGATACCCAGTCTGTCAAAAGTACAATGTGAGTTTCTTAATGAAGTACTACAAGTCACTGTCAGTCTATTGCTTTGTATTCAAGTTTATGAAGCATAGAGCCTGGATCACCTGTGTATGAAGGTACATCTTAGATCAGCACAGGGGTTTAGGAAGTCCATTTAGGGGAGACTGTGCAATGCTTGCATGTTAAAGGTTTCCTTTCTGGATCAGTACAAAAGCCACTCAGGGCATCAAGTAGGAAAAGTGTTTTCCAAATGATATATCAACATGTCCTATATGGTTTACCTCGAATGTAACACTAGTTGTTTGTACAACTGTTTGAATGGTTTAGCATTGTGCTGAATTTACTGGTCAATGTTTTACCATGCCACTTCTAACAATTAACAGGAAATTACAAGGATTTTCGTGAGTTTTAGAAGCCTCTGAAACTCTTTTATAATCAGTGAAGGCAGATAAAAAGAATTGCACTTTGTCAGGGAGTTTAGACTAAAATAATGTCCAAAGTTATTTTCTAGCATTGAAATGTTCCCTTGATTCAGTGTCTTAAAAACTACAACTTCACCACGCCTGTCTGAGTATTTCACCTACTCAGAGTGAGAAGACCTCAACCTGTACAGCAAATAAAGCTCATGTTAGTGCTGCCCTGCTGGCTCAGCAGTAGCAACTTAATTCTATCCCCAGAACCATGCTTGTTTCAGAATGCTGCCCAACCAAGCAAAAGGAAGATCACTTTTATCATGTGAAAAATACAGTAAAGCAGGAAAGGAATTTTGTTTTCTTATTTCTAGGAGGGTTTTTACAAACAATGGATAGCATAAAAATTTTAAAGGGATTGATTAGACAACAGTGCCCTGAAGCTAAAGAAACAGTGAGTTCCAGCAACAAGCAAGCACAGGGACACAGTGGATGGACAGATTTGTTCAGCAATGCAGACCCATTGTTTTATGTTGTTTTGTTTCTTTTAAAGGGACTGTCTGTTAGTTGCCAGGCAAATATTGCTGCAGATGCTTAGCAGATCTCTGACTTCACTCTATTTAGTGTTTTGGTTTGGATTTTTAAAATAAAATTAGGCAATTCATTTCCCATTAGATTCCCAATAGAGGTCCAGTTCAGGCATCTTTCAGAAGCCCAGGGAATTGGAACACTTACAAAGATACATGCAAAGGGAAGGTGACAAGAATTAGTTACGATGCAGTTGATCACAGAGTGAAAGGACTCTCTAAATGAAGGAGTGCAGCATTTAAAATGTTCTACATCAAGTCATCTGAGGTGTTATTTTTGTAAGCACCAATTCTATATAGGTGATTTAGCTAAGGAGGACACTTGAGATCAGGCAGCCCCAGATTTGCCATACTTCCTCCTCTCCAACCAATCCTTATATCTCCAAAAATCCTTGCTATTCTGCTGCTTTTACCTCTCTTGGTATAGTGCCATGTTCTGATTCTAGCATCAATGCCAGTTTGCTGTGATATATTGGCTCCATATAAACAAATATCATTATATATTCACCCAAATTCTCAGTAATCTCATAGCTGTCTAATGGATTTCCCTCCACCAGCACAACAATACATTATAAGTGCATCAATCACCCAGAAACGCTCAGTCTGCCAGGAGCAAAACGGGCAACATGTCTAATTCCTCTGCATTTGGCGGAACAGGATTTTCCCCCTGCATTGTGTGTGTTCCCTGCAGTGCTCAGAGCAGACACACCCTCAAAAGAGCTGCTGGGAGCTAGACCCTAAACTGAACACAGATTTGCACCCTCAATTTGGGGGGGGGGGGGGGGCGGGGGGGCGGCGGCGCAGGCGCATCTCTTACCTATTGGCCCTTGATCAGAAGGAGGGGCACAGTGACAAGTAGCCTTCGGCCCATGATATTTGGGTTCTGGGAAGAGAATAAGGGCTAGTCTACACTTAAAACTTATAGAGGCACAGCTGTATTGGTACAACTGTGCCGCTCTAAGAGTACTTGTGTAGCTACGTTATGTCGACCGAAGACAGTTCTCCCACTGCCATAATAAAAATGAGTGGTGGTAGCTATGCTGGTGAGAGTGTGTCTCCCACTGACAGTGCACTGTCCACACAAGTGCTTATGCTGGCAAAACTCATGTTGCTCAGGGGGGTGTTTTTTTCATATCCCTGAATGACAGAAGTTTTGCTGGCATAAGTGCTAGTGTAGAATAAGGCCTAAATTGAGTAAATAATGATTCAGAGAAGGAACGAGGATAAATGGAAATTTCATACTCAAAGAGCCCATTTGGCAACCTCAGCCCACCACTTGACTGTCTAACTTTAACCCCATGTGGTCAACACCAATTTTAGTCTAGGAGCTGGGAGGAGGGAATGTCTTATCCCAAACCCTGCCACGAATCTATAAACAATATCACCCCTGAATCAAACCACAATAATTTATA
This sequence comes from Emydura macquarii macquarii, assembly GCF_026122565.2. NCBI lineage: Eukaryota > Metazoa > Chordata > Testudines > Chelidae > Emydura > Emydura macquarii. The sequence goes on from NW_027133667.1 coordinate 11,696,577, forward strand.
CAGACTGATCAAGGGGAGGAAAACATTTCAGTGTCAAAACACTGGAACTGAACAGCAGTATAGTAAGGTACTGTCACCCATTAGTGCGTATTTCTCAACAGCCTGTAAGTAGTCACATTGATGCTTCACCGCCTAAAAATAACCAGCCTTGCCTGAACCCTGAATCACCTGCATTACCTAGGATTCTTTCCCTAACTGCTGATAAGCGTTTCCTTGGAAGAGGAAAGAAGCAGTTTTCTGCAGCACTTGAATGTTATCAGCTTATACAAAGCAAATGACTGCCAAACACTCCTCTTGGTGGAGGAGATTGCTGCACACAATGAGTTCTTCTCACAGACATGACCTTGTTCTCACAACCTAAACATTTTGCTGGAGTAAGGGAAAAGCCAGGGACATAATACTTGGCACTTGTATGGCACTTCACTGGGGGGATCTCAAAGCACATTACAAAGAGTGACAAACTATTTCCATTTTACATTTGGGGAACAAAGTTACAGAGAGATGAAGTGGTATCTAAGGTCACACAGTGGTGGATTCACAGATATGATCCAGGGTTTATTATTGACTCTCAGTTCTCCGCTCTGTTATACATGCTGCCTCCCTAAGAACAGTCTGCCTGCCCAACCAGCACGCCCTCATGTATAATGAGATTATGCAGTATGCTGTATAATTACCCACTTTGAATATGCCACATAATTGTGCTGCAGAATCAAAGTCTCTAACTCATACAATCGTAAAGGAACTTTCCAAACGTAAACCAAATATAAACTGATACACGCTGGCCTGAGTTTGCAGACAGGCTGTAACAAAAAGACCGAGAAATGTGAACCATGCCCATTTGTGTCAATGTAGTATTGAAAGGGACAATTTACATCCCACTTTGGTCTAAAAATTGCACCTGCTATTGTTACAAGTAATCAACAAGGCTATGTCTACACTACAGTCTTCTGCCAGCATAGCTATATTGGTCAGAGGTGTGATCCCAGACCAACACAACTATGCTGGCAGAAGTGCCTAGTTAGATGCAGCTGTACAAGCAAAGCTGCACTTTTACAATTATAGCTCATTTCATTTATGGGGGGTGCTTATAGTTGCGTGCACTCTAGGAGTGCTTTTGCTGGTATAAATATCCAGGTATTCTTATACTGGTAAAGCACGCCTAGTGTAGCCATATCCTAAGATTACTATGACTGTGTCTACACTAGGGAGACTATACCAGTACAGCTATGTTGGCATAGCTATGCCAGCACAACCCCATAGCATAGACACAGCCTACACCGATGGAGTGGGTATTTCCATTGGTGTAGGAACATCACCTCCCTGAACGATGGCAGCTATGTCAACGGAAGCATTCTTCCATTGACATAGCTGCATCTGCACTGGAGGTTAGGTCAACATAGCTATGCCAGTCAGGGGTATGTATTTTTCACACTCCTAACTGACATAGCTATGTCAACCTAACTCTTAAGTACAGGCCAAGCCTATGACTGAAGGATTCAATAAAATATTATTTTCAGTTTGTTGATTAAGTTAATTTCACAGCACTTGGTCTGCACTCATAAGTAAGGTAGACACATGTTGGTTATGGGATGTGAAAAAGCCACAACCCTGAGGTCATGGGGCACTACAGCAAAAGAGCAACGATGCTGCAGCTATGCCACTCTAGCAATGCTTCCTAGATCGACAGAGGGTTTTCCCCATTGATGTAGCAGCGGTAGCTAGGTTAAAAGAGGAATTTTTCCATCAATCTAGTTGCATTTACACTGGGGGCTAGGTCAATTGAACTACTGCACTCAGGGATGTTAATGTTTCACACCCTGAGTGACATAGCTAGGTAGATCTAAATTTTAAGTGTAGACCAGGCCTGACCAACATGTCTAACCCTCAGTGTATTCATACCTACGTTGATAAAAGATCACTTCCTTTGATGTAGCTACCATCATTTGGACAGGCAATATGAGTCTATACTACGGGATTATGGCCAGCACATCAATACCAGTATAATCTCAGCCTTTGTTTCTAGTCAATTTCAGTGTTTCCTCTTCAAGATCTACTTCTGCTGTGATGCCAGCAAGAAATCAGTGAACTACTGGTGGCTAAGCGTGCAGCGCCTCTCAGCTGATTTGGAATTAAGGACAGCAGGAAGACAGCAAATTGTTGTCAAGGTTTGCTAGTGAAAAATGAAGAACCCAACAGCAACCGCAAACAAAGTCACCACCACTCATCTCTATTCTCAAGAGCCTCAACAGCCATCTATGCCTTCCTGTGTGCCAATTGCTCCCTACTCTGGGGTCCAAACCATCTGCTTCCCTCACCTTGGATATGTGCTTTCAATACCAAAAATCTACAGCATACTGAAAATTTGGGAAAAGGGTAAAATAAATGTAGTTTAATAGCCAAATAAATAACAGAAGAGTTTCTGTAATGATTGAGCTGTACAGGACTAAGACACTAAAGGGGAGAGGACCTGGGGAGACAGCAGGGTTGCCAACGATCCGTAAATTTATGGACAGTCAAGTAAAAAAAATGTACAATTTTAACACTGTCAGTAAATCTGTAAATAATTGGAAACGTCCGTAAAATTAGGTAGAAATAAAACATATTGTATTTTCACATTGATTGTCGTCATTCAGAATCACTTCTTGTATCATAAAACTGCACTGATCATGACTATCAATTCCTATATTGCACACGCCCAATGAATCCAACTGATCAATTAACTGCAGCTAAAACAATTGCGTAATTCTAAATTCCTGTGTACAAAATATTGCAAGCGAGTACACACTTTTGTGACATTATTGTATTGTTTATGGTATTTTTAGTGAGGGCAGTAAAAAGTTTACCATGTCAGTAAAAAAAATAAATAAATAAATAAAATCAACTTCAGATCTTCATGTCAGTAAAAACTAAAATGCAAGGCTGGCAATCCTGGAAGGCAGTGCCACATACTTATGGGTGGCAGCTGCAATAATCAGATTTTAATGTTCTTCACTGGAACCAGGTTTTGTCCAGCATCATATGAATAATGACAAGAGGCAACATAGTTACCTTTGTACCATGACAAACCCAGAGACTTTGCATTCAGAGGCGTATCTGAAAGCAGTTATTCTGGAACTTTATACAGCACATCTACACTAGTGTCTCCCTCCCATTTAACCATTGCACTTCCTATTTGAGATTCCAAAAGCAGCAGCAGGAAAAATACACAGAACAGTTGAAAGGAAGGCTCTCACATCAGCATAACATCAACTTCAAAGCACATTCTGTTTTATCTATTACATTTGAGATTTTCCAGCCCGACACTGGACAGTGGGGGAAATTTCTGGATTTTTTTTTTTTTTTGGATGAAAGATGTGAGAGATTTACCTCCTCACTTTGTATGATGACCTTGTAGGACTGAAGGGTTAATTCCTTTCTTTGGACAGGGGACTGGGTGAGATGGTAGGCGTATCTGAGTTGGTATGAATAAACTACCAAAAGCTACATATGAAAACAGCTACCTGGGAGATAACAAATGACCAACGACTGACATTAACTTCTAACAACTGGCAATCAAGGGAAGAATCTGTAGAAGTAACGTGATAGACCAGTTGCACAGAGGTGTTAGAACATGGGGATAAGAACCAGGCTGACCAAAGTAGAGTGGGGGAAAAGATGAAATCTATGATACTCTGGACCAGACGGATAGATTATTATGACCAACATGGACCCTCATCCAAGTTTTGCTTTTCCATTCTAAGCAAAGAACCCTTAAATATTGTATTCCAGTTGATTAACAAAAGCAATCTTGTTTTCAAAAGGCTGTCCTGAATTGCAGCAAAACTGCTGGTTGCATCCCTTCCCAAGAGGATAAAGTCTGTAACATGAAATCAAGTTATTTTAGACTGACTAGAAGAGCCATGGAGAGAAACAAGTGCCAAAGCCAGTGACCTAGTCTCACGATACTGGGGCTGCAGAGCTCCCTCTTGCAAAAAAGTGGAGGCCTAGGGCCCTGCAGTTAAAGGAGTACCCTGCCAGAGAGAATATCCAAAGGTCAGCATGCCCTTGTAGCTCCATGACAGCCTCCGCTTCCTGGTTTGGACTGTGGGCTGCTCGGAGCTTCTCTGACCTGTAAAAGGGGGATAATACCCGCTTTCTCCCCCCTTTGTCTTGTCTATTTAGTTTGTAAGCTCTTCAGGGCAGGGACTGTCACTTACTTGTGTTTGTACAGCACCTAGCAGATCCTGGCTGGGGCTTCTAGGCACTTGTGATGGTACCCTGCAACCTTGCAGGCTCTCCTGCATTTTTACACACACAGGGGAAGAAACCTGGTGAAAGCCATGCTGCTAGAAAGGAGGTCCTGCCAGGCATCAAGCCAGGTATCACTGAGAGTCCTTCCCCACACACTCAGTGACACCAGCAGCCCTACTCTGCCTGGCCACTCTCCACACTCCTCACTCACACTACACTTTTCCCTGGTAGTGTCATTAGACTCATTTTATGAGGAATAAAAATACACACATCTGAAGACAGGTCTACAGGGAGGCAAACTGACCTTTCCTTGCTCAGTAAGTGGTGAGACTCAAGCACTCCATGCTTCTGAAAACTCCACTTACCCTTCCCTTGTCCCTCATTGCTCTATGTCAGAAGACAGCAAATCTAGCACAAATTTTATTTAAAATAGACTTGAGTAACCTCCCCATTTACACCATCTGCTTCTGTTCTGTTACAAGATAAATAAACTTCTTGGGAGGGGTGGGGGTAACCAGGGAGGGGAGATCAGTGAAAACATTCTGCCAGTTGGCTGCATAAAGCAAAAGTCCTAGCCAAACACCTGTCTCCATTGCTCACTGAACCGATCCAATGAAGATCCCCACCTATGCAAACTGAGCAGATGAGAATTCTCACCTCCTCTGCTTTCCCCCTGCAGTCACAAAACCATAGGCTGCAACAGCCGGATCAGATCCCTGATTAGATGAATAAAGGCTGTTCTACACCCAAAACTTACACCACTTTAACTAGAGTCAGTTTTTAAATTGATTAGAATGTGATCAATTGATTATCAAAGCTCTGAGGCTTTTTTCCTAGTTCACTGACCCGATGAAAGGAGATAGGAAAATTCACTACTGTTAGCACCAGGTACAACACAGAAGTGCTCCAGGTTTTACAATATCCATTTTCAGAGGACTTTAGGAGTGGCTGCACAAGTGCAGAACCTCCCACAGATAGACCTTGCCTACACTATACTTTTTTTTTTTTTAAATGAAGTCTCCAGTCATTCCCTTACAGTGAGCAAAACTCCACTGAGGATAGAAAAGGTGGATGTACCACTATAGATAGGTGACACCTGACATCTGGAACTGAACAGTTAGACATAGTGATAAAAATGGTGGTGTCGTATCTACATTCATGCTTCGATGGGAGATCCCCCCCCAAAAAAAAATTGTGTGGACAGAGCTTTAGGGTATGTCAGTGATCACTGTAACTTACATGTGAACAAGAAAAATAACTGTAAGCTTCAGTAATTAGTCATTTGGAAAGTTATGGGGGGGGGGGGAGGGAGTCAAAATACCGTAGAGCAGTGGTTATCAACCTTTTTTCATTTGTGGACCCCTAAAAAAATTTTGAACGGAGGTGTGGACCCCTTTGGAAATTTAAAATGGAGATATGGACCCCTTTGGAAATCTATTGTCTGTACATATAAGTGAAATCTGATCAGTCAGTTTTCAGTCTTCTATGGACCCCTTGACATAGTTCACAGACCCCCAGGTGTCCACGGACCAGAGGTTGAGAACCACTGATGCAGAGTTTCCTCAATTTACACCCACCCTAAGTACTTAGCAGTCACTTCAAAGCACAGCAGAATCAGAAGAACTATTTCAGAACAGCAGGACTAGCAGCAACACTACATACAGAACAATTTCTCTACTGGTCAGAAAGTTGATATAATAAGTGGATTATTTCCCACCTTTAATTAAGCTTCATCATTGTAATATTGATACCGGGGCACCAACAAAACTCACCCCACTCACTTTAAGTACTACTTTGTTGACTGAGACTTAAACAGTACGGACAGCGAAAAACTGAAGAAGGCAAAAATATATTATTTGTATTTCAGTAGCACTTCGGAACCCCAGTCATGGACAGAATTCCATTGTGTTGGGTGCTGTACAAAAACAGAACAACTTGATGGTCCCTGGCCCAAAGAGCTTATAATCTAAGCTTTTTTCATTTGCGGACTCCTAAAAAATTTCAAATGGAGGTGCAGACCTGTTTGGAAATATTAGACATAGCTGCAGACCCTCAGGGATCCACAGGCCAAAAAACACTGATCAAAGATAAGAAACAACAGATGGATACAAACAGAGAGGGGGAAGCACAAGGAAACAATGAGACAATATTGGTCAGCATGATAGGAAGCTGGTGTACTGAGACTACCGCCTAACCGCTGTTCAGGTTTTTACTTTAGACATCACAGCAAAGGAGTTTTGAAAAGGGATTTAGAAGAGGACAAAGAGGCTTTGTGGATGTTTAGGGGAGCTCCTCCCAAACATGAGGGGCAGCATAGGAGAAAGCATTAAATGGTCTTGTCTGAGAGGTTAACAAGTAGGTAATGGATTGCATCATGGGCTAACTGTAGGCACGAGTCAAATGCTCAGCAGTATATGAGAGATGATAGACAGGGTTGGGAAAGGCAGTGAAGGGCCTTGAAAATTACATAAGAACATAATGGCTGTACTGGGTCAGACCAATGGTTCATCTAACCCAGTATTCTATCTTCCAACAGTGACTGGGGCCAGGTACTTGGAATGAACAGATGGAATGAATAGAACAGGGTAATTATCAAGTATTCCATCCCTATTTGTCCATTCCCAGCTCCTGGCAGAGGTTTAGGGACACCTAGAGCATGGGGTTGCATCCCTGACATCTTGGCTAACAGCCATTTATGAATTATCTATGAATTTATCTAATTCTTTTTAAAATCAAGTTATATTTTTGGCTTTCACAATATGCATGGCAACAAGTTCCACAGGTTGACTGTGCATTCCTTTTATTTATTTTAAACTTGCTGCCTATTAATTTTATTGGGTGACCACTAGTTCTTATATTATATGAAGGGATAAATAAAACCTCCTTAATCACTTTCTCCACACTATTCATGATTATATAGACCTCTATCATATCCCTCCTTAGTCACCTCTTTTCTAAAATGAATCATCTCAGTCTTATTAATCTCTCATCTGAAAGCTGTTCCACAGCCCTACATAATTTTTGTTGCCCTTCTCTGTATTTTTTACAATTCTAATATACCTTTTTGAGATGGGGAGACCAGAACTGCACACAATATTGGGGGGTGGGATGGGGGGAAATACCATGGATTCAAATAGTGGCATTATGATATTTTCTCTTATTATCTATCCTAATGGATCCTAATGTTAGCGTTTTTTGACTACTGCTGCACATCGAGCAGATGTTTTTCAGAGAACTATCCACATGACTCCAAGATCTCTTTCCTCAGTGGAAACAGCTAATTTAGACCCCATCATTTTGTATGTATAGTTGTGATTATGTTTTCCATTACTTCACACTTATCAACATGGAATTTCATTTGCCATTTTATTTTACAAAGGTATATCACAACACTGGGTGACTGGTACTTTTCATAGTTATCTTTGGACTTAACTTTCAGGAATTTTGTATCATCTGCAAACTTAAGACAAGTAGCTTATATCTGATGTAATAGAGAAGGAAAGCCACTGGAGGGATGCAAAGAGAGGGGGGTGATACTGACGTGGTCAAAGCCAGGAGCTAGGATAATTATTTTTGAAGCAACATTTTGAATGGGTCTGAGCAGGGCAAGATGGGGTTAATCAAGGGTAGAGAGAAGGACATTACAGTAACCAAGACATGACACAGCAGCCTGAATAAGAGTTTTAGCTGTGTGGATGGATAGGAAAGGCCATATCTTAGAGATGTTATGCAGAAAAAATGGGGAGCATTTAGACACAGCCTAGATGTGAGGATCTAGAGAAAGGGTTGAGTTGAAGGTTATAGGCCTCAGTGACAGGGATGATGGTGAAAACATTTTTCCTCGATTTCTCATCGGTTCCCCTGGAAATGAAATTAAGTTTCTAGCTTTTTCTTTCTGACACAACTGCTCATCTGATTGGAGCATCCAGAATATACGTCCAGCCAAACTAGAGCAGCGAAAGTGTGAAATCCACCCCACATCCTTCTTGTCTCAATGAAATGCTCCACTTTGAACCATCTGAATGCCAATATTATTAAGCAACTGCTTCCTAAGGAAAACTAGAGCTTTAATTTCATGTACTAGTTAGGGTTGATCCTCACAACTCTACCCAATATTTTCAAATGGAGATAATGCCAAGATTTTAGAGGAGAAAAGAAAGATTGGTGATAATTGGGTTTGGTAGCAAAAAGACACTGAGAAACATTTGATTATTAAATCTTTTGTCTATGAAATACAGTTTCCACCCTACAGTTTATTCTCTTTTTCCTTTCACCTGCATCTCTCCCAACTCTGCGGTGTTTTGGGTCCTCCTCGCCAAGTACCCCAACAGTAACAGAGCATCACAATGTTTATTATTGCAGCTGGAGAATTGCTGTAGACAGAAGAGGCAGAATGAAAACAGTTGTGATCATGACAGCGTTCTGCATGGAAGGAGAGATCTTTCTCTGTTCCTCACTCACCCAAAACCTGTCTGCTGAAAGGATGGATGGTGGAAATGAGGCGTCTATGCAAATCTACTTCTCACCTTGCCTCCATTGTTCTGAGTCCTCCTCCCCACTAAATAATTCTAGTAGTCTAGTGCGTGTATCTGCTGCTGATCACAGTTTTCCCCAACAGCAGCATAATGAAACTGACCCAATTTGTTTATAGTTTTGCTGCTGAACAGAAGGTTCTGAACAGCAACTCTAGAACTGAACAACATTCTCCTTCATTTCACTTTGCTGCTTCTTAGCAAGTCTAGGTGAAGCTGCACAGGCACTGATACTGTCTGGTGCCGTGTGCAGACTTATGAAGACAAAACTGTATTGGTTTACATTCAGCTCATGTAAGAGAATTAACCATCCAAACATAAGAGCTGGAAACATTTTTCCTCCTTAAATGAAAGCTTAGATTCTTTCCACTTTGACAGAAGTAGATGGCAGTCACCCAGGAAAATCTTCCTCCTTTTAGACTTGGGTGAGTACACCGCTAAGCTACATCTACACTGGAAAAACGTGGCCTCATAGAAGCAGCAGCTCTACTGTAAAAACATGTTTTGACCACCATGTTATCAGAGTTAGATGACATGGTGATCAAATGCCTCAGCTCTGTCTATGTCATAGCTGCCACTGATGGTACCACCAATGGAGGTGCACTGCTGGTCAGTTACACACCCCCAAAATAACATCCTATAACTATCAAAATGTTATGGGAGGCTTTCCTAACTCCCACAAAGTAGGGATCTAGTCCCACTATTAATGTGTCTCTAGATAAAGCTAGAGAGAGAGCCCCAGCTATTGCACTGAAGGAGTATCTGCAGGACAGCAGAAGCATAGACAAATGGGACCATAACACAACAACTTGATTAGGTGAATTAATGTGTGAGACTATCACAACATGCTAGAAAAATGTTTTAAAATCCTGCAAGTCAGTAACACTCAACATAACTTTTTTCTGGTCAGAACTTTCTCTAAACAGAAAATCCAACATCTGCTCTGTATTACCATTTGTTTTACAACAACTCAAACATTCCCACAACACAAGTAATAATGTACTTGTCTTCATCAAAAGGGACTTGCATAATAACTAAAATTTCTCTAGTGATACATGTGCGTAAAACTCCTGAGAGTTTGGGGAGAAAAAGGTTAAGACTAGCACACTAAATGGAAAATTTGAAACTCACAGGAGACAGGGAAGTTTAGGATGAAATGTCATCCTGACCTCACCAATTTGTGCTTAGGTTTGCACCAAGTATATACAATCACATAGTGTTTACAGAGGCAACAAATGCCTGGGCTTATTTATGAACAGGACTTGTATTCAAATTTATTGAAATTCAGAGTCAACTTTTAATGCATTTGAATTCCAAATTATGAATATCATCAGTTATTTGGGTAATATAACTAACTACTTGATATAGGACAAATTGGCATTTGTTCCTTTAACTTTTTTATTCAATTTTAAAAGTGAACAAAGATTTTAGAATTAACTACAAGTCTATTTGTGTATTTCAACTATAGTATTCTAGAGAACCAATAAACGTAATTTAATAGATTTGAGTTCATCTGTTTCTTCAAGATAAGTGCTTTAGAAAGCTGCAATTCTGAAAATGCAAGCTAAATATAGTTTAAGTATCTACTTTCTGGCTACAGTGTGAAATCTTCACTTGGCGCTGTGGATGAATGTATAGTGGATGTTTTCCCCCCTAGATTAAAGGGACATGTCAACTCCAATTTGACTCCAACTGTAGCTTTTGTGCAAACAAGTTTTTACAAAACATAAGGCCAACAGAAATAATCCTATGATCTAAAATAATTAGTTCCCATGAAAAGTTATTTTTAACAAATAAATGTGTCCCCACAGGATTTGCAACCCAAGCACAATACCAGAAGGTGTCAGTGAAAATAAACACTGAAACTGGCTTCACTGATTTTCATTTTTCAAGCTGAGAGAAAAACTGATGTATAAATTAACAGCATAACTAGTGAAAAATAAATTTCATTTTTAAAACTCTTTCAATTTTTATGTCATCAAGTTTTCTTGTAATATGTTTTAAAAAAAAAGCTTTGTGCAGTATACAATTTTTAACTTGAGTGTTCCTTTACAGTTTCCATTTTAATTACTAAGCAAACTAAGAGTTAATATTCATTGATAACCTTAGCTGAGAACTTCCAAACTTCTGCATATTTAAGTTTTGCATAATGTTCTCTCAGGTGTTTTTATAAATGGGGAATAATTTAGAAGCCTAAACATAACTTAGTGAAGTCTACAATTGAAGAACAGGGTTTTCAGCTATATATTTAATTTCCTTGGCTTTTGGTGATTTCAATCTTTGCATGTTATCAAAGTAAATGATGCTTCTTAAAGTGAAAGACCAAGCTAGCAGAAGAGACCACAAAAGCTGCCTCTGTTAATGCCTGTGTTTGGCTGAACTATAAGACATGGTACTATGGATTGACAAACATTAAATGGGTCTCTGGATGAGATAAGAAGAGCCACAGAATGATATTGATACAATAGAAATATATTAATATACCTTTTTGTTATGAAAAAAGTTGCCAGTGCAGAAGTAAATTTTCAAACATTTATTTGTTAAAAATGATAATATCGCAACTAGCATCCTGGGCCAACAGCCTGCAAAATTCAAACTTCTGACCACAGAAAATGTAATATTAGAAACTGGGTTTTATAATAGAAAGCATGAAACAACTCTATAGCAATGTAATAAACTCTACTGCAATACTTATTTGCTGGAAGTTAAAATGCAATCACTATAATAAACCTGAATCAGTAATAAAGGTGCTTAGAAGATGGAGCATGCCAGGAGGAGGCATCTACTTGACTGAGAATCCATATAAGCACCACAAAAGATAAACGTGTCTGTTAATCTTGGAAGTGCCCTGTAATACATTGTGGCTGTCCAACAGGAAGAAATTTGGATAGCCTAAGGGGAATATACTGCATGCAGCAGGAAGAACTTGGTCCGCTAACTCAAAACAATATCCTTCAGAGATGTCTTTCTCCCACAATGAATTGGCAGAGCAAAGTAGTGTTTCCTCCCCAACTTCGTTTCAGGGGTTAACCTGTAGCCACCAAATTTGTACCCATGTAAGGACAAATATAATCAGATTTCCTTCAGCATTTCTCTCGCTCCCAAATACACATGGCAAGGTGAAAGATCAGGCAAGGGGCATGCTACTGAACAAAACTACACAAGCTTGCAAGTCAGGAAGGTTCCCCTCGCCGTATACTGGAAGGGCTCCCAAGCGCCTCCTGACCATTAAAACATTATGGCCTCATCCCCACTAGAGTCTGAGCTGAGGAGGCAGGTGAAGGAGATCACAGCCGCAAATTTCAGGGGTTTGCTCAGTTCCAGATTTCTGACACAAGCTAACCACCATCATTTCCCTGCCAAAGCCCGCTTCCCAAGTTGGGCAGGCTGCCCACGCACAGCGTGAACTGGGCCCCCCTCAGACCTTTCGCTGGGATGAACTGAGAGAGCATTTCCTCCTCCCTGCAGGCCACTCTCTTAGTGGCCTGCCCGCTGGGCCATTTCCCATGATGGTTTCACTCAAGCCCTCACAAGCACCCGCGTCCCCCAGCTCGCAGGGAAGGGTGGATGGGGGGCTCGGATCCGCTCCCGCCCGTCAGCGCTGGGAACAGGCGACGAACCCGCCCCCGGCACCTTCCAGCTCGGTTCCCCCAAGGCACTAGGGCAGGTCCCCGGTTTCCCGGCCGGGCCCCGCACCTCGAGCCGCCCGCCGGGGCAAGCGCTCGCCCTGCGCGGCGCCTTCTCCAAGGGCGGGCGCTGCTGCGGCTGCTGCGCCAGCCCGGCACATGCCAACGCACTGCGGGACCGCGCGCAGCCTGGCTGCGGGCAGAGCTATCGCCGCCGCCACCCCTGCCGGGAGTAGCTGAGGGGAGGGGGGGGGAGCGCCTCCAGCCGCCTCCTCCGCTTTGCCGGGGCTGGCACGGGAGACCCCGCCTGACCCGCACAGAGTCACCGGGAAGCGGCACCGCCGCCAGCAGCAGCAGCAGCCCGCCGCTTCCCAGGCTGCACCGGGAGCGGGGGGGTGCCCGGGGGCACCGGGAAGGGGAAAAGCGGGGGGGTGCCGGCCCGGCTGGCGGGCCCCAGGAAGGGGGGGCGGGGAAGAGCGGAGGGGGCGAGGGGTGCCAGCCCGGCTGGCCGAGGAGCTGCCCCACTTGCCTCATGCTGCCGCTCCTGCGCCCGGGCTCCCTGCGCTAAGCCATGTGCGGCAGGGCCATCTCCCCCGCCGGCCCCGCTCCTGCTCCTCCCCTCAGGGCGGGCGGGCTCTGCGCTTCTGGCTCCGGCGGCGGCGGCGCTCGCCCCTTGGCAGCTCCCGGTCCCCAGCGATCCGGGGGGGGCGGGGCAGCGCCTCCTTTCCCACGGCGCCCTAACGGGAGACGCCGCCGTTACTCTGCCCAGGGCGTGCGCGGGGTCGGAGAGCGGCTCTGCCGCGTGCCGGGGCAGCACAGCCAGCCAGCCAGCCCAATGAAACCGGTGTCGGGCGGGGACCGGGGGTGTGTGTCAAAAGATACCCGCTCCCTCCACCCCCTCCGGGGAGGAGTAATGGTACGCTCCCGACGGTTATAACAGGAGAGGGCGGCGATTAGTTGCGATGTGGAGAGGGGCGGAAGGAGGAGAGGCCGGCGGACCAATAGGACCGCAGGAAGGCAGAGCAAAACCTCGCAGCAGGCAATGCGGTAGAGATTTAAAGGGCCAGCGCCCGTTGTTGGGAGGCAGCGGGTCACCTGCCGTTAGAGACCCAGGTGAGCGGGGTCCAGCTGCCTGGAAACGTCACAGCCGCACGGGGCGCGAGGCAGCCCGCGAGGACAGAGTGCAACTTTTAAAGGCGGGGGGGCGCCAGTCCACCCGTTCCCCCAGCCAGAGCTGAGGGCTGATCACTGCTCACTACCCCTCGCTCTTGGACACCCGCGGGTCAGTTTCAGCTGAAAGATCCTCAGCCACTTCACACCCCCTCTGCACCCAGCTCTCCCTGGGGCTCAGCACAGCCCACGCCTCTCACTGGGGCAGGAGGGCCGTCAGTAGCCCCCCAGGCACACACCAGCTGAGACAGAAGCGTCACCAGTATGAGCAACAGGAACACCTCAGTCCCCCCCGGCTGTCACTGACATTTTCTGTGGCTTTGGGCAAATCACAAACGGTATTGCCATTCCCCGCTCTGTAAAATAGGGATAATTCTTAGCTGCCTCCTCAGATGAGTGGGAAGGTTCCCTAATTTTTGTAAAGTCCAAGCCCTTGGGACATGGAAAACACTTTAAGAATTGTAAATATTGTTATGCTGCAGGTTGGGGGAAAGATCATTGAAGCTAGTGGGTATAACAGCCACCCTCCATTCAGCATAAATATAAAAAACAATTCATCTCCTTTATGGAATAGATAGCTGAAACAATAGGAGCCGCTGCCCAAACCACAGGCCCCCTAGAAAGAGTTAAGCTATAGGGTCTGAGGGGTTTACCTAGGATGTGAATGCAAATGCAGGGGCCTGGGCACTGTTTGGTGGAGTTGTTGTCAAGACAGAAGGAGAAGAAACACTATAGAAGCAGAACAAAGGCAACAAGGAAGCCCCCGAGTCAGCTGGAGAAGCACTTATCCTAGGACCTTGAGAAAAAGCTAAGAGAAACAATTTTTAGGAAGAATGCCAGATGAAAAGAGGCTTGGAACTGTGAACAAAGAATGTCTTCTGTTACTTCTTTCCTATTGTGTTCAGAACAGCACTTTGGACATTCTTTGTAAACAAACAGGACTGCATCACAGAAATACCTGATTCCATCATCAATTTCTCCTAATGGAGCTACTGCTTAGGTCAAAGGAGTTAACAATATCATTACGGGAAGGGCAGAGTAATTTAAAGAATAGGAATTTATAATAAGTGTAAGGGGAGCTTTAACACTAATGGGGTATTTTAGGTTTCATGTTAGCCTTTCTACCATCAATCACCCCCCACTATTCCAATACCCCTTTTATTTCCAAACCCCTTATCACCTCAAAACCTAACCCAAGCAGAGTTTTACCCCAAAAAGGGAAATATGCCAGAGACTCCATGAAGTCAACTAGAGACTTCACTATTCCTACTGAGTTTACATGGAAGATGCTCAGATAGTGTTGTGATGGGTAGCAGTATAAAGCAGAGACAAATGGATAGATACCATTCAGAACAGGTAGACAAAGTGAACTGCAATGAACACATTGCATGTTGGAGATTGTTGCTATAGTGGGGTGGGACAATCTATCAAGCAGTGTGTGAACAATTTCCAAATGGCTAGCTACATCCTTGTATGACAGCAGATAGAGGAGGCTCTTTAGCTGATCTATACTTGGCTCAGTCCACCCTATTTAGTGACAAGGCTCATGAGCATAGAAATTAGATTCATTGGTTGGAATCTCTTAAGAGCTGCAGCATTCTGACTAAGCTTATATGTAGACAAATGTGTCAAAATGTCTGTCCTTCAGAGATGTCTTCTGCTATGGGGAAAGGCAAGCAGTTGTCCCCTTTCAGACTTCTCATAAATTTATATGTCTTTTGCTTCCCCACCCCACCCATCCCCAGACTGTGCAGGATATATAACACAGCATTCTATATGCTAACACAGCTTTGCCCCCACCCCAGATTATTTCTGAAATAACCCCTCCACTTACCTGAACAGATGTGCATACACATACACACAAATGACATTAACAGAGTGATTCAAATGGATATTTCAGTCTTGCAAGTCAATTCAGGATCACTGATGTGGTCTTTGCTAGGAGGCAGCAGTTTGCATTAGTACTGATAACTAGATCATCAATGTGTCCCTTCCTGAAAAGATGCTGTCCTCTTACAGCATAGTGCAGATTTAGGATATCCCAGATTATTAAAAGATGCAGGAAGGGAGAGGCAGGGGACAGGGTTTACACATGGGAGAGACGGAATACAAATTTAATAATGCTCTCAGAAGCATAAGCATATAGTAGCTTCAGTGATTAATGATAAGTGCTCTGTATTTGAGCAGTCAGACCGGGCTTTCAGTCTGATAGTAATCTTTGTAAAATGCTAACAGAGACATGAACAATTCCAATTAGAGATTAAGTAGTATCTAGACTCCAGCATGAAGCCGCCTATGAAATCTACAGAAAGGGTTACACTTCTTGCTTTGATACCTTTTAATTTGGCAGGTCTGAGAGTCCTGTGATAGGGTTATTTGCACCATTATGCTGTCACATCCCCTGCATTATAAGAGGGAAGGTTTAAAATGAAGTGAAATGAAGCTACTCTAGTTCCCTTGCATTTCTTTTTTTTAAATCTATATATAGAAACAAATCCTTACATTTATTTACCCTATTAATCAGAGAAGCTATCAAAGGTTCATACAATCCAGCTACTGTAGTCCTTTAGGAGGAAATTATAGTAAACAAGGCAAGTTACAAAAGAAAGTCCAGTACAGGTTCTGGTATGTCCATGATACTGAAGTTGTTTTTGCAGTGAAGAACTGGCAAGGGATACAAGTGAGATTTCCTTCCACATACCTTCCAGCACCCATATCATGCCAGGTACCTGACCCACTTCTGTGGTAGTTTATAATCTCATCAAGTAACAAGAGCAGCAAATTCTAATTTCTAAAGATATTGTCCCACAGCAGTGTCTCTACTTCTGGAGTTTGAAAGCAAGTGAAAACAAGTACATCTTAAACTCAGTTTGAAATAGGAAGGTGATTAGGGACATAGCTGATATCACTTAGACAAGGAATTACTTCAAGCAGATGCACAGTGGATGAAAGAGCAGACAACTCAAAGTGACTAATTTTTTACTCTGAAGATAAGAGACATCTGATGTTGACCTAAGATGGGGAACAGATGCGTGAGAGAAGTCACTTTGGTCCCCAACTATTTTTGAAGAAGTTTAAACTATTAGCATAATTTACACCACATGCAAATGTACATAGCTGCATCTCAACCATAAATATTGTGAGTTTATAATTGCCTCAGAGATCACCCTTGATTTATTCATAGTTTTTACTGTCCTATTTTATTTCACCCTTTATCAGAGCGGACTTGCATCTAGGATGGCTTATATTGCATAGATCATGGAACTCACTCCCACATAGTACACGTTTTAGTCTGCCCACTTTTACAAACCTAAATCTTTTTAAAATGTGTTTTTACTATGATCACTTTTGGGCTCCATATTTACTATCTCTCCCCTTGTAATGTCCTGAGGACATCCTTTCCAAGTTCTTGATCAAGATTTTGGAAGTCAGAAGAAAAGGCTGTGACCCACAAAGAATCCTAGAGCATGCTAGGACAGAACTACGGAAATTTAGTCAGTGCTATGTGAATATTCATATAGTGCCGACATCATCAACAAAGCACAGTTATTTTCTTCAATGAAGAGTCTCAGTGCTTAGATTTTAGGAGGTCTCAGTAACTTGGGACAAACCACGTACCTCTTTTCTCCTTTATTCTCGTATTTGGACTCACTTAATTGGTTTTGTTTCTTGCCTTTTTAAGTGGTGAGTTTTTTAATAGTATTTTCTTCAACAAAATTTTCAATAAGATGAACCAGATCATGCCCATTTATGCTCAAGGAAAGGAAATTATTGATTAACAGAATATGTTATGGGGCTGATCCTCCTCTCACAGCAGGGTAATGCCATTGACTTCAATGAACTGATTTCTGATTTACACCGAGGTAAGTGAGAAGAGATTCTAGAACCTATTTTAATAATGCAGAACTCTTCATGTTACCAAACAAGCACATGGAGCAGGGGATGTGCAATGTGATAAAGAACAGAATTTGTTTCCTGCCTTGTGCTAGCCCCAGTGGGAGATGTGAGATACTCATCATGGTGGCTTAATATATCTAGCTGCCTTGCAAAGAGCAAACAACAGGCAGTGCTGGAGGGTTTAATGCATTTTCTGTATGTATAAACTATAGAAGAATTGGAAGCTGCTATTAAAGCAAAGACAGCATGAGACAGACACACAACATCAAAGCACCATTATATCACCTGAATATGTCCCCCGTCATCTCCTCTAGGCAATGCTCATTCTTAAGCGCCACTGAATTTACATTGGTGCCCTGTAGGAGGTCTTAATTTAACTGGAATGTACTTAATGGTGGGTATTATCTTATTTTATTAATGTCATACAGAACCCTGAGTGCCTTGGTAAAGGGGCACTTTTATAAACAGTTATTTTGTTGTAGTAAAAGTATTATGCACACAAATCAACGTGCCCTGTAACCACTATGAGATCTGATGACCGCTAACCAGTACACAAGTGAAGCTGAAGAATGGCATGTGATCAAATCCAGCAACAAACTCCTATGGCTGCTGCCTTCTACACCAGTTGCAGCTGATTAGTTACAATGCTCATCAATAAAGTTTTGTGACGTTCAGGAGATAATTGAGTGAGCAAACAATATGCTATATGTATGCAGCCATGTCAGTCCCAGAATATTAGCAAGACAAGGTAGGTGAGGTAATATCTTCTATTAGACCAACTTCTACTGGTAAAACAGACATGCTTTTGAGCTACACAGAGCTCTTCCTCAGGTCTGGGAAAGGTATTAAGAGTGTCATAGCTAAATACAAGGTGGATTGTTTTGCATAAGTAATTAGCACATATTCTAAGGGACCATTCAAGGTGAAGTGGCCTGTTAAACACCCTTGTAGTCATAGGACAAAAAGGGGGGTTAGTAGCTTACAGATTGTTGTAATAAACCATAAATTCAGTGTCTTTATTAAGACCATGATTTTTGGTGTTGAGCAGAGTTATGAATTTAAGTGTTGTGCAGGTTTCCTTTGAGGATGAGGACTGACAGGTAAGATACAGACTGATGATCACTTTGTGAAAAGTGTTCACCCACAGGTGATATCATGTTTTTGCCTTTTATCACTTTCCTGTGACAATTCATTCCAGAGCTTAGTGATTGTCTGATTTCTCCATGTAGTTGGTATTGGGGCATTTAGTGCACTGGATGAGGTACACCATTTGTGATAGGCATATGTACAGCCTATGGATCTTGAAAGGTATGTTATGGGGAGTGCTGATCATTGTAGCAGTAGAGATATGTCTGCAGTTTGTGCCTCTGTTTTTCTGGCAGGGTCTGATACTGCTTTGAGTTAGTGTGTCCTGGTCCAAGGGCAGCTTGCTTCTGATGATCAGCTTGGAGAGGTTGTGAGGCTGTTTGAAGGCCAAAAGGTAGGTAGGTGCGTGTGTGTGGGTGGACGGGGGTGAAGGGGGAGAGTGTATGTGTGAGGAAATGCACCACAAAACTAATGATGTACCTGAGATTCACTAATGATATTTTCATTTGGACAGATGACAAACTCTCTCATACATTTCCACCACAACTTCAACCACCACCACCCATCCATTCAACTCTCACTGGAGCACTCGCACACCAACATCAACTTCCTCGACAGCTTCAACAGTGGAACCTTACAGACAACTATATATGAGAAACCCATGGATCACCACACCTACCTTCATAGATCCAGTAACCACCCCAAACACACCAAGAAATCTGTTGCCTACAGCCAGACACCCAGATATCACAGAATATGCTCAGAGGAGAAAGTCCAGGAGATACACCTTAACACACTCAAAACTGCCTTCACCAAACAAGGACACTCCCCCAGAGAAGTCGATCGTATCATGGAATAGGCCACCCAAATACCCCGAGATAACCTGCTTCAATACAGAAATAAACCCACCTCCAACTGCACATCCTAGTTGTCACATGCCACCCCACCCTAAAACCTACATGGAGGATCATCAAAGTACAACCCATACTCAATGGGGACCCCATCCTGAAAGAAATTTTTCCTGAACCCCCTCTTCTGGCCTTCAAATAGGCCTCCCAACCTCATCATTAGAAGCAAGCTGCCCACTGACCAGGACATACCAACTCAAAGCAGCACCAGACCCTCCCAGAATAACAGATGCAAAAATCTGCACACATCTCCACTGCTATGGTGATCAATACCCTCCACAATACACCTTTTAAGTTTCATGGATCCTACACATGCCTATCACAACATGTGGTAGATGTCATCCAGTGTACTAAATGCCCCAATAACAACTATGTGAGTGAAACCAGACAATCACTGAAGAGCTCTGTGTAACTCGAATGCTTGTCTCTCTCACCAACAGAAGCTGGTCCAGTAAAATATATTATCTTACACAATATGCTCTAATATTGTGTCTCTAATATGCTAAATGATTTGATAAGCAACATCACATAGGAGATCAGATTGTGTCTGAGAGTTCCATAAAATATGAGGCTGAAGGAACCACCTATTTGGCATCTTCATTGATCAAGTTCATTTTACTAATCATTTTACTAGCTATAATCTTTATAAATTATGCTATTTAATCCCTGCCTCCATCCCACCCCCCTCCTCAAACCACCACCATTCTCACACACTTAATATAACAGAAAATAAATTGCTTGTAATACTCTATTAAAAGAAAACCACTATCTCAAGCTATTTGAAATCAGTTTGGAGTCAAGGTTTGAAAAATCTATTTATCCACTCATCAGAGAAAAGCAGAAAACTTTTCTAGCAAATTGGGGGAGTAAAAAGCCAAGCCATCAGTTCCTCTAAAATTTAACTTTTCATTTTTAAAAAATGATGTTCCTAGCCTTTCTGGCTAAGACAGTAAGCTTCCAAACAAACTAATGAGGTGCAGCCTTCTTGAGTCTGCATAGAGACATAGCTGATGCCCTTACTGTTTGTAGCTTTCCTAAGCAGCAGCGGTGGTGAACAAGGTACTCACTCATCACTTTCACTTCTGATACTCAGGACTGTAGGCTGCTGAGAAACTGATAAGAAACATGCCAATTTCACACTGATATTGCAGAAAGCTCTGAATAGCAAGAGATAAAGGAACTAGAACAGTTCACTAGGTGGACAACAAAAACAATGGCTGGGAAAAGGGGAAAATATTCCTCCTTCTCCTCAAAAGCCCTACCCAGAAAATAGGGGGAGAAGTAGACTAGTCCAGATGATTTGGCTTGATACTTCATTACTTTTTATGTCTAATTTGGGTACTCTTGTATATGTTAGGTATTGCAAGAGCAGCCAAAGCCATAGGATAAAGTGCTTTTAACAAATCAAAATAAACAAACATGGAGATAAAGCACCACCTCACGAACCGCAAATATAGCACCAACAGCACATAAGGCAGTCAGTACATAGAATAACAGAAATTAGAAAGCATGGCATTCCTCTCCCCAATAGGGTTAGAAAGACTGGCTGAGAAGCAAAGATTAATGTAACTAAACAGTTTTGTCTTGGATAAAACTAGTGGGGGAAGTGACCAAGGTTCAGGAAGTCATCTGGAGTTACCGACTCTGTAGGCTATAGTAAGGATGTACATGGTTTGGCATTAAAGCCTGCAAAGTCTAAGTGTTTTGCTTGTTTATTTTACCCCTTTAACAGGGCATATAATGTGGTAAGTTTTTAAAGCCCCTGCTACTGGTAACAACTGTCTGGAAATAACCAGCAATTGTCTGGATTCTAAAACAAGCCTGAAACTTTTCTTCAAACTCTTACTTACCTATGGATAGATTTCACTTTAAGAAAGGTCTCTGAGCCTGGTTAAGAGCAGCTAGTAATGACCCCACTACTTCAATAACACTTAGGATTTTAAGATCCCTAAAAGAGGGAAAGTACTCTGCTTTGCCCTTTTATTGCACTTGACAAGTGGCCTAGTTAGAGGAAAGGCTCCACCTGTGTTCCATCCAGGGTTTACCCTAGTTAGAGAGGGAGCAATAAAAAAGACCTACAAAATAGACAAAGTTGATTTATATTGAGGGGATTTGATCCTGGGAATTTAGGACTAGTCACATGAAAATATCATCTATGTTGTTTTGTATGGAGTTTCAAGTGCTGTGGGTATGTTTGCTGTTTCTAATTGATTTGTGGCTTCACCAGCAAAGTGTTTTTCATTAAAGCATTGTGTTTAGCCACCTTATGTCTTCCTCCCCCACAACTCAGAACATCTGGAAAGTGTTTTAGATTATAAGATCTTTGGGACAGAGACCATTTCGTCCTATGTGTTTCTTAATTGCTCAATGTAAATTACCCAGCACTACTTAAATGCAAGTAGTGATCCTGCAAAGAGGGGACTCCTGTGCTCATGCAGAGCCCACCTGACTTCAGTGTGGATGCAGGTGGTCTACCCATGCAGAGTCCACTGAAGGATTGGAACCTCTGTTAGCATTACAGATATAAATAATCTCTACTCCCACAGTTAGACATAACCATCTACAAATATTTGAAAGATGTAGAAGCCCACGAAGGGAGAGGAGCTGTTTAGGATGTTCCAAGGGATTGTAGTTAGGACTAGAGGGATGAGTAAAAAGAACTTTCAGGTGACCCAGAAAAATCTCCGAGGGTTGAGGTCTATTTCATTGGCATAATCTCCCAAAGGAAGTGGTGGAAGCTCCATCGTTTATGTGATTTAAAATAGACAAAACAGAATATAGTGTAAGGAATCATCTTGCTCTGGTTCCTGGGGGATGGGCAAATGAATGAATAATTCATTTCTGATTTCTATTATTCTACTGTAGTAGACCAATACCCACATGCCAACATTCACACAGACACATCTTTATGCAATTTACACAGTGAGGGGGTGTATTCTGTCCCTCGTTGTGTGGGGAATTTACACATTAGCATTAACAGAAGCTATGTGCATAAATTTCCCTTCTGTGGCTGGATTGTGTAGATCTATTAGTATCTGGCTTTCCTGGGGGATCGGAACCAGTATGTTTCTAAATAATCTGATCTGCATGTAGGCTGTGATACTTTCAACCCTTTTTTGTGAGAATGTAATCCATTGTCCTTCAACTGTGATATCCAACCATGCCTTGAGAATCTTCTGTCACCTTAAATCCCTGCCAGCAGCACCGCACAACCACAGTCTAATAGTCCTAATGAGATTACAGCTACAGATGTCCCACTGCTGCCATCTGGCCAAGGAACAGAACAAAAGCCAAATTCAGCTGGGGAAAAATCCCTTTAGCTCTCACCCAAGCAGACTGTAGCATGACAGGGATTTCAAGACCCATAGTGCACTAGCTCTCCTTGGTTTCTTTTCCTTTTTAAATGAAGCAGCATGTCCTTCTTGCAGCATGCTAGATTCTATTAATTTTACAGGGAAAAAATAAAATCTAAGATGCTGTTCTACACAACAGGAATCTTTACAGATCCCTAAATCTTAGTCACACTAGACATGTCTTCCCTGCCTCCATATATACATGTATGACTTTGAGACAATCAGTGTGCTCCGCTGGAGTAGCATGGATCTACTTTCGTATAACAGTGTTTCCACTGGAAAAGGACACAGCTTTGGAGTTACTTGTAACCTTACTTATAGGGTTACTGGCCAAGTGGATAAGGAAGAAGCAGTAGATCTGCTATTTCTTGATTTTAGTAATGCTTTTGACGCAGTCCCACATGACATTCTCATAAGCAAACTAGGGAAATATAGTCTAGATAAAACTACTATGGGTGCAAAACTGGTTGAAAGTCCATACTCAAAGAGTAGTTACCAATGATTTGCTGTCAGACTGGGAGGGGGTATCTAGTGGGGCTCCACATGGGTCAGTTCTGGGTATGCTACTATTCGATATCTTTATTAATGACTTGGATAATAGAATGGAGAATACACTTATCAAAGTCTGAAATCAAGAAGATGAACTTCACTAGCGACGAGAGCAAAGTACTTCAAATCAGCCAGGTCTACGCTACAGACCTATATGGGTATAACTATGTCGCTTAGGAGTGTGAAAAATCCACATGCCTTAGTGATGTAGTTATACAAACCTACCCTTTGTGTAGACAGCGCTATGTTGACAGGAGAGCTTCTTCCGCTGACATAGCAACTGCCTCTCAGGGAGGTGGATTATCTACGCCGACAGGAGAAGCTTCTCCTGTTGGTGTAGTAGCGTCTTCTCTACAGCACTTCAGCTGTAGTGTTGTTCATGAAGATAAGCCCTTAGGAAGGAAAAATCAAATAAATTATTACAAAATGGAGAATAACTGACCAAATGGTAGCATTGCTGAAAAGGATCGCGGGTTGTAGAGGATCACAAATTGAATGAAAGTCAACAATGGGATGCAGCTGCAAAAAAAGGCTAATATAACTCTGGGGTTTACTAACAGGAATGTTGAATATAAGACATGAGAGGTAATTGTCCTGCTCTATTTGGCACTGGTGAGGCCTTGGCTGGAGTAGTGCATCCAATTCTGGGAGTCACATTTTAGAAAAGATGTGGACAAACTGGAAAGTGTCCAGAGGAGAGAAACAAAAATGATACAAGGTTTAGAAAACCTGACCTATGAGGAGAGGTTAAAAAAACTGGGCGTTTGGTCTGAGAAAAGAAGACTAAGGTGGGACCTGATAACAATCTTTAAATATACTGAGAGCTGCTATGAAGTGGACAGTGATCAATTGTTTCCCACGTCCGTGAAAGTAGCACAAGAAGTAATGTGCTTAATCTGCAGCAAGGGAAATTTAAGTTAGATATTACGAAAATCTTTCTAACTATAAGAATAGGTAAGCTCTGGAATAGGCTTCTAATGGATGTTGTGGAATCCCCATCATTGGAGGCTTTTAATAACAGGTTGGATGAACACCTGTCAGTAATGGACTAAGTCAGTGGCTCTCAACCTTTCCAGACTACTGTACCCCTTTCAGAAGTCTGATTTGTTTTGCATACCCCCAAGTTTCACCTCCCTTAAAAACTACTTGCTTATGAAATCAGACATAAAAATACAAGAGTCACAGCACACTACTACTAAAACATTGCTTACTTTCTCCTTTTTACCACATAATTATAAAATAAATCAATTGGAATGTAAATATTACACTTACATTTCAGTGTATAGTATACAGAGCAGTATAAACAAGTAATTGTCTGTATGAAATTTTAGTTTGTACTGACTTCACTAGTGCTTTTTATGTAGCCTGTTGTAAAACTAGGCAAATATCTAGATGAGTGGATGTACCCCCTTGAAGAATTCTGCATACCCTCGGGGTACAACATACCTGGTTGAGAACCACTGGTCTAAATGTACTTGTTCTTGCCTCAGCACAGGGAGCTGGATATTAGATGACCTCTTGAGGTCCCTTCTAGCCCTACGTTTCTGTGATCATACTACTGCAGACCAAAGGCAACCCTTTCTGCTTTAGTCCAATCAAAAACTGGTGTATTTGTTGCATAAGTTCTTTGATCTCAAGAGACTCAAACAAATACATTTATATAACAGAGGCTGGAAGCAGGAATCCAAACACTCCAGTTTTTGGATTCTACTGCACTCACTGGCAGGCAGTATAAATCCTGGCACTCATGCACTGGTGTTTGGATCTTGTAGTTCCGAGTGCAAATCCCAGCACTGATCCGCTTGTGTTCACCTCTCACTGGGCTCTCTCACAGGTAGAGAGTATAGGGAGTACACAGATACTGGTGGGTAGATCCTGTAGGAATCAGTGGGCTAGGAATGTAAATCCTGGTAATAGTGCCCTGTAGATTTTATGTGAAGCAAATTAAGAAAGCTAGGTTAACAAAGAAAAATGTTTCTTCTGAAAAGAAGAAAACCCTGAATCTTGCAGTTAACAGACAATAAATCCTGTTATCCTCTGACACTGTAAAATGTAATCTGGATCAATACTCACACAGCACGAATGTAATAGACGCCTCCTCACGCATTAAATTCCTCTCTGAAGGGTACAGTGCTCACAATTCAATAGCCTCAACTCCAAATTAGGGCTCACTCCTCTGCTCAAACGCTGATTCTGCACAGGCTCATCTTTGGAAACCCTGCACAACCTATTTCGTTCTCTTCATCACAGGGGGCACAGGATCATTAAAAACAAGTGGGATCTAAGGTGCTCATCTCCTCACATAAGCCCTTCCTAGAGCATCTCTGCTAGGTCTTGCAGAGAAGATGTGATGATGTCCTGGCTGCCTGTCGTCATCGTTGTCCTAGCAACAGAGATGTGGTCTCTTGTGGTATGGTAACACAGAGGCAATAGCAGGATAGAAAATACTGCAGACCCCTCTTCTGAAGCATTCTCAGAGCCCCCTCCATATATAATCTACATATTAAAAATACTTTTATTTTCCTATAAATCCTCCCCCACAACACACACACTTTAGTTACTCAATTTGCCAGGATCTAGCATGTCCCTGTCAATCCTGTTTCTATGGTATGAAAAACCTGACATACCCCTGAGAGAGCTGATCATTTCCTTTGGGAAACACTGCTGTCATCTGACAACAGAGAAATCTTGCTTTGGAAAACATCTGCACAGCAACACAAGCTCGCCGATCTCTGAAGAGGTGTTAGCAGGAAGGGATGCAGCTTTGGTTCCTTGAACAAGGGAGGAGCAGATGAATTAACATTTGTGACAGTGAAAGAAAATACAAGAGCCAGAGTATTTTCCTAGTATCTCTGCCAGTGACACAAAGAAAGCAACACAGTAAGACTGTCTCCACAACTATAGGGAATCTATAACCCATGTTTGCCAGAGTCTATTTGCCACTGTCCTCTGAACTGAATAGTCTTGAAAGTACCCTTTTAGTATTTTAAACAAGATATATTTTTCCTCCTTGTTCTAAAGATGTCCATTACAAAAGTGTCACAGATATTACAAGTCATTTTAATGTCACTGTTCACAGTGCCACCTGCTGGCAGAGGCTGAGACAGCAGCCGCTGTGAAATAGATCAACAGTTTCTAAACCATTCTCTACAGTATCTCATGTTGGGGAAAAAATAGGACTGCAGGAGCTGGCGTTGTTTTCTGGACAATGAACAATCTTGAATACCCAGCATATTTTGAAGTCTTGTCTGGATTCCTGAAAGCAAAACCTTGGATTGTGAATCAATAAAATTTGTTTTCAAGTCAGACTATTTCTTTTATCTCATTGCCTTATTAAACCTCTAGTACTAGTTCTACATTACTTTCTTCATTATTCTTTCCTAATGGCAACTTCTTCTTCTAGTGGACTAGATTTCCTCCCTCAGAACACCAGTAATGAACACAGCTCTTTTTTTTTTCCCTAGGTGGGAGGAAAGATAGGGAAAGAGGGGGAAAAAAAATCTGCTTTCCTTTGACAAAGTTCATTCCCCTCACTTTTATGTCAGATTGTGTAAACTCTCTGTCTGCCTCTAACAGCAGTCAGTCAGCAACTTCTTGGATGGGGACAAGTGGCAGGATTCCAAAGTATGACTGTTTCTGTCACTACAAAGGGCTCGATGGCCTTTTGCCCCACGGTGGCGAGGAGCAGTGTGTGTGCGTGTGTGTGTGGGGGGAGGGAAAGACTTACTCAGAACGGTATTGCTGACCCTCCGGATTAAAAAATCACGAGTCAAGCCCCCCAAAATCATGAGCTTGGCTTAAAAATCATGAGATTTTAAAAAGCAATAAAATTTGGGGTTTTTTATTTGCCTGATTTTTGAGCCTTTAGGGTTCGTGTTTTCTAGCTTTTCTCCGAAACCACGAGGGCTAGAAACATAATGTGTTTAAAATGAAAGTTGAGATTCTCATGTAATTACATGATCCTGGAACCTGGGACTTCAAGATAAAACACCAAATACTGAGAGACTTGTGACAAAATTGCTGGAGTTGGCAATGCTGGGTTACCACTGCAAAGCAAGTAAGTTCTTCCAGAGCTGGTTCTAGTAAACCTGAGGGCCCCTATGCCATTTGATGGCTTCCCCACCACTCCTCCAGATGGTCTGTGTGAAATGAGTTGGTGGTCTCCATTCATTCCTACTAGATATGTGCCATGTCACAAAAACTCACACTAGGACTGGCATTATATCGCCCCCTTTTTGGTAGTCTTACAATAGTGGAATAGGAATAGGAACTCCTCTCTCAGCCCTCGGAAGGGGAGGTGCTAGAAGGTACATTTAATTAAACCTCATCCATCTTGCTGACGCCCCATGGAATGTTGTGACTGTGCTGATGGGAAAGGCCCGCTGCCTCTGTGAATATAAAAGCTTTCCAAATAAAGCTGCCCCCTAGCTAAGGCTGTCTTGAGCAGGAGAGGTTCTCAGGGTTTGAGGGCAGCCAGGCGTCGTGACTGTGGCTGGCCCGCTGGGCACTGTGAGACTGTTTCCTTCTGCTGCTGTCTCCTAGCAGCCGCAGGAAGCTCGGGAGATGTTTAATGGGATCAGGAGGCCTCCTTTGCTCCATCACTCACCAAGCAGGGTATAAAAATGACAGCAGCTAATGGGCAGCGGCTTTCTCATCAGCTGCCTCATCAGGGTGATTTCATGAGCAAAAGGCTGCAATGGCTAAGGACTGGAATTGACACAGACTACTGGATCTACGCCAGCCCAGAAAAAGCACATCCCTGTGCATGCACACTTCACTCCTCCCGCCACATACAAATCAAGAGCTACAGTAAATATACATTCATGGAACTACACAGGCTGCATACATAGAGCTGGAAGGTTAGAGGCACTCGATATTTTTTTCTCTCCCCATCTTTTTCTCCTTAGTATTAGGAGGCTTCTGGAACTTGAACATGAATATCATTCATCCACTTCATGTCCAAATCACATTCCTAGCTATGAAGGTCTGTCACAAAAAGGAATGGCTGTTCGGAGTTAGTAGAGGCTAGAGAGAGCAGTAAAGACTTCTTAAAAAATAAGTTGGTAAATTGGGCAGCATGGGAAATACTTGTAAGGATGTGTCTTGTTTGAGGATCAAGGTGACAGAAGTGACTGGTGTGTATGGGGGAGCAGACTGGGTGACCTGATGGGGAGGAGTGAAAGGGGGTATGTTTATGTGTGAGGAGGAAGGGAGTGTGAATGTTTGTAAGGGGAGTGAGAATAGGAGGAGAATGCGCATGTTTGTATGAATCATAGAAGTTAGAGTTACAGATGGGGGGAAAAATTAGGCCTCTTTTCCATTCTTCTACTCAGCCAATGAAGAAGTTTTCAAATAGCATATCACTTAAAGACACTAACTTAAAGTCTATACTAAAATGTATCTTACATATTTCTAATGCAGTGGTTCCCAACCTGTGGCCTGGGGACCAAAAGTGGCCCACGGGGGTTTTCAAAGTGGCCTGCCACTTCTGTCTGGCTGCTGTGGGGGGGAAGAGGGCTGCTGGTGGAGCAGCCAGGACTCATCATGCTTGAGCAGGGGCAAGACTCTAAAAATCAGTGCCTTCCGGTTTGGCCTGCACATAGCAGGCCACCCACCATGACTTAGCTGCCAGGCCACGTGCTTCAGTATGTAGTGACAGTCACTCATCTACACGAGTGCTTTGTCTGTGAGAGTGTGACATACTGTGAGTAATATGTAGATGTAAAGTAGCGGATGTAAAAATGAGCACACTAACATCAAAATGTTTACTTTAAATATGTAGTGATTTGTAGTCCTTAATGGTGTATATGTCAATACATTTTTTATGAGTTGATAGACTGGTGGCCCTTTAGGGTTGTAAAAATGATATTTGTGGCCCTCGAGCCAGAAAGGTTGGGAACCACTGTTCTAATGTGTGTATCATCTTACTATCCAAGCATCACACACAATTATCTAGATATATTACATCCACTCTGCTATCTTCACCCACCAATTTGGTAATTCTGTCAAAAAAGAGAAAACTTGTGAGGCAAGCCTTGTTTTTTACAAACCCATATTACTTTTTGCTCATGATGTTGTTATCCTCTTGATAATTCTTTTTCCTTTTAACACATGTTCCTTTTATTAGGTTTTGAAGTTAGGTTTATCAGATAGTTATTACCAGAGCTGTTCTTTTCGCTTTTATATTTTATATTTACTCATCTTTCTTTTGAAATCCTCAGGCACACCTGTTCCTAATTTTTCAAAACCGATTATTGATTATCTTTGAAATCCATTAGAATTCCACTGGCACTATAAGAAGCAATATCATCTGGATGCAGTGATTTGCATGTTTAATTTTTCTAAATATTTCTTTACCTGCATTTCATAGGTAGATTAGAAACATCTTTGTTACTTCTTAAATTGTTCACAACTCTTACTGTTGTTAAAGACAGATTTTTAAAAAGTAGCTCAGCAATTGTATAACTATAAATAATTCAGTCCACCCTCCTTCTCCACCCCCACTCTTAATTTATTAATGGATTTTCTTTCTATGCAGTATTTTTCTCTCCTCCACCCTATATATATGTATGTGCTGTATAGAATTGCTGCTTAGACATAACCTTAAGAGTCCTTCTTTATTTAAATGTGGGTGTAATGTGCAGTCCTTATCCTGCCAAATCTCCCATTGATTTTAATGTGAGTTTTTCCCAAATAAGATCAGAATAAAGACTTTAGAGTTTGGTCCTATCTCTGTAAATAGGGAACAGAACAAATAATTGTGTGTGGTGCAGAATGATAAAGTGTGCACAGGGTGAGCGTAGGGGAAGTTTTTAAGAGTGGCATGAAAGGATGGTTTTGTATGTTCAGAAGAGCAAGATGGAGAGTGGGGGGGGAGCAGGCTGAGAGATGGTCTGCTATTATGGAGGAGCTGGGTAAGGGAAAGCTTTTATGTGTTTACACTCATGTTAACACTGATTTTTTTAACTTGAAATAATTGGAGAGTGGAACCTCTCTCTCTCTCTTTTTCCCCTCTCTCTCTGTCATCATGCAGCTGTGCAAATATTTTATCATGTGATTCTGGAAGCACAACACTGAAAGCCTCTGATTTGAATCATGCCAAGAGGAAAATGCTCTGAACAAAAGGCTAAAGCCTGGGCTAGACCCAGCTACCAGGATCCTCCATCCCCGGCAGAGTTTGCACGGGTGAGGGGAAATAAATAAATAAAAGAGAGAGAAGCCATACCGCTTTCACTGCTTGCACTGTAAACATCAGTCACCCTAATGGGTGGGGAGATAGAGACCTCACATCTTCTGCCTTCATGATGTGGCAAGACCAACAAAGTCCCTGACAAATCACAACTGTATTCAAGGAAGTTAACTCTGTCCACAAAGCCATCCGCATGTATTGGACCTACTTAAAATGCCCAGTTCATAGGCTACAGGTAAACTGAAGAACTGACTTACTGGACACTGGCAAGCCAGTAAGTCACAGAATTTCTTTGAATCTGGAAAACCACTCCTGGCAGGTTGGTTTGAGGTTCCTGTTGTCTGGCATGAGGCTGATCTTCCTCCAGGAAGCCTGAGTGATCACTAGGAACTGACCCAGATCATTCCCTCTTAAACTCTCTGAGGAGTTTACCCTTTGTGCAGCATGCATAAAAATGTGGGCAGTGAGTGATTATGAAAAAGTAAGCATACTGTGACAGAATCTGGTGGATGGCGATTCTCTGTTGAAGAATCCCATATCCTTACTTCTGGGGGATGTGTAAGCCTATCACAAATCAATTCACTAATGATATTCTGAGGCTTCCCATGTTTTCCATGCTGGTTTAGTGGCTCTGTCACACTGCCCATACCTAATGCTGGGCCAGCCTCTGCTCTTCCATAAGAGCTGTCATCCTGGAACAGATAATGCTCCATCTTGTACAGTATCCTAACTGTGACTAATACTGGCTTCTCCACAGGAAAGTGTAAAGCCCCAATAAATGCACCTTATTCTGCACTTCACCACAAATATGGGGGGAAATTTCTTCTTGGCCAGTTAAGATTCTATGCACTGAAGCAGGAGCTCAATGGTCCGTACAATTTTTATTCAAGCTAGTATAACTGCAGATGCTAGTCAAACACTAAAACTCTTCTAGAATATCACTATGCTATATGCCTCAATAATATCATGTAGCATGGAATTCCACAAATAGTTATTCAAATTGCAATGATGTCTACCATGTTCTAGGTCCAGTCTTCTTCCTTTCCAATAGAGCAGGGTCAGTAATTTTCATCTCTGTTCACATGAAGGCTCTCACACTTGAAAATTGGACTACTCTTTAATTGTCTGAATTAATTAACAGTAATCAGTTAATGTTTGTACAGTGCTTTGAATAGGTAAAGTGCTACATAAATGTTAGGTATTGATTATTTTTAGATTATTATTTATTTTACTGTTGTTCTCTGACTTTTTTCTGCTTTTACAGCCATTGGCTAGTGTGAAGTCAGTGATGGCCCAGCAATTCATTCAGTCTACACTCAGCAGCCAGGCACACCTGAGCCCACCATCATACTGTGGCTTCTAAATGTTTCAGAGCTACAGATCCTCTGGCACAGTTAGGTGTCCTTCCACAGAGCTTAAAGCTGCAGTAAAGACCTTGTGCCCAATATTGACTAATAGCATTTCCATCCTGCAGCCAGGCTCCGATTCCAGCCCCCCTGCAGCTATCCACTTACAGCATCTGCACCTTGGTGATAACAGATGGGGAGCTCTGCTCACTCACTGTGACAGCAGAACCCAGGGCTGATTGCAGTCCTTTCTCTGAAAGGAGTTCTATCAGCGAATCCTGTCCTGAAACAAATTATAACCCTGTTGGTACCAGGGAGCTTTCTGTACTACCGGGATCCTGTCTAATAGGACTCTAAGGTTATGTCTAAGCAGCAATCCAATACAGCACATATAGAGAGGGTGGAGGAGAGAAATATTTAGAAAAAGTAAACATATGCAAATCCCTACATCCAGATGATATTGAGTCTTATAGTGCCAGTGGAATTCTAATAGATTTCATGTAGATTTAGCCAGCCCAGCTTTGATCTAGCTAGCTTGAATACACAACAAGCCGTGATTATTCACCAGAGAGCTGAGACACTGCTGTTTAAATCCTTTCCCCATAGCAGGTAGAGTGGGAAATTGAACCAGTAAGCCACATACCAGGTGAGTGCCCTACCCACTGGGCTAAAGGTTGTAAGGGAGGGCTACTTCCTCCCCTGATGGGCCATTTCATGTGGAGTTAGGCAGGCACCTAAGCCATTTCTTCCAAGAATGGCTTAGGCGTCTAAGCCACCTAAGTCCAGGAGAGAGGTTCCTGACTGTGGATCACAAGCAGAAATAGGTGCCTCTCTGCAGCCTGGACATAGGCACCAAACTCCCTGAGGTGGGTGGGGCTTACCATAGCCCTCTTGTCGACATCTCCCATTGGCTAGCGGAGGCGACTCCCTGCCTAGAGTGCTGCTGGCTTTTGTGGATCCCATTCTCAGGCACCTATGTCTTTCCACATGTTGCACAGGGAGCCTAGACACCTAACCCAGGCTTTGGGGAGCCCTATGATTTTCAAAGCATCTAAAAGTTAGTTGTTGCAATCCTGCATGTTGCAATGCCTAAGTCCCTTTATGGATCTGGGCCCTGAGGCCTAATTTTCAGAGGTGATGAGCACCCACAATTCCAATTGAAGTCAACTGGCTCCATATTTATTGTCTCTGCAGATCAAATGTGCTCAATTTACAAATAAAAAATGTGGGTTTGTTTTAACTGCCATCTCTACTAACTCTGTCTAGGATATCAGACTCAAGCAAAATTATTTCCTTCTTATTCACAATCACAAGTAATAAATTGTTGTGTGGCTAAACTAGGCCCTCAATGGGGCCCTCAATGCATTTATTTACATAGCCTGGAACATAGTAAGTAATTTTATTGAGGCTGCACAAGGTGGAACAGAATCCAGCTGTGTTTCTCTCTCTCTTAGGGGTGTTAGCTCTTCAAGGTTAACAACAGTGAAGTTCTTTGTGTTACTAAACTGAGCACATCTGACTACCCACAGAAGGGAGACATCTTTTGAATAAAAAGGTCACTCTCTAATGTTCCCGCTTACTTTAACTCCTGGGGTCTCTGAAGTAGTCCCTCTAGGAGTCGCTCAAACACACCAAGGGAGCAAATGGCAGCTCCAAAAGGATAAAGCTTCATAAAGCTGCTTTCCTCCTGGGCTGGCTCAAAGCCACTAGGCTCAAGATTATTTCCGAGCTGAGAAGTCAAAAGAAAGTGATGGAGGCAGAGTTGACGTCTTTCAGAGGAGAGGTGTCACCGTGGACAATGTTCCTGGTGTGGCACATGAAGGAGGTGGGGCCAGTGCATGGAAAAGAGGTCAAGCAGAGTACACTCACTCTAATCACTCCCCTCCCACAATGCTCTGTTCCTTACTCACTGCTTCTAGGTTATAAGCAGCTACAGGCATGATTTTATTAGGGAAAGTTCACTGTCTGATTTCTCTTATCCCTGCTCATCCCAGCTCTTACTGTCTCCTAAATACTATTGCCAGCAGAGAGCTGTCAGTCAGGATGGTTAGGAAGGGTCTCTGTTGTAGGGCTCTCCACGTAGAGACCCACAATAGCCTCTATCACAAGGGATGCAAAACATAGCAGACAACCAAATGCAATCTCCAGTGTTGCAAAATGTGGGGAGCCCTAGCAAACCAACAGCTGAAGAGCAGAGAGACAGGAGGAGAAAGAAGAGAATGAGCCAGGGAGAAAGACAGAGAGTCACAAATGGCTAGCGCAGAGGAGGGTGAAAAGGAGTGAATTAAGAAAACAAAAAAAGAAAGTGCTGAGGAGAGAAACAATGTGCAGCCAATGGGGAAAGGAGAATCAGGAGGAAGACAAGGCAGACAGCAAGAAGAAAACATGACAGAAGTGTATGAAAACCAAACTCAAGGCAAATTTCTCCACTCTGAGCCACATGGTGGTTCTTAACTGATTTTCCTGTCATCTCTAAACACCTGGAAATCTACCTGAACTATTAGAAGGGTTTGAGTGTTTATGCTAGGGCCTGTGTGCATGGGCAGACAATACTGAGGGCTTATAAGTGTGAATTTGTGTGTGTGTGTGAACAGGATGGGAATAGCCATGTATGTGTCAGCACAGGTGTGTTTGGAAACCAATATATGTGGCAGAGAGAGTATACATAGTAGTTGGTGAGGTGTGCGTCTCTGCATGTAGGAGCTGGGGGCATGGTTATATGTGCAGCACTGCCAGCCTCAAAAATCATGTCCCCCAAAATAACGAGTTTGATGTGGAAATCAAAAGATATTTTAAAAATAATTTGGAGTTATTTTTATTTGCCTTCTCAATCCAGAGCATTTGGGGTGCACTCATTTTGCATTTTCAAGCTTTTCTTCACAACTAGGAGGGCTAGAAATTTAATTAAAAAAGAAAAGAAAAGCTTAGGTTCTCACAGTCTCTTGATTCCAGCAACTTTAAAAAAAACACCCAATATCATGAGACTCCCAGTAAAATGGTGTGGGTCAGTGTCAGTAGAAGTGAGTGTTGAGGCCTGTATGTGTTTCTGACAGGGGTGTATATACAGTAAGTATTTGTGTATATACAGTAAGTAAGTTGAGGAATGTATGTAGATGTGCTTATAGCGTGGGTCTATGCAGCTGTGTGGGGAGACTGGGTCAGAGGCTGGGTGACTGCTCTATCTGAAGAATCCTACAATAGCGATCTTTGCTGCGTGGTACAAAGCACAGCTAAAGGCTGATGCCTCCTCAGAGAAACCTTCAGAGCAGTTTCCAAAAGCTCCTGTCACACAGCCTTATTCTCCAATGGAGAAAGGAGGCAAAGAAACAGCAAGGCTCTCCCCAAGAGGAAAAGAGATTGGGCAGAAGAAAGAGAGAGTAAATGAGTGTTCCATCCTCCTTCACCAAAGCAGAAAGGGACCATGTTGCAGATTCTCCCTGTCCTTGGCCCTAATCATGCTGTAGGGGCTGGGAAGTCCTTGCGTCCTCTGGCTCATTAACCCAGGCTGCTGCTGTTCCACAGAGATTAGTATATCATCTAATAGGAAGAGCTTATTTGACCCACATCACTTTACCTACTGATGGTTTACATGGTGTTTATAGGCATATCCATCAGTGTAACAGCATGAAACATTTCTCTGGGGGTCGGACTGAGAGAATCTTCTCCACTTAATCTCTATTATGGATTTGGCCTTCTGTATAGGATTTACCACTTAACCCATTAAATCCTCTGCACAGCCACCAATTGTTCATGGATATTGATGAGCTTCATGATTTAGTTGTGGGGTGGTCTGACTCATCACTGGAAATTGTCTTTTCAAAGAACACAGCTTCTTTGTTAACCCTAGCAATGTGAAGGAGCCAGGGGGTATAGCATAACTTCTGCTTCTTGACCTCATAACTCAGCCAGTGAGAGGGGATTCAGTTCTCATAAATGTAAAGTCCCTCACACAATGAGAGGAAAGAAACTGCATAGATAAAATGTGTGAAAGAACCAAGTCACCCCACCCATTAAGTTAAAACAAGTTTATTTGTATATGGTCTCCTTAATAGCATCTTTATGTTGCTTTCTTTGTAAGAAAGCATTATATTCACTTTTGGGAAGGTGAAGGATTGGGCTAGAGAGGGGAGGTGTCCCTGAGATAAATTCTAGGTTAAGAAGTAGTACACAAGATGAAAGTATTTGAGAGCGGCTCAGGAAGAAATTTTCCACAGGTCAGATTGGCAGCAGGATTTTTCTGCCTCCCTCTGCAGTGTAGGGTATGGATCACTTGTCAGGATTACCTGGGTATATCTCACTTAATTCCCTAGATGATGTGGCAGTCCCTTCTAGCCTTAAACACTATTGCTATGACTACCATTAGACCATTTCACACAGAGGCATGGTCAAGAGATTGGAAAAGAGCACACACCCTCCTTCTCCCCCATCAGCCAGGGATATAAATGGCTAGCCTCGGCATCGGAGAAGTCAGGGTGGGAGAGGTCTGCTTTTTTGGCTTGTGATTGTTCTCTTTCAGGCAGGTGTGGATTTCCTAATGGTACTGAGAAATAAGCACCAACTTAGATTCCAGCATGTATGAAGCAATCTTGGAACCGTTAGCAATGATTCTTGAGAACTCATGGAGGATGGGCAAGGTCCGAGTGACTAGAGAAGGGCAAACACAGAACCTAGCTTTAAAAAGGGAAACGGAGAGGATCTGGTGAATTACAGACCACACGGACTAACTTCGATGACTGGAGAGATACAGGAACAAATTATTAAACAATCAATCTG
This sequence comes from Emydura macquarii macquarii, assembly GCF_026122565.2. Classification (NCBI taxonomy): domain Eukaryota; kingdom Metazoa; phylum Chordata; order Testudines; family Chelidae; genus Emydura; species Emydura macquarii. The sequence goes on from NW_027133667.1 coordinate 11,733,236, forward strand.
TAAGCACCAGAGGATAATAGGGTTATAAGGAAGAGCCAGCAGGGATTTGTCAAGAACAAATCATGCCAAACCAACCTAATTTCTTTCTGTGACAGGGTTACCAGACTAACGGAATGGGGAAGAGGGGTAGCAGCAGACGTGATATATTTTGATTTTTGTAAGTTTTTTGACACAGTCCCACATCACATTCTCATGAATAAACTAGGGAAATGTGGGTTTTAGATACAATTATTATAAGGTGGGTACAAAACTGGTTGAAAGAGCATACTCAAAAATAGTCATCAATGGTTCATTGTCAAACTGGGAGGGCATATCTAGTGGGGTCCCACAGGGGTCAGTCTTGGATCCAGTATTATTCAATATTTTCATTAATGACTTGGATAAGGGAGTGGAGAGTATGCTTATCAAATGTGCAGATGACACAAAACTTAGAAGTGTTGCAAGCACTTTGGAGGACAGGATTAGAATTCAAAACAACCTGGACTTTGGATAATTGAGCTGAATTTAACACAATGTAATTCAGTACAGACAAGTGCAAAGTACTTCACCTAAGAAGGAAAAATCAAATGTACAACTGCAAAAGGGGGGATAATTGACTAGATGGTAGTACTGCTGAAAAGGATTTGGGGGTATAATGGATCACAAATTGACTATGAGTCAAAAATGGGATGCAGTTGGAAAAAATGCTGATATCATTCTGGAGTGTATTAACAGGAATGTTGTATGTAAGACTCAGGGGGAACTGTCCCACTCTCCTTGGCAATGGTGAGGCCTCAGCTGGTATGCTGTGTCCAATTCTGGGCACCAAACTTTGGGAAAGGTGTGGACAAACTGGAGAGAGTCCAAAGGAAAGCAACACAAATTATAAAAGGTTTAGAACATAGTTTCTCAACCTGTGGTACGTGTATCCCTGCGGGTACGCGAGACACACACAGAGGGTACCCGGGGAAAAACAGAGTGAAGGGGAGGTGGGCGGCAGCAGCCCACTTCTCACCTGGTCACAGCTCCCAGCTGGAAGGCAGGTGGCAGCCACTAGCTTCTGGGGGAGGCGGGCAGCAGCCCCCTGCTTCCTGCCAGATCCCAACTCCCCGGCGGGAGCTCGGTGGCAGCCTCCTGCATCTTGCGAGCTGGGCTCACAGATTGACCCGCGCCCCGGCTCTGAGCCGAGGGACAGCCTCCAGCGCCCCGGCTTGAAGATGGGCAGCAGCCGCTTGCCCACATGCCCGGGTCCCAGCTGGCGTGGAAGCCTCCTCTACCCCAGTTCGGATTGAGTGGCAGTCGCCCACCTCCTGAACTGGCAGCCAGGTGGCAGCTGCCTGCAACTTGCCCAGGTGGCAGCCCCCCTCCCTGGCTCAAAGCCCAGTGCCCAGAAAACTTGTCAATTTCACCGCTCTAGCTGAGCAGTGAAATTGACAACTATGACAGCCCCAGATTTCACCAGTTACCCTCTTTCCCCCCTCCCCCTCTCTCTCACCCCTTCCTCCTCTCAAATCTATGGCAAAAAATTTGGGGCATCGCTTTATATTTCCCAGCACTGGCATGCTGCTCAAAGCCTCCTAGCTTTGGCCAACATCACCTCTAGCCCAGGTACATACTTGAGTTGTGCACCCCTGGTGTAAAGGTGGTAACCCTACCCACACTAGATCGGGCATCTGATCTATCATGGCCTTATATACTCAGCCCTTCTTCCAACATATGGCTCACATTAGTCTGTAAATATAAAATCCCGTGGAAAATTGAGTGTTGGGGTACTTATTAAAATGTTCAGGCGTTAGGGGGTACTTGCTACTTAAAAGGTTGAGAAACACTGGTTTAGAAAACCTGGCCTATGAGGAAAGGTTAAAACAATGGGGGTATGTTTAGTCTTGGGAAAAAAAGACTTGAAGTGGGACCTGATAACAGTTTTCATATATGTTAAGGACTATCATTAAGTGGACAGTGATCAATTGTTCTCCAAATCCACTGAAGGTAGGACAAGAAGTAATTGGCTCAATCTGCAGCAAGGGAGACTTAGGTTAAACATTAGGAAAAACTTTCTAACTATAAGAGTATTTAAGCTCTGGGACAGGCTTTCAAGGAATATTGTGGAATCCCCATCATTGGAGGTTTTTAAGAACAGATTGGACAAACACCAGTCAGGGATGATCTAGGTTTACTTGGACCTACCTCAGTGCAGGGGGACTGCATTTGATGACTTCTCAAGGTCCCTTCCAGACATACATTTCTATCTATGGTTCTGTGTCTGGAAACAAGGAGCACAGATTTGTTTTGGGTTCCTAACATGTAGAACAAGAGACAACTTTTGCTTGTCTCACTCATACAAAGAGTTTCATTGTCTTTAATGTCATTGCTCATGTAATTTAGTGTTGTTACATGCCTCCCCTGCAAGGCTGTTTTTAGTAAGGCTCCTTGGGGATTCAAAATACAGTGATCTAAACTCTGAAAATTATCTTATTATTAAATGACAAAAACTTAGTTAATGCAAAGTTAAAGTTGGCTGGAGAGAGCTTGTCCAGAAAATTGAGTTCAGCAAAACTCAAACTTCTGAAAAACAGAGAACTACAGAGTTAAAGTGACACCCACACAACTTTAATTCTGCCTCTGCCCCTGCCCCTGCCCACCAGAGCTGTCAATGGCCACTGAGAATTATCTGTATGCTCTCCAGCTACATGCCCGATGTTAGGTGTAGCTGTACTGAATGGTGGGAAGATAAGTTGGAGCAGCTTGGAAGATCTGTGATTGCGATATGGGGACATCTGAGTCTTAGTGCCTCCCATGTATGCTATCGAAGGAAAGCGATGGATGTGTACCGTGAGGCTCCAATTTGCATCTTTTCAATACAGAATTGTGTAGGCTGTGTCAATAGGAGGGCACTGGGATCTTGTTACCATGGGTATTGTCAGTAGTGAGGTGGGATATGAAAGCAGTCTGTGGATTTAATTATATGTAGGGTAAAATAAAGGTTTAGGTGATAGCCCGTATAACAGTGTAAAGGGGTTGTACAAGGATATGGAGAGGTTGTTAAATTTGACAGATGTGGTATTTTGTCGGTGGAGTAGGCTCGCTGTTTGAGAGTACAGAATTGCAGGTAACACCTCTCCATTACAGTGCAAAGGCACAGGAGGAGCATGTATGTGTTATGGGCATATTGGGGGATCACTCAAAGAGGGCAGAGTTAATGGTGTGTGGACATTTACCGGAACTCTGTATTTCCTGGTTTTCGGAAGTTTTAGTTTTGCTGAACTTGCTGTTCTGGATGGGCACAAGCGATCAACAGGCAACCTTAACTTCACATTAATACAGTTTATTGCCATTTAATTTCCTAGTTTTTTAAAAAGAAAGACATTTTTATTAGTAGAAATTAATAGTCATCAATAGAAATTGTAGTTCTCACATGGATTTGAAATTGATATCCTACTACGGCTATGTAGTAATCGAAAGACCTAGCTTTTATAATAATGCTTTTCATCAGTAGCTCTCAAAGAACCGTATACCATTATACCTATTTTGCAGATGGGAAACTGAGGCACAAAGCAGTGAAATAACTTGCCCCAGGTAACCCAGCCGGCCATTGGTAGAGCTACAAATAGACCCAGTCCAGTGGTCTTTCTATTAGACCAAATGGTTGCTATGTGATTCCTCAGTGCTCTTCCCTGCTCTAGTACATTTTGTTACAGTGGAATGGGGATAATGGTCATACATGGAAATGGTCCCAAAATCTTGAGTTTTATTACATGGTTATTACACTAACTTTAAGCATGAAAGAGATGACTGCTGTGTCTTCTCCCCCCCCATTCCCTGCAACATCTAGTTTCCCCCATACTAAAATTTCAAGCCCCCCTTCTCTTCCCACCCATTGTCAGTAGTTGGCACCGTAGTAACCGTTAACATGTAAGAAGTTCCTCCTTGTTGTCTACTGCCCTCTACTCCTGCGTACACTGCACAGGCAGCAGTTCACTGGAGGGCCGCATGCTTCAGGGGCCCCCAGATAGTGTCACACATTTAGGAGGGGAATGTGGGGCTGACAGGCACCCCAGACCCTATTATTCCCCAATCCCTCACCCCCATGTCCCTCTTCCCAGAATCCCACCCCACCTCTCCCCCTAGTCCCCATCACCGAATCCCTAACCTCTCTCCCCCTACGCCCACCTACTCTTCCACCCAGTGAACATTTGATTGTGTAGTTTATTTTCTTTTCAAAACAATAGTTTCAATGCCTGCTGAACATTCTACTGCACTTCAGATTACATCTCCCCCACATAAAAATCCCCTTTTCAGAGAGGCAGATGGCTTTTTTTTTGTTTTTATTTTAAACTTCAGATTTTTGCCCTGTTGTGGATTTGAACTCACAGTGCCTGGGGTGCTGCTTAGAGTCAATTACCAGAACATGTCCTCAGAACCACCCATGTCCTATCAGATCGAAGTAGTCTTCCTGATAGTTAGTTTCTTTCTCTGCACATGTTCAGCATAATCCATCAGGCATGCAAATAGGTGTGCGAGCCTTAGGGCACCTAACAGGAGAAGTAAACTCTTCTTCAAATAACATTTTAATTTGATGTCCCCCAAAGGGCTAGTGGGTGCCATGAACTCTGCTAGTGAAGCCCTCAAGTGTTTGAGACCCTGGTGCAATGACCGGAACCCTGGTTTGACCTCTATTTGAGGGGCTGGGGGGGAGGAAGGGAAGTCATTGCAAGAAATGTTTTTTAAATAAGAAAAGGTGTTTTTTCTGGGGGCTGTATCTCAGGAATGCCTTGTTCAAATGCTTCAACATTTGGACCACTGACCATACCCTGCACCCCTGTAAGGCACACCAACTTCAAGGCAATCTGATTAGTTGTACAGATTTTAGGGTATTTAGAACAATCAAGCTTTAAACAGAAAGCTGGTCTTAATCTTAACTATCTAGAGTTGAATTTGTCTTGGTGAGCACACCTGCTGGCACAAAACAATCCTGAACAGTTTATTGATAAGGAACTTACTGTGCACATGGAATGTTCAAGGTCACTTAACTTGAATGTGGGAAAGAGACCCATTTAATGATAGCATGGTGAGTATTCATGAACACAAATACTGCACTGGAGCTATTTCTAGTTCCCCTTCCAATCTCCAAGGCCACGAACAGTCATGAACGCCTGGTCATTCTCATTTTCCCACTCACTGTGACCTCCTAACATTCTCCACTTCCCATAACCTCTCCCAGGGCTTTCACTGACCTCCATCCTGATGACTTGGTTTTGCACTGCTAGAGTCAGTACAATGTTCCTTCCCAACATACACCTACAGCCTTCCCCCACCTGCTGGCCTGCCATTATCCCTCCACCACCACACGGAATGATAAAATTGAGGACACATCCTACTTCAGTAACACAAGTGCCCCAGTCTCTGCCTTTGCCCTGCCAACTCCCCTGTCCTTTAAGATTTGTCCAAAATGTATAAAAGGTTCTTGACCACAGAAGTTTGCATTAGAATTATTTTCTTTAACTAAAATATTTTGTTAATAATTACAATAATAAATACTTTGCTCTTCGCTGGTGCCTTTCATCCAAAGATCTCAAAGCACTTTACAAATATGAATTATGCCATAAGCCTAACAACTGCATTGTGAGTTACAGGATACAATATTTATTCCCATTTTACAAATGGAGAAACAGACAGAGAGAGTAAGGTTTTACAGGGTTAGTCAATGGCAGGAGTCCTTCAACCACACAGTTCCATCTCAGAGGATGGTCCGGACTAATTTTCATGAAATTGATCTAATCAAAGCAGCGTTTGAATTACTTTTTTTTAAAGCCAAATCCTGCCCCTTTTGGGCACACCTAGACTATACTTGAAAGTGTAGGTTGTTTTTTTTTTTAAATGGGTTAGTTTGACTTCTTTTAAAACTCTATGGCAGATAAGGCAAATGGTATTTAGGTTTAACTTTGTCCAGCCACGCGATAAAATACAACTTGCCCTGTCTACACTAGGGTTTTAAAACACGTTTGTTAAAACATCATTAGCTAACATTTTAAAAAGACACCTTTTTATCCTATTCTAAACAAGACTTTTGAGGACCCCGCTATGCAAAATGAAGAAAACTTGTGGATTCGGTTTTAAGAACATTTTGGCGTATCAAAGAATCCCAAAGGCCTTCACATTTAAGCCCTTCAGACCAACACTGAACTCAGAGCAAGTTACTTTTCAGAGAAGGGTATTGTGGATGTGACTATAAGATTCCACCCTAAATTACAGATGATTTCAGGTTTGGTAAAACTAAGTGATGGAATCTTCTACTTTATCTATCAATTGACAGGTGCAGGAAAGCAATAATTAAGAGTGTCTAGAAAATCCTGGCCTGCCTTTCCAGATGGTCTTCCTGGCTCATGCTTCATTTAAAGTTGAAAACAAGGGGGAGAAAGCAGTGCCCTTCTCCCATTGCTGACAAGTAAACAACTGTGTGCAGAGATAGTAAACTAATTATAAACCTAATCCCAGCTTCATCTGCGGCCAGCATTGCTATGACACCTTCTGGGAGATATGAGAGAAGCCAGGAAGAGAGAAGAGAAAGAGACAGAAAAAAAAAATTAATTTTACACATACTTTGGTGAGAGCTCTTAATCCAATGAGGCCCTAATGTAAGACATGGATTTTTAAAATATGGAGGGAAGCCCCAAATAAGAAATATTGTTTCTGGAGTGACTATATTAAAGAGTCCATAGGAAAAATAGAAAAGTAACTACTTCTTTCATTAATAACTAAATTCAACTACATGAGCAAGATAGAAGGAAAATTCTGATTTATTCTAGAATTTCATCCACCCAGTCCTCTAGCAGAATGTGGAGTGGCAATATACTTAACCAATGAAACACTCAATTAATGAAACACAAGACAGCAGCACTGCAGCATCAGAACAATCCCTTCTTAGCTGATCCTATCTTAAGTGCCAGGCACTGTTACCTAGCAACTTCAGAGAACAACTAGCTTTAATAAAATAACCCTTAATTAACCCTTCAATGAGTATCACAAGACCCAACAAAAAGAGACAGAAACAGAAGCCTAAAATGACATGGTTTTGTTCCTTTAATCCATATACTGTTTATATAACTTCAGTTTCAAGAATCAACATTTCTGATGTCAATAATTTACAGTGATAAGTTTATTTCCATCTCCCACTAACTAAGTTTACGAGGGCCAGCCTTGTTAATCAGTAGTATTGACAACCCCAAGCATAAAAAATCGCCCCCAAAAACAACAGCTAAGCCCCCCAAAATTATGAATTTAGCTTTAAAATAATGAAATTTGAAAAATAATACAATTCAGAATCCTTTTATTTGCCTTCTGGTGTTGGCACATTTATGATTCACATTGTCCAGCTTTTTTCCATGACCAAACATTTATTTTAAAAAATAATTCTCAGATAACTTAATTTCAGCAGGTAGAGCTTTAAAAAAACCCCAAACAAACCAGAAAACAATCCCCCCCACCCCACCCCCAAAAAAAATCATCATCAGGACTCTGATTTGTGAGAGCTGGCAAACCTTCAGAGACAGCAGAGAGATTCAGGGCTGTATAATGCAAAGAGGATTTCACTGAGCAATAATGAACTATTGCATTTAGTATTTTCTGACAATTAATGACTGGCTGAAGGAAGTGAGACGCCTTGGGACTTGCTAACCAGTTTAGTTTAAAAGACCTGGTACCACAAAAGTATTTAGGCTTTAATCTTCCATTGATTTCAAAAGACTTTGGGAGCCTAAATACCTTTGAGGATCTGAGCCAAAGTGCTCTGAAATACCCAGCCCAGTTATCATTATTGCTACGATAAACAGTGAAAAGAAAATAAACTACTTATTTTATTCTTTCAACCTTGTGTCTCAAGTTCTGCATACTGTTGTTGGGTATTTTGTTCACTGTAGAACAGAGAAAGGGGCATAATCAATTTAAAAGTCACCCTTCTTTCTGAATTTTTACCTAATGTTCTTACAAGGAACACCTCAGATTACTATAAATGAGAGAGATTAAACAGAAAATATAGCTTTTCCTGTGTTTCCAGTTTGTTTATTTTGTTCATCTGACAACATTTGGATGTATGGTTACCTTTACTGTTTCTCCTGAACAGTCATTTCTGCTGTTTGGGTGGGTCTTTTATGCAGCAACAAGAAGAGAGACCCAACACTTTTTAAAAATAGGACAATGTGACAATAACATTGACTGGTGGGGTGGTCTTAAGGGCAGATGTAGTACCAGAGATTTCCCCCCCCCCTTTTTTTTTTAAAGACTATATTTCAAGATGATTGTATCCTTTTAACAGCTGAAAATGGGAAATCTGGATTTCATTCTTAGCCTCTTTGTCAGGGGTATAAGAGTATCCAAACTTCACCCAACTAAGGGCTGCAATGATAGTTTACCAAGAACTTGAGGGCACACCGAATTTGGATTAAATGAAGCAGATTGCAGCCATCCTTCCTTATATTTAATACGGTACTGTTGCTCACAGTAATTACAGGTTCCAGTATGCAATGCTCTACCTCTGTCCTGATCCAAAGAACAAGAACGCTCATATCAAAATGGAACATTGTGTGCTGGAACCTATAATCTCTGTGGAGCACATTCCCCTATTAAAAATAAGATTGGCTGTGTGCTATTTTATATTGCAGAACTTCATGGCTCATACGTGTCCTAGAGGCTACACTTTGTAAACCAGAGAGGACAATGCCCTTTATATTGCAGTCTCTGCTGTCTGATGTCATGTGGGCCTATGAATATATCCTTATTCAATTGCAGGGCCTCAGTGTTTTCAGCTCAAAGTCTTCCTAATGCTGCTAATCTCATATTAACAGCCTACTGACACAGAAGAGACCAGGAAAAAGAGAGATTACCAGATCCCAGCTCTCTGGCCCTATGACCGTGTGCTGGTCAGATCTGGACGAATACTCGAAGTGATTTACCCCAGGAGGCCTTGTTACAGGTGTGTGTATGTCTAACGGGCTTTAAGCTACTGGATGAGGGGGGAAATGCGGTACCTGTGAGTTTGCAGATGGTAAACATGCAAAGCCCTTTGGACAACTCAGGCTCATTTCTTGTTTTTCTGCATAAAAATCACAATTATAGGGAAAAGAAATCTTTCCCTTCTCAGATAAGAGGCACCTCGGCAGAGATCAACATCTTACAGATGGCACAAAATGCATTATGATACACCCCAAAACAACATCTTCCCCTTAATGTACATGATTGACAGCTGATCTCCAGTCATTCAATCTTTTCCACTACCAATATTTTCCAGAAGATAAGCCTTGTCTACATGGGAAAGTTTTATGGTATAACCTCACCTATGAATTTAAACTGGTAGTTATATTGGTATAACCCCCCATAAAGGCACTCTTATTCCACTGTAAGTGTGCCCCCCTTTTTTGGGGGGGTTAGCTTAAAGATAGCACTTTTACACTGGAATAAGTATCCACATGGGCGCTTTACACCAGAATAACTAGTAAAACTTTCCTATGTAGACAAGGATTCATTCTGAAAATCTCCCAGAAACCGCTATGCTGATGTTGGCTTGTCTCTGACTCAGGACTAATCTCTCTAAAAGCCACCCTGTTTGATCTCAAAGTATGTTAATTTTGCCTGTTAAGCTGCCCATGAAATAAGTGAACCTGTTGTTGAGTTGCTATTGTGTGTGGTATTAATGGTGACTGTAGGTTTGCCTTCAAAGCACCACACTGTCCCCTGTAGGAATGAAGAGAGAAGTACAAAAACATTCCCAGTTACTTACAGAGCAGAACTGAACTTTTATTCCATCACTTGCTACTTTGATGCCTACCAATCCAGCTGAGCTTCTTGAAAGATCATCCTGCATCTCATGAAAAGCTTTTGCTTAAAAATAACTCTTTCCCTCTCCTATTTTCTGCATCTGTAATATAAATATATTATTGTTGTTGCTTTTATTTCTTTTCCCTTGTTTTTTATTAGTAGGGACATTTGCATGGAAATGGTCACTTAACAGCTGATCTACTCCTGCTGCTTATTCTCACATCTCCTCCCTCCCCCGCACAATAAATCTCTGTTTTAGAAAATCACGCTCATCCCAACAGCAACCAATTCTAATGTTACCAAAACAACACTGCTCTCTCCTTCCAAGGACCAAAATATTCTTGGCTGTCCTCCTTGGAAGACAAGCTTGAACAGCATATTTGCATGCTGCGAACTTACCTCATTTTCATGCTCTCTCTCTCTTGCTCCCTGTCTGACTCTCAGTGGGGAATATTCCATGACTGTTAACCTCTTTCAAAATTGATTCCTTCTCCATATTTGGGAATTTGTGTTGGGCACTAACTGGTACAACCCATTCTCTTCCCAGTGCACACTGGGAGTTATAGTTTCAAGCAAGGAATGTTGTTTTCCAACATGCAAACAGCCAGTAACGGTAAAAAGAAAGAAGTCTCATGATGATGCTTTAACTTGTTTTTCTTCTAAATTAGAACACGTATCCCTTTTTAAACTGTTTAATCTTCTGATTTGTTATTGCCATCTCCTCCTCAATTATATCTATCTAGGTTTTCATACTGCAGTCATCACTATGGGATAGGAGTGTCTCACACAAATAACGCAGCACACATTAAAAACCCTACTAAAATCTAGTCTGGCAAGTGCTGTTATCGCAGAATATCAGTTTTTTTCTCATTATGGAAGGGAGCAGGTGCTCCTCTGTCCCAGAGGTCAGTAATTATATGCAAAAACCAGGGCAACAGTAATGCTAATACTTCAATCCTACCACCGCCCCAATCAGAAACATCAGAATTAAATTCCCCTTAAAGCCTTTTCTCTGTCACCTTAGGCATATGCATTGCATTAGTGTCTTTCATTAAATGATCACACACAACTGTGGGCAATTAGCAAATATACAAAACAGCATAATTTATCTTGCCTCATCTGGAAGGCAAGGAGGGAGTTTTCTCATTGTGCGATACTGATTTATGCTCAAACTGCATTATTTTCTAGAATACTTAAATAAGCATATGTAGCATTTTATATTATTGCATGCACACTGTGAGATCATGTAGTGAAGGAGGCTATTGTAATGCCCACACTGCAATTCATTGGACAAACCATTTAATCATTTTTAAAAAGGTACTGTAGTAGTGATGGCAAAGAAAGGATAATTGGCAATCTCATGGTGTGGAGTATAATGTAGGGAGAAGCAGCCCTGGAAAACCTGCATTTATCTAGTACACCAGGAAGCTACTGGCCTGGGTATACACCATCATCCTTCAACAACTTTCCAAGGAGCAGCACTGATTGGCTTCAGAGGGAGACAAACACGTGCTACCACAATGCAGGGCCCTGGAAGATCATGGAGGAGAAATAGAAAGAGAACCAGGAATTCCTTCAAAAAAGAAACCATGCAATATGACCAGATCCAACATATTTCACAGTGCGAGCCCTGCCCCTTTCTCTCAAATCTGGTAGTGTTTCTTTATTTATTTAGAGAGAAAGCTTGAGATCTCAAATTTAGCTAGTCAGCTTTTGCCTAATGGAGCAAACTTCAACCTGACCCAGAACTCTGAGTCTGGCTACTTTAAAATAACTGCTCTCTATCCCTGTGCCTCTCAACTTTTCCAGACTACTGTACCCCTTTCAGGAGTTTGATGTCTTGCATACCCCAAGTTTCATCTCACTTAAAATCAGACATAAAAGTACAAAAGTATCACAGCACATTCTTCCTAAAAAATTGCTTACGTTCTCATTTTTAACCATATAATTATAAAATAAATCAACTGGAATATAAATATTGTACTTATATTTCAGTGTATAGTATATGGAACAGTATAAACAAGTCCTAGGAAATTTTAGTTTGTACTGACTTTGCTAGTGCTTTTTATGTAGTCAGTTGTAAAACCAGGCAAATATCTACAGGAGTTGATGTACCCTCTGGAAGACCTCTGCAGACCCCCAGGGGTACCCATTCCCCTGGTTGAGAACCACTGCTCTTATCGCTGAAAGGTTTGGTTGAGCAAATGTATGCTAGGGCGACACCTTGTGACTAAAGAGAAGAAATGCAGTCTCCTAGTCCTATTGATTCCAGCTTCTTTGACTCTTTTGCTTATCAGTGGAGCTGAAGGTGGAAACTTTGGTTTGGACTTTGCTTGTTCTTCTACAGGAAAAGTCTTGGTGGCCAGAGAAATCAAAGATTTTGATAAACTTTATGTCTCTAGTTGAACTAAAGGCAAACTCTGAGACTCAAACCCTTTGAGACTCATCACGAAGATCGTGTTTGTGCCTCTATTCTACAACAAGAAAACTCTTCTCTCTGATGCATACAAAGACTTGCAACATCAGGTCTTCCTCTCTTCCAGAGCAGCTCATGTCTTTTCAGCATGTCACCACTGCATGCATACTGGGATTTATAGAAGGAAATGCAACAAGTGTGCCATCATGCAGTCAGTCCTTTTACTACAAGATAATCCCTACATTTCTCTGTAGCACAGTTCACATTAGAAAACTTTCAGGAGGGGATGCGCATGACTCTCTGAGCACACTTTTGGTTGGGAATGAGGAAGAACTGAAGAGGGGAGACATCAACCTTTACCTCACTGGAGAAGCAATACTACAAAATAAAAATAAAAAAAATCACAAGAACAAGGTAGATGTAGAAACAAATTTTAAACCAGTTTTTTATAATGTTAATTTAATAGGTCAGCCACATTTCTGTCACAAAATTGTGGCCCAGCCAGCCCCGGGTGGGACAGAGAGAAATCAAGGTGCTTAAAGTCGACAAGCCACTAGAAACTATTAAAATAAAATTAAAGTATAACCACTTTTCCCTCCTTGCGTCCCACAATCACATCACGTCAAAACAGCCTCAGGTTGACACTAACAAACATTTATTGGTTTGGGAGTGGGAAGAGAGTGGGGAGGTGTGAGAGACTGATTCTGAAGCAAACAGGAGTGCAGGTGGTTCAGTACCTCTCAGGATTATGCCCTGAGTCTAGGCATATGTATGTATTGTAGGCCTGATTCCACCCAGTGAAGTCAGTGGCATTTTTGCCATTCACCTCAAATGGAAAAAGGTTCAGGCTTTATCAAATATGATTTATTCTTTTGCGTAGTGACAGTCTGGTTTGGCCAATGCACACGGCAGAGGGGCATTGCTGGCACATGATGGCATATATAACATTAGTAGATGTGCAGGTGAATGAGCTCCTGATGGTGTGGCCACTAATGTAATATATGCCATCATGTGCCAGCAACGTCCCTCTGCCGTGTGCATTGGCCAAACCGGACTGTCACTATGCAAAAGAATAAATGGACACAATTCAGACATAAAAAATGGTAACATCCATAAGCCAGTCGGAGAGCACTTCAATCTCCCAGGACACCCTGTAACTGACTTGAAAGTTGCCATTCTTCAACAAAAAAACTTCAAAAACAGACTTCAGCAAGAAACTGCAGAGCGGGAACTCATATGCAAACTTGACACAATCAAACTGGGTCTGAATAGGGACTTGGAATGGTTCCCTCATTACAAGAAGTAATTGTCTCTGTTCACACATTCTCACCTTCTAACAAGGGTTGTGAATAGGCCTCATCTACCCTAACTGAACTGACTTTGTTAGCACTTGCCCTTCCCATTGTTATGTCTCTTACCCCTGGATGTATATATATACACACCTCTTATCTGTGATTTCCACTTCATGCATCTGAGGAAGTGGGTTGCAGCCCATGAAAGCTTATGCCTGCAGAAATTTGTTAGTCTTTAAAGTGCTACAGGACTCTCGTTTTTGCTGTATACAGACTAACACGGCTACCCCTCTGGAACTTTTCACCATTGTTTACCATGCAATTCTAGATAAATCACCCTCATTTTAAAGTCATACCCAGAAGTAATAAAACTTACAGTGACAAGAGCTATAACATTTAAACAAAAATATTTGGTATGTTGTATTATGCCATAGTATTCACTTCAGGGACACAACATGCCGTATATTTGCAATGTGGCCAAGTTACGGTGGCTGTGTGCACCATGCTGCCTTTTTAAAGTTGATTGGCTCTACCTAGCAGTCTTTGTTTACAGAAGACATTTATTTTCCAAAAAAAAATAATAAGATAATATAAACTTGCAAAATTGAATTCCTCCACTTGCCAACAGCAATTACTTTTTGTTTTTGGAAGGTAATTTTTTTTTATTATATAACTAACCCTCCTGGTAGTCAGTGGGTGAGAAGGTCTTGCATGCAAGCTAGTAAATTTTCATGATAACTTTGCATGACTTACATAATAATCTTTGCAAAGACAGCCTTTTTCAGCTGTACAGATTAAGAACCTGGAACTCCTGATGACTCTGATTATCAGTTTCCGTTATCTAGAGCAGGGGTTCTCCAACTTTTTATGCTGGGATCCCCTTTGAAAATATTTCAGGCTGTGAAAACCCCCTCCACCCCATGCCATGCCATCCTTACTGGCATGTATGGGGGCTGACAGCCTGTGACCCGCCCCCCCCCATAATAGCCTCACAACCCCTTGAGGGGTCACAACCTCCAGTCTGAGAACCCTGAGACCCCATGATAGCCGCCCCATGTACCCCTCTGGTACAGTAACTACCAACAGCAATAGCTTTTAAAAACACTTAAAAGGCCTTCTGTCTGGATTCCAGAGAACATGCTTTAAAATAATAATAAATAATAATAATAATTCAAAGGAAAGCCAGCTAGGCCACTGCCTGTCACCACTCCCCTCATGCCTCCTATTGTATCCTAAGGCAGCACAAGAAACCCTACCTCTTTACAGCAATTGTAGGATTTCAGGCACTGGGGGCCTGATTTTCAGAGATGCTGAACTCCAGCTGATTTCTCCTTGGCTCCTGGGTGCACAAGTACCTCTTAAAATCAGGTCCCAAGTCCTGAAGGGTCAGTTGGCTCATCCCAGAGGGGTGGGCCCAGGGGGTTTTGAAATCCTCCCTCTCACGGAAAGCAGCGCAGCCGCCCCATCCCTGCTCAGTGAAGAATTATGGAGAAACACACATTTTACTGCGCCCCGTAGGGGACGTGGGCCGGCCCTTCCCATCCCTTCTCCGCACAGCCGCTGGAACCTGCCTGGTTGTAAACTCTACAGCCCGGGGGGCGCGCTGGGATGCGAATGGAACTACTTTAAACACTGCCCCCCCCCGGCGGTGCACCTTGCTGCCTCCCCCGGCTCCCCACAACTCCCCCAGCGCCCCGCTGCGCCGCGCTCCAAAGACTTACTGGCGGCTCGCCGCAAGGGGCACGGGACCGGACTCAGCCGGCTGGCCCGCGCCCTCCAGTGCTGCCCGCCCGGCTTCCCTGCTCCGGGCGCCACCTAGCGGGACTCACCCGGAGCCTTTCCCTCCCTGGCCTCCTTCAGCCGCGCTAAGCTCGCCCGACTCCCACCCCGGCTGGCAGACAGCGGGGGCAGGATGGGCTCGGCTAGGGGAAGGGAATTCCGGGCCGGGGGGCAGAAGCGGGGGCGGTGATGGGTACGATGGGGGGGGGGAATGCCCCTGCTCCTGCTCCCCTCCCCCCGTGCCTGCCTGTGCACAATCCCCCCCCTTGGCTCCGCTTTAAACCCGACTGCACGTGCTGCTTGTTACAGCCCCGACTTCCTCCGCCCACCTTCCCTGCGAACCGTGAACGAGCCCCAGAAACTACACTTCCCATGGCCCCCTGCACAGGGTGGGAGCGCCGCTAGGCGGAGCGGGCAGGCAGGCGGGGAAGAGAGAGCGCTGCCTCCGCTGCTGCTGCTGAAGCGGAACAGGTTTTCCCCTTAGCGGCTGTTCTTCCTCGGAGCCAGCCCGGCTTTTCGGAAACGCGGCAAAGAGGGGATCCCTCGCTGGCCGGGGCTCCGGGCTGTGACGGCTGGTGGGTGTGGCACCAGCGCGCGCACACCTCCAGCCAAGGCAGAGCAGCACCGAGACCAGTCGTCGCAGCAGCAGGGCCAGACACGACGCCAGCTCGCAGCGGCTGCCGCTGCACGCACGTTCCGAGTCCTCGCGCCGCCTACCCCGGCGTGCGCGCGCGCGCTGTACAATCGCGCAGAGCCTCCCCCCCACGGCCCCTGCAGCAGCAGCAGCAGCCAGCGCAGCGATCCGCCCCCCCTGGTGTGTGGCTGGTGCTTGAAAGATCCGGCCCGGCCCCTCCTGCAAAGGGGAAGGCTTCGGGAGCCTAGGCGGAGTTCCCGGCGGCCGTGGGGTGACAGCAGCGAGCGATCGATGGCCCTGAAGGCGATCGGGGACGGGATTCAAAGGCACCTGGCCCAGCCCAGCAGCTAACCTCCACCCCTCCCCCGGGCACCATGAAGAACGACTTGCCCGTGTCCTTAGCTGGACTCAGCGGTCCGGCCGGCCTCCTCCGGAGCAGCGAGCCTCTGTCCTTGTCTCCCGTGCCAGCCCCAGCGACCTCTCTGCTGGAGGAGGCGGCGGATCTGCTGGTGGTGCACATGGACTTTGCCGCGGCTCTGGACAGGTGTGAGCGGGGCTGCGAAAGCCTGGCCGTAGACCCCGAGTGTGAAAGGTACGTGCGAGGCGGGGGGAAGGTAGGGGGCGACTGTTCCCCAAAACCGGCTGGGATGGAGGCGCAGAGGCGGTTCCCGCAGTTATTCAGGGCACACGCAGGGCCCGTGTAGCCGGTTCCCTGCGAACTCTGCTTATCTCCCAGCGCCGATGGAATCTGTTTCTGATGGTGACTCCTGGACAGAAAAGTCTCGGCTTTTGTTTGTGAACAGACTGGAGTACAGTCGGCCGCTGGAGAAGCTTTTGACACACATTTGATAGGGACTTCGCTAAAATCTCATGTATCAGTTTTAACATCTGATAGGTCCTGCTTAGGAGACTCCATCATGAACTCTGAGGGATGCCTCCACACTGAATTTTTAAATGAATCCCTGAAATATTTTTCTTAGAAACAATTCTGCTACTATCTCTTCTGGGGTTCTGTTTTGGCTATTTTTTTTTTGGTCCCTCTGACCCTCTCAATCTGCCTGGGTAGCGTTGCAAGTGTTACAGGTCAGTGCTGCTGTCTTGTATGACCTGTAAAGGAGAGATCCTTGACCATCTGCAGTAGCTAAAAATCTCGTACCAGCATTTTCTATAACAGTGGGAGTGTTAACATTAGTGTCCTGGCCAAATCCCGATTTGTTTGATTACCTTCTAACTCCTCCATGCTGTTTCTATTGGAAGTAATACATTATTTCTTGCTTTCTACCTTAAAGTGGGGTGTAACCATAGGTGCTGGAACTAGGGATCCTTGAAGTGGTTTCCATCATATACAGGATTTACAGTTTGGTTCAATGACTCTCAACACCCACACTATAAAAATTATTCCAGTCCCCCTGCCTGTAACATTGCAGTTCTTTATACAAACAGCTGATGTGTTTCACTCCAGCAGTGACTGCATGTCAGAAGTAAGGGAAGTGATTCCTGTATATGAAGTGCTTGGAGATCATTGAGAATGCAAGGCATTTTGATACTAATGGTTATAGGTATAAGAATGTATAAAAGCTCAGAAAAGTGAAGTATGGAATAATTGATCACACTTCAGGTTCTATTTATCAAGGATTAATGAATATTTAGTGGATGTTTTAGTAAATGGTTAATCAACCGTTTAGATTGTTTTAGAGTCCAAGAAGTCAATAGATGGCTTACAGCCATCTGTTACATTTACTTACTGATGTGCTTATAACTCAGTTGGCATTTTAATATGGCTAAATGTAAATGTATACATCTAGGAACAAATAACGTAGGCCATATTTACACGATGCAGGATGCTAGCCTGGGAAGCAATGACTCCAAAAACAATTCAGGGTTCATGTTCAGCTGAACATGAGGTCCTTGTGTGATGCTGTGGCCAAAAGGGCTTATACAGTCCTTGGATGTATAAGCAGGGGAATCTCAAGTAAGAGTAGGGAGACTATTTTATCTCTGTATTTGGCATTGGTGCAACTGCTGCTGGAATACTATGTCCAGTGATGGTGTCCACAATTCAAGAAGGATGTTGATAAATTGGAGAGGATTCAGAGAAGAGCCATAAGAATGATTAAAGGATTAGAAAACATGCTTTCTAGTAAGACTCAAGGAGCTGAATCTATTTAGCTTAACAAAGAAGGTTAAGGGGTGACTTGATTAAAGTCTTTAAATACCTACATGAAGAGCACATATTTTAATAATGGACTCTTCAATGTAGCAGAGAAAGGTATAATATGATCCAATGGCTGAAAGTTGAAGCTAGACAAATTCAGACTGGAAATAAGGCTTACATTTTAAATTGTTGATGAGTTCCAGAGGGGTAGCCGTGTTAGTCTGTTTTCAGCAAAACACCGAAAGTTCCATGGCACCTTAAAAGACTAAAATTTATTTGGCATAAGCTTTCGTGGGCAGAAACCCACTTCATCACATGCCGAAGTGGGTTTCTGCCCACGAAAACTTATGCCCAAATACATTTGTTAGTCTTTAAGGTGCCACAGAACTCTCGTTTTATTTTTAATTGTGAGTAATTAACCATTGGAACAATTTACCAAGGGTCATGGTGGATTCTCCATCACTGACTATTTTGAAATTAAGATTGGATGTTTTGCTAAAATATATGCTCTTAGAATTATTTGGAGAAGTTTTATGGCTTGTGTTGTAGTGGCGGTCAGACTCAATGATCACAATGGTTCCTTCTGGTCTTGGAATCTAGGAGTTTCACATTACATATCTCTGTAACATACTAAAAATATCTATTTATTAACCCTTTATAAATCACTATATTTAGGGATATTTTTGTTCAGTTTTCCATTACTACGGAGATACATAGAAACAGGATCCAAGTGTCTTAGGACAGGTCATCTGGTCTTGTTGCTCATTTCCCCCCTCCCCATCTGAAGACTAAAATACCCCCCCTGCTCCTCTTCATTTCCAAAGCTGTGTACCAAATACAGGTTTATGATTTGTAGTACGAGAAATGAGCAGCTGGAGCAGATGAACTCTTAAAGGGTTTAGGCACAGATCCTCCAAGGTATTTAGGTCTGTAATCCCATTTCTCTGGAGGCCCTGCCAATCAACAGACCTAGTCTAGCTCTGCTTAGCTTGTTATGAGGAGTTCAGAAGCCATCAGAGCGATGTAGTTTATTATGCTCCACAGGAATATAGTCCAGAGGTTGTTATAGGTACTATTAGACACAAAATGACCCACAAACATATTTAAGAAGGGGGGAGGTGCATGGAGATGAGGATTCCCTGGAAGAATGCATGTAAAATAACATTGGAATTACGTTCGGGTTTGTCACAAGGACAGAACCTATACTTGTTACCTAGCTTAAGAGTCTAGGGAGGGACACTTCAAAAAATTCCCCCACATGGGAAAGCAGCTGTTTAGGTTTTTATTTTACTTGCTATATTACAGTAGCACCCAGAGACCCCAGTGGCGATCAGGGCCCCATTGTGCTAGGTGCAGCACAAAACGCACACCCTATCTCAAAGAGCTGAGAGTCTGAATAGACATGACTAACAAAGGGTGAGAGGGAGGAATTAGAATCCTTGTTTTATAGGTAGGGAACTAAGGGCTTATCTGCAAGCTGCTCCACTGTAGCTCTTCCCTGAAGGCACTACCTACGCCAACAGTAGTCCACCTGGCCGAGAGGCAGTAACTAGGTCTCCAGGAGAATTCTCCTGTCGACCTAGTGCTGTCTACGCTGTGGGTTAGGTTGGTTTAACTGCATTGCTCAGAGGTGTGGATTTTTCACACCCCTGACTGACGTAGTTATACTGACCTCATTTCCTACTGTAGGCCAGGCCTGAGGCAGAGAGAAAGTAAGTGATTCACCCAGTTCCACACAAGCAGGGCAAAGAATTGAACCCAGTTCTCTTGAATTTCAAGCCAGGGCCTTAACCCTTTCTCACTCACTTTCTTATTGTTTGTCTTTGACATTGTCAGTCCTAAAATAATGATGCCAATGGTCCTTGTCATGATTTCTAGTCACCAAACCATTATCGGAGGGTAGATTGTTGTTAAGTCTAAATTAATTTATAGGTAAATTTGACTTGTTTGGGCTGCTTTAACCCCTGATTAGTATTAAAAGGAGTCTGGGTGTGATTGAGAGATATAGGACTTCTGGAGATATGTGACAAATGTGTCCAGCAAAAAAGGCTGAATTTGCTCTGTGCTTTTGGGAAAAAGCTGCTGAGGAGGGATTAGAAAGCCCCCTAGATAAGATGCGTCAGGGTGGGGAATGATTTTGAAGCAGCATTTCTCACAAGTGCTCATTTGTCCTATCTTGTCCATTGGACAGCTCAATGGAAGTGAAGTGCTCTCTCTGCATTGTGGGGATCCAGGCCCTGGCAGAGATGAACCGATGGAGAGAAGTTCTGTCTTGGGTCCTACAGTATTACCAGGTCCCTGAACGTTTGCCTCCAAAAATTCTGGAACTGTGGTGAGTAATTATCTGTATTTTCCAGATGTTCTGCCTAAAATACTCAAGTTCCACAACGTGTGTAATGTGTTGTATGAGGTTCAAGTTGGGCTTTTTCCTGCTGTGTCCCCATTTCTTTCTTATCTCTCCCTTCCAACCTAGCACAAGAGGGGGGCCATGGACAGCTGTTCAGAGGGATGCTTTTCAGAATGAAAGAACAGAGCTGAACTTGGTTTTCTGCAGCATCTTTCATTTTCAAGGAATGCCATAGTGATAGGTTAGAGTTACATGCCAAGCTTACCTCTTCCACAGGTGTAGACATTGGAACCTGTTAGTGTGAGAAGGGATGTTGCTGTGACACAAGGATCACACTTATGTGATCTTTATCTAGCACCTGTAGTCAGGCAGTGATTTAACATCGCCACTGGAATACATTGCCTCAAACAGTGCAGCATCTCCCTAGTGCTTTACTACAGTGAAAGACGTATTCCCTCTTCTTCACTAGCAGGGCTGGGCTGCTGTGATTCTCTGACTGAAGTTAGCAGAACGTTAGGAACCATTAGGAAAGGGATAGATAATAAGACCAAAAATATCATAATGCCTCTATATAAATCATGGTATGCCCACATCCTGAATACTGCATGCAGATCTGGTCACCCCATCTCAAAAAAAATATATATTGGAATTGGAAAAGGTACAGAGAAGGGCAACAAAAATGATTAGGGGTATATTCCCTATATTCCTTATGAGGAGAGAATAATAAGACTGGGACTTTTCAGCGTGGAAAAGAGACAAATAAGGGGAGAATCTGCTTCCTCTGTAGCATGGGGCACTTCTCACTCGCAGGTGGATCTTGTGTACATTAAGGTCTTTAAACCATGATTTGAGGACTTTAATAACTCAGTCATAGGTTAGAGGATTATTACAGGAGTGGGTGGGTCAGGTTTTGTGGCCTGCATTGTGCAGGAGGTCAGACTAGATGATCATATTGGTCCCTTCTGACCTTAGAGTCAGAGTCTATCAGGTGAATAAAATCTTGAATGGTGTGCAGAAAGTGAATAAGGAAATGTTATTTACTCCTTCACACAACACAAGAAATAGGGGGTCACCCAATGAAATTAATAGGCAGCAGGTTTAAAACAAAAAAGGAAGTACTTCTTCACACAAACACACAGTCAACCTGTGGAACTCCTTGCTAGAGGATGCTATGAAGGCCAAAACTATAACAGGGTTCAAAAAAAGAACTAGAGAAGTTCCTAGAGGATAGGTCTATCAATGGCTATTAGCCAAGATGGGCAAGGATGCAACACCGTGCTCTGAGTGTCCCTAGCCTCTGTTTCCCAGAAGCTGGGAGTGGACGACAGGAGATAGATCACTCAATGGTTACCTGTTCTGTTCATTCCCTCTGAAGCACCTGGCATTGGCCACTGTCAAAAGACAGGACACTGGACTAGATGGACCATTGTTCTGATCCAATATGGCTGTTTTTATGTTCTTATATCCATCTTTGTGATAAGAAACGCTATGGCAGTGGCACTCAACCTATAATAGCCAAAGAGCCACTTCATCAGTGAATCGAATGAGACTGTGAAAACTCCAGATAAATTTTCTTTTTATCAGAAGTGTGCTTTTAAATTCAGTTTTTAGCAGGAAGAGAAAAAAGTGCTGCAAGAAGTTGAACATATAAAAGTAACTACTCATCATTTACCATGCTTTCCACCCCTGGATCTCAAAAGTACTTTATAAAGACAAGCTAGTACCATTCCAGATAATTTCTAGAACAATGTGGTCTCCTTTGGAAGTACAGGCTTCTTAGAAGAAGGTGTGCAGGAGTTTTATTACTGAGAGCATGGAGTTGTGGAAGGGTTTGGCATCTCTAGGAAGGAGGGGGAAATTGATTTGGTGCTTGTTATGGAGAAGGAGGTTGAGGAAGCAGGCATGGAAAGTGGGTTGTGTGCAAAGGATCATGATTAACCAAGCCTGAGTGGAGAGCATTATTCAAGGCTATGAAAAGCCACATGCATCTTGAGAGCCTTAAATGGAGTGTAACTGGTCTTGGGACATTTGTTTCTTGCATTGCTGCATTTCACCCATTACTAAAACCCCCTCTATTTTCCAGCCTTCCTGACACCTCACATCATAAGTCAAAGAATCTGAGAACTGCCCAGTAATTTACTGCCTGATGTGTCTTATGTCATTAATTTTGTGGTCCTAGCAAAGACTCCAACCCCAGGGTGCCCTCAGTAAGTGCAGGGAGATGGTCATATGTCACCACCAGTGACGAGCTTGTGTTTAAGATGATAAAACTTCTTACATCTTAAACGTGACTGCTGTACTAAACCTTTGCTCCCTGCATCAGGTGATGAAGAACAGGAATGTTGCTGGGGGAAGATAGGAAGCTTGGCATGAGAGGTTACGTCTACATTGTAGCTGGGAGGTATCATGCCCATCATGGGTAGACAGATTTGTGCTAGCTCAGCTCAAGCTAGGGCACTAAAAATAGCAGTGTGGATGTTGTGGCACTGGCAACAGTTTGGGCTATCCATCCGAGTCCCAGCCTGCCCACCTGCCCCTGGGTCTATGCTCGGGTGGCTAGGCCAAGCTACCACCAGTGCTGCAGCAGCCCCACTGCTATTTCTTAACATGGTAACTCGACCAGAACTAGTGCAAATCTGTCTGCCCCCACTGGGAATCAGATCTCCCTGCTGCAATGTAGACATACACTGAGGAGTTGCCTCATGTTGCTTTTTAGGGACTCCCTCCCCTTCTGCCTGGACTGCAGATTGTCACTAAGGGATATAGGTCCAGTCCTAGTCATAGGTGCCTGAAGTTGGTAACTCACAGTGATCTCAACTTTGCAAATAGTTTGTAGTGTAACGTTTGTTTTTCTTGCATTCTAGCATCCTTTTATATAGCAAAGTGAAGGAGCCCCATGTGATGTTGGAAGTTGACAGTTATTGGCTGAGAGACCTAACCAATCAGAGCCTGCCTTCGTATGGCACCTTAATGGAGTTGCATCTGCAGCACGTGTTGCTCCCACTTGGGCAATTTGTGGAGGCAGAGGAGCTGGTACAGGGCAGTGAAGCTTTCAACAAGGAGCAACAACTTGAGGCCCTGAAGACCATTAGTGAGAGGAGGTGTCAGTGGGTGCAGCAGGAAGACACACAATCAGCCCCTGAAGAGCAACCAGTCACAACGAGGGAGAAGCTGTTAGGTAGGCTGTCTCTAACCTTCACGCTCCTGCTTTTGTCTTCAGAGGTATAGAGGAGGGAGTGACTGAACTTGGACCAAATCATTCATTATTTGTATTTAGACTTTAAGTTTCTATCCACTTGCTCGTGGTGCTTTCACTATAGCTAAAAAACTCACAGTATCGAAATACAGCTCAACAAAATACAATCTACAGATTGTCCCTCCCCCTCAGATAACCACTGTCTGCTAATAAATAGTTCATCTCAACCCCCTTTCCATGTACTCCAGATCCCTCAGCTTGGTTCCTTCCCAAAGGTTCGGGGGGGGGGGAAAAAGGGCTTTGCAGCATGTCCAGAAGGCCAACAAATCTGGCAGGTCAAGAAGAGAAGCAAGTTTCAAAGCTAAAAGCCCTTCACAGAGAACATCCTGCTAATAGCCTCCTCCCATCTTCAATGACTTAGTTGCAGTTCTTGTGCCTCACAACTGTGACAGCATTATATGAGCGGAAGAGGTGGTATCTCAAACTCAAACTATTTAAGGGCTTTTAAATTAAAGAGCTCAAACTGTGCTAGGAAATCAGCAGTATTCCAAGCTCCCCATGTCTGTTTAGTCGACTGCTCTGCTGGATACCAGTTGCAGTGGTGTTTTTGGGGGGATTTGGACACTTGTCCACTGGGAACTGAACTGAAAGTTACTCACTTATTTCACACAGATCATCAAGCTGCCATTGCATGGGTTGACTGTTCAGTCCTCATTATCAACTAGGGTTAGATTCAGACTGGTGTTTTAGAAGGAAGAGGCTCTGTATCCATTACCAATTGTACCTGTTTTTCTCTCTTTATTACACCCAATTGGATGACTGTACAGTCGATTTTCCTTTCTGAACCTATCCAAGGTTGGTAGTGACTGAAAGCCTGAGGGGAAGTGATTGGTGGTTTCAGTTTCATCAAGTTTCCAGGTCTTAAAACTCCATCACAGCTGGCACTCATGGGTACCCATTTCCGCTGCAGCAGCAGCGGGAGCTGTTAGGCTTGGTCTACACTTAAAATGTAGGTTGACCAACTGCGGTGCTTAGGGATGTGAAAAAGTCACACCCCTGCGCACCCTGACTATGCCAGCCTAACCCCGATTGTAGACACAGCTAGGTTGACAGAAGAATGCTTCCATTGACCTAACAACAGTTGCTCAGGGAGGTGGTCTTTCTATCACTGTAGAAAATCCATCATCCGTCATTGTAGGCTGCAGCCACATTGCAGGGTTATGCCAGCATAGCTAGAATGCCATAGCTATGTCAGGCTAGTCCCTGTAGTGTAGACATGGCTTTCGTCTGCTGACTTAGTGGGTATTAACTGTTAACTAACAGTATTGCCAGGGATGTTCCTTCTGACCTCTTACATGTTCCTTCTGACCTCAAAGTAAAAAACCAAATGCTCTTGCTCAATAGGAATTTTGTGTGTGTGAGTGAGTGAGTGAGTGAGAGAGAGTGAGAGAGAGCGATCTTTTATACTGGTAAAGACTAGGATGAAAATTATTTTCTAGTTTCTAAAAGATACTTGTAGTGGTCCCTGCATCTCCGGCATGGAAGGAGGCCACTCTTACTTGTTGCATCAGGCAATAAACAAAGGCTAGTCAACCTGCTGGATAGGCCAGACCGTAATCACAGCCTGGGCTCTGACCATCTGGTCAGGGCAGAGCAATAAGCAGTATTTAGTCTAAGCCTTCTGGCTAAGGCAGGCAGTAATCACAGTCTAGGCTCTAGCTTTCTAAGAGAGACAGAGCAGTAAGCAATTAAGCAGTCTTTAGCCTAGCCTCCTGGCTAAAGGAGACAGCAAACATAGTCTAGGGGCTTGCAACTTTCTGGCTGGAACAAGCCCCAAACAAGGCACAGGCTTTCCAGCCTAAGGTGAGTACACCACCACCCCAGGGTTGGAGTTGGCAGCAGGGGAGCACAGGGACCCCAACCTACCCTACTCCACCGGGTTCCAGCCCAGGGCCCTCACAGTGGCAGGGGATGCTGCCACTGGCTCAGCAGGGCTCCAGCCAAAACCTGCTGGCTTGTATTGCAACAGCACAAGTTAACTAATGTCTGGTTTCCCTGGGCTACTTCCTACCACAGCCTATTGATGTGGCTCCATAGTCTGCAAGTCCTCAGCCTCCTCAGGGTAAATGGCGGATGGCAGACGGCAGCTCCTCTCCACTCTTGGTCTCCAGGGTAGGGTGCTGCACAGCTCAGGGTCTGGCCCAGGATTCTGCAGCCAACTAGAGATAGCTGCCTCCCTCACTGGCTCCAGCTCAACTGAGCTGAGCTGAAGAGCCCATCTCTTATACTTCCTGTCCCTCCCCTCTGCTTCCGGAGTAGGGGCGGGGCTGGCTTGGCTCCGCCCACCAGGGAGAGTGTAGTGGTTCCTCTGTTTCAGGCTTGGAGGGAGGCCACTTTGCCTCACTACAATACCGCAGAAGAAATATGTAAAAATAAGCAATTAAAACTTAAGACAGACAGATGAGATATCCTTTAAGGGCTTGTGCAGTTGGCAGTGAGAACTTTCTACTCTCTTCCTCCCAATAATTTTCTGTATTTTATTTTCCTTTTTTGAGCCCATGTTGTAGAATCCATGGATGGGATTTAAGCACCTATTAGGCCTAAGAATTCCCAAATAATCCAGGTATTCTTGTCTCCAGAGCATTCCTGCATGTGGCTGGGGGTCCCATCCCTTACAGGACATCAATATTTATAATTGTACAGAGTCTTTTGTATACAAGCTTCCCAGAGCTTCCTCCTCAGTCAAAACTACCACAAAGCTTTCAGAAAGAAACCAGGACTGCTGCAATGCACCTCTGTTAATAGCTGCACAACCAGGCAATCACAGGGATTGCAGGAGCCAATGTGATGTTACATCCTTGCTAATAGCTGGCAGACCAGAAGTGCTTGAGGAACCCAGGGATGAACAGAGTGTTCCTCTTCTAACAGCTGCCCCATCAAAATAGTTTTTGGAACCCAGTTACTCTTCTGTGTGGTTTTCCTTTCTTTGCCCTTTCCTTTAATAACTGCTTGTCCTTGTATTTCAGGCTCTATGTCCCGAAAGTTCTTGACCATATTAACAGTGCTACGTAGAGCACTGGGATCCATGTCAAGCCACTTCTGTTCCAGCCCATACAAAAAGATGCTCTTGGCTGCTTTCATACTATGCCTTGTTGTGGTGAGACTAGACCCAGGTAGGTGATTAAGGCTTCTGAATGTTATTTATTATCTGTCTTATGGCTCTGAACAAGAAATTGGGAATTGCTAGAGTTGGGCTTGGAAGAGGAACGTTTATTCAAGCCTCTCATTAGGAGTTACTGTAAGGTATGGTGCAAGAGTGGTAGGTATGCAGAAGCTCACAGCTACTATATTTCCAGCTTCTTCCACTAGAAGTCACTGAAGGGAGATGTGTAGGACTGTTGGCTGTAAATAAACTTCTAGCCACTGCATCCTCAGCCTTTCCTAACAAAAGGTACTGTAGGAAACTGTTTTGAAGCACAGACTATGGGCAGTTCTTAGTTAATCCAGTCCCAGACGCTCCCTCTATCAGAGAAAGATGCTGCAGGCGTGTTGGCTGTGGGTAATACAGAGTGGTAAGAATGGCTGCTATTGGTAAACTTTAGAAAAGTAATTTAATTCTAACCTCAACCTTGATTCATTTAAACTATAAGCCAAACCAGAACTACTCTGAAATGCACTCATTAGCATTCACAGAATCTGTGCATATAGATTCCCTCATATGTTTGGTAATGAGTGTTTCCAGTGTCTCAGCTAGTCTTCATTACTGAGGCACACTCTCAGTACCCCCCTCCCGGAGGAGACTTTTGAGTCTTCAGTGCTGTTCTGTCAATCAGCCTTTGTAGGGTGAAGCATAGCTTAGTCAGAAGGAGAGCAGCACCCTCTTTTCTATGCCTTTCTGCTGGGTGAGAGTCTGAGCAGTCACCTAGGCAGGAATAAGGAGAAATCAAAGCTGATGCCTTCCATTACCCAGAGTGGAGATCAGCCCTTTCTAAATCGGAGTTTATGAAGATAAGGGTAGGAAACATTAAATACTTTTGTTTTATTTTGCAGCTGCTCCCACATCTCTACCCTTCCTTCACAGGCTGGTCCAACTCTGCCATCAGGCATGGGTGGCTGTATTTTCTCCGCTCTACAGGCCTCCAGTTCAAGACTAAGCAGCTTTACGACATGTTGCAAGTCTTTTGTCTCTGTTGCTGTGCAGTTTGTCTTGAGGATTTTAATCAGGCTCTTCAAGGGCTCCTGAGACCAATATACTAATTGAAAAGACCACACGTCGGCTCCTGTGCAGTGACATCTTATCTTCACAGATTAGGAACCTGGCCTAGTGCTGGCTGGATTTTGAAACTGCCTCAGCTACTTGTCTTCCGGTGCTATGCGGCTCTGCAGCACAGTACTAACGCTGGAGGAATGTGCGCGTACAGGGGATTTAGCCCTCCTCCCCTAATCCACGACTTATTCAGATACCCGCTGTAAGGTGGTTGCTTTTGGTGTGGGTGCCAGATGAAAGTCCACAGCCAATGGCAACCTACGACAGGCATTTTGAGAGACTGCACTGTCCTTGCCAGTGCTTCTGAAGTTGTCCAAGCAGTGGGAGTGGAATTTCAGATGGCATGGTTATGAAAGTCCAGGTGTACACTAAACATTAGGAGCCAAAAAACTGGCCAGCCTTGGGAAGATTAAAATACCCAGTTTCTGCAGTGTGGGATTTAAGCCCAATATCTGGAACCTGATAAAGTCTGCAGACTGAAAATGGAGCCCATTCCGTTCTGAGGGCTGGAATTTCTTTTGTGACCCTGATGTGTCTTGGCATAGGCATTCTCCCTTTGGATTTAACAGTCGTGACTAATCAAGCATATCAAGGTGATGGGACGCATTATAAAGAGGGATGGGCCAAGGCATTCTGTCTCCTGTCTAGATGCACTGCCTCCAGCACAAGAAATTAGAGACCTTTCTGTCTTCCAGATAATCATTAATACCAGCGGTTCTCAACCTTTTTTTCCCCGAGTACCACTCGGGTCAGGTACAGTCAGGTCAAGTACCACTGTAACTGACCCGAGTACCATTCGGGGAAAAAAGGGTGTGGGGGGGGGGGGGGGACTTTCGGCGGCAGATTCGGCGGCGTAATACGGCTCGCGTACCACCCAGCCTTCTTCCAAGTACCACCGGTTGAGAACCGCTGATTAATACTAATATTTGACACTGGATAAGTTAAAATAGAGGACAGCAGAGAAATGGAGATGGTGAGAGGCAAGAGGCAACAGAGTTCCTCTTCTTAATATACTCCATGTTTATTAGAGTCTAACCTGCCCAATTACTTGAATGCGTCTGTAATTTCACTGCATACTTTGTCTCTGTATCTTCTGTTGACATGCTTTCTATTTACATATGTAGATTTAAATACAAAAGATGCCTAGCCACATGTCTAGCCATTCCAACAAGTGTTTAGAATCATCATCCCCATAAGAGTAATCATCCAGTAGCAAAACTGCACTCTTTCACACCAAGAGTAAATTAACAGGCCTCAAAATACAATTCCTCCTCTACCCAAAACCCTATGCCCCTGCCCTTCCCCAAAGCCCTAGCACATGGTATTCTGATGGTCAGCAGATCAAAGCTACTTCAGACCAGTGTTTGGGGGAGCGACTTCAAGATTCAAAGGCCCGCATGGAGAACACTTTGCCAGCAGTTCCCGCCCCCATACCAGGGGGCTTCACAGCTCAACTGCCTCAGCTGACTGTAGCTTTAAGAGTATAAAACAGGGAGAGAAGTGATTATTCAGGTAGATAGGTCCAAATCCACACTCTGAACTCCACATCTCCCTGATACCCAAGAGGCACCCAGTGCAATGTCCTACAACATTTGTCCTCTACAAATCATCCCACACACCCTTCCGCCTTTGCAGTAACCATACAGTGGGGGTGGGAGTTATTTCTAATCTCTCAAAAATGGCAGCAGCACACAAGTATCACAACAGCTGGCTGCATGCACTACATTGGTTTGTTAGCTGTTCCTCCCATTTTAAGAGAGTCTGAGTTTCTGTCTCCACTGCTAAAAAACACACCTGTTTTTTTGTGGCATAACTAACGTGAACTAACCTGCTGTAAAATCCTAGTAGAGACAAGGCTTTGTCTTTTTACTGAGTAAATCAGGCAAGGTCAACCAGGTACTGGGGGGGTGGTCATATTGTTATCTTTGCCTACCTCTCGCTCAGAGGAAAGTACATGAAACTTGTCTCCACTAGGATTTTACAGCGAGATAACTCTTGTGTATTTGTCATCTTGCTGTGAAAAATACATTTTAGGCAGTTAAGACAAAGCCTTGCAGATCTTACACCTACAAGCTAGAGCTCTTTAGAGCTTCATGTTGTCATTTACATGCATCTGTAATGCACCTATCACCTCATATCTCATTGCGCTCAGTTCTTGATTCATCATTTCAAAGACTTTCAACATAAAATAATTGTATCAAGACTGTAAGGAGAAAGGCTCTGGGCTTGTCTGCATGGTTTGGTGATGGTCTCTATGGGGGTGTGATTTCTAAACTGCCCTAACTTGCGCATGAATTGGTCTGTGTAGCCCCTGCTGATGTGTACTAAAAGTTCCCTAGTGTGCTTTAGCATAGTGCTGTTTCAAACAGTGCTACATTAAAGTGCACTAGGGAACTTTTAGGGCACAC
The DNA here is from genome assembly GCF_026122565.2 of Emydura macquarii macquarii. Taxonomy (NCBI): domain Eukaryota; kingdom Metazoa; phylum Chordata; order Testudines; family Chelidae; genus Emydura; species Emydura macquarii. The sequence goes on from NW_027133667.1 coordinate 11,763,519, forward strand.
CACACCAGGTTCTACATGATCTGATAAATGTGCAACGCATTAGTGAACTTTAGATGCCACACGTCTGCCACACGGTGTAGACAAGCCTTCTCTGTGACTCTTCTAAGAAGGACTAGTTTGTACTTCCTAGTCTCCTGTGTTGCAGGATCTAGCTATGTATGTAGCTTTATGACCCTGTTACTATGGTATCTGGGGGTCAGATTCTGCCTATTGGCAATAACAGGTCGCCTGTCTTTCCTTCGCTAACTAGGTGGCAGTTCACATTTCCTCTGGCTCGTTGTAAATTTCTGGTTGTAACTATGCTTGTGATATTGGGATTGTGTTCTGGGAGGAGCATACATTATGTTCTCGATTTCTGCTTAGAGGTTGCTTGCAATGTCTTAATGGTTCATTTCCTTGGATCATTTTAATATATCTGTGAGTGTGATGCATAGACTAGCAGCCTCAACTTTCTCATAATACTTTGTTTTTAAATTTGTTTCATTGTGTTTAGCACATATGGAGACATAGGATGGTAGCAACAGAAAAATATCATTCATACTATTCTAATGGTTTTATTCATTTGATTTTAAATAGTTAATTTTTAGAATCAAATTACTACCTATGTACTCCTTTATATTGTGATGCTCAATCTGTCTGGTCATAAAACAGTCTTGCACAACGCTTGCATCTATTATTAAAAATATTTACATTTAGTGCATTGACACTTTGCAATTGCCAAAGAATTCTTTGGAAATATGTTTCACTGCAAACTGTGGCCCTGAGTCTGCAAACACATGCTTTAATAGGTGAATGTTACTAGTCAGTTCTGTGGGACTAATTACCCAGTTACATGTATTCACATTTGTTAGTGTTTGCAGGGTCAGAGCCTGTATTTTCATACAATGGATCAGTGTATTGAATATTTGTTTGCATCTTCCCTGATGCTTTCAATTAAAGTTACAACATATTCTTAATATGTTAAACTTTTTAATATGAAGCACTATTTGACTGGACATGGTTTATGTATATTTATATATTCTTAAAAATGACCAAGAATTTGCAGAAACACACACCAAGCAGTCAAGTATTAAATAAATAATTCTTCATCTGTAGTCTCACTATTTTCCCCTGCCCCTCACCACAATCAAAGAGCTTGTTATCATGAGAGAAGATGCCATCATACGTAACTTCTGAAGATGGGATAATTCTGCCACCTAACCTTAGCTAGGGGATGTGTGTGTTTGCACTTCTTGCTGAATATCTCCAGCCACAGGAGTTTGCGATGATTCTGCTGCTATCTGACTTCCTGTTGTAGGAGGCTGAAGATTATATTGCCACATATCCTCTACAGGTGAGGGGTTGAAAAATGCCAAATGTACAGCATCCGTGCTCAACTGCTTCTAAATGGACCCCGTGGAGAGCAGGCTCTAGCTAAGAGGAAGATGAATCTTGGTGCCTTTTTGTTGTGCATAGGTGATCAGATAATCTACGACTGAGAACTCTTGATACATTTCCTCCTCTCCCCATTGACACATTTCAATTAGTAGAATTTACAACATGATAAATAATCACCACCAGTTACCTCTGATGTCTCTTGGGCCCAGGTCCTCAGAGGTATCTAGGCACCTAACACTCATGGAGAATCTGGGCCTAAAAGATGACCTCATAAAAATGACCTCAGCTATTGCCATTGTCCTGACTTTAATTATAATAATTAGGTACAATTGTTAATAATTTTGCTTAATTACAAACATTTCTTCATCTGCAGCATATTCACCACTTAATGGGTTTTAACTATATGCAAAGTTTGTAAAGTTAGTAAAAAGCCATTTGTTAGCTATAGGAGCCTGAAAAAACATTACAATTTTTAAATAATGAACCATTTAAAAATAACTGCTCAAAGTAATTAACAGACTTAGAAATTTGAAGAACTCATTCTTTATTTAAAATTGGGGGAGGATACACTAAATTTTTCATACATTCTAAGAGATTTAATTTCTGTTTTAAGTGTGAATCTCAAAGCAACCTAATTATGGAACCAGAAAGATGTCTCCATAATTAAAATTGTATTAAATAACAAAAATCTAACAGTGCACCAAACCATTCAAATGCAATCACTTCTGAAGTGAAAAACAGCAACTATTTAGCAGTGCACAGCAACAGTACAAGAATTAAGCCCAGGAGTGAAAGATAGTTTCCCTTCAATAATGTAAGGGGGAAGTTTATGGGGCGAATATAGTTTCCCAATTCACAATTTGACGAGAGGCCTGAGTTTTTTGTCAGTAATGAACATCCAGAGTTCCAGTTGAAGTAAATAGGAGCTGTGGGTGCTCAGCACCTCTGACAATTACATCCTAAGAGATACCAAGACTGAACAGCTACTCTGATGACAAGCGACAGGAAGTCTTTAAGAGCCTCATTTCTATGTCTTTTTTACACTCACAATTCTACTACCATCCAAAGGTAACAGTTGTAGTTTGCTCTGAATGTAACAGTATCACAAGTTAAACAAGCTAAATGATGCTCAGCGTTCACATTCATGCATGACAAAGTTACACAGCTCACACTTCATGTTTTGATGTTTTTGCTTTTCCCTTGATTCATTAATGATCACAATTGATGGCAGGGGAAATAAACCAGATTGTTGTTGCTGCTTAGACTTCTCAGTCATTTTCCTAAGTGCTGCAATACTCAGTATTAATGAAATCTTTTAAAATTCAACACTTCCAAAGAACAAAAAGTTTTAAAATCCAGGTTAGATGTCAATCAACTTATCTTTCACTGACTAAAAAAAATGTTAATGAATACTCCTTCAGTGCTTTTAGTTTTATGAGCTCATGATCAGAGTGCAGATCAAAGATTCTGGGTTTTCCAGGAATATTCAGCAAAAATATCAAAACACCATTGGCCAGATTTTGATTTTGGCTACATTGCTGCAAATCTGGAGTATCTCCATTGCCTTTAGTGGAGTTACTCTGGATTTACAGTGGTGTGACTGAGCTCAGAATCTGGCCCCACTTGTCTGATGATGATTTTTAAATAAATCAACTCCAGTAAAATAAGATCACTCCAGAAATAATGTTTTAGTTTTCAACATAACTCAGAGAGTGGTTCTCACTTGATTACAGAGTCTGCAGTAAAAGAAAATATTCATGAAAGCAGGTTTCTTTCCAAATGTTCTGGCAAGGATGAGGTAGTATAGGATGGAAAATGGAATATATTTATAGGCTTTACAAATAACCTGGTCGTTCACAGAGGCTAAGAAGGAATTCCAGACCTTTTGCCTAGATCATCTGTCTTTTTTCAGCCATGCTGCTGATAATACAACAATTTTATAGAATAAATCAGTCAGGAACCAATTTACAAACTGACCACTAATTTTGGGTGCCTACTTCAGATATTAAGTGCCTGATTTTCAGAGATGCTGAGCTCTCACAGCTGCTACTGACTCCATTTGGAGTTGTGGATGCTTAATATATCTGAAAATCAATCTCTCTGTTTCTCAAGCTGGGAACCCAAGAGATCCAAATTAGTGGACACTTCCTTACTCTTTTCACCTCTGAAGGAGAGAAAGCATTTCAATGACTGAAGATGAACTGAAAACACCTCTCTAAAGGTGCTTGTGGTCAGAATATTAAAGATACAGAAAGCGAAAATAATACTATTTTATCTAATAGTTAAAGTTCAATAGTAATAATATTATTTTATGTTTATCTAGTTCCTTTAAAGCACCTTGGGATACATGGATTGTAGATTGGGCTGCTCTTCATCAAAAAGATATAAAGGAGAGCTGGCCAGAGAATGGAAATTCTGTCTTGCAAACACTTTTAGGGTTTCAAAATTTGTTTTCATTCTGCATTGGAATGAGAACAAAAATCTTTCAAAAATTTTTCTGAAAACAGAATTGTGTCAAAACATTCATTTTCAAATTGAAAAGGTCAAGTTTCCAGATCAGGTCTCTCTCATTCTCTTGAATTGACCAGAGTCTCCATCCTGGACCTCAGTATCCTTCCTAATGAAAAAATGGTTGAAACTGATACATTTCCATGAAATGTTTCAGTTTTGATGAAATGGCATTTTCTGATAAATATTTAGTTGAAAATCTTCCATCCAGCTCTAGTGCAAAGGATTTGCTGGGAGGAAAATTTGGTCAGGAATGAATTCAGGGAAGCGAGGATAAGCACGGGGGATTCCTGAAGAGACGGAATGGAATTTGGGGTGAATCTGGTTACAAGGGGTTGATCTTGAGCATGTGTGAGGGGGTTAGTGATGTAAACAGGCAAAGTGTTGTGGAAAGTGAGGGTTGCCTGGGGGAGATTGTGACCTCCTTCCTGCACTGTGATGCTGTAGGGCACCAGCTGGTGTGGGATGCATGACCTGGGCTCCCTCCTACCAAGCTGCTTAGGGTGATACAGCAGTGGAAACATCACTATCCAGAGCTGCTGCTTCTAATTTAAAAGGGAAATCAGCACCACTAGAGGCACTATGGTAAGGACGAATGCAGCAACTCCCCATTCAAGGAGGGAACAAGGTATCCTGGGGATGTGAGGACATGAGATTGTATTCTCTCTACTACCTGCTCTGCTGTGGAGCTGGGTGAGAGGGAAAGGATTGAGGTTGCTTTTTGCTTCAATGTTTGGAATCTGGGATGGGCAGTGAATAGGAACAGAGACTAATGTCTTTGATTAATATATTGTACCATCTGCAAAGACCATTAGGGTTATCTAATCTCATCCACTGCACAACACAAGCCATACGTAGAACTTCACCCAGTAATTCTTGCACTCAGCCCAATAATTTGCAAAGGAATTTGAGTAAACCTTTTAGAAAGAAAACCAGCCTTGATTTAAAGACTTCAAGTTAGAGAGAATGTACTACATCCCTTGCTAAGGAGTTCCAATGTTTAATGACCCTGATTTAACAATTTATGCCTTATTTCCAGTTTTAATTTTCCTAGCTTCAGGTTCCAGCAATTTTATCTTGTTAATGCTTTTGACAGCTAGATTAAAGAGTGCTTTAGTTAGTACCAGGTACCTTCTTCCTCTGTAGGTACTTATAGGCCATGATCAAATTGCCACTGGAAGGTGCGCTCTTGAGACCTGGAATAATTCTTGCACATCTTTCCTAACTCCTCTCCAACTCTTCAATAATTGGACCAAATCTGAAATGCATTGAGTTTGGATACTCCTGACCCAGACCCTGTGATGCAGCCCCACTTTTGCTATTGGAGGGAGTGGGTGGGACTTTTTATTCTGCTCCATCTCATAAGAGGAGAACTGAAATGCTGAAGTTGAGAAGGTAACCTTCACACCCGCAGAGGGGATGAAGAGGAGGATGTAATCTGGGGAGGGATTACTATTTCCTTTTCCATCCCCCTTTCCCTTCCACACACACACTTAAAAACATGCTGGCAAGATCTGTACTTCTAACTAAGGCATGAACTTTTTTTTAACTTAATAAAATTTTAAAAATACAGTGTATCCTCACAATGTATCCAGATGATACACAATTAAATGCCTATAATCTAGAAAATGACTATGTTAAATATATTTGGCTTCTTGCAGTTTGTGTACATGATACTTCTTATTCAATCTATAACATTAAGCAATACCAAGATAATGCATCCAGATTAAAACGGACAAAATTACTTCTGATTAAAGGAAAAAACTATACTTCTAAACTGTATTGTTATTTCTGACAATATAGTGAGAAACCCAGGGGAGTGTTGACATAGTTCAGTGCCCAGAGAAATAGTTCATGGACATGTACAGCATACATTTTCAGAAAGGGGCTACTGAGATTGGGTCCCCAACATAAGATATCTCCAAAGCCTAAGCCTTAGAATAGCTGAATACTCACTCATAGAAAAATCAAGCTCATTTAAAGCAGTGGTTCTCAACCTTTCAAGCTATTGTACCCCTTTCAGGAGGCTGATTTGTCTTGCACACCTCAAGTTTCACTTTACTTAAAACTACTTGCTTACAAAATCAGACATACAAAAGAGTAACAGCACACTGTTACTGAAAAATTGCTTACTTTCTCATTTTTACCATATAATTATAAAATAAATTGCAACCCCCAAACACTGAGAATATATAGAACAGTGTAAACAAGTCATTGTTGGTATGAAAGTTTAGTTTGTACTGACTTTGCTAGTGCTTTTCATGTAGCCTGTTGTAAAACTACGCAACTATCTACATGAGTTGACGTACCTCCTGGAAGACCTCTGCTTACCCCCAGGGATACACATATCCTTGGTTGAGAACCACTGCATTCAACAGTTTCAGTTTGTAATCCTAAAAGTAGAGACATCTGAAATACCTAGCCACTTTTGAAAATTTAGACCATACTAGTCTTAGAAGATGTGAGCGCTCATTCAATGGTGCCCACAGTCCCAGTTATGACATCAGACACCTGCTGATCATCAGTGGTTTGTGTCACAGACCCCTGACCTCACTGACAGGATACTAAGTAAAGAGAAAGGCTCTTATTTTTTATCACAAAGAGCACATGAGATATACAGTGTGTCATATACATGCTCGGAAAAACAGTGAGGCAAATTCATACTGGGAGGAACGCCATTGAATCAGTGAAATTACAAAGAGGATGAATTTGGTCCTGTACCTCTTAACCATTTGGTGCCTGCTGTTTATGATTCTGTGTCTTTACTTTAGTAACAGAGTAGTTCTCAGAATAGGAGATTAGATAGGAATTTAGAAAATGACACAAAACTATGAGAAATGTAAAAGTGGTCATAATTTCAGAAACGTAATTAAACTTTTTTTTCTGATTATTTTTAACTTAACTTATTTGTGTCCTGTTCATCCTTCTGATTCTTATTTAAACTAAAATCCCTTTATGCTGTGCTGGCAGGATAAAGCAGCCTTAAAGTGGGTGTAAAAATAATTTATTCCCACTTTAAGGCCTATTTACCCTGCCATGGTGGGGCAAAAGAGGTTTAGTATAAATAAAAATCAGGTCCTGTCTGGGTGTGAGAATGGATAGCAACCTCTCCAAAACATAGTCTGAAAGAGAAATGGTCAAAAGACTTGATTCAAAGCCTACTGAAATAAATGGAAGCAGTCCCATTTCACTCCCATGTCAATAAGCACAATTGAATTAGTGGTTATTCCATGGAAATGCACAAGCTTACAATTAGCAATGACATATTCTGTCCATAGGCTTCCTGAAGAACTATAATGGGAAGAAAACATTCCCAATTAATTCCCTTTCGTTCTCGTCCCTACAATTATATTTAAATTCTCTACTAGTGCAGGGCTTTGCTCTGGAGATCAATCCCCCACCACACACACAGCTTCACCATCTACTTAGATGGATCTAACTACATGTGTGAATTGAGTATATATGAAAAACAACAAGGTGGCTGCTACCTTGAAGATAAAACTCTACCTCAGTACAGATGAAGCCTAAATCAGACTGTGCTTTAAATGTCTGCAAAATCTATAGGTTCTAGTTTTCTAATACTGCAGTATGGATACAGTTAATAAGAGCAAATGTGAGCCCCAGACTGTTAGATGGGGAATTCAATATATGAATTTGGAGTAGGGTCAGGATTTAAATATCCTGCAGAGATCAGTTTACTGTGCTGGGACGCTAAGGAAGGTCCACTCTCTTCATTCTTAAAGGAACAGTAACTTATTTTAAAGCCATTTACTTTGAAAACCCTGGTTTCAAATCTCTTGCTTCTATTGATATTCCTCCCTGTGTCAGTTGGAGCATTTCCAAATTGTAGCTAGTGTGGAGAAGAAAGGGGATTGCTGCAGATCAGCTCTGCCATTGGGAGTCATCACAGGGAGCTGGTTCAAAAGGTAGAGCTGAGATATTCATTGGAAAGAAACACGATCTGATTAGGGGAAAGTGAGGCAGATCTGCAGTCTTTATAAGGCACAAGTCCTATTATGAAATGAATAACTCTCCCGAACAAGCTCCCCACTGTGTGAGAAGATATAGAAAGAAGGTTGATGACCAGAACACAGCTCTCCTGTCTTCATCTGGGCTGGGTAGAGGTTTTTCCATTTTTGATGAATGAGCTGGCATATTCAACATGTTTACAGCATAGTACTCATTCTTCAGCAAGAGAAGACATGGGCAAGAAACCAGAATGGTCTGACTCTTGCTCTCACTAAAAACAAAGAAAAATCTTATCTGAGTTTAAATAAAAATAGAACATGGCTTCACTCTTAAGCTTTGAGTTTGGTTCTTGAAAACCCAAGACATGATTAACAAGGTTTTATAAAATCAAATCCATGCCTGGTTTTGCCATCTTTAGCTATCTGGGAGGCTGAGGTGGTACTTAAAGCCTTGAGAATATACAGCATGCTTTCGTTTTTGACTCCAGAAACACATACCAAAACATAATGGTCAGGATCTCTGTGCTGTGGAGAGGGCTGAGAAAAGAAACTCTTCTTGATGACAGAATTCTTGCGAGAGCCCGGTTGTGTTGAGCCAGTCATGTCTGATTCTATTTGGTTTTATAACCTGAGCATGGCTGAGCCAGGTCAGTATTCCGATAGGAAGGTTCCAAGAAAAAAAGGACTCTATGGAACACATGCACATCTTTTTGGAATCAAATTGTTGCTTAGAGACTACAACTAGACTACTGTACCAATGGGAGAAAACCAGAGTTTGTCATTTAACTCAGTAGGTAGCCTTACTTCTTTTCAGTTCAGAGTTCTGCGCTCAAGGTCTTGCTGTAATGGATTTCTTAGACATAAGGATAATCTCTGGTTTAACTTTTAATTTAAAAACAAATCCTGAGCCCAGAACGTGCCATACTATTGGGTGTGCAAGCCCCAGCAACCTGTATTAACCAGCTGTACAGCGTGCAAGCCTATCTTGGGGGAAAGATGACGTAATCCATAAATAGGGCAAGGGTGCAGTATTATTCTTGCATTTTTGGGTGGAAACTGTCTTAGATATATACTGAACATACCATGTTTAGTTTTTCATGATTGTCCTTCCAAGCTGGAGTCATGAGTATTAAGGTGAGGAAGAAACTTTCCTTGTGAGCAGGTTATTCCGTAAGTGACTTCTGCAGGGTTTCTTGCACTTTCCTTTGAAGTAGTTGGTAGTGGCCACTGCTGGACAAGAAGCTGGACTTGATGATCTACTGATCTGATCCAGTAGGGCAATTCCTGTATTCCTATGCCTGCTACATGAAGAGGAATGTAATTGAGAAAGAGGTAATGAGACAATTCTAGATACCTCAGAATTCTTTGATCCCTATTAGTATGGAGTCAGACTAGGTTATAAAACTGGGACTGTATTGCTACTGATGGGAGACAATGTCCTTCTAGTAATGAACAACAATAAGATGTCATGTCCATACAGATTCTATTAACTCTGTAAATAGATTCGAATACCATTGATAATGAGGTGCCGTTGATTCAGGTAGACCTGCAGGCTCTTAGCAAAATCGTTCTTCAGTTGGTTTGCTCTTTCCTCTCAAGTCTCAGAGAGTAATGCTGGGCTTTTAAGTATAGCTCTGCTCTGAGAGTAAATTTGTTTAATTTACAAATAAAAAGATGTTTCTTCTAATTGCCAGCCCTATAAACTCAACATGGAATTTGACAAACTGGGGTCTTTCTTTCCTGTGCAGCATTGAAAGTGAAAAAGAATCTTTAGACCAAATTATACTTTCACTGATACCCCAGTGAATTTAGTGGAATTGCAAAGGGATATCTAAAGGCTTTATTTGAAGGTAGCTCATGTTGCATAGCTGTCACAGCACAAGAAAGAGCCCAGCTTGATTATCAGATCTCAGGCTGAATTTTCAGGGCTGGCAGTCACACCCACCCCAATCATTACACTTGTAAGATAAGCAAATTTAATCAGACAACAACATGGAGCCCATGATGATATTTTTCCAGACTGAATTTCAGAGCAGAGCTGCATTGAAACCAGTCCCAGTCTGTTCAGAGCTTTTATCTTCAAAGATTGCCTACCAACTTATATAATGCAAAGGCAATTAATGGTTTGTCTTCACTGCAAAGTTAACTTGAGTTATAACTTGAGTGTGGTAGAGATTACTTTTTACTCAAATTGGCTGGTCTGTCAGGGAGTATAGGCTAAAGCTCGAATTAGCAGAACTCGCCAGCTGTTAACAAGATTGCTCCATTATGTGGACCCAGGCAAGCTCCATTTGAATGTTGCTAGTTCTCCAGTGCTTTCCTATGATTCCCTCTATGTGCTAGACAGGACAGACAAGTTTTCCCACAATTCACTGGGAAAAAATCATATTGCATCTCAGCTTGCAGCAGTGTAAAGAACCATGTGATATGCCCCCAGAAGTTTTAGTGTCACATGAGTGAGTGAAACATCAGCATTGACACAGCAGCTGAATGTTGTTTGGCAGTGTGGCTGCTCTCACTTGAGCTGGTTTAACTCAAGAGGAGTAATTCAAGTGCAGATAATGCAAACTAACTCATACCTAAGACTGGCTGGGAAGTGCTTGCTAAAAAATCTTATGTTTGAATATACCACATACCACGTGCTCTCCCAAACGGCTTTTTGTAATTCATACTCTTTGGTGGTCTACCTAGCAACCTTTGGGGCAAGACATGTTTATTTTATTTAGCATTTAATTATTTTTGTTTTGTGTTTTCGTTTTCTGTAATTAAAGTGCCTAGCTGACATAGTAATAACCACTTTGGAAATTAGTTAAATATATATAAGTGCATGCTCAAAATATGCTTCAATGACACTGACTGAACAGCCATGTCTAAATGTGCAGGGTGCTCACCTGTAAGTGTGTGAGTAGGAGCTCTCAGGAGATTACTTTCACATGTGAAGGATCTTAAGTGCCAAGGGAATGAGACTGAGTCAACAACTGCTTGAACTGGACACTGACGAAAGCAGTTTTTCCCATGCTCCAGCCCAGTCTCCCAGTTGAGCGTTAAGGGCTCAGAAATCACCTCACCCCTCTTGGGTTACATATAGCTAGAAAATGCTGCATAGCTGTGACAGGTCCCAGCCAAGAATAAAAATACATGGACCTTGGATATGCTGTTCATTTGGGATCTATCACAGTGTATACATTTGTGTGTATATGTGTATGCAATGTTCACAAGGGAATGTATTTGGTGTACATGGGTATGTGTGCGCATGCCTGCAAATCTCTACTTTTCTTTGTGATTCGCTATTTATTTCCTTGCGTAGCTCTGCAGAAAAATACATTCACCATCCTATTTGTAAATAAGAGTTGGAACTTCTACTACAGACAGACAACAGAGGCTAGGTCCCAGTTCCATGGGTCCGTGTGCACACCAGTTCCTATTGGGTGTGCGAGGTTGGAGACTCCAAACTAGTCAAGGTCAGAGGTTGGTTTGGGATTTCTGAATGCAGATATGACAAGCATATGTGAATATCAGAAGGGATGATGTATATTGATTCTTCTGAACTTTGCTCTGTTCTCCCTACAGCGTGAGTGCATCTCTGTTCATGTTGGCCAGGCTGGAGTTCAGATTGGCAATGCATGCTGGGAACTTTTTTGTCTGGAGCATGGCATTCAGCCAGATGGCACCTTCAAGGATCAGTCCAACAAGATCAACAATGACGACTCCTTTGCCACATTTTTCAGAGAGACAGGCACAGGAAAGCATGTGCCACGGGCTATTATGGTAGACTTGGAGCAAACTGTAGTAGGTTAGTATAGAATTAACACTGGAAAAATGGAAACAGCCTACTCTTATGTGTGTCAGTGTTGAGTTCTAGCTGTCTCCAGCGTAGAGGTGAGGCAGTCCCTTCTTTGTATTTAAGTATGATCTCATACCTGGGATAAAACTAACCTATTTCAGGCTTTTAATGCCAGGCAGTTATAAACACTCATCTCTCAAAGGGGATTAAGTCTATTGATGGGAGAAGGGGAGAACACTGACTAAACTTTGCCATAAGTGCCCCACCATGCTATCAGCTGAATCAGGAGGTTACCATTGCTAAGTACGACTCAGTGTATCTCTCCTCATAAGATCCTCTAATTCTTGTCTTGTTTTTGGTGATGTTTTCCTTTGCCATTTGGTTGTTGCTCTCTTTCAATTCAGATTGGAGACAGAAGCAGCAGCTGCTGGTGGTGGGTGTTTCCTGAGAATCTCCCATCCCTTTTTTCTGTAAATATCTTATCTTTTCTGATAACTTGTCTTCTGGTCAGAACAGACAGGTAATTTCTTCCCAGACTCAGCCCAATTAACTTGGGCTCACTCTGCTAAGAGAAAGAGATTGGCTTATAAAGCAACCTTCACTTCTTCCTTCAGAACTTCGAGAACATCAGCTATGTGACACATCTTCATTTTTCTCCAGACTCAAGGATATTTCTAACATCCAGGTCTCCCACATCACGTGCCTGCCAACACACAGCATTGCCAATTAGCAACTATATGGGTGTTCAACAAAAGTCATCAAAATTGGAGTGCGTCCATTCAAGGCTTCTCATAGTTTCTCTTTCTTGGGCAGATGAAGTGCGGACTGGCACTTACCGGCAGCTTTTCCATCCAGAACAGCTGATCACGGGAAAGGAGGATGCAGCTAATAACTATGCCCGTGGTCACTACACCATTGGCAAAGACAGAATTGAATTGGCATTAGATCGTATCCGTAAGCTGGTAAGTGATAGTACCTCAGAAACAAGATTTGGGGTTGGTGGCCTTAGAAGGTGAACAGGACCTATATGTCAACTGGCAGCTCTTCTTTTGCTCCCAGTAGTGCCATTGCTTCAGAGTAGAGACTGACAGGTCCATAGGATTGTAAGTCAGTTCCCAGATGGACCAAAGACTCAGAGAGAAGCCTAAAAAGTAGGTTCCTGCAGCTTAAATATTTCATCTTTATCACTGTAACAGCAACCCAGTATCGATACCTCTGGAGCCCACACCATTATGCAAGAGGGTGTTAAGTTTTTCCCCAGGAAGACCTGTACTGATCTCAGTGCTGTGTTTAGGATCCAGTTTCAATCTCAGGATGGGTTCATGGAAGTCTCAGAAATTTAGACTGATCCCTTCTGTTCTCTGTTTGGCTTTTCAGACCGATGCCTGCTCTGGGCTACAGGGATTCCTGATTTTCCACAGCTTTGGTGGGGGCACCGGCTCTGGCTTTACCTCCTTGTTGATGGAACGCCTCTCCCTGGATTATGGCAAGAAGTCCAAACTGGAGTTTGCCATCTACCCTGCCCCTCAAGTCTCCACTGCCGTCGTGGAGCCCTACAACTCCATCCTGACCACGCACACCACCCTGGAGCATTCAGACTGTGCCTTCATGGTGGACAACGAGGCCATCTATGACATCTGCCGCCGTAACTTGGACATTGAGCGCCCCACTTACACCAACCTTAACCGTCTCATCAGCCAGATAGTCTCATCAATCACTGCCTCCCTGCGCTTCGATGGTGCCCTCAATGTGGATCTGACAGAGTTTCAGACCAACCTGGTGCCCTACCCTCGCATCCACTTCCCCCTGGTGACTTATGCACCCATCATCTCCTCCGAGAGAGCCTATCACGAGCAGATGTCAGTGGCAGAAATCACCAGTTCCTGCTTTGAACCCAACAACCAGATGGTGAAGTGTGATCCACGTCATGGAAAATACATGGCCTGCTGCATGCTGTACCGGGGGGACGTGGTCCCCAAAGATGTCAACGTAGCTATTGCTGCCATCAAGACCAAGAGAACTATCCAGTTTGTGGACTGGTGTCCTACCGGCTTCAAGGTGAGAGGGACAAAAATGCACTCGTCCTGTGTTTTAAAGGGACATTGTTGAGGAGTCCAGCCCAGAATTGTGATTTCAGCTCTTGAACATTTTTTTCACTTGTGACAAAAGGGAATAGTTAGAAGTGTGTGTATGTTTAATCTTTAGTTACCCCTTTGGAGAATGGGTATATCCTATTTACATATCCTATTCACACAACCTCCTAAGCATTCACCTAGCTGGTAGTCTGGAAAATGTTAACTCTCTAGGAGTTAAAGTCTTTAGCAGCTGGAGAGACTGTCCTGTAGACTAGCAATATATTCTTTTAAAAACAAGAGAAATAGTTCTGGTAAATGAAACATTAGTAGCATTTCTCTGTGAACATTAAAAAAAAAAAAAAAAAAAAAAAAAGAGCCTCCAATTTCACATAGTTTTCCATGCATTATATGCTCCCCTTATTGCCTTTGCAGCAGTACTGGCAGACTTGGTTTCCAGAGCAATGCTGACAAAAGCAATACATGGAAAAATTCATCTATTTTTCTCATATATATTAATGGGCTATGATTTGTAGGTTGAAAATACTTACTGTATTATTTCATATGGTGCAGCTGGATGAAGCTGTGGGGCCAGTATGCAGCAGCACTGAAAAAGAACAAGCAAGATGCTGGTGTGCATTAAAAGGAAAAAAATAAAGATGATTGTAATAATGATTATAAGATCACTATGTTCCCTTATCTCATGTCCAGTTTTGGTTGCTCGCCTTTGTTCTCATGGGTTATAGCTGAGAAAGGAATAGTCGAAAACATGGATGCCATTATGGTAAATTAATACTGTGATTTCAGCTCCCCATGCCCTCTCTTCCCAACCATGTATGAGGCTACACAGAGTTTTTCCACCATGTTGATTTGACTTTTGTTGTCTCTCTGGATCCCTCTTTACTCCCTTTCTCTCTTTTCCTCCATCTTTCTTGTTCTTATTACCAGGTTGGCATCAATTACCAGCCTCCCACAATAACACCTGGGGGAGACCTGGCCCAAGTGGAACGTGCAGTCTGCATGCTAAGCAACACCACTGCCATTGCTGAGGCCTGGGCAAGACTGGACCACAAGTTTGATCTGATGTATGCCAAGAGGGCTTTTGTGCACTGGTACGTTGGTGAAGGCATGGAGGAAGGGGAGTTTGCAGAAGCCCGAGAGGACTTGTCTGCACTGGAGAAGGACTACGAGGAAGTGGGAACTAACTCATCTGGAGATGAAAATGATGGGGAGGAATTTTAAAATCCACTTTGCCCCTTGATGCACACAGGATTGTCTTTGTGTCTCTTTACTGCACGTGTCTACATTCCTGTTTGTTTTATAACCACAGCAGTTCCTATAGACTGAACATTATGAGGTCCATGTTACAAGAATGCTCTTTCGCACTCCACAGATCAGAGGACGATGATCATATGAGATCTGCCCACCTGCCCCTAAGTCATGATTCCTAGGAAGCCAACAAACCTTAGGTACACTGCCAATACACCCGGGGAGAAAGTTTCTGTTTAATCCAAGAGCCCCACTGTATTATAATGTAATATTTACTACTATTTATTTACTCAAAGATTCACCCACTCATACATTTTCAATATCATTATTTGACAGGTTTTATTTGTAATATTTGCTTTAAAATGTTAGACACAGCTGTGGCAGCGAGACTTCAAAAGTTAGAGGGTTGCTATTGCAGGAGCAAATATTACTGAGCAGTAATGCTTATCCTTAGGTTCAAATGAGTTGGAAGATATGGCAATAAAGCCTTCCCAGTTTACAATGCTATGAGACCCCTCAGACTATCTATTGCCTGCTCTTTCAAACATTGGACATAGGACTCCCTGTTTTAGCTTTCTGAAAACTGTGTAAATGTCTAGGATAGGGCTTTTGCAAATGACAAAGAGTCTGATTTCTCATTTATATTAATGTCCCTTTGTATTTCTTTGTGCTGTAAAGGGGCCTTAAAGTTAGATTTACCCTCCCTTTAGAATTCCTTATCACACTGGAATATATAAAGTAGCCTTAATGTAAACAAGAATCATGCCCACAATTTTTAAATGTTCATGTGTTTGTTATTATCAGAGTTAAAGTATTTTGTCTATGGCACTAATCTTCATTTATGATCACTTACATGAAAAATAATAAAAGCTGTTTAATCTGATGGATTCAAACCAACATGGCTTTTACCAAGGGAAAAATCACACTTCTTTAACCTAACAGGATTATTTGAAAAAGTTGGCATGGTAAATAAACTATTCAAACAAATAAATAACCAGTTTTTAAACAATTATAAGACTCTCATGATTGACTGATAGGAAACAGATGTAGAAAGAGATGAATAGTGAGAGGCTTCAGGATATATACTTAATAATTATGCACAGAAAAGTACATTACAAGAACATTAAGGTTGCAAAGTCTAACACTCAAAAGTAGGGAAATGCCATAATTAAGATGGCCCGTATAATCTTAATTCTCCTCCCCTTGTGCATAGGCACTATGATGATCTTCAATTACATGATCACATCCTGTTGTTTCCACAGGACTCCTGCCTCATTCAGTGCACAGAATGGATGGTGCTCACTTAATGAGAAGCTATTCAATATTTTGTTTTCTCCTCGTTTATTAATGTGTGGCCCCCAGCCCTTATTTACTTCAAACCCTATTCTGAAGACAGAATTAGTAATTTTTTCATGGGCTTTTCTTATGTGCTCATCAATACAGTAATGTACGTCAAACCCATTAATTAAATTATTTTCAACCACCAGGTGCGGTGAGGGATGGTATTATCCCCCATTTAACAAATAGGAAACTGTGGCACGGAGTGATTAGGCCAAAAGTTTCCACTAATTTTGGGTGCCCAAACTGAGATGACCAGGACCTGATTCTTCAGAGGACTTATCACTATACAGACCTTTATATATTCAAAGCACAGCTCCCCCTGACTTCAGTTGTAGCTCTGAATGCTCAGGACATCTGCAAATCAGACCATAGGGTATCAAGCTGGGCACCCAGAAAACATTAGTGGCCACCTGTGAAAAGTTTGGTTTAAGTGACTTGCCCAGAGTCTCATAGGAACTCTGTGGCAGAGATAGAATCCAGTTCTCCAGGGCAGCATTCAAATGCCTTAACCATGAGAATGTCCTTTCTCTTACTGCAGTCCCTCGTCTCATTTACTGCACACCTTCCAACTCCTGCAACAAAATGAGGCAGGGTCCTATAGACAAGACTCCTTTCCTCCCCAATCCTGATTCATCCCCAGAGCAGTTTTATCCAGTGCACTGAATGAGGGAGAGGATTTCATGCCCTGGTTGGCAGGCTAAATGTAATAAGCTGGAAAGCTGCATATGGGCCTTTGCGCCACCAGTTGCCCATCCCTGACTTAGATGATTGACCTACAAGGGAATGACATGCATTGGGACTACAGAGAAGTAGCAGCCTTTCATGAGATAAAGATGTATTTAGCCAGTGCCATCATGCTAGCATATTATAATCCTGCATCCAAAAGTAAAGTGACAGTTCAGTAGGTTTAGGGGCTATTGTGGGACAAGATCAGGAAGACTGTACTGAAAAGCCTGTATGTTATAAAAGCAAGGTATTTTCAAATGCAAAGCGTTGATACTCCCAAACAGAGAAAAAGATTTTAGCTGTTGTGTGGGTAGGTAGACAAATATGCCTCTATGGGACTGAATTTGGTTTTATTAAAAGTAGTAAACCACTCAAGATAATATACCCACCAAAATCAAAACCCTCTGCCAGAACTGATAGATGAGAATTAAGGCTGTTACAATTTGCTTCATATTTTTATACCAACTAGGATCTACTAGTGCAGCTGACGCATTATCAAGCCTATCCCCTAGCACATACAAGATTTGTAATCCGGCAGCAGAATATGTCTATTTTATAGTTTACATTCTTAGTCTCTAAATTTTTCCTCCTCAAGGGGTAGAGGCAGCTTCTGAAAGAGATCCAGACATTATCCACTTTAGACACATTAAGAGGCATTCAAATGAACTTGTATAGTGGTGCCCAAAGATCTTCACAAACAGACACTGAAAATTAGCACAGGAAGAGCACCAGGTGCATTGTGGATGAAACCACACTGGAGAATGTTGATGGCCAGGCATAAACATAGAAGCAGAACCCCCAGTTCCTACATTTGCATCCTGTCAATGATTTGGCCTTAGGCCAAAGCCAGAATCTTGTACAGAATATATCATCGATACTCTGTTGCCATGTGGGCCATTTGTTGGTCCTTGTTGATTATTGTTCACAGTGGCAGAAAGTGTCCATAATGAAAAGGCTATAACCATCACCATTCTCAACAGCCTTGAGAACATAGTGGAAAAATATGGGCTATCTAAACTCATTGGAAGTGACAATGATTCTCAATTTTTGTCCAAGGAATTTTGGTATTTGTTACGGAAAATAATGTTTTGCATACAGTGACACCTTATTTGTCTCACGCCAAAGGGAAGAGTGAATGTCAAAATAATATGCTTCTCAAAATACCTAGAATAGGGCTTAGAAAAGGATCTGAAAAATGAACACTCAGTTTTTGGCAGATCATAATATATCCTATACTATCACTGGGAAAAATCCAGCAGAGCAAATCTTTGGTAGGTGATTCCATACAAAAAAACCAGGAGTCTCAACAATTTTAACAGAACAGGACTGTATTGAACAAGAAAGAGATTACAAAAGAAACATTTTGAGGCCAAGAATACATTAATCACAGATGGCAAGTTAGATTTAGAATTTCTGAGACCAACCAAGTTGCATTGAAACGAGAACACCAGAACTAACTATTCTTCAGCATTTGAACTAAAGCCTTATTGTTTGCTGGAAAAAGCATGGAAAAATCAAGTAGCTTTAGAAAAATTGACAGAAAAAAAAGTACCTGGAATTCTTCCTTTGTAAAAACTTTCTTTGAACCAGAGAGATAAATTTACAGAGTCAAACCAGGGGAAGGAGGCTTGGAGGATTATGTAGAGAGTTCCAAAATGTAGACTGTATGTATCAGAAACAAAAGGGAACTGATCAGAACAGAAAATAAATCTCCTCAAATACCTAAAAAATTATGAGTCAAATTAAAGGAAAATATAATTAGATGCTGGGTACAAACACAGGCAGAATAATTTACTAACCGGTTCTGGGTGAAGGACGTCTATGCTTAACCTAAAGCTTAGGAATTACATATTTTAAATAGTTATTGTTTAAATGTCCTGTTAAATGTAAGTAGTATGATTCTAAAGAAAGGAGGGTGTTCAGATTCTAAGGAGTTAATTGTGTTGTGCTGCTTGTAACCTGAGCTCTGACACTGAGACAGGTGTCCTACGCTCAGCCTGGAGTAGAAACAGCAGACAGTAAAGCAGTAACTGGAAGCAAGTACCCGGGTCTGTATATCTACCCATCCAGCCACTCCTTCGCTATAAACACTGCGGTGAGAAGTGATTTCTCTCTCTCTATTTGGGCAGACCAGTTGGACTGTGGCCCCCATGTTTCACCACACTGCTGATGTTCCAGTCCCCTGAGTATCCAGAGAGAAGCAGTAAAAGTAAATCAGAACATGAGAGGAGAGGCAGATGGGGGAAAGGCCACAAGGGAAGTCAGAGAGAGGACTGGCTGGCAGCTAAGACCGTGACATAGCACACTTAAAATGGTAACAGTATGTATTTTCTCTCTCTATTTCTTGCTCTGTTTTTCTGTCCCTCTCTTCCCCGTTCATTTGTTTTCTAACACTTTCTTGTTCTCAGGCACTGGAGGTTAGGAACGATTCTCATGTGCATGTAGCAGTTATTGGTGAGAGAATATGGAATTGGGTTGTAATTGAATACCGTGGTGTAGAGTTTGAATTGTGTGTGTGGCCATTATTGATTAACGGGTGTGGAATCTGGGCTGTATCTGGGTACACCTAGATGTAGTGTATTTGTAGGGATCAGTGAGTGAAAGAATAGGAGATATTCAGGGTAGGGATGGATTTTGTGTGTGTGTGTGTGTGTGTGTGTGTGTGTTAGTAAGGAGTTAGTGATGTAATAGGGCAGAGGTGGGAGGATTGTGACCTACTCCCTACACTGCACTGTGACACTGAAGGACAGTAGCAGGTGTTTGGTGCATGGCCCAGGTCCCTTCCTACCTAACAGCTCAGAGTGTTACAACCTCGGAGAGAGCAGTATCAAAGGCTGCTCCTGCTGACTGAGAAAGGAAGCAAACACCACTGGCAACATCATGGTAAGGGGGGACTGTGGGAATTCCACACTCATGAAGGGAACAGGAGGATTCTGGGGGTTGGGGGAGTCAGATCTGCCATCTCCCCTATTCTGGAACTTGATGATGGGTGGATTCAGACTGTTTTCTGCTTCAGTTTCTGGATTCGGGGATGGGGGGTGGGGATGAGATTAGAGACTGATGCAATTGGACTTGGTCAGGACTTCCTTGTGCTGCCATGGGTGGGCATGGTGCTCCTGGCCCCAACTTTGCAATATGGCACCCTTTTGCTGCTGGGTGAATGCTGCATGTGGGCATTTTATTCTGCTCCATTCCTTAAGAGGCAAATTGAAACCTTTAAGCCTTAGAACTTGCCCTAATACGCGGCACCTCCTACTACTATAGGAAGGCAGGTAGAAGAAGAGGGAATCTCAGGATGAATGAACCCTTCCTGTCCAATTCCTCTTCCCTACAAAAAGTCATGCTGGCAAAGTTCACTTTGAACACACACAAAAAGACTAGGAAATCCAGATGACAAGAAAGTGACCACGACAAATTAATTTTGGCTTCATTCATCTTCTGTATATATGGTGTTACTTTTTTCACAATTCGTCACTTCAACCATCACAAAGGCAATAAAACCAGACTAAAATACAGAAATTTACACTTGGTTAGTCCAGAGAGCTGGAGTCTGGACTCTAGAGTCTTAAATATGTGAGCATTTCCCCTGAACCCTGGGTCCAAGGCAACTTCAGGGGTGCGCACAACCCCAGTTATAGCATCAGACCCTTGGTGATTATCAGTGGTTTGTGTCACAGACCCCTGACCTCACAAAGTAAAGGGGGAGTATGTGAGGTTCAAAATGTGTCAGATACAAGCTGAGAAAAAAAACATACAGAGGCAAATTTATCTTTGGTGGAACTCCAGTCAAGTCAGTGGAATTACAGTGAGGATGCATTTGGGTTTTGTACCTCAACTATTCAGTGGCTTCCGCTTGTGATCCTGTGTCTATTTTAGTAGCATAGAATGGTTCTCATATTGAATAGTATGAGATTTGTTAGTTATGTAGCATTTGTAGAGTCCTCTAAACTCAAAAGAAATCATTTTAGAAATACAGTTCACAAAATGCTTATTTTTGTGAATATTTTTAATTAACTTAACCCCCCCCCCACACACACACACACGCACTATGCTGTTCATCCCTCTCCACTGTAGGTGTTTGAATGTTCCTTTTTTTTTAAATGGGAAATAAACAAGGCATTGAATCATTAGGAGTTTCTTGTAAATTCATTAAAATCTCTCAGGGCCTCTTATAAATTCACCTGCAAACCTCGCCTCATTTTGAAAACCAATCTATATCAAGAAAGGGTTTTATTTTGGTCTTGAGAATTGTATTATTCTCCACTGGTACAGAGCAATGCTCTGGAGACCATTACCACTGCACGTAGATATACACTTGTGCAGACTCGTTATTTACGTAGGTGGCCCTAACCTTACACCTGGCCTTGCTGGAACAAGTACATCTCAGAAATAACCACGCAGATACAGGTAGCAGGTTTAAATCTGCCTCAGTGCAGTTAAGGCCTAAATCAGATTGTGCTCCACCTGACTGCAAACACTGCAGAGACTGATTTTATAAAAGAACAGTGTGGACAGAAGGCCTGATCTAAAGCCTACTGAAGTCAATAGGAGTCTTTCCGACTTGGGCTTTGGATCAGATCCACAGTTAGTAAGAGCAAATGTGAGCCCCAGACTACTAGAGAAGGGATTTGAAATATGAGTAGAGCAGGGTCAGGATTTAAATATCCTATAAGGATCAGTTTACAATGCTTGGGACTCTGAGGAAGGACTACACTCTTCAGAGTTAAAGCCATCGTGACCTATTTTACAGCCATTTACTTTGAGATCCTTGGTTTCAAGTCTCCTGTTTCTATTGAGATTTTTGTCCTTGTGTCAGTCAGAGCATTTCCGAATTGTGGCTGGTGTGAGGAAAAACTGAGGTTGATGCAGATCAGCTTTGACCCTGGGAGTCACCAGAGCAGGCTGGATCCAAAGGCGGAGCTGATATATTCAAAGGAAATGGACAGGGTTTCAAATCAGAGGGACTAAAGACTGAATAGTGGGGAGGGGAGCAGATGTGTGGTCTCTTAGTCATAAATTAAGTCATGACACTACTAACGCTCTTGGAGCAATCTCCCAGTTGTGGGAGTCTATGAAGAAAGGGAAAGGTTTAGAAGGTTGATTCACCTGTAGATTTTTGAAGGAGAGAGCAGATTGGCTGTGTGATGATGCTGATTGACCAGCCATGTCTAGACATGCAGGGTATAAATCCATGGATATGTAGGAACTCAGAATATTTGTTTCACATGTGGAGTCAAGTCTTTTCTTGAGGTGAACACTGCGTAAAGCAGTACTTCCCAGCCTCCAGCCCAGCCTGCAATAAGAGGGTTAAGGGACCAGGAGACATTGCACCCCTCTTGAGTTACATATGGTTGGAAAATGCCACACAGCTATGTCAGGTGCCAGCTAGGAATAAAAATAAGTGGATCTGGCACATGCTCCTCAGATGGAATTTATCACAGTCTGGATTGAAGTAAAGTAGCATGTGATGTACCTGCCTGCAGGGGCATGTGCAGGAATTTAAATTCCAGTGCTTTTGGAGGGGTATGTTCTGTGCCCTCACCAGGATCCTAAGGGAGCTTGTGCCCTCCCCTGCTGGGGCCCTGTGCTCCCCCACCCCTGCCAAGGCCTCAGGGCCAGAGGAGCTCTGTGCTCCCCCTCCCCTGCCAAGGCCCTGGGGGAGGGTGGAGGAACTCTTTGCCCTCCCCCCAGTGATTCTTTGGGGGGAGGCGGCAGTGGCTCCGCTTGCCCCTACTTGTGCATGTTCCTGCCTTCATCTGTTTTTATGTTTGTATGGGTATACATGTACACGAGGGCATGTAGCTGAGTGTGCATGCCTGCAAATTTCCACTTGTCTTTGTGTTTTGCTATTTATTTCCTTGCATAGCTCTGCAGCAAAACACTTTCACCTCCATCTTTGTAAATAACAGTTGGAACTTTTACTGCAGGCCGAGAACAGTGGCTAAGTCCCAGTTCCATGGGTCCTTGCACACACCACTTCTTGCTGTGTATACTGCATTAGAGAATGCAAACGAAATCAGGTGGAGGTTGATTTCAGAGTTCTGAATAATGATGTACCAGGCATTAATAACTGTTAGGAAGGAGAAGGAGGAACGATGTGCTTTGGTTCTCCTGACCTTTCCTCTCTTTCTTTCTCTCTCTCTCTCCCTACAGCGTGAGTGCATCTCCATTCACGTTGGCCAGGCTGGAGTTCAGATTGGCAATGCATGCTGGGAACTCTTCTGTCTGGAACACGGCATTCAGCCAGATGGCACCTTCAAGAATCAGCCCAACAAAGTCAACAATGACGACTCCTTTAATACATTTTTCAGTGAAACAGTCACAGAAAAGCATGTGCCGCGGGCTGTCATGGTGGACTTGGAACCAACTGTAGTAGGTCAGTATAGAATTCACATGGGAAAATGGAAAAGAGACTACTCTTCTGTGTGTCAATGTTGTGTTTCTCTCCAGGATCCATTTTGTCATAGGGACAACTCCTTCTTTGTTTCTTGGTCTAGCCTCTAGGCTAGGATAAAATTAATCAACCTAAGACTTTTAGTGCCAGGTTCTATTCGTGACTCCATTGCCTCAATAACGAGAAGATACCTACAGGACAGTTAGCGAAGAAAATTCAGCTATACTAAACCATTATAATGGTGCTACTTTGGTATATCCTGGATCAATAGGGTGTCATTCTTAAATAGCTGTTTGCTTGGTTTGTGTATCTGCTCGTCTTAAGAGTGTTTAACTCTGATTTTATTTGTGATATTTTCCTTTGCTGTCTCAGTGGTGCTTTCCTGCAGCTCAGATCAGAGGCAAGAGAAGGAAGGTGTGGGTTTCCTGAGAATTTCCCACCCCCTTTTTGGGGGGGAATCACCATTTTATTCCTGCAAATCTCACTCTTTTCTGATGGCTTGTCCTCTGGTCAGAACAGACAGGGGATTTTGTCTCTGGCTTGGCACAAGTTCCCTAAATTGGTTAACTACTAAAACAAAGCAAGGGGCTTAGACAACAGCCTTCACTTCTCCCTACAGCGCACTTTAGCTTTTTGTTGGGATTCCCTCCAAGACCTTTTCCACTCCAGAACACTTTATCCAGTTCTGAAAGAACAGTTCATCCAGTTCTCTGGGATCCAAAACACTCAGTTTGTCTCTGGATTTCATTACTCAGGTTCCTTGATTTGCATACAGCAAATGCTATGCTTTGATTAGACTTAAACTTCGCGGTGGGTATAAGGTGTACCACACATCCAAAGTTATATAGACAACCTCTCCCTTTATATACATTTACACATTCCATTGCATTATATTTGCTATATATTAAATGACACATTTTTGACTTGGCTTGGTTACTTGGCAGGAACCAATCACATGTGAACAGCACATGGACAGAGCATGCTATACAGGAACCTGATCTTTATATTCCAGGTTTACCTTGTCTCTAGTCCCTAGCATCAAGGTGTTGCTGCTTCTCTTAACTAGCACAGACATCCTGACTCCAGCATACTGTTTGTCAATACACTATTTACAACTCAACTTTCCATTCACCTTCCCAATTATGCCCACTAAGAAAGAGGGCAAGTTACTTGTGTCAAGCCAGGCTTACACTTTCTACCAGTGTCCTGAAAGAGAATAAGACCCAAGGTTCTTTCCAAACACTCAGATCTTCCAGGCCTCACATCATACAGCACTGCCAGTTAGCAGCTACATGGGGTGTTCAACAGAACTCATCCACACTGGAGTGCATCCATTCCAGGCTTCTCATGGTTTCTTTTCCTTGGACAGATGAGGTGCGGGCTGGTGCTTACCGGCAGCTTTTCCATCCAGAACAGCTGATCACTGGAAAGGAGGATGCAGCCAATAACTATGCCCGTGGTCACTACACCATCGGCAAAGAAAGCATTGACCTGGTGCTTGATCGTATCCGTAAGCTGGTAAGTGCCAGTACTTTTGAAATGGGACTTGGGATCGTTGCGAAGGAAAGGCAACCGTTAGCTCCTTTTGCTCCTGATAGTGTACTTTGTTCAGAGCGGAGACTGTCAGATCCAGGGGGATGCCATTATTGGTCCAAGTGAGAAAAGGTTCGGTAGGTCTGTCAGACAGATGCTCTTAGGTGGTTCTTGGGATTAAAACATTCAACTTTATATCAGTTCTGGGTTGCTGTTACCACAATATCTTGGTGTGAAAGGAGATAGCTAAATATTTATTCCCTTTTTATTTTAGTAAACAGACTCTGGAGGTACAGATTTCACCAAGATAAGTGCCATAGACAGAGTTTGATTTATATTTCATGGGCTGGACTGTTGAAGGAGAACATAGGAGAGATTGTTAACAAGTTTTTTCCCCAGGAAGACCTGTGCTGATCTCAGTGCTGTGTTTAGGATCCAGTTTCAATCTCAGGATGGGCTCATGGAAGCCTCAGAAATTTAGACTGATCCCTTCTGTTCTCTGTTTGGCTTTTCAGACCGATGCCTGCTCTGGGCTACAGGGATTCCTGATTTTCCACAGCTTTGGTGGGGGCACCGGCTCTGGCTTTACCTCCTTGTTGATGGAACGCCTCTCCCTGGATTATGGCAAGAAGTCCAAACTGGAGTTTGCCATCTACCCTGCCCCTCAAGTCTCCACTGCCGTCGTGGAGCCCTACAACTCCATCCTGACCACGCACACCACCCTGGAGCATTCAGACTGTGCCTTCATGGTGGACAACGAGGCCATCTATGACATCTGCCGCCGTAACTTGGACATTGAGCGCCCCACTTACACCAACCTTAACCGTCTCATCAGCCAGATAGTCTCATCAATCACTGCCTCCCTGCGCTTCGATGGTGCCCTCAATGTGGATCTGACAGAGTTTCAGACCAACCTGGTGCCCTACCCTCGCATCCACTTCCCCCTGGTGACATATGCACCCATCATCTCCTCCGAGAGAGCCTACCACGAGCAGATGTCAGTGGCAGAAATCACCAGTTCCTGCTTTGAACCCAACAACCAGATGGTGAAGTGTGATCCACGTCATGGAAAATACATGGCCTGCTGCATGCTGTACCGGGGGACGTGGTCCCCAAAGATGTCAACGTAGCTATTGCTGCCATCAAGACCAAGAGAACTATCCAGTTTGTGGACTGGTGTCCTACCGGCTTCAAGGTGAGAGGGACAAAAACGCACTGGTCCTGTGTTTTAAAGGGACATTGTTGAGGAGTCCAGCCCAGAATTGTGATTTCAGCTCTTGAACATTTTTTTCACTTGTGACAAAAGGGAATAGTTAGAAGTGTGTGTATGTATAATCTTTAGTTACGCCTTTGGAGAATGGGTATATCCTATTTACATATCCTATTCACACAACCTCCTAAGCATTCACCTAGCTGGTCGTCAACACTAAGTGTTTAGCAGCTGACGTGACTGTCCTCTAGACTATCAATGTTTAAAAGCAAACAAAACAAAACAAAACAAAAAAACCCCAACAAAAAACTCAGAGATTTCATTTACCAGAGTGTTTTGAGAACCTCCAGTTTCACATAGTTCATCACACAAGTGCTTATGCTCCCCCTGCTGGCTACACAGCAGCACTGTCAGACCTAGTTACCAGAGCAATGTGGACAACAGCAAAAATGGAAAAAATAATCTATTTTTCTCATACATATTAATGGTCTCGGAATTTGAAGATATGTAGGTGGAAAATACTTACTTCATTAGTTCATATGGAATATCTTGATGAAGTTGTGGGCTCAATGTGCAGCAGCAGTTTAAAAAAAGCAAGTAAATGCTGGTTTGCATTAAAATCGGAGAAAAAATAATATAGATGATTACAATGACATCCTGTTGAACTCCTTCATTTGGGGTCCTGTATCCAGTTTTGGTTGCTCTCTGTTGTTTTCATGCGCTATAGCTGCAAATGGAGTAGTCCATAAAATGGTAACATGGATGATTTTTGCCATTAGGATAATTTCAATATTGTGGTTTGAGATCCCCATCCCCTCTCTTCCCAACCTTTTATGAGATTACTCAGTTTTTCTCATCCTATTTATTTTATTTCTGTTCTCTCTCCTAATCCCTCTTTTCTCTCTTTCATCTTTAATCTTATTCCCAGGTTGGCATCAATTACCAGCCTCCTACTGTAGTTCCTGGGGGTGACCTGGCCCAGGTGCAACGTGCGGTCTGCATGCTAAGCAACACCACAGCCATTGCTGAGGCCTGGGCGAGGCTGGACCACAAGTTTGATCTGATGTATGCCAAGAGGGCATTTGTGCACTGGTACGTTGGTGAAGGCATGGAGGAAGGGGAGTTTGCAGAGGCCAGAGAGGACTTGGCTGCCCTGGAGAAGGACTATGAGGAAGTTGGAACTGACTCATTTGAAGAAGAAAATGATGGGGAGGAATTTTAAAATACAATTTGTTATTCAGTAGCACCAGATTTTCTGTGTCTCTTTATTGCATGTGTCTACACTCCTGTCTGGTGACTTTGTGCATGTGCGTGCGTGTGCTCTATATAGAGAATGAAGCTCAGAAGAGTACTCCAGACACAGGACAATCACCACGTTTGATATGCCCATCTAATCCTAATGCATGATTCTCACTCAATACAAGGGAGTGTAACAAGCATTAGATTCTCTGCCAGTTCATTTTGAGAGACATTTCTTTTCCCATCCCAATGTAATTACCAATTGAACCCTCTGCATACAAGCTAAAGTCACCATAACTGAGCATCTAATTCAAGTTTTATAAGTTTTCATAGAGTCACAAGAAAATAGTGTAGACCTCACATTTGACCTACCTTTACCTTTTGCTGCTGGGACATCTGGGAATAGTGAAAGTGGAGAATTGAGTCCTTCATTCTGTGGGACATGCTGTCTCATCACTCTTTACCTGAGGGATCCAAATGGTATGCGACTGTTCTTCTGTTCTGTGAAACTTCCATTTCTGATATTTGCGTGGAATTTCCTTAGAAATGTTACAGCAATGGGAAACTGCATATTTTTTGTAAAGGATTTCACTTCCTTGTGAAAGCAAGAATCAGTTGTTGCAGGGTCCAAAAACCTTTAATAAAACTGCAGCAGACAAGAGGGGATGTTTTCTCTCTCTTTATGTTTATATGAAATTGCTGAAGACAGAAAATCCTCTGGTTGATGTAAAACTTTTTGCATCATCTCTGGTCTGTCCAGAAGATACCCATGTCCTTTGCTCTATTTGAAGAGCGTCCTTCTCTGTGGGTGATATCCTTGCTTCATTCAGAGGGGCTCTGTTCTGTCTGTGGCATCCTTATCTCCTGGAGGATGGTGATATCTGCAAGTGGGTTTGCAACACAGGCATTAAATGTACACGCAAAGCTATGTTGTGACCTTTATACACCTCTGTAAAGTATCTGATTCACAACATGCCCCTTATATACCCACAAAGGCATGGCTGACAACATTCTAGGGGGTTCAAGGAAAACGTAGTTCTCAGAAAGTCTGGGAGG
This sequence comes from Emydura macquarii macquarii, assembly GCF_026122565.2. Taxonomy (NCBI): domain Eukaryota; kingdom Metazoa; phylum Chordata; order Testudines; family Chelidae; genus Emydura; species Emydura macquarii. Next base: position 11,791,996 of record NW_027133667.1, read on the forward strand.
TTCCATGAGATTCTACGAAGGTCCAGAACATTCTAGGAGATAAATGAAAAATGAATCTACATATGGAACACCTGAAACATTTTACTTCAAACATTCTATTTTCCCTTTTGTTGCTAGCAACAAAAGCAGCTCCCTGAGCCCAGCACCCTCCAAATCCGGCATCCCAGGTAGTCACCGGCCCTGCATGTTGGGTATGTACTTGTGTACATACACACACCCTTCAGGTGTGTCTGTACTATACTCACCTAAGCCATGCCTCACTCTCTACACTGCTACTTAAACCCATGTTAGGAGGGCTACCTGAGTACATACTCTACATGCTGCTGAAAGAAGTGTGCAGCATAGATGGAGCCATAGAGTAGCACCTTACTCCACAAATAGGACTAATGATTTCAACAGGACTACAAGTGGATTAAGATACTATTCAATGTGAGGTATCAGAATCTGTCCCTGAAGGAGGCAAACCCAGGCTATGATACTAGACATAGGAGAAAAAGGAGGGACAAGAGTTAAAACAAATAAAAATATGCCTAATTACATAGTAAGCTAGTCACATAAGTTCTCATATTTATAAGGCGAGATGGAGGAAGGTCCAGAGGGGAGCAGTAGACAGGACAAGAAGAAGGCCATGTGGCATGCTGGAATGTAGCTCCAGGCATAGGAAATGCTTGGGAGGGGGAAAAAAAAAAAAGGTACAACACCAAGTTTACCAATTCTAAGTAATTGCTGCACTTATAACTAGTTTTTAACAAAAGAGGTAAAACAACATTTTACAGAACTAGCGAGAGAAAAAAAAATCACACAACAGACTAGCCATACAACAGAACATAGGACCTACCATTTCATATCAGAATAATCCATCTAATCTAGGATCCTGTCTCTGACTGTGGCCAGTACCAAATACAAGGGGTCATTGAGCTTGACTTCCCTGACTCAGCCACACTTCCCTCTGCTGGGGTCCACTTCTGGCAAGGGCCTGGTGGGCTGGCTCCCTGGGATCACGTATGCTACCTTCAATTTAGCTAGCCACCAATTAAACTTGTTCTACTTTCCTCACATCCACTGGGTTGCGTGCAAGAATAATTCCCTATCTGGACTCTGCTGGGCTTTCTCTGGTGGGGTGAGTTTTTGGTTCCTCTCATTATGAACAGCCTGTGGGGTAGCTGAAAGGGCAGCTCCTGCAGCTGTTCTCCCTTCTCTCAGGCAGACATTGGAACATCTCTATGAAAAAATCCTATAGAAGCTAATAGGAGACAGGAACCTTATAGCATCAGATCTAATTTGGAATTCCAGGAAGAGATAGGAGCTGTTACCTATTGCTCAAAAGGCATGGCCTTCTGAACACACCTAAAAGAGCCAGTGGTGAAATACCATACATGTGCCCATCTGCTGTCCCTCTGAAGATCCAGGAAGTTCTTCCTTACCATGGCTGCTGTCTACACTGAAGGGAGTTGGCCGCTAGGCAACTGCATCCTGGCTAACATAATTCTGTAACAGGAGAAGAATTCTATACAACTCTGTCAGAGGGGATGCAGTTGCCTAGCGTCTGGCTTTCGTCAATGGAGGCAGCAAAAGTGATGGTGGTAGAGGAGAACTCTAGTCACTCCCTTTGAAAAACCCCATATATACCTCCCATCCGTCTATTCCTTCACTTAAGTACCTATATGAGGATTTGCATATATACTAGCTTTTAAAATTTTAGGCCTAAATTACTTGGCTTACTTGGCTAATGTCACCAAGGAAATCTTTTCCAGGAATAAAATCTATGTTTCCTGTTTCAGGTATATGCAGTGCCTAATCTGCTACTAGACCATTCTTTTTCCTACCTATAATGCATAACAAAGAGCTTTCCTAATACAGGAAAACAGCCTCGTCCATTATTTGTGATTAACGTATACATCAAGTATTTTTTTTCTGCACATGACTAATGTGATCAATTTAAAAGATTATTTCCCCCTGAAGTACAAAGCAAGCTAGCCAAAAAAAAAAAAAAAAGTAATCTGACTCCTCCGTTTCCAGGCAGCTTGACACTTCCCTTCAGTTATTGCATCAGCACATAGTATTTATGTAGCTGTTACAGTATTTGGTCAGAGTACACCGCTATAACTATATCCTACACACTATTGTAATAATCTTCATACAAATTATTGAGAGTAAATTACCTTGTAAGGTCTCATTTGAAAATTTATAATTTGCTGGTCAGGATTGTTTTGGTAACGTATGTTTGGCAACATTGTGGGTGAAGTTATAAGATTTCCCTGTATGACGTGATTAACACATGTGCGAAACCTCATCACACTGCCCAAACAAAAGTTGGCAAACAAGTCTGTTCTAAACAAAGGAATGTGTGTTCTGTTTAATTTGCATTTAAAAAGTAAACAAAGTCATCAGGCAGGGAGGGAAACAAAGAAAGCTCAGATAGGTGAGAAAAAGCCAGCAGGGAACATCCTTCCACATAGACCCTGTATCCTAGTGTTAAGCAGGAAATGCTTTTCAAGAGAGGAAGGACAAACACCCCAAGGCAACCCTCTCTCTCTCCCTGCCCATCGCATTCAATGCGCTTGAAGCAGCAAAGGAAGCAGGCATTGGATTCTGGGGCAAGGGTCCTCACCTACAGGGTTTGGTCAGTAAGACTGCTAAAAGCACGTGGTGAGAAACTTTGCTTGAATCTGATCTAGTTAAGTTACATATAAAGAGAAGATATTTACTTTTTCTTGTAACCATTTCTGACTTGCATGGCTCATTACTTGTGCTCACTTAAAATCTCTCTTTGTAGTTAATAAAATTGTTTTATCTAATCCACTGTGTTTCAACTGAAGTGTCTGAATAACTATTTGAGACAATAAGATGGCATATTATTCCCTTAAAGGAATAACAGACAAAGTATTTTGTACTGTCCAGGAGAGGGCTGAGAAGTACAGGACATACATTTCTAGAGGGGAATCAGGAACTGGGGGTGTGTTGGGGTCACCATGCAGTATAACCAAGACTGGTGAGAGCCAGAGTGTAACCCAAGTGTGGCTGGCAGGCTGCAGTTACACACACCACACACACACACACACACACACACACTCAAGGTGTGGCTTGCGTGCTGACTGAGCAGCCCAGTTGGGAACTCCTTCAGCAAGGCATTGTAAGACACCCAAGGGTGCAGGACGGGTGACACAGCTGCTCATTAGTTTGGATTGTATCCTGGTATATCATAAGCACCTCCTACCACTGTCTTCAAGTGGCTTTCTATAGCTGAACTTGAAGTAGATAGTGTGAATTAACCTTTGAGTTCTCATAATAGACTGTTCGCTGGCTTGTCTGTTTCAAATGCTTTCTAAATTATCTAGGGTCATTTTAGTTGCTCTGGTTCTGCACATTCTGTCCTCACTGATCGATTCAGAGACTGAGATGGGGGGATGGAGGATAAAGGCAAATAAAGATGCATTTCCTTGTCTAGCTGTCTGCCTACCTCCACTACAGTTAGCAGCTGCCTGAATCCTGTGGGCTATAATCTCATGCCCAAGTAGTCATTTTAATAATCAAGACACTGGCAAGATAATTGCCTTGAAATGGAAGGGGTTTCCAATACAGGTCTTACAAAAAGACACTAACCCTAAGACTTCTACAATTTCTCTTCTGTTAGGATATCATCATTTAAACACGCTGGACTGTCTGAGTACTAGTAGGGCTACAGCCATAGCTATCTCCCATCCTAAGACACATGTATATGGATACTGCATTGCAAAGGGTATTGCTAAACTGTAACAACTAATGGGGAATGCTTCTACTTTGTAAATGGGCTATCACAGTCCTTGCAAAAGTTTCTTTTCTCAATGGTGGTAAAAGATGGTAGGTGATAACACCCGGCCTAATGAGTTCGTACTTCAAGATACAGTAGTGTTAATTCAGTACATCTCAGCACTGAAGCCACAGTTAGGACTAGACTATTGAGGTACTTAAAGAATTAAACTAACTAGGGGGTGGAGGGAGATCTTTTACAGGGTTTAACCCTTACTCAATTTATGGGTCCTTTTAGTCCCTGGTAGAAAGCCTTCCTAATCCTTCCCTAACATGGAGGATAGATCCATCAATGGCTATTTGCCAAGATGGTCAGGGACACAACCCCATGCTCCTGTGTCCCTAAACGCCAACTGCCAGAAGCTGAGAAAGAATGACAGGAGGATGGATCATTCAAAATTGCTGTTCTGTTCATTCCCTCTGATGCATCTGACATGGGCTAATGTCCAAAGACAGGACACTGGGCTAGATGGACCATAGGTGTGATCCAGTATGGCTATTCTTATGTTTGGAAGATCTACAGCACCTGCTTCGACAGAATTTCTTGTTAGGAGACTTGCAATCTTGTTAGACTAAGTCCAGTGAGGGGATGGATTAGAAGACAGGGCAAATGAGGTAATCAAAGGTAATCAATCATTTTTTCTACTTGCCTGTGCAATTCATCATGAAGATAAAATATTAAACCAACCACCAAATAATGGGGATTGAGAAAGCATGTCTCAAAAGCAGAAGACAGTTTAAAGAAAGCAGACAAACATCACTGGATGGAGACACACCCTGCCCCTCAAAGCTGTGGGTTGAGAAGAATGTTGTGAAATGATATCCTCAGAGAAGCAGAATTGCAGTGCAGTAATCATCCCTTTTCGAATATAAAGTGTGGGAGAAATTTATCATTCCTTTGACAACACCCCCTGCAGAAGAATCGATCTTCCTGGAACACATGACTTTTCAATCCCTAACCCTCTTGGAACAGCCATCTTTAAAAAAAAATTACAAACCTCCCCCACCAGATAATTTGCCATGCAAAAGGATTCCCCTTTCCCCACACAAATGACATCCTTTCCCATTCACATAACATTGCCTTAGAGCAGTGGGTACGCCAGCTCTGGTACGTGAGAAAAATCCTGTAATGGGGATAAAGCACTTTATTTACTAAAGCTTGGCCATCTAATCAGAGGTATATGATGACCCTGTCTCAGATGGGGGTACGCGGTAGGACTACATTATTAGGAAAGGGGTACGCAGCCTAAAAAGTTTGAAAACCGCTGCTTTGGAGTATGGAGTGTTGTAGCCATCTTGGTCCCAGGATACTAGAGAGACAAGGCGGGTGAGGTACTCATTGCCTTAGAGTACTATTTTTTAATCTAACTGCACTCCAGAGCAGAGGGATTGTCAGTGATCAGTGACTAGATGGGTAACTGGAGCAGCTGGGAGGTTCCTTTAGAAGTCCTCTTTTCTGTATTCCTCCTTCTTGCTCTTGGCTCCTTTCTTTCACCCCCGCTCCTGTGCTGGGATTCCTCTAAGCAAGAGTGGGAAACAGTGGGATGCCTTAAAGAAGTGGCCCAGTTAAAGGCCAGACTCTGCCCTGGTTCACCGCACCTTGCTAGCGCACGTGAAGTACCTGGGAAGGGAGGAGCAGCCTCGTCCTGTCCAAGTGAGCTAGCAGCAGCTGCTGCTCTGAGTTTCACTTTCTATGCTCCCAGCGTGTTCTGTGGGAAATCAAAACCGAACGAAAGGCAGCGCAATGCTGCTCTCTGAGGCGGCAGAGGAGGCGGACGCAGGGGTCCGAGGAGGACGAGCTCGTTGAGAGCGGAGCTGTTGCAAGCTGAGGACCCTGAAGAGACCCAGGAAGCTCTTTTCTCCCCAGAGCTGCAGTAAGTACCCCCCTCCTTTCATTCCTAGCTCATCCACTCGAGTTCGCATTGCGGGACTTTTGTTTTTCAACTAACACTTCGGGAGAAATGCACGGCTCACGGGCTTAACCCTTCAGCTCGCTGCTGTCAGCTCACGGCTAGGTCAGTAGAAGTTGGCATAAGTGGGTGGCAATCTCTGAATAGTTACCATAGACCAAGCATTTAAAGGAGATGGAAACTGAACTACCTTCTCACGGCTGCAGTGTTCTCTCCGCAGCAGGGTTGAGGGAGGCACACTGGCAAGGGAGCGAGCAAAATTTGCACTTGAAGTGGCTGTGTGGTATTTCTTCCCCAGAAAACGTCTGTTAGAAGGACCTGCCATCCAGCACGGTTCAAAAATCTAAAATACCAAGTTAAAAACTTTTCAGAGGACACAGAATTATGAAAATCTATGAGCTGTATTTTTTTTTGAAGACCACTGGGGTGAATTACTTTGTAATTAGGAAAAATGTTTTCTTTGTACTTTTGTAATGTTCACAGGCTTATATAGGAATTTGAATTTTCAGAAGCTCTTAATGAAGTTTCACTTGCACCACAAAGATTTTTGCCTTAGCAACCGTAGGATCCCACTGAACCCTGAGAAGAGTCTTTATATGGGGGAACAGAAATGGGTCAAAGATACTAAGTAAGACAGGAATAATGTCTCTGTAGTTCTTCACCAAATCAGGATAGGAAATATCCTTTATGAAATGAAGAGAATAGCATATTAAATGCAAACCCCTACAAAACTATATGCAACATCACGGGTTCACTTTCTTTTGAACTATACAGGGAGAAGTCTGTAAATCATACAAGAATTATAAAACATTTCATATAGGGCAGCCTAAACATTAAGTAAATAAGCCTCACAACATGTCGGTGAAGTTGTGAATGATCTCTCTCTCACACAGATGAAGCAGAGAAAAGTTAAATGACTTGTCCAAGATCACAGCCAATAAGTGACAATTATTGTTAGAACTTGTGTTCCTAACTCCTAGACCTGAGTTCTGTTCCTAAATGCTGCTGCTTCTCCTGGGACAAGGACAAATCCATTTCCCCCTCAACTCAAAAGCATGGTTATATTGGGGTATTGACATTTAAGTGTCTTTCAGGTCTGTGTAAAAATTAAGATGGATCTGAGAAATCTGTGTTTTATCCATTCATAATTTAGAAAGAAAATAAGTAGCTCACACATGCCAGTGTTATGTCTATCATTTGTTTAGAAACTTTCTAGTTTGGCTCAATTAGGCACAGTTAGCTTGAAAACAGCATATTTTAAAAGGAGACATTTAGCACCATTTGTGTTAAACCATTTCTTCACCTCTTATAAAGCAGGCCCAGAATTTCCTGTATTTAAGAAAGTAAAAGGTACTATAGAAATTCTGAGTTTTTCTTGTATGAACATTGAAGAGAAAATGTGAATATCAGATCACTGGTATTTAGATGCATCAGATTCTCAGGGCAAATGTAAATGTAAATCACATTTAGTCCAATGTTTGTGAAATATTGAAAAGACATATGGGAAGATTAAATTTCCCTTAAAAATATAGGCAGATTTATTCGGATGGATATTGCTAACAAATTTTATACATGAGTAAGCATTCTATATGAAAATTGTCCAATTGCTAAAAGTCTGGTCAAAATTATCCCCTTGAACCTCAGTTTCAAAACTACTGAAGCCAGTAAAACATATTGTGATTTGGAAATAAAACTCTACACTGATGTATAGATTCCAAGGCCAGAAGGGACCATTGTGATCATCTAGTCTGACGTTGTGTGTAATACAGGCCATACAACTTCCACAAAATTCCTAAAAGATATTTTAGAAAAAAATCCAATCTTGATTTAAAAATTGTCACTGATGAAGAATCCACAACACTTGGTAAATTGTTACAATGGTTAATTACTCTTACTATTAAAAATGTATGCCTTATTTCCACTCTGAATTTGTCCAGCTTCAATTTCCAGCTATTGGATCGTGTTATACCAATCTGATCAATTGAAGAGGCGTTTATTTGTTCCTCATGTAGGTACTTATAGACCACCATCATTTCAGTCCTCCATCTTCTTTGCTAAATTCAAGGAGCTGTAAATCTATTTAACTTCTCTCTCTAAAACATGTATTCTAATCCTTTAATCATTCTCATGTCTCTTCTCTGAACCCTCTCCGATTTATAAACGCCCGTCTTGAACTGTGGCCACCAGAACTGGCTACAGTATTCCAGCAGCAGTTGCACCAGTGCCCAATAGAGAGGTTATTTTACCTCCTACTCGAGATTGCCCTGTTTATGCATCCAAGCTTTGCATTAGCGGTTTTGGCCACAGCAGCACTGCAGGAGCTCATGTTCAGCTGATTATCCACTATGACTCCCAATTCTTTTTCACAGTCACTGCTTCCAAGGTAGAGTCCTCCGTTGTGTAAGTATAGCCTACGTTCTTTGTTCCTAGATGTATTCATTTACATTAGCCATATTAAAATGCACATTGTTTGCTTGCACTCAGTTTACTAAGCTATCCAGATTGCTATATCAGTGAGATGTCCTCTTCATTATTTACCACGTTCCCAATTTGTGTGTGTCACCTGCAAACTTTATGTTTTCTTTCAGGTCATTAATAAAAATGTTAAATAGCATAAGGCCAAGAACCAATCCCTGGGGACCTCACTAGAAACACACCCACTCAGTGATGATTTCCGATTTACAGTTACATTGAGACCTATCAGTTGGCCAACTTTTAATCCATTTAATGTGTAAATATTATTTTTATATCATTCTAGTTTTTAATCAAATGTCATTCAATACCAAGTAAAATGCCTTACATAAGTCTATGTATATCATATCAACATTGCTGCCTTTATCAACCAAACTTGTAATCTCATCCAAAAAAGATAAAGTTAGTTTGACAGGATCTATCTTCCAGAAATGCATGTTGCTTGGCATTAATTATATTATCTTCCTTTGATTCTTAACTAACAAAGTCCTGTATCAGCAGCTCTCTTATCTTGCCCTGGATGGATATCAAACTTACAGGCCTATAATTACATGAGGCATCCTGTTTCTCCTTTTTAAATATTGGCACAACATTAACTTTCATCCAGTCTTCTGGAACTTCCCAAGACTATGATGAGTATTCAGAGCCTGATGAGTTATCCCTGAGCTTGAATGTCCTGAGTCATGAGTCCTAAGGGTCCGGCCAATCCACAAGCAAAGATATAACCAGATGACCTCTAAAGCAGATATATAGACTTCTAATGAAAGGAGCCACTCCAGTCTACTCAGCATCACTACCTTATTGGCGATACTCCCAGATGCTTGGTAGTTCAGCCAGACTATTCCATCTCCAGCCTGTACCTGTTTCTGCACTAACCACAGCCAACTGTCCCAACAAAAAAAACTTAAAAAAAACAAAACAAAACAAAACCATTAACAGTCCAGTGAACTCCTCAGTCAGTTTTTTTTAAAATACAAACTTTTGGATGCAAATTATTTAAACCTTTTGATTTAAAAATGTTTAACTTTAGTAGCTTGTTTATCATCCTCCTATAGTGGAATGGAAACATCCATGTTATCATATAACGACTTTTCCCCCCTAAATATAGAATAGAAATATTTATTGAACACTTTCATCTTTTCTGTATTATAGATAGTTCTACCATTTCCATCTAATAATGGACCAATACCATTGTATTGTTTTTTGCTCCTAACATACTTCTAAAAAACAAAACTCCTTTTTATTGTCCTTAACTCTACTGGCTATGGATTTTGCCTGGTGTCCCTTTGCCTCCCTTATCAATTTTCTACCATTCCTAGCATCTGATTTATATTCACTACTTTCAACTTCCACTTTCTTACACTTGTTATATATGTATATTTTATAGTTTCCATCACGTCCCTTCTAAACCAGGTTTGTTTTTTTAACCAATATGTTGATTGTGGCTTTTTGAACATCTAGTAAAGAGTTCTTCAAACATTTCCCACTTATTCATATTTTTCTGATTACATTCTTCCTTTCATCTGATGTGGCTCAATTGTTTTCATCTCTGTGAAATTGGCCCTTTTAAAGCACCCCGTATAGATATAGTACTGGTTAGAACTTTATTCTGTTTGCACATTATAAATGTGAGTAAGTCATGATCACTTGTACCTAAGTTACCATTAATTTTTAGTTTTGTGATCAGTTCATCTTAGTTTGTTAAGACAAGGTCTAACATAGAATTCCTCCATGTTGGATGCAACACTAAGTTAGGAAACTATCAGCCAGCTGACTGGCCGGCCTTATGTAAGTATGCCACAATAAGAACTATCCAATTACTAGTTTATAGCCAATAAGATGGAGTTAAAGTAATTTAGTTGCAAAAAAAATCTTGAACTCCTTTTTATTTGCCTTAAATGATTTTATATGATCAGGAAACCAGGCTAATCTGTTCATTCTCATATGATGAAAATGCCTAGGTGAAAAATGTACTGTTGCTACAAAAAGTGATGAAACCCCAAGTGTTGTACTGGCACCTAGTGTAACAAACAAAAAACAAAAATCAAAACCAGTCCAACTTCAGACTCCAGAGAGCCAATGAATCATTTTGCTGCAACCTGTGGTACTAGCAGGCTCCTGTGACTGTTATCCTGGACATTGCTTAAATAGTTACTGTAATTTTAGATGCCAGTTACTGTGGTTATATTAGTACCTGTTCTTGCCTCCTCAGGATATGGTTATCAATTTCTGATATTGATGCTTTTTAAATTGCTCATTCCTATTAAGTTGCAGCATTTTTTACATTGTGACTGGTCAGAGGGGGATGGTCAAGTTTGGATATAGAGAGGTACTGCTGGATGGACAGTACACGGCATCCTATTGCTTTGCGGTGATTTTTTTAAAGCCCATTGGTGTATCTTAACGGCCCAATTCAAGGTGATGTCACTCAACACACCTTGAGCTCCATGTGAGTTGTAGTAGTCCTCCTGCTAAGCTGTTAAGCCTGGAATTTTCAAAGAAGCAGAAAGGAGTTAGACATTTACCTCTTAACTTCTTAGGCTTCTTTGAAAATCCCCACCCAGACAACTACAAGGATTAGTGGCATTTAAAAATAATTAGTTTCAAAGGCAGGAAAAGCCACAATCAGGTACTTCCATTTGCAGCCGCTGAGATTTGTTCCTGCAATAGGCAGGCAACTTCTGAAAATGTACCTCATGATATATTGTGTTTTTCCCTTTGTTAAAAATAACCTTTTGTTTAATCCAGCACAAACAGCAGCATCCCGTGTTAAAAGATTGTTTTGTTGCCACACACCTTTTTGTCCACAGATTTCTGTGTCTTTAACATGCTTTCCTGAAGTGGTATGTTCAGTTCTCTCACTATGAGGAAAAAGGAATGTGGAACAAAAGTGATAGATTATATTTCTAATTGTCTCCTATATAATGACAGCTATTGTATTGCTAGCATAATGCTTTCTTCCATTCTTAACCTTTATCTTCAGTAAAGAAGTCTTGTTTAAAAGAGCACAGCCAAAAATGAATGAAACTAACCAAGTTAATGAGACATCACCATTTCTTGGTTTTCATTTGTGTCTAAAGAGACTGAAGCCTTGTCTACACTAACACTTATGCCAGCAAAACTTGTTGTTCAAGTGGGTGGTTTTCACGCCCCAAGCAACAAAAGTTTTGCTGGCATAAGTGCTAGTGTAGACAAGGCCCAGTGCTGATGAAAGATGCCTAACTGACAGTCCTGCTGATCAGAGTCTTATTTAACGATAAAAAGAAGTACAGGATGTGCTGTGGCAGTGCGACATTCACCCATCCTGCCCTGCCAATACACTTCTGACCTGGCATGCCAGATGAAGCCCACCAACATGTAATTACAGTAATTGTTTATTTTTCTAACATTCCAACTTCTAAATTGTGAAGATTGTTCTGCATGTATAAAATAAATACCAAGACAAATATCATTTTGCTATATTCTGTCTATATTTCCAGTCTCTTTAGATCCTTTTGTATTACTGGAGTCCTGGTGTTGCATTGGGCTGTTGATGGACCAGAGAATTGGTTGTTCAGAGAAAAGCACAAAATCAGTGCTGGCACTAAATCAGAAAATGAGGGAGGAGGCAGATGGAGGAAAGAGCAGAGAGGAAGCTGTGGAGAGAGGTGACCAGCAGCTAAGGTCTCTTCATGGTATGGCAGACTTAAACAATGGTAATTATTTTTACTTTTCTCTCCCCACTCCCCCAACCACTATTTTTTCTGTTTCTCATTCACTCCATCTTGTTCTCCCACTTGTCCCCTCATTCTCACTCTATTTTTTCCCTTTTGCCAAATTTCACGTAAGGAGGATTTATACAAATCAGATCTTGGAAGAGTCAAATGCATTTATTCTAAGTGAAGATTTTGTGCTTTAGGGAAAGGGCTACCTGAGGATCCTAACTGTTTTTCCCCTTCAAAATTTCCTAAACTGGGCAGATTTGTCTTTCTATTTGAGGAGGGTTAGGTGTTACTTGTCTCTCCCCTCCCTCCACACCATGTCAAAGTTGCTCCTGGGTTTGCTGGAGGGACACTTCCAAGTCCTGGACCCTAATTGTCAAATTATGTCACTGGACTAGCTTCACAAAAGCTTTCCTCAGCATTTTAAATGCGGATACTGTTGTATCCCATACAGTTGCCTCTTCTCACCCACTATATTCACCTTTCCATTGTGGGATTTTCTTCACTGCAGTGCTAGCTCAAGTTATCTACACTTGAGTTACCACCTCCCAAAATTAGCTCGAGTGAGAGTGGTTACAGGGCAAAACAGCACCCAGCATGCACAGAGTATTTGGATTAGCAACAGAGTAGCTGAGTTCCCACTGCAATACTAGCTCCAGCAACAGCAGCACTTGAGTTTTAACCCATGCCCTCTGATGGGCCTACTAGTGCACATTTAAAGCACCACTCGACTCAAGCTAGAGATTTTTGTGTGTCCAGTTATGGGCAACAGCTTGACATAATACTGCAGTGAAGACAAACCAGGTGTGAGCTGTTTAGAACTGAGGTGTCCCTGTCAAGGTACTCATTTACCCACCCACTTCCTGTGAAAACAGAAGTGTTTGTTTCACATGCAGCTCTGAGTGAAAGTTACTTTTCTTTACTTCCTCTCCTTTAAGCTTTGTCCCTTTCCTTGAAAAGGGACAAAGTGGTTAAAATATGGGAGATTGTCAGATTCAAGGTGCCTGTTCAGAGCTACCTCTTTCCTTGAACTGGTGTGACAGGGAATTTAAATGGGGACCTCTAATGGGGGGGGGGGGGGTCACACTCACCTCTCGCAAGCATCCCCTGATCCAAGTACATGTGCCTTCACTCTCTCCCAAATTGTGATGAGTCTTTAGTAACTCAGCCCTCTGGCCAAGTCACATACAGTCTGTATGCATTAAAACAAACAAAAAACCTCATCAAACTCCTTCCAGGGGAAGTCCAACAGAGGGCCTATCCAAGTATCTTTGTTTGGACTCTCTCAAATCATCCCTGCTCTTCAAGCTGTCCCAGCCCTGCTGTGGGGCCACATCCCCCAAGGCTTCCTCCCCAGAGATTTTTCACTCCTCTGGGCCTTCAGGCCCCTGCTCCTCAGCTGGGCCACTAAAGAGTTCTGTTCTCCTTCTGGGGATATACACCGTTCAATGTCCAGGCCACTTTGTCAGTGGCTTGGAGGGGGGAGTGGAGGGGGGGGGGGGAAGAGGGATTGTACGCAGGCCCACACACTTCTCCAGGTCCCAGCTCAGGTATCTGTAGGTAGCAGCCATCCTACATGTCCCTTTATCTAAGCCACACTGCTGCTCTAATTCCCTGCGGACCCACACAATCTTCAGCCTTACCTCAGGGCCTTGTCTTAGAGTCCCAGCAACCAGCCCAGAGCTCCTTTTCACTTTCCTTGGCTTCTACCCTCCCTGGCCTGTCCTGCCGCTCACTCCACCACACTCCTCAGCTCCAGCAAAGAGCCAATATGATGTTGGCCCTGCAGATCTTTTTATACTAGCCTGCTGTGCCCTGATTGGCTGCTTCCCACACAGCTGCTCAGAGGACCCCTCTACTGCCCTCTAGCAGGGGACCTTCAGACCTGCTCAGAGGACCCCAACCCAGATCTGAATTTTGTGATTAGGGCCTAACAGCATGGAAGTCTGAAAAAAAAATCCCTCATCCAGACAACCCTCACATTTGGTAGGGGTGGGAGGGCATGGGTTTCAAAATCAGCCTAACCTAGATCCAGATTTTGCAGCTTGAGCTCATCTTTAGAGACACCCTCCCAATGCTCCCCTGCTGCAAGAGGAAAACAAATGCTATGATTTTTAAGGGGTGTATGAGTAGATTTGAGCCTTCTTCCATCCTGGTGAAGATGCTGGACCTGTATGTTAAACAGGCTAAAAGTGCCCAAAGGGAAATTTGCCATCTTCTCACAACCCCTTATTCTCCTTGCCTCCACATGAGCGCTAAGGCTCACTTTTTCTTGTCCCGACAGGAGCCGTTGGGCTGTACAATATCGGACTGAGCTGCTGCTTGAATTCCCTGCTTCAAGTGTTCTTTATGAACACCCACTTCACCGTGATACTGCGAAGGTAAGAGAGGCACAGGAGCAGTGCCCACTCCCTGAGCTCAAACTGCCAGTGATACCTTCACTGCTGCTTCACTGTCTCAGCTTTGGTTTCGAGTGGACTCTCCACCCAGAGGAATGGATTATCAGGAGGTGACAGGCACTTCCCAAACAAGAGAGGGCCCTGCATGTGCCTGAGGCAGAAGATTAGGGCTCTGCAAAACACAGCAATTTTGATTCATGGGTTTTCGCTAGAGTCTAAAAAGAGGCCCTGTTTGCACAGTAGTATAATTTAACCCCAGATTGGGGTATTTCATATAAAATATATTCTGATCTGAGTATTATATTTTTCCACAAGAGCATATAGTTTTATTCTAGTTATATCCATCGAGAATAATCCCTGTGCAACAATATAGACAATTCACTTCATGACTGTAAACATTCCACAGCTATAGGCCTAAACTGCATAGAATTACCCCTGCCTGGGATAAATATTTGCTCGGGTGGATGGACAGTTTGTAGCGTCACATTTGCTTTGCCCCTTTATTGTGCTGCATTGACTTCAGGGGTTTGCGTAGAGCAGTTGAGACGGGGCAGATTTTGGCCCTGTATCTTCCTGCTGACCACAGTTACAGCTATTTCAATTTGTTTTCAGTTTATTCCACTCACTCCAGTTCAGTTCATTTCAGTGGATAGTCTCTGTCTATTGCCTGCTACCTCCATATTTCCCAGAGGAATGGTATACTCACTGACATGCTGTAGAAGGTGCACAGCCACCAGTGCCATCCTGTGGCAGGTTCTCTCCTCATTGAAGACACAGTTCTGTCCTTCAGCACCCCCACACCAGGGGTTTTCAGTCCTCCCTTAGCACAGGGATTTTAGGGACTGGGCCCTTGAACAGGCAATGTCTTCTCCAGCTAGCCTCTCACCCTCAGTGAAGGCTCTTGTTCATGTAACATCCTCTCAGAGCAGGTAGGGAAACCCAGGCTCCAGTTTAGGGCCCAACGGTGGACAGCTATACTCAGCACCTTGGATGCTAAGCAACCACCCCCAGACCATTTCCTACCCAACTCTCCTTTGACTTGCAGGAGTAAATCACTCCAGTCCAGTCTCTGAGCTGCACAATCAGTCACCTGCCTCTCCTCTGCAGGTCTGCACAGGGCTGCGGTGTCAGTTTGCAGGCAGTAAGCGCTAGGGCAGCACTTTCAGAGCAGCCATTTTGCTCCCTTCTGCCTGCTTGGGAGGTGCCTCCGCTCCGCCTTTTAAAGCCCCGCCTCCAGCTTGTGCAGGCTTTGCAGGTGTGGCTGGGACGGGCAGTTCGGTAACCTTTGTGTGGGGTTAGTATCTCCCATCACACATGCCCAGGGGGGAAGAGACAGGGTTGCAATGCTGCAGAGATGTGGAGAGAGACTAGAACTGGTTCAGAGACATTGCTGACATTGTCCATTTTTCAGATGTGGTACAAGGAAGGGGAAGAGGAGCAGCAGGGGGAAGGGAAGGAATCTTTCCCTCCTATAGCCACAGAGCAGCTCCAGAGCCTCTATGGCAGACCCAAGGCAAAGAGATGGTGGGGGAGGGAAGGACCCATGTGTTGAACTGCACGTGTTGAAATTTGCTATTTTTACCACTCCGATATGAGGCTGATTTTCAGTCATGTTAAGGCTCCTTTCCATGGCTCCAGCAAAATAACTTCCTGGGCAGGGTGCCTTTCCAGCTGGGGGAGAGTTGAAATAATGGCTTTAGACCAACGCTGCTGGTAGCATGCAGAATGGGAAGGATTTTGGGTGTGTTGGGGCAGAAGGGAGTGGGTGAGGGGCAGGAAGGGGTATGTGTGTCTGGAGCCCAGTGGGCTACAGCTATTATTTGTTTCCCAGGGTGCAGGGATCAAGGAACTTAGAATCAAGGCTTTTCTCTTTAAAACATGCTACCTGCCTCACTGGTTGAGGTAGTGCAGCTGCTCTTGCTGGCAAGTCTTTCTTTACTCTTTTGTTGTAGGGATATATGTAATGGTTGCCTATTCAACTGCTGTCCATGCCATTTACCTGTGCCCCTTCGGTTATGATGCCTAGTACTTCTTCCCCGTGATGATTGCTCATTGCTCCTGATGCATTTTCTATTCACAGGATCAGAGTGCCAATAGGACATGCAGAACAAAAGAAGAATGTCCCGTACCAAATGCTCTTGCTGTTGGAGCAGATGCAGCGTAGCAAACAAAGTGCCGTGCATCCCCAGGAACTTGCCCGCTGTCTCACTATGCACAATCTGAAATGTAAGCACCAGGCAGCCAGCCTCCGTCTGCTGAACAGAGGAAGTCACCAACCACTAATAAGCTCAGTGTGCCCTCTGCCTCATCTCCTCATGTGTTCTAGGAATGGGAGAAGTGGTGGCACAGGGCCATGCTGGCTGCAGCAGCCTCCCTACTGGGAAAGGGCTGCAGGGGAGACTGACAACCCTGGAGAGCTTTTGGCCAGGGGATGTGGTGGCTGCACATATTCTATAGGAGCAGGATGTTTTACTCTAGGTGAAAGGAGGCCCTTGACTTGACATATCTTGTTATATTGGCATGATCATAGGGGGGAAGCTGTACTTTTTCTCTCTCTCTTACTAGAAAATAAGTATCAGCTGGACGGGAGAGCAGGAAGATAAGTGGACAACTGGACTTATTCAGATCTCTGAGCATACAAAACATATCCAACTCTTTAGCTCTGTCCTAAATGCTGAAAGAAGAACTGATCAGATCAACCTTCCAGCTGAGCACATGTCAAACGCAGCTCTATTATTGTACACATGCGATCAGTAGTGATTAGCGATGGGTGTGTCTGTGTGCAAAATTTTGCACATGTATATTGGACTAATCTGTATCACGTAAAATGCAGAGCAAGACACTGTTAAGAGAGCTACAGTAGCAATATCCCAGCAAATTCAGACATGGTATAGGCAGGAGGGTAAGCAACTGAGTGTGCCTACTTACATCAGAGCTAAATCTGTCCCTCTGATATTGAGTTGCCTACATTCAGCCTTCTCTGTTCCAGTTAAAGAAAGATGGTCAAATAAAGCTCACAGAGTTCTACAAGGTGGCCTACATTCTCTCTTATCTTTAATATGGAGGAGTGGCCCATAGGCAAAAGAGCATACAGTGCTCTGTCTGGATTGGAAGTGGGCTACTCCACCCTGGGACCTGGAAACTCTATGGGCTGTACCTTCACATTAGAGGCATGGATGGCTGCAATCTTCTTAGCGGTTTGCAAATTAAGGAGCAGATCCTTATGGAAGAACAACAGCCCAAGTATCTGCACTGGGCATTGGGCAGACTTGCAGGGCATTTGAAGGCAAAAGAACTCTGTGCCCCAGGCTATGGGGCCATTCCACAGCAGTTATTTCAGCTGCCCCCAGTGCACAGGTAACCCCCATGGAACATGGACCTGTGCTGCACCACGTGTGTGTGCCTTCTCTGCCTGATTCCTCAATTTTGGCCCTTCCCTGCCACTTTCTCCAGCTTGAGCACTGGAGCTACACTGGGTCTACTTCACAGAGGAGCACAAGAGTTTTCCTTAAGGCCGGTCCCCCCAGGCAAATTCGCAGTGGGGCTCTTTTAAACAAGCTCTGCAGAAAACTATCTTTTGTGCATCTAGGTTTGTACATGGGCCATTTGGGCCCAGTGAGAAATCCTTGGCTTCCTGATCTGGCAGGGAGTGCCGCCGCAGCAATTTGTTCAGCCCCTGGGTTGGAAGGAGGTGCCTCACATTGTTCTGTAGTGAGACACACAGATAGTTCCAAAGTGACGTTGACTGGACTCCAGAAGAAACTCCACTCTCCTCATATATCAGGAGGGTGTTTGACATGACACGGTGGGGTTGAGACCGGGGAGGGGAACAGATGAGAAAGTGGATGGAAACCTCAGGTTTCTGAGAGGAGCTCCAGGGAATGAAATGTGCTGTTCACAATGCTAACTTTGCTTGTGATGTCTTTATTTGTCCAGTGTTTGTCCAGCACGATGCTGCTCAACTGTTCCTGCTCCTCTGGAACCTAATTAAGAGTCAGCTCACAGACTGGCAGCTGGTAGGTGCTCTGACTGAAAAAAGGACTATGCCCCCTGCACTCAGTGAGGAAATTCCACACCTTTCCCCGTTCACTGACCTTTGTTCTCTCCGAGGTTCCATGAGTCACCTCCACGGCATCTGGGGTCCTGCTACCAAGCAATCCTGCCTCTCACCTCCCAGCCACAAGGCATGGGCTTTGGCAATCCAAGTGTCAATTAAAATGTATCCATACATCTTTCAGACCACATCAAGGTGGTAATGCCTTTTGTGAGGAGACGGCTTGTTAATGAGAAAAAACACGTCCTTTGCAAAACTGGGTTTGGTGAACTCATGTTTTTTCCTACCTTAAACATACATAAATATTGTTCAGTATTATATTTAAACAACCTCTCCCCATTGCATTAATGTCTGTGAGCTGCCTGTAATCAGTCATTATTTACGTGTTACCTGGATGGTGGTTCCTCCGATTGGAGGTTCCTAGGCTAACCCTAAAGAGTAATGCTGACTTTCCTCCACACCAGTAGCACAGTTTGTTCACACAGAGTTTATTAGATTTTGATATTAGATCAGCTCACATAGCAGGTTCAATACAAACTATAAATCTTACATTCACATACATGTAAGTGTCGCAGTTATGCCCCTATTGCTACCGTAGCCTGCCTATGTAATCTCTCTAGGCATTTATATTGCTGTCATTTAGATACTGTGAGGTAACCTCTGTTTTGGTAGATGACAGATCTGGTTTCAAGTCCTAAAGAAGTGACACTGCATTAAGTGTCCAAATCAGCCACTGTCACACCTACAGAGGGAAAAGCATCAGCTGTGGTACTCATATCCATCTTCTTGTTCTTTTCTACCCTTCAGGCTGACAGGCTTAGCACATTGTACACTATCCAGGTGCAGGAGTATTTGGTTTGTCAGAAGTGCTCCTTTGAAACAAGGAGGAATAGCAAGATGTTAACCCTCCCACTCCCAATGTTTAATGCCAGTTCTCAGCGACTGAAGACACTGGTAGGTTCAGCACTCCAACACTACGCACTTAATGGGGAGGAAGAGTTCACTCAGGCACAGGCGTCCACTTCACATGCCTCTCCTCCTAGGGGCCGTAGCCAGTGTCCATGCAAGGGATGCTGGCCTTTCAAGCTGATGTTAAACTCTGTTTGTCCCAGGTGGATTTCCAGGTGGAAGATTAAGCTCTTGAGCCTTCTTTCTTAAAAGTGCAGGGGATAATTCTGGTGTCTTGGCTAGTATTCCCTCTCGCTGTAAGACACCTCCTCTAAAGGTTATGTGTGCTTATCAGAGCTTAGATATCACAGTCATACATGCCTTAGAAGTATCTAAGGTAGCTATATAACATGAGTTATTGCTGAACACAGAAATACTACATTTGCCCACTGAGTCCTTGCACTATTAATTCTACAGTACTCTGTTTAGTGATGCTCAGATACTACAGTGATGGGGGAGTCATATAAATGTTTAGATAGATAGATGCTATATTGTTCAGATAATATTTGGATTCAAAGGGCCTGATTCTCATTTATATTAAAGCCCCTTTACACTGCCTTAACAGTGTGAATATAAGGGGTCTTAAAGAGGTTGTATATTGCATTTACACTTCAACACCTTTTTCCTGAATTAGCTGTTCTCATTATCTCTTCAACTGGTCCAGTTGTCATAGGAACCAAAGAAAAAGGGGACACCAGTTGAGATCAATCCAAAGATTCATTTCTTAAAACAGAAATTATAGTAGGAGTTCTGATCCAGCAGAATCAGAGTATGCATATTTGTGTAAGAGTTCCAGAGAGGTAGCCGTGTTAGTCTGTATACAGCAAAAACAACTAGAGTTCTGTAGCACTTTAAAGACTAACAAATTTAATTTCAGCAGGCATAAGTTTTCGTGGGCTTCAGCCCACTTACTCAGATGCAGTTGGTAGAAATAATACAGCAAATATTGGCAACATATATAGGAGGCAACCTATACATATCCAAAGGCATAGACAACAACAGGGTAGGTGGATGAAAGCCGGGTACTTGAGGCCTAATGACAACCATTGAGTAGGAGGTGAGAATGGGTGATCAGAGCAAATTACTTCTTGTAATGAGATAGCCATTCCAAATCCCTGTTTAAACCCAGTTTGAATGTGTCAAGTTTGCAGATAATTTCTAACTCAGCAGTTTCTCTTTCAAGTCTGTTTTTGAAATTTTTTTGTAGAAGTATAGCAACTTTCAGGTCAGAGACAGAGTGTCCTGGGAGATTGAAGTGTTCTCCGACTGGTTTATGGATGTTGTTATTTTTTATGTCTGATTTGTGTCCATTTATCCTTTTGTGAAGTGATAGTCCAGTTTGGCCAATGTACATGGCAGAGGGGCATTGCTGGCACATGATGGTATATATAACATTAGTAGATGTGCAGGTGAATGAGCCCCTTATGGTGTGATTGATGTGATTAGGACCAGTGATGCTGTCACTAGAGTCGATGTGTGGGCAGAGCTGGCAACGGGGTTTGTTGCAGGGATAGGTTCCTGGATTGGACTTCTTGTAGGGTGTATAGTTGCTGGTAAGTATTTGCTTCAGGTTCGGGGGGCTGTCTGTAAGCCAGGATGGGTCTGTCGCCCACTGCCTGAGCGAGAGATGGATCATCTGCTAGGATAGGTTGTAGATCTTTAATGATGTGTTGGAGAGATTTTAACTGGGGACTGTAGGTGATGGCCAGTGGTGTTCTGTTGTTTTCTTTGTTGGGTCTGTCCTGTAATAGGTGACTTCTGGGTACCCGTCTAGCTCTGTCAATTTGTTTCTTCACTTCTCCAGGTGGCTATTGTAGTTTTAAGAATGTTTCACAGAGATCCTGTAGGTGTTTGTCTCTGTCTGAGGGATCGGAACAAATCCGGTTGTATCTTAAGGCTTGGCTGTAGACAATGGATCGTGTAATGTGTCCAGGGTGAAAGTTGGAGGCATGAAGATACGTATTGTGGTCAGTTGGTTTTCAGTATAGGGCGATATTAATGTGACCATCCTTTATTTTTATTGTGGTGTCCATGAAGTGGATTTCTTGTGTGGACTGGTCCAAGCTGAGGTTGATAGTGGGATGGAAATTATTGAAATCCCGGTGAAATTCTTCAAGGGACTCTTTCCCGTGGGTCCAGATGATGAAAATGTCATCAATGTAGCCTAGGTAAAAAAGAGGTATTTGGGGACGAGTTTTGAGGTCAGCCATAAAAATGTTGGCATATTGTGGGGCCATGCGGGTGCCCATAGCTGTGCCACTGAATTGGAGGTATAGATTGGCTCCAAATCTGAAGTAGTTGTGGGTCAGGATAAAGTCACAAAGTTCAGCTGTCAGGTGTGACATATCATCATCAGGGAAAATATTCTTGGTGGCTTGAAGTCCATCTTTGTGTGGAATGTTGGTGTAGAGAACTTCTACATCCATAGTGGCTAGGATGGTATTTTCTGGGAGATCACCAATGTATTTGTGTACATAGCCACATGTGAGTTAGGAAAGGTAGTAGTAGGGCTTGACTTGAGTTGTGCCTGAATGCTTCAGAATGCCATTCCAGCATGCCAGAAAGACATGCCAGTACTACTTCTTCTTCTTCTTCTTCTTTTTTAAAGACTCCAACACTGGTTAGTAGGTAAGGCGGGGATTATGAGCATTTTGCCACTGACATCAACTGGGAACATGATCAAGCCCTGGGGCTAAGAGGGAGATTTAGAAGGCCAAGTTTTTCAAAAGTGACTAGTGATTTTGTGTGTCTCAGTCTTTGGGAACCCAACTTGAGACACCTTAAAGGCACCTGATTTTCAGAGGATGGGTACTCAGCCCTTTCCGAAAATCAGTCCCCTTTGAGGCATCTCAAGCTGGGCCCACAAAAAGGAAGGCACTTTTGAAAATGTAGGCCAAAATGTCCACAAATGTAGTTTCATGCTCTTGGTGTAGGGTTGCACTTTCCATCATGCTTGAGCCACAGCTTTTCTAACAGAACATTCCTTAAATGATGTGTTGGTATCTGTAAGAACAAGCAATATTTTGCTTAAGTCACTCCTTTGCTTCCTGTGCTGGGAAAGGAAAGGAAACCATGTCGTTAAGGCTTGAACTAAGCAGAAAGGATAACTGAAGCTCTGTCTGGCCCTGTGTCGATTAGGAAACATTGTGTTTTTAAAAAAAGAAGTTAGGTAACTTGATGTGGCTAACATGATTTGAAAAACCACCTTACACCTAATGTACACACAATTTAACCCTTTAAAATTGTGTTAGCTTGTAACCTAGGAGAGAGCCTAAACTACAATACAACAATATGACAAATAGAGGGAAACAGAAGAGGCAAAAATTAAACTTCTAATTTGAAAAAGAAGCAGAGGGGGGAAAAAGTCTTTAAAACCAACCAACAACTCCTTTGGGTCTTTTTTATTCATAGAGAAGCAACAAAAACCCATTTATTTTCCTTTGCTAGACACTTTGAAATACAATACCTTCTGCAGGTTTGTCTTGAAACTGCAGCCTTTGAAATGAAGCAGAAATAGAAATCATCTAACTTCTAAGAAGAGTTCTATTTGACTGATAGAACCCTTCCCTGTGTTTCTAGGAGGATTCCTTGCGTTGCTTTTTCCAGCCTGAACAGCTGACTGACAACAACATGTGTGTCTGTGAACAATGTGAAAGGAAAACACCATGTCTGCAGGTAAGTGTTTCCCCTAATCCTGCCTACACTTGGAATTGCCCTCAGGGTGGAGGTCGATGGTCATGTATCTCAGTGCAGTGAGGCTTAATTGGCAAGACAAGATATATTACTGTTGCCAAAATGTAAGAGAAAAATCCCTCAGGTATCTGTCAGGGTGAGTACAACCCACCCAAGGTAGGATAGCATTGCTCAGACAAAGTCTTCTTTGTAGGCGATTGCCTACAATAAGGAAATACTGTATGAGCATATCTTTCACCCATCTTGCATTTTGTAGGAAAGCCCCAATATTCTTGGCAGCATGCCACTATGCTGCACCCTGCAGCTTCCATGCCTGCCTGTGACTGCTGTGATCCCTCTAACAAATGCTCTACTCCATCTCCTCCTGTGTCCTTGTGTAATAGACAGAGGGAGCAGATACAGGACTAGTACATGCTTCAGGGTATGGATAGTATGCAGAGAGTGAAGTAATGCACAAAATGGACACCTTACGGCTGAGCCTCTGAATCACACTAAAGTCGGGAAACTTGGTGATCATGACTCCATTACACAGATATGTAATCTGCTGTGTGTGTGTGTGTAAATGTTTAGCACCTGCATTCCAGGGTCCCCCAAAGAACTATGATCTTTTTCTGACCTTTAGCTCCCCAGTCCCAGGAATAAAATGTGAACAAATGCCTTCTGCATATGCCTGAAGCTGAACCGTGGTCTTCTAACCTCACAGGTTGGAGAATGAATTCATTGTACTACTGATCACTCTCCACCCTAAGTGCACTCACACTGATCTCAGCATCTCCATCCATTCTTGATTCTTTAGTCTTCAGTTCAAATGTTTATTGTGTTGCAGGGCATGAGGCTAACGTGTCTGCCACAAACCCTGACCCTTCACCTAAAGCGCTTCTACTTCAGGAACTCTACCGGGACTCAGAAGATCAGCTACTCTCTGCCTTTCCCACAAAGCCTTGATTTCAACCACATTCTGACACAAGAGCAATGTCACTCAGATGCCAAAGAGAAGGTGAGACACTCATCCATTGCACCTGCTGAGAGCAGATTCCCTTCTCTCCTATTCACTCAGCTCTCACCAGAGGAGACACTCAGCTCACACAGACATTTGCCTTAATATTCTGCATCTTCCTAACAGTGTCACACTCTGGGCTTTAACTGTGCCTAACGGTGTCTACAGCCTGTGATTTTAACTCTTTCAGGCACTATGCAACTTTTGTGCTTAGGCTTTGCTAAACCAGCAAATCAAGACTGTTGCTACTAGAGCCATCTACTGAGAGGACCTGAATCAAAAACATAGACTTTCCTTCTTCTGAGACCAGGTAGCATGGCTGTCCCAGTACTGCCTTGTTTCCAGTTTGCTACTGAAAAGATCAAAGCACACTCCCCTTTTGTCTTATTTAATCACAACAGGGTCTATGAGACAAATCCTGCCTTGGCCTGCACCTCTCCACCTTCATGGGCATAGAAGCCTCAATGAGCAGCAGAGCAGGGGTTGGGGAGTCCACTCACAGTAATCTACACTCTGCCATGGCAGCTGTGCTTAGCAGGGATCCATCTATGCCACTGCAGGAGGCTTTAATCTCAGCAGGGCAGGGATATAGCTGGTGGATATGCTCCTATGTGGAGCTGCGCGTCAAATCTGCACCCCTCAAGTAATGAGGGAGAGTATGGCAGCAGCAAGGCCTTGAGGTTGCAGTTTTGTCTTCAGACTGGTTTTGTTGCTGTTCCAGGGCCTGATATGGAAAGGAACTTTTCCTTTCTCTCCCACTATCTCGTCTCTATGAACTTCCCTGCTCACAACCATTTCTTTGGGTGGTGAGAAGGAACCAGGATTTGGCTACAAAACAGTAGGAAAAAAGAATCCAAGACCCTCAGGGCAATTTAATCTAATCTAATCTAATCTAATCTAATCTGTGATATTTATGATGCATTTATCATCTTGGTATCCAGGTGCCTGTTTGGGAGAACTGAATAGTTACACAAAACTGAAGAAAATGATGTTCATCTTCCAGACAGGGCCATCATTATCCTGTTGCCTCTGTTCACTGGGGGGGATGTTTAACTTTCTCCTGAAGGAAATGGACTTCTGTTATGGATGTTTGTCTCTGCTTATCAGCCAGGTTTTGGTCTCTGCTGTATTAACAGTGGCTCTTTGTGGCTCTTTTTAGGCAGATTGGCAGTACGATCTCTTTGCTGTTGTTGCCCACTCTGGATTAGCCAGCTTTGGTCACTACTGTGCCTACATTCGGAGTCTCACAGACTGCAAATGGTACTGCTTCAATGATTCCAGTGTCTGTCAGGTGAGAAAAGTAGATGCACAACTTTCTGTCTTCTCTGCTGTGCATTCTTTTGATCTCTAGCCATGCCCACAAAAAAGCATCTCTTGCTCAAATTGGTGTATGTGGCTAGATTGACGCTGAGCTCATTTCTCCATCCCATTCCCTTATGCTACAAATGGCTGTGGATGATTTAATGCCCACCAAGAAGATGGACCAGCCATCAGAAATGTCATGCTTTCCTTGCACAAAGAGCAAACAGATACTTTCAGTCTGATAACTTTTATTTTGGATTTGGAGAACAAAAAGAAGAAATAACTAAAATGGCCTCCCTGAGAGAGCACACTGCATGTCTTTCCTCTTTAACAACCTGCATTGAACTGAGCACACAATGGCTGCCAGTTTCTGCAGACAGTATAGTCCTTAGGTTTTAAGATGCATTTCACAGACACAGCTGTCCAGCAATCATATAGTTATTCCATACACCCTTTAGGAAAGGGGTAGATAGAGAGACTAGAGCTGTCTTTTACAGAGGATTAGGGGTTACAACCCTCATACCAGTGGACCTGCAATTATTGGACGTGGATGAGTAGAACCTTTCTGGGGAAAGGCTGTGCAGTTATCATTATAAATAATAAAATTTGCAGCTGACACAAAGTTGTGGGGCATTGCCAACACAGAGAAGGACTGGAGTATCATTCAAGAAGATTTGGATGGCCTTGAAAACTGGAGTAATAGAAATGGGATGAAACTTAATAGGGCAAAGTGCAAAGGTCATACACTTAAGGACTAACAACAAGAAATTTTGCTATAAATCGGGGACATATCAGTTGGAAGTGACAGAGGAGGAGAAAAGCTTGGTGTACTGGTCAATTGCAGGATGACTATGAGCCACCAATGTGATGTGGCTGTGAAAAAGGCTAATGCAGTCTTAGGATGCATCAGGCAAGGTATTTCCAGTAGAGATAGGGAAGTGTTATTATCATTACACAAGGCACTGGTGAGACTTCATCTGGAATACTGTGTGCAGTTCTGGTCTCCCACATTTAAGAAAGAGGAATTCAGACTGGAACAGATGCAGAGAAGGGCTGCTAGGGTGATCAGAGGAGTGGAGGACCTACCTTACAAGAGAGACTTAAGGAGCTTTGCTTGTAGCCTAACCAAACAAAGGCTGAGGGGAGATGTGATTGCTCTCTATAAATACATCAGAGGGACAAACACCAGGGAGGGAGAGGTGTTATTTAAAGCACCAGTGTGAACACAAGAACAAATGGATATAAACTGGCCATCAACAAGTTTAGGCTTGAAATTAGATGAAGGTTTCTAACCATCAGAGGAGTGAAGTTCTGGAATAGCCTTCTAAGGGAAGCAGTGGGGGCAAAAACCTAACTGGTTTCAAGACTGAACTTGATCAGTTTATGAAGGGGATGCTACGATGAGACTGCCTACAATGATATGTGGCCCATCTGTGACTGCTAGTAGCAGATATCATCAGTGGCTGGAGATGGGGCACTAGATGGGGAGGGCTCTGCGTTATTGCAGAAAATTCTTTCTCAGGTATCTGGCTAGTGGGTCTTGCCCACATGCTCAGTGTCTAACTGATCGCCATATTTGGGGTCGGGAAGGAATTTTCACCTAGGTCAGATCGGCAGAGACCCTGGGGTTTTTTCACCTTCCTCTGCAGCACAGGGCACAAGTCACTAGCTGGTTTGAATTAGAGTAAATGGTGGATTCTCTGTACCTTG
Organism: Emydura macquarii macquarii; assembly: GCF_026122565.2. NCBI lineage: Eukaryota > Metazoa > Chordata > Testudines > Chelidae > Emydura > Emydura macquarii. Next base: position 11,818,971 of record NW_027133667.1, read on the forward strand.
AAGTCTTTAAATCATGATTTGAGGACATCAGTGACTCAGCCAGAGGTTAGGGGCCTATTACAGGATTCGGTGGGTGAGGTTCTGTGGCCTGCAATGTGCAGGAGGTCAAACTAGATGATCACGATGGTCCCTTCTGGCCTTAAAATCAGTGCGTCTATAACATGTCTAACCATCACTCAAGAGTTCTTACCAGCCCTCTCTGTATGTTTGGCTCACTACAGGTATCGTGGGATGATGTCAAATGTACCTATGGAAATTCACATTTCAACTGGTAAGGGGGTGCATCTTCATTGTATCTGATGCTGCTCTGGGATAAGGAAGGGGGTTAGTGGCTGTAAGGAATACAATCTGAATTGTGTTTGTCTGTAATAAACTTGTAGGGAGACAAATTCTCACGTTATGGCCATGTTAATACACTGATACCTGGCTGTAGTATTACTGAACATTCATAAGTGTATGAGCAACAGCCATCTTTCACTGTTCACCCCCACTGCCACCCAGACTGTAAAGACAGTGAGATGCTAAACACTCAAGGGACCTTACAGTCAGGGTTCCTCTCTCTCCCCCATCTGCACTGATAAAGCATAAGAAAGCAAAAGGTGGAGAGACTCCATCCTGCCAATATAGCACCTCTACTTAGTCACAGTTACAGTGCTATCTTGGGGGCAAAAGGAAGGATGAGGTCACCTGACCTGTGGTATGCCATCTGAAAAGAAGCTAACCCAGAGTGTGTGTGTCTAACTACAACCCTCCTCATGTACACATTTGTTTTGCTCTTTTCTTCTAGGGGTGAAACTGCCTATCTCCTGGTTTACATGAGAAAGAATCCCCAGTAACCTCATCCAGGCCTGCCTCAAAGACTCAGGGTCTCTACACAGGCCATACCCTATTTATGGAATCTGATAACCCTACTCCTACAAACCCATCATTACAGCAGAGCTGAAGGAGTGAACTCAGTTTGTAAATGGATGCTACTATTTATGAAGGAACCCCAGCAGCAGAGCCCCCTGAGAAGTGGCCTGGGCCAGCCAGACATACCTCTTTATACAGTAGGCACCAGGAAGTTCTCTCTTGGTAGCCCATGCCTATTCACTGGAGACCCTGATTCAGTACATATGGCACTTTTATTCATGAAAGGTCTCAAAGAGCTTTGCAGGCATTTATATACAAGAATCTTTCACTCCCCTCCCCACTGAAATGCAGCCATTTCTGGGGTGGAACATGTTAGCCATTCTGCAAATGACACTTTAAGAGGTGAAAAGTCCTGAGTCTCAGCTTGCCTGGATTTTCTGATTTGATCATATATATTAAACATCTGTTCAGTCAATAATCATGCAAAAGATCATAAACTGTGACAAACATATCATTTTTATATTATGAATTAGAAAACATTGTGCGGCAGTGCCCCTTTAAAATAAGCTTTGTCCACATTTCCAGACAACTGTCTCTTGTTTCTCTGAAACATAGTTGGCAGCCGACTGCTTGGGGACACTTGAAAATTGTAATTCTGTCAAAGAAGATAACATAGCAATTTCCTTTGCTTACACCTGACCTCTAGTGGGAGCAGAGTTGAAGTACAGAATGATTCTGTTAACGGGTATTGATTGTGTGCTGTGATGAACTATGAAGCAGAGGTGGAGCAAGCCTAACCAGGACCTACTTTGACCAAATGTTTGCCCTTCTCCCTTCCTTTATCCTCCACTCCCTCTCATTGACAGTCATTTCTTCCCTTCTGGCCACTCTTCCGGAGACACACTTCCTACTACCTGAATCAAACAGACTCTTCTCTACCCCCAGAGCAACTGCGCTGCCCTCCCTTCCTTCTGTAGCCTGATACCTGGGGGATATATCTAGCTCACTTGACAAAACTCTGCCGTTAGCTTCCCCTAATTTACCACCACCAGTTTCATATGTGTATAGAACACACAGAGCTGTGGTCAGTTCGCTGTGGAATTAGAATGTTAAGATACTGGGCCTCATTTCTGTCACTTACATCCTTTCACGTACATGAGTTTCACACTGGCACAAGAGCACAACTCCTTTGGCTTCAGGGGAGTTATTTCTGCTTTGCACTGGCATAAGTAAGTGGAGAATGAGGCCCAGTATTTCTTTGTGTGGGGATCAATTGCATCACTAAACCCCCAAAGCTATGTTACTTGTGCGATTGTAAGTGGGTAGAAGTTTAGAAATTCAGTATTTTCCCCACAGCAGTACATTTTTCTTTACATGCTCATACTGAGCACTTTGATATACTGTGGGCTATGTAATACAATGCAAAGGAAGTGCCACTATCCATCGTTGTAAATGCACAGATGCAGTATTTTGTATTACTGTACTGCAAATATACTGTGTGTTATATATTGAAAGGCCTTATGATGCATAAGCTAAGAAGCCTAGAGGGGCTGTGGCATCTTTGATTATAAAAAATTTGACGTGATTAAAATCCTGTCCTGCAGACTGCATTAACACATCAGTCTCACTAAACATAGTTCTTCAAAATTAGGAACAAAATCAAAGAAACTCCTCTCATTAAAGACAAGAAACATCTTTCCACAGCAAAACTAATTCCACCTTAAAAGGTTAGAGGTCTGTATGTAGAGAATGTGTGCTTGCACCTCATTGTACTTCTTATCTTGTAAGTCCACTCCCTATGTCAGACTTTCCTGGCAGACCCCAGAGGGCAGCAGAACCAGATACCTGCTTCCCTGAGAATTGCAGATTGCTGCAGTTTGACCAACCTGCTTCTTGTCAGCATATAAAAGAAATGGAGGAAATGTTGAAGCAATGAGTGTATTGAGAGCTTTTATTGCTATGATGGAGTCAATGAAATATGCTAAAAATGTCTCTAAATGGAACTCAGAGCTTCTATTTCCTCTTCATTTAGTTTGACAGCTACCGAGACTTCTTTGATGTGAGGGCAGGATTGTGATCAGTGAAAATTTGTGCCTGATGAGCTCAGTGATAGTACTGAGATGCTAGCTGACACCAATCCTGAGCATCTCGACTCCCATGGGAGTGCTCCAGATGAGCCGTAAATAAGTACCAGATGTTTGAGAGACAAGGTGGATGAGGTAATAGCTTTTATTATTGGACTAGCTTCTGTTGGTGATAGAGACAAGCTTTTGAGCTTACACAGAGCTTTTCTTCAGGTCCTGTAGGCTCTGTGTAGCTCGAAAGCATGTCTCATTCATCAACAGAGGCTGATCCAATAACAGATATTATCTCACCCACTGTGTCTATCTAAAATCCTGGGATGAACAAGGCTACACCACCACCTGATGTTTGGTCAGTCACTAAATTTTTTCCACACTAGCTTGGCTGAGACTTTCATTCTCAAAGGTTAAGTTCAAGTGAAGACACAATTATTTATGAAAGAGCAGGAGTAGGACCTGATAACTATATTCAAAATAGCCTTCCCTTCCTAAGCATTATCAAAAGTAAGAAGACAAGTCATTGTAAGGATGAGATTTAACTACTTATTGTGTAGATTCAGTTACACAGTAGAGAAGTTGATGGCAAGAGTGTTATAAATAGTGTTTTTCCTCTAGAACTGGCCCTAGGTATAGTGCATTATTACCATTTGCTAACAACACAGGAATTGCAAATGGATCCTCTTTAATAGTCATCAGCATATGGATACTCAGGGTGGTCCAAAAATCTAAAAAACAAAATAGCAGTTAACTGTTGTTTAATTTCCTTGAAATATCCCCATGCAAAGTGCAAGCAGTTAAGATGTAGCATTCATATTTGCATTATGCAAACTATGTAGCAATATTTATGATAATCATCAAGGATTATTTAATGTAGTATAAGAGGATATAACTGGAATTCACTGGAAGAAATTGAGACAGTCTTACTATAAAGAGAAGCTTCCTGTCAGTGAGATCTTTTCTACTTCCAAAGCACTTACCTGCCTGGGCACTCCAAGAACCCAGTCTGTACTGACTAGGGAGCAAAGAACTGATGGTGAATCTTAGATTCCAAATTTCCATTGCCTGCTGCATTGCAGGGCCTCCAGGAATGTATCACACCTGATGGTGGTGTGAGACTAGTACTGATGTCTTTTGCTAGGCTGTATTGCCAGCAGTTGACTTTTACCCACTTAAAGATTCTTAAAACCCAAGTACTGCAACTCACTGTGAACACGGGTCATAGCGAAGGTTTTGGTTCAGGCTATCAATATCTTTCATGTCTTCCTCTGTCAACTGAAAGTCAAACACCTGTAAGAGGAAAAAAAGCTGATCATCAGCATTTGCCTACAGGATGGACCATGAAGCAGGAAGGGATTTCATTTGTTCTAACACGTTAGTCATTTAGAATGTCAGTCTCAGAAATAATAATTATATCTATTTTTATATTGCACTTTTCATCAGTAGATTTCAAGGCACTTCCCAATCTTTATTGTGTTTATACTCACAGCACCTCTGGGAGGTAGGGAAGCATCACTATCATCATTCTTGTTTGTGATGGAAAACAAAAGTCAGGCACAGAGAGAGTAACTGACTTGGCGAAGGTCACACAGGAAGTCCACGGTAGAGTAGGGAATGAACCCTGAGATTCCCACAGCCTCCTCCAGTGCCCCAACTACTGGACTAACCTTCCTCTCCCAAAAGCAACCTAGTAGAGGATGATTTCAATCCATTGACCTCTGGGTTATGGGCTCAGCACACTGCCACTGCAGAGAGTCTCTATGTGCATTTAAGCACCAGATACTGAAGTCCTCATCCAATCATTACTTACTGAAGACTATGAGTTTTGCCCAAGTAAGGATCGGGTAACAACTGAGTAAAGACCTCAGAGTTTGGCTCTAGATGAGCAAAGAAATCCTGAACAAAACCTCTTTGCATGAAATAATTTGCATCCATGGTGCCTGAGTTGCTTATTGCTTCACTTGGTAATGAGAAACATGTACAGGATAACACCTTGGGCTTTGTCCAATGCAGCTCTCTTGGGGAATTCCCTTTATTATTATGCAACCTTTATACTGCAGTAGCACCTAGTGGCCTTAAGCAATCTGGGCTCAAATTGTGGAAGGAACTGTACAAACAAAATGAGAGTCCCTGTCTCAAGGAGCTTGGCTATATGCAGGTGGGAGGTGCACAGAGATGCTGATAGTCCTCAAAGTCTTTGAGGGGCCATGTCAATTTAGGCTGGGAGCTCCCAGCGATATTTTACAGCCACTGTTTGGAAGCGTGTGAGGGTTTTTAATGCTATTTCTCCTCTCTGTTGCTTTACCTTGAAGTTGTCTTCAATATGCTTTCTGGTGAAGCTCTTGGCAAGGACCACCACACCGCGCTGCAGCTGGTAGCGCATGGCTACTAGAGCTGGGCTTCGGTTGTATTTTTTGGCCAGAGCGTTCAGTACTGGATCCTCAAGCAGAAGTGGAGTGCTTTGATCGACCCTGCAAGGGAATACAGACACGAATGGAGCATTTGATCTCAGGATCAGTGAGAACTAAGCCTGTTGAAGGCAATGCTCATTTAATATCAAATATTTAGCAAACATATTGGGTCTGATTTTCCACTGCCTGGCTCCTTGTGTGTGCATTTATATCTGTGTCAAATGGATCACAAATCACAGATCTGTGATTCCAGTTCGGTAGCACGCTATGCCCACTTTCCTCCTGTGGGAATGACCACACAAGATCAGGGCAGTGGAAAATCAGATCCATTCTTTTATTAATGAGACTCTCTTTCCCTATGTACTACAATCAGTTTCTTTCCTTACCATCTCTCATCTCTGTGTGATCCTAAGGCACTATAAGCCACCAGGACAATATTTTTGGATTTGCAGAACTCCAGCAATTTCCTTTGGTTGAGATAAGGATGACATTCAACCTGAACCGTTAGAAAAACAGAGATTTCAGATTGTACAAACAGCAACAGTCAAACAACTCCTCCTCCCCAAATATCTATCATCATCTGCTGCATTTATTTAGGTATTTATAATATGCCTTTCACCAGAGCATCTAGGTGCTTTTCTACTTTACGATGATAAATGATATTAAAATATCAAATAACTTCTTTGAAATAAAATAAAATAAATCTCTTTAGGTAACCTATGCAAACTTTATTATTAAAGTTACAAAGACATACACAACTCTTTACCTAAAGGCCAATCTATAACATATATCAGGGTCAGAAGGGTAAAAACTCAAATACTTCTGGTCACCTATCATCATTATCTCTATCTTACAAGTCCAAAATGGCCTCCAGTGCTGTGTCTGTAGTTAAAGGCAGGCACATTAATTCTTCCTGTAACTGCACATACTGAGAAATCTAAATACCTAACTGCATCTGCAAATCAAATCAGTGTCTAAAAGGGTACCGTTGCAGGTGAAAAGAAATGTGCCTGCAGTTATGCAGCTGAATTAAAACTGCACACTTAGTATTGGAAATCTAATTGAGGCGTGGTTAAAACTTAGGACATAAATACTTTCCAGGAGAAACCCCTCCAGAATAGCTGTAGATTTTCTTATGCTTTCCTTTAAAATACAATCTTATTTCTATGGAATTTCATTACTATCTGAATCAGTGTTTCCAGAGAAAAGAGAAGCACAGCAAAGTATAGAGTGACTAGGCTTTGCCTCACTTGGCTTGGTTGCTTTCTTGTCCTTCTGTCTCTCCCAGGCTCTGCTGCATGATTCTTCTTTTCTAGTTCTCTTTACGGAATCATAATGAGCCCTTTGGGGTCTTCATTTTAACCGAAGCTTAGTGTGTTACCTGGTTGCAGACAGGTTTGTACTTGAGCCCTGGTTTGTTCAGGATCATTTCCAGTTGTCTGCGGTTAAAGTTGGACACTCCAATGGACTTCACCAAGCCTGCGTCTTTACATGCCTCCATGGCCTGAGAAAGAAAATATGGTGAGGTTCATTCTTGCTGCTGGTGCCTGTAGCAGGGGAGCCTTCACAATGCGGCTTGCAGGTCTGGAACGAACTAGCACTGACTAGGGACTGCTTTGGTTTTTGCTGTCATTGTATTACTTCCCTACAGAGATCTGTTAGTGTACTCAGTATTGCCAACCCCAAGTGTTCAAAAAGCATGTATCAGGCCCCAAAATATCATGAAACTGGTTAAAAACCGTGAGACTTAGAAAACAAGGTCGGGGGAAAGGTCTTTATTTACCTTTTGGTTTTTGAGCCTGCCAGGTTTACCTGAGTTATGTTTACAAGCTTTTCTCCAAAACCATGGGGTCTAGAAAGTTACTTGTTTTGTTTAAAGATATCTTTGTTTAAAGATATGTTCTCATGTAACAACGGCATTCCAGGAGTTGTGCTTTAAGAAAAATAGCAAATATCATGAGACATTCAATAAAACTATGAGTTGGCAAAACTGGGCATTACAGTTCTGAACCAGAGTCCTCTGGTAATCTCAGTCCCAGATACAGCTGGGCCACATTTTTCAGACGAATGGTTTACTTGACAAAACATGCAGTTTCAGTCAATTCAAAACTATTCGAGAATTGGACAGGAATAGTTTTGGCAATTCACAAAATGGACAGATGAGGAGAAGGAATTGGTGGCTTTAGAACCTTTAACCCAGTGGTCAGGGAACTCACCTGGGATGTAGGAGACTGAGGGAGAATCCCTGCTCTGGGACAGATCAAAATGGACTATCAATTCACAGAAAATTCTGGAAAGCTTCAGATTCAGTTCAACCTGTATTAATTTGTTTTCCTTTTTTCAGAGTTTTCCAGACTGAAAAATCAGTCATTCACCTATCTCTAGTCCTAGGCCTCTCGTATGATGGTAACATGAGTTTTGCTGAACTGTGGTTTGCCTGAGCAGTGCATTGTGGTTGGGAAAGGCGCAGGGATTGAACTCCATAATGTGTAGGTGATGTACATGCCCCCTTTACATCAAGGAAAGAGATACAAAGAAATAATAGGGGGAAAAAGCTAATAAAATATAGGTTAATTCTTCCTCCATTTTATTTTATGCCCCTCCCTCTCTTTCCTCCAGGAGAGGTTTCCCTGGTAGCCTGAGACCATGGGTATGTCTACACTGATGGCGGCAAAGTTGCCACCGTCAGATCGACTTATCTGGATCGATTGAGCGGTCAGTGTAGACCTGCTCAATTGATCAGGAAGCCGACGTACTAAAACCATCTCCTCGAATGGCGCAGTGCAGTGAAGATGGCACGCAGAAGAGAAGCACAGCAGTCAACAGAGTAGTTTGTGTAACACCCGTCAACTGCCGCCGAATCGCTGGGTAAGTGTAGACCAAGCCCATGTAACATTTAGGCCTGCTCTACACATGGTTTTTGTACCAGGTATAACTATCTCAGTTAGGGTTGTGATTTTTTTTAACCAAAACAGTTGTACCAGTACAACCCCTAGTGTGGATGCTGTTATAGTGGTATAAAGGTGCCTAATACTGGGATAGCTGATTGCTTCCAGAAGGGAAATAAGTAGTACAACATTTGTGTTCAGACAAGCTCTTTGTTTCTTTTAGAAAAACAGCATCAGGAGGGACTCTCACAACACACCTTAGTCATCATTACTGGACTAATAAAGCACTGCCTTGTATCTTAATATAGCCTTTCAATGTTCCATGCTTCATTCTCCCAGTTGAGTAAGTAGGATCATAGAAACTGCCATACTGGAACAAACCCGTGGCCCATTTAGATCTGTTTCCAAGAGTGGCCTCTACCAGCTGCTTCAGAGAAACCCACAATAGACAGCTATGAAATAACTTACCTCCAGGAAAAGTTTCTTCCTAAACCTTTCTTAGAGTTTGGCTTATGTCCTGAAATATAGATCTCATATTTGTTTTCTCATACACTCATGGGTAAGTAGATTTTGTGCCTGGCCTGATAAGTTTTCGTGACAATTTTGCAAAGATATTTTAATGTTATACTTGTACATGATACCCACCTCCCAGGTGGCACACAGGTCTACGTTGTCAAAAATCAATTTTCCATTTCCATCCACTGGCAATAAATCATCACCAGGCTTAAAAACAAAAGAAACAATATCATCAGATAAACCTCCCTTCAGTTTGATTTTTCACATGAATTGCTTTCTGGAGAAACCCTGGAAATAGATTAAGTTACAGTGAAACCTGACAAGAGCGACCACTCATGGGAGTTGACAAAGGTGGTTGCTTGTAAGAGGTGGTCTCTCTTCAAAGGCATGGTATTGCCACCCTTACATCTGCACTGCTGCTGAGGGCGGTGCTGTCTTCAGAGCTGGGCACCCGGCCAGCACCACCACTCTCCGACCACCCAGCTGTGAAGCTGGTGTGGAGAGCGGCAGCTGCTGGCCAGTCTCCCCGTTCTGAGGGGAGTAAGGAATTGTGGTTGCTGGTCACAGATGACAGGTTGTTCCTCTTCAGAGGTGGTCACTAAGGCAGGTTTTTCTGCATTTTGACTCATCAGCAATTCAATGGTCACCACACATTTAACTTTTATTTTTAAGTGCAAAGTTCTTTCTGAAACCTGATGAATGTTCAGTAAATCAGTTCTCTTGATTACCTCTGCACCCCTAATGTAAATGAAAGCCAATTTTACATCTGATCCAGAAGAAATATATGTAGGGGAATTGTTTGATATTGTAAAGCTCATTGCTCCTTACAGTAATGTCTCTGAATTAAACAGTTAACATTCAGTCTGTCTTAAAACAAAATGGGAGCTGTGGGGATAAGATTCTCTTGTGTTCAGACAGAACACCTTTTTTACCTTTAAAGATAGGGGTGTATGAATAATATAGAGATCAATGTAGTCAAACTGCAAGCTCTTTAGTGACTTTTCCAGGGCTGACTGGACCATCTCAGGAGCATTAAAGGTGCTCCAAAGCTGTGAAGAGAGAAGAGAGACGAAGTCCCATCAAATTTATATGTTCACACAGCTGATTCACCAAATAACTTTATTTTACTATAACTTAGGCATGAAATGCCATTGGATATACAGTATATTATGCATTATTTTATTTAAATTCAATTTTAATAATATACAAAGCCTACTGATGCCCTGACATGTAATTAATGTTACATCATCATACTCTGCAGCTTAAAAAAAGGGAACATTCATGCAGGAACTCTGCCCTATAATGACATCATGAGGTTAGAAAATGGAAACATCGAATGCGTCTTTCAAAATCAGTTTAATGTAGTCTGGGACCACAAGTAATGCCCTAATCTTAATTAAATGGATATTGTATGCATAGTTGAGGTTGGAGGAGTTAAGATCGTTTAGGTGCCTTACCTGTGCATTTCCATAGCCTAATATTTTTGGATTTCTTTGAAGTATAACCTTAAATCTCTATTTCCTGGTCTGTCATGCTTGTTTTTGGGATAATTACAGTATCCCTGTAATGTTTCTGCCCTTAAATTATTAACGTGTACTCAACCTTAATTTCAGTTCAATATACTATTTATCTGGTAATTGTATCTAGGAATAACACCTGCTAAAGCTCCAACAGGGACTAAATGCATATAACCCTTTCCCCTCCAGGATTAACACCTGGTAACAGGTGCGGTGTTTCAGGCAAATCCTGTCAGCCAAATACAACTTGTACTTAATCCCTTCACTGAAGTAACCATTCTCCTGCTGCCAAAAAACAGCATAGAAAGTAGCAGAGAACAACTGATGGGATTTAGAACAAAACCCACTTACCTTTCCTGTGTAAAATATTTCCTCTCTTTTGACCGTTCCATCTGCAATCTTCTCTCGAATGGCTCGCCCGATCGCTTCCTCATTCTCATACATATAGGCTCCATCTATATGGCGGTAGCCAACTTCAATAGCCACCTTTACAGCCTCCTCACACTTACTTTTTGGAACCTGTTAATTAAAAACAGAAAGAGAAAAAGTCTCAACATGTCTGGCTCAGGGATGATATTTTAAAGTGGGGTTCCAGTATGAAAAGTGACTGTAAAGGTGTCAACTTCTTACTCAGACACATTCCCTGTCTGTGCTCACACTCATCTTTGCATCCTTTAGTGAAGAAAGTAAATTTTCTCTTATGAAAAAGTCCTATAGAATTTAATAGAGAATGATCATATTTCTACTGAATTTTTAAATCAATCTATAGATTCTATAGAATGGGTATACTTCTCCATTAAAGTCTTAGGTTGGTTTAAAAATGCTTCAGAAAAATGATCTATTTCTATTACATTCAATAAGCTTTTAGAAACTATTTAAAGGACACTATTTAGTAGTTTCTTAGTTTCATTCCTATTAAATTCTATAGGGTTATAGGCCAATCTGTGTCAGCCTATTAAAATAATGGGATGGCACTGGTGTCACTGAGAGAAAAACTTGGTTTGCACAATCCTGTTACTGATGATGATACAGAAGCAGAAATGAACAGTTTGCCGCTCAGGTTGAAGGTCAGTTTTGCTGGAATAGCAATCAGAAAATACATTTTTAGTTATAAATGGAATACATTTAACCTTGAAATCACTTGAAAGACAATAATATGGAATCACATTGTAATGTTTAGTGAGTCCCCTTTCAGATTAGAACCACACTTTAAGTCACTAATCACCTAAAAGTGAGGGCCAAGTTCTGTCCTTATTTACACCAGTGCAACCTGCAATGATTTCACTAGCCCTTGATGTACATCAGAGAGTAGCACAAGTTGATCCATTGGAATGGTCATAACCTGCACAATGAGTCAAGGCCTCAGGTCCTTATTTATCTGAGTCAATGAGAGTTCTGCCTGAAGGAGTGAATAACAATTGAGTAAGGAGCTCAAGGTTTGACCCACATGGATTAACTGTGCAATGCATTTGAAAATGAAGGGCCTGGTCTTGCAAAACTTACTCACACAACTAGTCTTACTGAAGTCCATGAGGTTACTTCAGCAAGCAAAGACTGCTTGAAAAAGTAAAGGGAACCGCCTCTGATCCTGCAGCTTGAGGTACATGAGTAGGGTTATCATAGGTCTGGGTTTTTCCAGACATTTCTTCTTTTTTGATCCTCCGCCCTCTGTCTGGGTGGATTTTTCAAATAAGAGGAAATGTCCAGGGTTTTGTAGCGCAGACATTGCAAGCTCAAAAAGAGCTGTCTCTGTGCTCCGATTGGTCCTTCCCCTGCAGCCTCAGCTGCTGAATCCCACCCACCCAGGTCACTGCTCACAGCCCTGGAGAGGCAGGGAGTCCCTGATGGATGGCTGCTGTAGCATCCCAGGTCTGCGTCAGCCACTGTGAGAGGGGGCAACCGTACCCCCTCTCCTCGAGAGTGAGGCTGCAGGTATCCCCTCCAGCACAGCCAGGTACCCCTCCCAGTGCACAACCCCTCTTCCCATACCCCCAATTATCCCCTCCTGCACTTCCCAAATACGCCTCCCAGTAACACACCCCTCCCGCACCCGCTGTTAAGCCCCCTACCAGCAGGGGTACTGGAACAATTTGTAGAGTGGAGAGGGGTCTGAAAGCCATTGAACCAAACTGTAAACCCTGTATATGATGGAAACCACTTCAAGTCACGGGGTGTGGCAACATCTCCAGCACCCTTAGTTCCAGCACCCCCCAATTGTACCCTCTCTCCAGCTTCTCCTCCCACCACCTCCTGGCAGTGTTGTCTTCTTGGGAACCTGAAAGATGATAACCCTATACATGAGTGAGTGTGACATCACAGGGATTCTTCACGGGCTCAAGAGCCTGCCCACGCGGATCTGATTTCAAGATTTGGGTGTTGATGGGTGACCTTGGGCAAGTTCTTGACTACAGTTTCCCCATGTATAAAATGAGGAGAGTGATACTTACCTTCCATTGCAAAGTGCTTGGGAATCTATAAAGGAGAGAGCAGTATATACTCAAATTACAACAGAGTGATTTTTAATCACTTCTAATTGGGATGGAATCTGAACTAACAACTAAGAGATAAAAGGCTTTGTGTCCCATTACATAAGCCCCCTGTTCTTCTCAAGGACAGTCTTTGTTTGCTCACCCCATGAAGCAAATATGGTTTTGAATGTGTCAGCACATTTATTGTTTATCTGGCACAGAACATGTATTTACATGTAGCTATGCAATCAGAGAGGAACAGAGAGGGGGAAAAAAAGAACAGATGCTGCTGGCAGACTGTAAGGAATGATTAAGTTACAAAGAAGATCACCAATTTCTTCCCTTTGCTCACCCAAAAGTGACACTCACCTAGCACCTCTTATTGTTGGAGACTTTTTCCTGAAATACAGTTTAGTGGTGAGGGGACACATCCTGACTGACGTGTATAACATTGTGAATGGCCCAGAGAAAGAAGATGCCACAAAATTGCTCAAGAGTGTAACAGGATGAAAAACAATGGATGTAGAGGATAAGGCCTGTCCCTCCCTGTCAGTCTCAAAGGGAGGCCATGTCCCCTCGCAGCTGCACCTGTGTGGGCTAGCTTAAGTAGGGGATTAACTCTCCACAGTCTATGGCCTCCAGCCGTCAAGCAGGGCAGGGCGAGCAAGCAGTCTATAGCCTAGCGAGGCTGGCACCCCAGTGGTGAGGTGGCCAGAGGAGAGAGGGACGTGGGCCCTCCCGACTCCTCCGTGTCCCACCTCAGAGCCCTAACAGTGGCAGAGTGTTCTGCCACTGGGTTAGCGAGGCTCCAGCCAAAACTTGCTGACAGGTGCTCGAGCCCAACCCGGACTGAGGTCAGCTATCCCTGGGCTACTTCCTCTACCCCTGTCCCCCTGTACCTGTGGCCCAGGGTCATCATCCACCTCCTTGGGATATGTCGCCAGTGGCAGACCAAGCAAGCCTTCGCCATCTGGGTTGTCCAACTACTCAGGTGGGTCAGGTGAGTCCTCGAAGCAGAGGGAGTCCTCGCCAGCTTCTCCCTCCACCAGCAGGTAAGAGATATCCTTCTCCTCCAGCGGCTGGGTCCTGACTGAGCTGTGGCACTCACCCTTTATAATTCCTGTTCCTGCTCTGCCCCCTGCTTCCAGCATATGGAGGGCGTGGCTTCCCAGGCCCCGCCCACCAGGGGGTTGAGTGGCAGTCCCTCCCTGTCAGTCTCGGATGGAGGCCAAGCCCCCTCGCAACAATGGGGCATAAATTAAAGCTCTGAAAGGATCTGAGATGTGGAGACATGCCTTTAAGCACAGCATGCAGAATTCAGGTGTGGAATGAACTTCCAAAAACAGCAAAAAGAGCTGCAGTTGTGAACATATTCTTATAGTCAGACAGGTACTTAAAAGATATAACATAATAGAGAACAAACTGTGAACAAACAGATGGATGAACTACGATAAGCTGCGTGGCCTCCTTTTCTTTCCAAATATCACAATATAGAAATCCTAAACAAGTGTATAAAAACTACACAGTATGGAACAATTGACAATAAACTGAGGAAAGAATGGAAATAGCAAAGCAAGCAGCATGTCAGGACTGAGTGTATTGCAGAGAGGTATGTGAGCCCAAAAATGGAACAGCTAACTAGATTGCAAGTCAGAACTGAAGCGCATTGCAGACCTCCATGGGGCCCACTGCTGGAACTGCAGAAAGTGCTGCATGTCAGGATGGAAGGGCTCTACAGAGGAAACTATATAGTGCCTACCCTCATGCTAACTAGATGTTAGTGCTGTCAGTTGTTCTTTTGCATGCACAGCACCAAATTTCATGCAACAAACAAAAACTTCCTATTCAGGAATAATCTGTGAAAGGTTTACTCACTGCATTAGGTGCATAGGTTCCTAATCCGACCACTGGGATTCTGTGATCATCATTCATTTTCAGTGATGTATCTTTGTAGAGCTCCATTTTCCTCCACTGAACGGTTTTTGCCAATTCTTTCTTGAAGCTTGAAATGCTGCTGCTGCTGCTGCTGCCTGCAATGAGCAAATGTAGCCTCTGGTGGAATATAACGTTTATTTACTGAGGCATGGAACTGAGGGAGTGGCCAAACCTACAGTTGCACTCTTCAAAGGGGTCAAAAACACAACACAGCAAATCATCTGGGAGATATTCAGCATTACTTAATATGAGGCTCAAAGATTAGTCAGTTTTTGTAAAGCACATGCTCAAAGGGGGGTGATATTTAATCAGATCCTTACTGGGAAAACAGCTGAAAAAAGGAATTAAGTTCTCCTCTTTCCTAAAGCTGGGAAGGGGATGAAACTCGCTTTGAAATTCATTCTCTCTTGGGCACTGAAGTTGTTCATCATATTGTTGACAGACTGGGTCAGTTCCCCCTCTTCTATAAAAGGGAAGACCCATAAAAAGGAAGTAAAGCATTGACATTTATTGTAGGCTATCCAAATGAATAACAAAGCTCGGGAGTTGTTTACAAAAAGGCTTGAAGCCAGGTCCCACAACCTCTGAAGCATAAAACGGGGTGAGAAATAACAAATAAATAAATCACCACCACGTCTTCAACAGGATTCGGCAGGCGACTTGAGCTGTAATGAAGTGAAGGGAAGGATCGGGAAATTGGGACCACTCCACCAGGAACAATGGAAATCAGGAACAGGTAAGTCTGTGTCTTCTGATCTTTGTCCGATGACCTTCATGCATGTGCTGCTGTATGCTGTTGCTAGGGTAAACAGCAACCCACTCAGTCTCTGACTTAAGCTTAAATATGGCTCTTACTAGCCAATAGGAATCTTCCCAGCTTCCCCACCTCTGGGTCTGCATACCTCCCTAAACAGTTTGCACCCGTCACTAGTCTTGAGTGCACACCACCCCAAAAGTCTTCACGCAACACTAATGATTTTGCACACGATATTACTTTTCTGGGACAAACCATTAATAAAAAATGTCTGGACTAGTTCATTCCTTCTTAACATTCCCCTCCTTTGTACCCTGATGGGGAATAAGCCCATCATGTTACCACAATTTACACAGATATTTTACTTATTTAAGTGCATCAAACTTTGTTTTTACCCACTGTTAAAAGTACCAGATACATTAATACTATTCCCTGTGTCACTAGAGTGACTACCATAGGATGTGAGGTCATTTGTAATAAAGACAAATTTTGGCCAAACTCCCACCAATGATGGCTCTTAGCATTTTCTCCAATTCTCTTCAACACATCCCTCACTTGGCTAGTAGAGTGTCTTATAAGTTAAGCAACATCTTTACACCATTCTTATTAATTTCTTCCAGGTGTCCAATCATTTTTGGGCTATGCAGTAGCTGTTTTAGCACTGTCAGATTGATATGCAGGTGTACCTGAGAAAGATGATGATAGAGTCTGTACTCTTGTTTGGCTGTCTCCTGATTTGTCTGGGGCATTTGGAAGTTAACATCACATCCTTGTATATGTGTCACCCTGCATAGACATAGATTAAGACAGGGGTCATGGTCAGTATGCTTCATTCACTTTAAACTGAGGGCACCAACTACAAATACATAAACATGGTTCATTTACAATTACCATCGCTGAAATGTTAAACCCTACCTTCGTTAGCTGGTAATGGCATTTGTCCTCCAGTGCATGTAAGCATGCATCAGAATGCTCTACAATCCCAGAATCACAAGTATAGCCAAAACTATTTTCCTTTACACATGTTTCTAATGTTACCATTCTCCATATGCTCTGGTTCTTGTGAACCCATTTGGGCAGTCCCATGGGCAACATCATTGATTCATTAATATTAATGAAAGAGACTAGAAGATAAATCCATTCTAAACTGACTTCCTTAATAGCCAGAACATGGATTATTGCTTTGTGGCTTGCTTTTTCCAAAGGTGAAGTTAATTACCTTCTACAATTCTTGGTGGCTATGCTTGAAAGCAGTGGACATATTCCTTTAGATTAATTTCCTCACTTCTAAAGGGAGGATTCTGCTTAATCCATCCCTAATTAAGTCTTTAAATATTGTCAAAACCCAAGTTTGAGTTTGAATGGAGGACATTATTGATACGTTAGCTTATAAAGCTATAGCTTCAGCATGCAAGACATTATCTGCCTCTTGCACTTGCTACGCCTCACGTAAAATAGCAGCTATGTTAAATTGGTTATGGGATAGACTACCTAGGGTGGCATCCAATGGTATGGATAGAAATGATCAATCATTTCCCAGACTATGGAATTTATTTTTCAATACTTCCTGGTCTATTGCATTAATAAGACCCATTCCAGACCCTATGCCACCCAATACCTTGGACAAAATACTTTTTTTTCTCCCAACTCATTGCTGAGGAAAAGTAATTCTGTTTGCCTATATTTCCCATCCCTGCTGCAAAATTTCAACATAGTTAGAACAGACAGGGAGAACATCCAATAAATCCAGTTGTAAGGATAACTCTATCCTTTTAATATCAAATTTTGGATTTACCAATACCTTTTTCCTTGAGTCCCATTTGACGATTGCAGGACCAACATAGCTGATTTTAGAAGGTGATAGCACAACTACTTCCAGGCTGGCTTTTAATCTATAGTAACCTAAAACCCTTCCAAAGTCTTGTTGATTCACCTGCACTCTAGTGGTCTTGCTACACAAACTTTTGACAGTTACACCCCTTTGATTAGAGAAAGTATTTGCATTTACAAACAAAAGGGGTACATTTACATCTCCTTGCTCACAACTAACTACAGTTTCCGATCTAGAGGGTGTCAACAAGATTATTCGTACCTGTAGGCTGGTGGTCCTGTCTGGCCTGGTCGTTGCGGCCCTTCCTCGGGCTCAGGCACCGAGGAAGGCCACTGCACCTTCCTAAAAGGGGAATGTTTTAGCAGCTGTGCACAAGTCTTAGCCCTGGCCCTCAGGCAGGGCAGGTCGACCAGTAGTCTATTGCCCTCTGGCCCTTAGGTAGGGGAAGGCAGGCAAGCAGTCTGTAGTCTCAGACCCTCAGGCAGGGTGAGACAGGTAGCAGTCTATGGTCTCCAACCCCCAGGTGGGGTGAGACAGGCAGTGGGTCCACTCTCTGTAGTGTCAGGGGAGAGCACATTCTCCCGAGGTGGCTAGGGAAGGGGGGAGGGGGACGCAGGCCACCCGTCTCCACTGCGTCCAAGCCCAGGGCCCTAGAATTGGCAAAGATGTTTGCCACTGAGTCAGTGGGGCTCCTGCCGCAACATGCCGATGGGGTCTTGCCCCTGACTCAGCCACTGGCTGTGGCTGTCCCTGGGCCACTTCTTCCCCCTGTTCCCCAGGTACCTGTGTCCTCCGGGTTGCTGGGGTACTCGGCCCGTGGTAGACTCACCAGTCTCTCCTCATCAACCGGTGGCAAGTCAGGGAGCTCCTCTGCAGAGGGCAGCTCCTCCAGGTCACAGGGCTCCAGGGGCTCGGCGTCAGGCAGCTCCTCCAGGTCAGGGCCGGCCTCCATGGGTATCTCCCACCCAGGAGTCTCAGGGGGCTCGGTCCAGTCACTGGGGCCCTGAGGCCCTATCCAGTCCTTGGGGCCTGGTAGGTCAGGCTGTTCCAGGCACCTCTGCTCTGAGAGGCGCTTGCTGGGGGCGGCTGCCTGGCTGGGGTCAGGCCTATGCTGCAGCCGGCAGGATAGCAAGTCTGCCTCCAGCGGCAGCCTCCTTCCAACTGAGCTAGGGGGCCTGCCTTTTATACTTCCTGCCCCGGTGGAAGCTCCGCCCCTCTGTTGCTGGGCTGGCTGGCCTGCCGGGCCTATCACAGTCTGGCTCCTTTGTTGCCAGGCAGACTGGGTTGCCGTACCTGTTCCTGTCCGGCCTGAGCGTAGCGGCCCTTCCTCGGGCCCAGGCTCCGAGGAAGGCCACTGCACCTTTCTACGTTACCACTTTAACAGATGCTCGGAGACACATAACAATTGTT
Source organism: Emydura macquarii macquarii (assembly GCF_026122565.2). Lineage (NCBI taxonomy): Eukaryota > Metazoa > Chordata > Testudines > Chelidae > Emydura > Emydura macquarii. Next base: position 11,837,631 of record NW_027133667.1, read on the forward strand.
ACATTGGAGATCGAATTATTAGGAACATGGGAAGGGATGTCTATCTTTAGGAAGGCACAGCCCAGCTATATGGAATCCATAAGCATTTCACAATGATGGATGGATCTGGAGACTAGACTTCTACTTATATCCCAGGCACACTCTCTTTTAACCTGGCCCACATAGAAAGAAGGCTTGCCATCCTTGTTTGGGGTATAAATATCTGCACTATTTAAATTTTCATCATGGGAGATCACCTTTTCACTCCCAAGCTTTTCCTCCCACACCAGATAACAAGTACCTTGATAGACATAAATGTGAATGTCCATTCAACCTTCTTTGGAGGTGGATATGACAGCACTCATAAGGCCTTTCTCATTTTCCCACTCCTTTACATAACTACCAGTGGTAAGACAGCAGAAGTATTAACCATTATTTACATAAATTGAAATACATATATTAATCCAACAGTTAATAACCATTACTGCAAAGACCTTTCCAAACATAATAATTGAAGAAGGGTGAAGAGGGCCCTTCCTGTAAACAGAACAGAAATGCAGGAGGAAAATTAATTTTGCAGCCTCTACTCTAGGTTATGAAACCCTTCCACTCTTTGAGTTGTGAAGAGTGGAACCACTTGAGGTTCCTGCCCCCTCTTACCCTTAATTTCTACTTGGTAAACAGTAGGAGATGCTTTATTCCAAGGGTTCTCAAACTTTTTTTCTGGGACCCCTTTTGAAAATATTTCAGGCTGTGATGATCCCCCCAAAAATTGATGACCCCCCCATGCCATGCCACCCACCCCTCCATGCCATATCACCCCCTACTTCTGTGTTGCTGCTGGGGGTGGTGCTGCCTTCAGAGCACCTGGCCAGCAGCCGCTGCTCTCCGGACACCCAGCTCTGAAGGGCTCTGGCTGTCAGCTATGCATGCATGGGTGCTGATAGCTCATGACCCCCCGATAATAACCCCACAACCCCTTGAGGGGTCCTGACCCCCAGTTTGAGAACCCCTGCTTTATTCAATACTGTTACCGAACCGACCCATTTCATCCTCAGTGCATGGGTTTTATCTGAATAAAACCTATAGAAGATGTGGTCCCCATTCTCCCATTCTTTACGCCTTAGGAAGTCTCACAAATGCGTCTCCATATTTTTTGCATTTGAGCTAAGTTGTGTTGCCACCCTTTCTTGGATGGAGCCTATTTCATCTAATAGTTTACTGATATATTCATCAACATGGAACCTTGGCTGATAATTATCTAGTGGGACTTCCTCAACCCACCATTTTTCTGGGTTGTGCATAATGTGTCCACTCATGGTGGATCCACCCATGAGAGGCCACAGTTGACCTTAATGCCATTAAGGTCAACGGCAGTTTCACATCCCAGTTGTTGCCAGATCCTGTTACTATCTTTTTCAGGGCAAACTTAATGACTTTACTACATTCATTCAGTCCTGAGGACTGGGAGTGACCTACTATATGGAACGTCTGCTTGATGTTAAACATCGAGCAGAGGCATTTGACTATCTCACTGGTAAAATGAGGCTCCAATCTGAGTCAATGACCTCAGGGAGGCTGAACCTAGAAAAGGTTTCCTTTAATAATATCTGTGCTGTGGTTGTAGCAGTATTATTTTTAGTTGCGTAAGTCTCCACGCATTTGGAGAAGGAATCGACCATTATCAATGCATATTTGTTTCCTTTACCTGTTTGGGGGTAATGGCCCAATAAAATCAATTTGGAGCCGTGCCCATGGGCCCACAATTTTTGGACCCCTATTAACATGTGTGCTTGCATTGTTTTCCGCAATTGAGACATGATTTTACACACTTCTCCACATCTTTGGTGATATTTGGCCACCATCCCACCGTTGCCAAATGATGCATCATTTTGTCTGACCTGAAGTGTCCTTGGTGTGAGTGAACTGCCCTAGCTCCCTTCTCAAGCAGCCAGGTATTACTAAAATTGGGGCATCATTTTGAATGTCTTTTCAGCTAGCAAAGATTAAGTCATCGTCATTTTGGTGAACTAAATAGTTCTTAAATTCCTTTTTGTCTAGGAGTTCTTTTAGCTCTGTATCTTTTTGTTGTAATTCCACCATATCAACCTGGGTGTCAGTTTCTGCTGGTTTGGGTTTAACCTTGGCTACACTGGCATTGGACTTAGTCCATCATGCTGCAGCACCCAGAGTCACAGCTTACTGGGCCAGACTGTCTGCTTTAGCATTTAAGTGGGATCTTTGTGTGAGCTCAGGAATTCACTACGTGGGATTTTTAGGGTATCTCCACTGCCGGGGCTGCATAGATTGATGCAGCAGGATTGATTGAGCGGGATGTGGAGACCCAGTCAATTGATCCCGGAAGTGCTCTCCGGTCACTGCCATAAATCCACCCCACTCCCTACCCCCGGAAAGAGTAAGCTGCGTCGACTGGAGGGTGTCACCCATTGATGCAGTGCAGTGGAAATGCTGTGGTATGGCAATGTAAGTAAGTCAATGGGAGATGCGCCAGCTACATTACATAGCTTGTGTATTTCCTATCGACTGCTGGTGGCAGTGTAGACCAGGCCTTAGTCTATAGTTTCTGTTATATTCCTACAGTCCAATCCTGCAAGCTGCTTTTCCGCTAAAGTAGACAGAACCCATCATTTTTCAAATCAGCTCAGCCAACCATACTTTGGAGACCTACAGCAACTCACACAATGCTGAGTGTGCTGGCTCTGAGAATGAAGAAAAGAAACATAATAATGAATAGAGGCTAGACTCAATAAGTGCATTACACAAAGACCTTTAATTTTTTTCAATTAACAATCAAGAACCATTCCATTCTGAGACTGAGTTGTTTTGATTTTCTGTTTAAATGTACAGTGTAGATCTCGTTATCACCAGTACTAGTCCAGGAATGGAGCAAGCAGATTAAACACATGCCTGATTTTCCTTATGCATGAAGTAAAATCAGGATCCTTTTCATTATTCATCTAGAAATGGATACTGAGGGTGGCCCGCATATCTAAAAAGAAAAGGTAACATTAATGAAATATCTTCCTGTAACTACATTACTAGGACATCTGAAAGCAAAACACAGGAATCTCAAAGACCAGACATGCAATGCTTTCTATCTGTCTTAGGGTTTTCTATAGGTCCATCACTATTATCTAAGCACGTGAGTACTCTAATGTATAGTCTTTATTGAGATGACATTACATTGCAGTTGAGTTTATAACTAACATTGTATTCATTTGGAAATTAATAAAGCTCAGAGAAAACATGACAGAATGCGGTCATTACTGTCTGTGACAGTATATGGCAGAAGGTTGTTACAAGAGATATTTATTCTCCGTAAACGGTGAGGCTAGAACAAGTACTAGTGGGCTTTGAAGGAGCTGGAAAAATTGTCTTTAAAATACAGATAGACCCAAACTCTGAAGCTGAGATCATGACCTGGATCCACAATTTGGGTGTGTTTTGGTTTAGCCCATTGTAGACTTAAAGGCCACACAGATCAAAGAATGTTTAATTTAAACCCAAACTTCTGCAAACATCAGGATTGTTAATGTGTAGGGAATTCAGTTCTCGGCTTCACCTGGTGGCTTTAAACCGGAAAAATTCAAGGCTAGATGAGATAACCAACTACTAGGAACATTTTGGAATAATGGGCCAAATTCTGCTTTCAGTACAACCAGAGGAACTCAGTTGTAGTCATTTCCTATGGATTTTTACCAAAGTTATGAAGAGCAGAATTTGAACTAATGAAATCTAATGAAACTAATCTAATGAAACTAATGATTTAGCTGAGGTTAGTCCTGCTTTGAGCAGGGGTTGGACTAGATGACCTCGGTCCCTTCCAACTCTAATCTTCTATGATTCTATGATTTAAATCACTCCTGCCACAGTGGCGGGGGGAAGGGGGGATTGAATAAATGACTGCCCAGGTCCATTTCCCTGTCATTGTGGGGCCCTCAGGCACTGGTGTACCTCATTCCCTTCTATTCGCTGTGTGTGGCACATAAGTGACTAGTCTCCTGTAGGCTTTAATGCTTTGGTCTGATTTTGGTGGCTGGGTTCTGTGTCCAGGTGCTGGGTGATGTTGGTTGCTGATGATATATAGGAGATCAGACTAAATGATCTGGTTGTCCCTTCTGGCTTTATGCTCTATGATTTCATTTCACTCCTAATAGCTATGATCCTAATCGCTAGGGTCAGTATAACACAAAACCTTATTTCTTTGTGGGGTGACCACTGCTGCCTTTCTCCTGCCTCTCCACAGGGTTCTAAAATACTACGAAGTATTATGGCTTACAGATCTAACTTCACAAAAGAACGGTTTTTGTTCATCCCATCAATGGTTTTCATGTCCTCCTCAGAGAGATGGAAGTCAAAAACCTGACACAGAAGACAGAATCAAACACTGGGTTATTCCTGCAGGATGCATATGCATTTACAGAAGCACAAACTTCATGTTAAACCAAAAGGAAATGAAATAGGTATATGAATCTGGGCCTGCACCTTCCACTGTATTTTAAATATTTCAGAGGTTAAAAGAATGTAGCTATGTAACTGTTGTGATTTTCTTTCTTGTGCACTTCACCTTAAAACTTCTAGGAATCTCCTGTCTGTAGAAGTCGCTGCCATTTTGGAAATAAAGAGCCATTCCTGTGCTCTCTCAAGTACATGTTCTTCCTTGTTTTGTTCTTTCCTTTCATCTAGAATAAATCAGTCAGTCTGATACTGTCTGGTTGCTTCTTGGGTATGGAAAATATAACAAAAGATGCCATAGGCTGATTTACCTGGGAAAGCAGTTTAATATCCCGGACTAAAATGGGTGGGGGAGGACAGAACAGGATTTGGAAAGGATCTGTGGTCTAGGCGAAAGGGTCAAGGCAGGAAAGGTGCACACTACTCCTGGAAGATCATTTGTCTTTCCAAAGCTCAGAGGGGTCTTTATTCCCATCAAAGGTCAGGAGAAGCTTTAGCCATTTTCGGAAAGGGCTCTACAAATCAGTTGCTCCATTGAAATTGGGAAAGACTGAGAGAACTCTATCGTTTTTTCTCCCGACATTATTATTTGTTCTCTATCAGGTGCCAAGTTAAACAGTTCAAATATTGAAAAATAGAGAAACTG